>NC_141153.1:69118527-69742139 GCF_053477565.2 Lygodium microphyllum
GGATTAGAAAAGTTGAGCAATATAAGACACTCTTGCCGATACAATGCTTGAAATGGGTCTATCTGAATCTCTGACAATAGGACACATTGTACATGAACTCAACTAATGGTAGATACTGTATCCACCAGTTAGGCTCTCTGATAGCAAGGTCTAAGTGTCCTCGATAACCTAATTAACCTACTCTATTTGGCTATCAATTTGGTGATGATAAGCTGTGTTGCGATGGGTCCCAATGGGCTCAAAAAAGCTCTTCTAGAAATGAGAGTTTGCACAATATAAAGGAGGCTATAAGCGTTCTTATAGAATTGATTGCTAGAAAAAGTTCTCTAGAAAATGATGAAATAGCCTATTCAATATTTTTAACCTTCAAACACTCCTCAAATCTCATCCCAATATGAGGAAGTCAAGCAAATGGTATTGACCTTGCCTAAGAGGTCAAAACATGCTTTGATACCAATTGTCGGTGGATTTAGGATTACAAGAACACATATATAGCTTGGAGAAGAAGTGTGTGTATGACTTGGGATAATCTTCCCTTATCCTCTTCTTGCTTCTTTTCTTCTTCTTCTTCTTCCTTCTCTTTGCTCTTTGAGACGATGGAATACAAATAAAAAAGGAGGAGGTTACAAAAATCAAGGAGTGTATACAAGAATTGTGATAGCATTTCTTACTCATTCTTGGGAGGCATAGACTATAATCAAATAGGTATAAAGGTATTTCTACTACACTATGGTGTTTGATTTTACTTGCATGTTTCCTGCTTGGTTGAGAGTAGGCAATGCACTAGTTGGCTTGGAGCATAGAGTATAGCTAGACTAAGTGAGAGCTAGTTTGAGAAGAGTGTTTGAAGAAAAAGTGTTCTATTTAGCCCATTCGGTGATGTGCCTATTTAACACTCCTTTGAAAGCATGATTTTGGTGCCCATAGATGTAAGCAACACCATCCAAAACTCCCTTGGAATAATGTAGATTTTTTGCCTAGGGTTGCTTGAGTCTACCTCGTAGGGGAAGCTCCAACCCCATTCCCACATGGATAGACCTAAAAAGAAGGATCCTAAATAATTATAAGGTCGTCTAATAGTTTATCTAACATCTTTCATGGCCATCTTTTTGTGCAAATCAACCCAAACTAAAGTAAATCTATTATGCACTTGGTTCAAAGAGAGTGAGAAATGAGGGGGAGCTAGCAGGTTGACCCCTCTTCGCATAAGGAAAGTCTCAACTCGGCCCCCTAAAACAACATGAGGTCAAATTATAAATTAAGTTTCCTATGATAATCAATATTATAACCATTCCTACTTGCTCCTATTATATCAATTTGAGGGAAACCTCTCATGTTACCAAGACTACTCTACCATAGGATGGATCTGTCAAGGTCTACCCTCCCACTTTTCTCTTATGAAGGAATTTATTAATTGTCTAATTACCTAGCATATTTAATTTGATATATAATTTTTTTCTTAATTAATCCATTAAGCACAAGATCCATTCACATAAATTATTCACATGACAGAAAAAAAATTGAAGAAATATTTTTAGAGAAACCATTCTTTGTTTCAAATTGTGGATAGCTTCTTTTATTACATTGGATCAATTGTCCATATAGGACTCTATTCAAATGTGATGCCATCAATCCATCCTCTAGCATCTAGGCCTTCCAGGAGGACCATCTTGGGATCATAGGGGTTAGACTAGTCCTAGATGTCTAAGGGATTTATGGCAAGAATCCCCCTAGTACCCTTGTCATCTCCTAGCTAGCCTTTGATCCCAAACATAGAGACTTCTCATATCCAAAGCTAGTCCTAGCATCCAAAGTAGATAATAATAGTCCCTTGATGAAGGTCTCCCACAACTAGCCTTGTGGGAGGTGTAGCATGTATCTAAGCTCAACTTGATTTTATACAAAATCTGAATTAGAAACAATGTTTTCTAGTGCATCAAATAATGTGAGATGTAATTTGTGCAATTTGGAACTTACTTTAGGTATTATTCTTCCAATCTGAGGTCTGATTTTTGAGTGGATTTGCCATTAACTTGGGGGGGTGTTAGCCTAGATTTTGAAGGGATTGTGATCGTTTGGTTATTTCTTAATGTCTTGAAGTAGGAGTTTTGACTTCATTTTCTTGAGAACTCTAGGTTCTCTAACTCGAATACTTCTGGTCAAAAGATCATCAAAACTATTTGATTCATAATCTTTCTTTAAGGACCTAAATATTTAAACTTCATGATGTGTAAAGGTTACATAGCCTGCCTTTCTACGATGTGGTTTAGGAATGGAGGTTCCTCATGCATTTGTGATTCCTTTCCATCTCCACTATGTTAACCTAGTTACTTGATTATAATGACCTAGTCACTTGATTCTAACTCTTGGATGATTATAATCAAGGGGGTCTCCTTAGCTTAGATGGGATTATCTATACCTTCTTTTCCTTACATGGAAAACTTGATAGGGCTATCTCATGTCTCTATCTTAAGAGTAATTCAATATCCACTTAATTGTTTATGTTGTGAGCCTAGTATCCTTGGATCCAATTTTCACAAGGATCTCAATCTCATGTCCACTTAATTTTCTTCTTAACAATCATTTTAAATAGTATGAATTTCTTAGCACTTAGGAATATTAGATTTTATACTAATCCTTTGATGGAATACCTTAACTAACATTCCTTCAACATGTCAATCTCTATAACTTATTTAATACCTTAGCTAATGTTATTTTGTAATTGTCTATTATTCACTACCTTTATTTAATACTATCATGCATCATTACAAAATTCATGTCAATCTCTATAACTGTAATGCACAATGATCTCATTCCCATAATGAGAGGAAACACTCATTCTAGAATTTCCTCCCTAGGGTATCATTGTTGTATTTTTGCCTTATCAAGCTACAAAGCACCATAAGGTGTTTGAACCCCAGAGGTTGCACTACATACGTACCTATTTTATCAAGATTAACAATGAATTTTTGGCATGCATTTACTTGTACTTATTGCTTGCACACCTATACATTGTAGGTCACGACCACCCATCATTGTCACTTTGTTCTTTATTCTTTCTATGACAATAGAATAAGGTAAGGTAGGTCACACATTGTGACTGTTGAAATTTCCACATATCGTCTTGCTCTCTTTTTCTTGAACCTCAATAGCACTTGCATCTTCTTACTTCAACTTTCAATATCACCTCTTTCTCCATCTGGTATCAGAACAAGCATTCGAGGAGCTTCACTGACATTCACTTCAGCTAGGAAAATAGCTTCATTAACAGCTTCCATGGTAGCCACTCAATGAGGTATGCATAAGTCCTATTGCTTCCCTGATACTTCCACTCTTTCTAGCATTGATTAGGACTCACTAGGATTGCTTTGAGATCTAGCAAGTGATCGTCAAGCTCAGCTACAGTCTATAAGACCCTAGGAGTAACTAGCATGATTTGTGCCTATTTGGGCTATTCCTGTCTTTGACATCTTGTATCTTTTCCAACTCTTGCTGAGCTCCAACATCATTGCTCACTTACTTGCATCCTCCTCATCACTTGTGGCTTTGATCTTAAGCATATTTGGAGTATCTAAGGTCAACCATTGACCTATAATTTAGGATAGACCTATTGTTCACTGTTTGGATAGCAAGTATTTGCTTGGTTTATGTTTTTTTCTACTAATACTTATGGGGGCCATTTGTTGGTCTTAGATTATGTATTGATGCTCAAGAAAGAGTTTTCTACCAATTAGAGCTTGTTTAGCTCAACATTTGAAGGGTCCTTTGCTATTATATCTTATGAGAAGCAAACATTCATTGAGAAATATTATGTATTCATGAATGCCTACAAATGCTCTGGGTATGCTACATTGATGCATTAATGCTTAGCATTGGTTATTATGTCCATATATGATTATGTTGAGATCTAGGATTTGGTTTTGAGCTCCAATGGTTGCATATTCCTAGTGGCTACTTGCTTTGAAGCTTTCTTGGTCATAGGCTTGAAGGCTTATTGTGAGTGCATGCTCTCGAATGTATTCTTTCATGTCATTGGGTACCCAGATACTATGAAGCATATGTATTGAGCTTTGCCTTGCTCTTGGACATTCTAGTTTTCTTACATGGGAGCACTTTGATCTTTTCTTTTTACAGAGCTTGGACTCTTGAGTTAGTGGGAGACTCTTACTTGCTTATGTATATATGCTCAAGTAGTTATGGTCTACATGGTTCATGCAGATATTGATGATTGTGGCTTGATTTAGCTTTGATTTGTACATGCGGTACTTCCTCCTATCCACCAATGGGTTTGTCAAACTTGGATGTATGCTTAGTTATGTACCTGAGCCTCCCTATTCATATACAGTGAGTGAGTTGTAGGTTGGTGGATCTCTATTGCTTTTGGAGATCTCATATGCATAGTTAGCTTATGCACATGCTACTCTTTTGTTTGGGCTTGCGTCTGTGTCTTTGACATCTTTGAGCCTCTCATAGTATTTGATAAACTCATGGTTTACGCCTATCTTCCACTACTAGTTGCATTACATATCTCGGGTTGCTACTTGAATATTCTTGGTAATGGAAGGTTTGTATATTGGTCTTTTTTGCACAATTATACACTCATTTATTGTAGTTTTGTGATCAGCCATGCTAAAATTTCAATTTTGAGAGCAATCCTTTGAGAACAAACACTTGTTGCATGCACTTTATGGGTGGACTAAGATGAGAGATATGGATTGTGGGATGATGCTCGAGCATGAAGAAGTGTAGTTCGAGGTTTGAAGGAGCATCAATGGCTAGTAATAAGCGTTAACGGCCTTCCAAACACAAGATGTGTATGAGATAAAGTGTAAATTTATGAGTAAGTGATAAATTTCATCATTTTATGGTAGATCTTGTTTGCAAGTGGTTGAAAATGGTTGTTTTTTATTGTCAATGATCTAATCTATGAGAAACATTGAGGAGATCACAAAAAATCAGTCATCTAATAATAAATTTTCCATAAACATGCAAAACCCGCAACATTGTAGTTTTAATGGGAATCATGGATGGTTTTTGTTGTGTCTATGGTATTCTCATGGGATGGAATGTGATATGAAAATAATTCTTAGCAAGTCTAGTCCATTCAAATCAATAAATAAAAAATTTTCAATATTTATCAATGAATGAATAGAGAAAAATAGAAAAAATGAAAAAATAGATTTTTTGCATCTAAAAAAAGAAAAAAATCACATTTGTTTTTGTGAATGTATGATAAGACTGAGTCATGAGTTTAAGTCTCATTTTGGCCCTATCTTTGTATTAAAGCGAGTATTTATCAATTTTTATAAAGAAAAATACATCAAAATGCTCTCTAAATCTACCATCGAATGCACAACCTCAAGCAGTAGGGAGAAGGGGCCGTTAAGGATTGATAATATGCTAAATTTTGATTTTTTTTAAATGCATGGCATATAGGGCACGTGTGTTTTAAAAGTTAAAGGGTCCAATAGCACGAGTATGCTCAGTGTTGGCCTTATGCAAGGCAACAATTACGCATAGAATGAAAACATGAAAAGAAATGGTTTCACACCTTTACAATGCTAGTTGTTGATGAAAAAAAATGTTTGAGCACTATGAATCATTCATAGCTGCATCACAATCAATAGATGGTATCATCTTGGATGCATGGCAAAAAAAAATGTTTGAGCACTATGAATCATTCATAGCTGCATCACAGTCAATAGATGGTATCATCTTGGATGCATGGCAATTGTCTTCATAAGCATTGACCTATGTTGAGAGTGAGGTATCCTAAGCCATAGGGCTAGTTATTTGTCTCCTTTTGGGGAGTGTTCAGTAAGGATTATCTTTTATCTCTAGGAATGATTGTTTTAAAGAGAGGATTATGTGTCATCTCTGCGCTTTATGTATTCATAGCGCATCGTAAGACCAATTCTTGAGGTGTAGGAGAGCTGTAGTGAGGCCATGGAAATTATCCAAGGGGTGCTCCTTGTGTCTGTTTTATGTGATGTATAACATCGATATGCATAGGGATTCCCTCTGAGGAGTTTGAGAAGGGATATCCATTGGACTATGAACTAGAAGGAAGCCCCCTAATCAAGAAGTCAACACTAAGAGTAAGTAGATGGAACATCAAGTAATGTAGTATGTAATCATTTGAGCTATATTCCAAGGGATATATCTCTTCTCTCCTAACATTGAACTTAGGAACAATGGTGCAATCATCAAAAGACTTGGCATCATCCCACACTTTCCCTTTTCCTTTTTCGTGCCTATCATTGTGCATCTTATGGAACTTTGGCCTTATGTGACACCGATGCTCGTAATAATGACAAGTAAGAGAGAAGTTAGGACAACAGGACTTATTAGAGACTTAGACTTACCCCTATTAGGCAATGAGTATCAACCATGGTTATTATTTCCTTTACAATTATGTCTTCCTCTAATTAATTGTAGGTGCATGAGAAGTACTAGTTGCATGAATGTTCTTCCTATTCACTTCTTTTTTAAGAAAAGCTTCCTCTATATTGGAGCATTTAAACTCGTCTATACCATCGATTTGGCACATAATCCAGTCTTTCATATGAAGACCAAGGATATTGAGGTCCATTACCACTTTATCAGATAGGTGGTTGATGAAAAGCAAATAGATCTTGTCAAGATATCTATAGATGAAGATCCTACTGATCTACTCACTAAAAGTCTCCCAGTGGAACATTATGTCATTGTTAGGAAGATGATGGGTGTAGGATGAGATGACATCTATTTCTCATCCAATTGGACTTATATGTACACATTGTACTTTGTCATTTTTTTCTTGTTTCCTCCTCACTTAGGTACATTTGCCTTTAAGTGGGATGTTGTTGGGTGTTAAAGGCCCCCTATATTTGTTGTATTCTTACTTTCCACACACCTACACATTGCAAGTGGTGGCTGCCCATCACTATCACTTTATTCTTCATTCTACTCTGATAATGAAATAAGGGAAGGCAAATCACATATTTGTGATTGTTAGAGTTCCCACATATGGTCTTGCTCTCTTCTTGCTCCAACCTCCATAATTCTTACTTATTTCTTCAACTTGTACTCTCACTCTTACTCATCCTCTCCACCTTTCGTCCCAAAGTTACATAGGATGTCAGACTAGCAGTGGTGAGAGGTTCGAATTGGAATGTTTTTAGTGTGGAGAAAAATGCCATATTTTCTTGAATTCTCCCAATCCTTGAAGATCAATGGGTTATAAGCCA
Source organism: Lygodium microphyllum (assembly GCF_053477565.2). Lineage (NCBI taxonomy): Eukaryota > Viridiplantae > Streptophyta > Polypodiopsida > Schizaeales > Lygodiaceae > Lygodium > Lygodium microphyllum. The sequence continues at coordinate 69,125,757 of NC_141153.1, forward strand.
CTATGCAACAATTGCAAAGGTGATGACCACACTATAAAGGATTTCCCAAGCATAGCCCCTGCAAGTGCAAGCACGTCTAAAAGCCAACAAAATATTCAAAAATATACCTCCAAGTTAGTGGAATTGGAAGTAGCCACAATTATACATGCCAAGAAGAAAGATGTAACATTTCTAAAAGAGAATGTTCCCTTAAAAAATAGGGTAAAATTCAATATCCCAATAGAGCCACAAAATAGTACAACACATAACATTATAGTGCATAGTAGTCCAATGCATCAAGGGAATCTAGAGACAATTCAAGAGCTGGTGGTCCAAGAGTTAGAAGCAGTGGATATACCAACCTTATAGGAGAAGCAGAGTTGTAGTCCATCCTTAAAGAGAGAAGGAAATAGAAAATGGGTATTACCCCTTCCCAATTCACCTTTAAAAATGAGTGAAATATATAAATGGTATGACCTAATCAAGGACCTTGAGACATTCCAAACTAATGTGACATTCCATCAACTATTAATGTTGTTCCATATTTATAAAAAAAGATTCAGGAGAATTCTAACAAGGAAATGTGGATTGAGGATCACCAATTAAATGACTGTAACCATTAGGGCCAAAAACGCTTCAAAAATGGCACTTGTAAGAAAGTGATTAAGTTGCTAATTAGTTGAGTTTAGGAAGAATAAAACCTCTAAATTTGGTTGTCCAAATGTGATTAATGAGAGAATATTTGGTTCATTGAAGAGGTCGGCCATTAATTGCCCTCATCTTTTAATCCAGGTCAGGGGTCACCTTTTCGGCCATTTTTGTCTTGGAACTCGAGAGATTTTGTATTTTCGAGATTTTTGTATAAAGTTTGCATTTTTTTGCTCCCGCATTTTCTTTCTACACACTATTCTCTTTTGCCATTCTTTTTGTTGCACTTGCTTCCTGTCACTGTGAGATTCTTGCTCGGTTCACTTGCTAAAATGTCTAGCAATACCTCTTCAAATAACGCAGGCACAAGCACACGTAAATACAAGCTAACTGTTCAGCTAGATCCGATTTACACATCTTGGAGAAGTATACATCATCAAGTATTGATAGATGAGATCGAAGCCAACAGGTTGCAAACACAAGGAATGAAGCATATAGATTTGTGGGTGGACGGAAATATTTATCCCAGGGATCCTTCTACAGGTAAACCACCTCCTTTTTTCAATGTCCATGACTATATAAGATATGTTGGAGAAGGTTACAATGGGATGCTTGGGTACTGTATGAGGTTATACTCTGCATCTTACACATATATAGCTCAAATGCACGAAATGAAAAAAGCACTAGAAACTACACAAACAAATATTTTAGAGTTGACAAGTCAGATTGATGTTTTGAAAAATGTTAATAAGTCATTCCAGGATAAGCTAACATGCTTGAGAGAAACTCCAGTAGGATTTAGAGAGAGGAAGAGACCATTAAAAAATATAACCAAATTGTGAGAGAGAGCAAAGAAAAGGAGACTAAATCTTACAAAGAAATATGTCTCTAACATATTAGGCATCAATATCCAAGAGAATGAGGAAAGAATTGAACTTTTGAAGGAAACCATGAATAAGAAAGATATTTTGAGGATTCTTAAGTCACCCGAAAATGCGGATTTGAGAGGTCCAACTCTCAAAGAGTTAGTGAAGGACTTAAAAGGCACGGTGAAAGCAAATGAAATTGTAGGGACATGTGATACTGTGTGTATAAGTCGAAAAGGTTATCATGCTATCTCTGGATTATGGTTTAAAAATCTTAAATGCAATAGGGTAACTATATTTGGATTGCCCCGAGCCCTTGCAGTTTCAACTACAAGAATTGCCATGAATCACAAGATTCCACATGTTTTTGGAGATTACATTCACATCAAAAGGTCTATGTCCTATAAAAAACAAATTTTTTTTTTTGATTATAATGTGTTTAACAATATATGGGTTGATCTAAAAAAGGTGCAAATTGCAATGGTTCACATGTATAAAATCACACTAGAAGAAAGTTATGGTGTTCTAAAGTTTGCCTTGAAGTTGGATGAAGCACAGATTCAAAAGGGACAGAAGATGGAAAGAATTAGCATTTGCCTCATGAACATGGCATTGGACCATAGCAATGGTGAAGGCCAAGCTCTATTGCATAAGATCCAATCCGAGATGGAGATTTGGTGGATTGGTGCAGCCCAGGTACCAATTGAAAATCATCAAATGTTGAAATGGTTGTTCAACCATAGAGGTATTCCAAATATCATTAAGTCTCAAAGTGAAGGCGAAATGTTGGTAGTTGATGGGATTGGTAATTTTAATGTGAAATGGCATATGAGTGCTGATTTAAAAACTATCAAATGTATGCTTGGAATATGTAATGGTGCAAATGAAAAATATCCTTGCATTTATTGCATGGAAAGTATTGGATCCAAAGATTGGAGTAGTTTGCGACCAGTAAGAAGAGCCCCAAATAGAGACTCTATAGATTTGAGTAAATTTAAAAACATAGAAGACATTTGGGATCCCATTCTTTCAATCTCTCTTAAGAATGTTTATATTTGTACTTTGCATGCAGAGATTAGAATAATCGATAAGCTTCTCAGGTTGCATCTTGACTACGCATATTCCATTAAGCCATTATCTTTATCAGATGAGTGTATTGATAAATGCGAGGCATTACTATCGAAAATGGGATTTCATGGGGGCCAAGTTCAATTGAGAAAGGATCCAATACTTTCAGGAAAAACAAGAGATATCTTGGCCGATGTCTCTATGGGAGGCTCAAAAGCTAGACGATTCTTAGGAAACCATTCAGGAAAGCAGGTGAATGCGGCTTGGGTGTGTTGGAGAGAGCTATGTGAGATCACAACAAATGTTGCAAGCATGCCGAGGCTTGCATTTCTTAGAATGGAGGTCTGGATACACCTTGATGTTTTTCTGAAACTCCTCAGGCACAAACATAAGACAACATATACATATGCGGAAGAGTTCAAAAGATCAATCACAAATCTTGTTCAGGCGATAAAAGAGGCATGGGGAGAAAAAGATATCACTTTTTATCTGGTAAAGTAACAATTATTTAATATGGGTTTATTTTGACAGGTTTTTCAATTGGTATAAAATTAGTGTTACTTTGTATTGCAGCATATTCTTCATATTCATGGGCCTTACTTTGTGGAGGAGCATGGCCCCTTGGCAACTTATAGTAACCAAGGCATGGAAAAATCCCACTATCAAGCACGCACAAGTTATTTTCGAAGCACAAGGCATGGGGGAGGAGTTACAAAAATCAATGCTTTGGAGGAGCTATTCAATTGGTTTTTCGACAACAACTTCAAAGAATGCAGATAAAAAACGGCAATGACACATGAGCAGTCGCACTTTTATATATAAGAAAGAATATACACAAAGCTAGATTTCCAAAACTCTCACATTCTCTTTCTCCTCAAGAATCTTTCCTCTATAACGTAGAAATTTTCTTCTCTTGTAGCCAGCTATAGATTTTACATCAGTTCGGTTTGCAGCCAAGGCGTAGGATGTGAACGCCAAAAAGTTTCCTGCTCTAGAAACAGAGTAACCTGGACCGTAGCCAAAAATCCTAATTGCTACAGTCTTTTCCAAAAAATTACTTTGTGGGCATTATATTGTAATCTTGAGAAACCTAGAAGCCTTGTAAGAGCTTTAATACAAAGTGTGGGCCATGATGTATCCTCTGAGAAACTACTATGAAGTACTAAAAAGGAATCAGGGTCAATCCTAGCCAAGTAGTGGCCGAGTGCAATGTCTTTCAATGTACTACCACCAGCTCTCGATCCTTTGCCACGTCCCAAGAAGTTATCTGAATCAGCAATCTCCAACTGCAAATAAAACCCATAGTGAATGAGCGTGAAATGCAAACCTACCAATGTGTAAAAGCAAATTCAAAATTATCTTACCACTTGGTTTTCATCGTACTCCAATTTAATTGGATTCCATAAATTTATTGATGATGATGTCTCATTGGTGTTAATCAATTCTTTTACGTATTCAGACTCCTCTCTTCCAAAATTGGAAATCCCAAGTTGGCTTTGAATGCAATCGAAGTCCTCATCAGTAATACTCAACTCTTTCTCAGCTTCTTTTGCCTTTTCAAAACAAAGAGAGAGGGCCTCACCAGCATCAATAAACTTATCGTCTATAGTTTCTTTATCAAGTTTGAGTATCTCTTCCTTTGATTCATTCTCTGTGTCAACTATCCCATTTGCAACATCAGAAGCCTCTGCAATAATTGCTAGACAATAATCTTCCCTAAGATTGAAAAGTTTTTGAATATCTGACAGTAAAATGTACTCCTTCTCCTTGAAAGGTATAGATGGTAGAGAAGGAACAATATGGTGAGAACTCTCATTAGTTGAAGGGTTTGCATCTCCTTGGCTCTCCTCAATGATGGTCTCAGTTTTGAAGTGAGCAACATCCAACTTCTCAGCAAAATAGAAGCCTCAAAATCTGCATCTACAACCTCCTCTGTTTCCTTTTAATCTGCCAGATCATCTAACATGCAAAAGCTAGCAGACTTTGCTCCTTCCAACTATTGCTCATCATCTTTCAGAGGATATTTGACAAGGGTGAAAACAATAAAAGCAGCAGACTTTGACATAATCTTGCAGTTCTTGGAATGAGTGGAGCACAATATGTCTCTTGCATAAAACCTGTCCAGAGAGTGGGCACCACACCTCTTAGTAAACAAACACTAACTTTTTATTTCCTGTTGACCCAATGGGAACATGGACATATTCTTTTGTACCAACTTCAATAGAAGGACCTGCTAGATTTTCGAACTCCAAAAAGTCCTCCAAAAAATATTTTTTACAATATTTCAAAACACTGTCAAGGTCCCAATCAGGATTAAAGACATTCTTAACAACTCCATAGAAAGAGAGATCCATGCCATTCTGAATGATAAAATCAAGAAGCCTCTCTGATGGAGTGACATCAGTAAGCTCTGATACTCCAAGACCTCTCATTGCCGACTCTCGCTTCCCTGGAGATGTGCTTGGCATTCTGACACTGGTGGCAAAGTATGGGGAAGAAACAGAATGCACAGGTTCATCACATGTTGAAGCCCTTGAGCCTTTTGAAAGCCTTCTCCTTTTCCCAATTCCTAGCAAAACCTTGGAGCCCAGAAAATCTGTAGGTTCAGACATGTTTCCAACTTTTACTTGATACGGCGCGATGAGACTCAAACGCTAGACACGGATGTTCGTACTCGCGCCGTATCGGCAATGTAAACCAGAACAATTCAAAGCAAAGGGGCGCAACCAAAACAACGCGATAAGGCAGAACCAGAATTAGTGATCACGCGCCCTGGCATAGTATTGGGTTAGGAGCCACGCCGAAGAAAGACTTTTAAGAATAGGTAAGCCCGAAATGACGCGAATAGGCAAAAGCGCAAAAGAGGAACACTTGCTCTCACGCCGTATCGGGAGAAGAAAGAGAGGTCCACAAAGAAAGCGAAAAAAGTCATACGGATGAGGGACACCCCCTTATGTAGGCACGCAATAATGCCACGTGGCACTAGCCATTGGGCTTCGACACGTGGCACTAGCCGTTGGCTGACATGTGGCCAACAAACACATGGCAAACACGTGGACCGATCGTTAGTCGACACGTGGCATCTGGACATTAGGCGGACACGTGGCACAATCAATGCAAGACACGTGTCTGACACGTGGCATGGTTGATGAGGGTATATAAGGGATTATTTTGCTTACGTGTACACTTTACATTTCTTGAGCTCTCACGCCTTGCTTGCCGATACGGAGCGATCCCAGTGTTGCGTCTACTGCGTAACTGTCCTCTCACGTTGTATCAATTCTCGTCCTCGATTTAGAGCGAGTGTGCATTTGCCTCTTTCCCGATTTCCTCATTTCGGTGGTCTTCCCTCGGTGGCCCGATACGGAGCGAGGGTGTCCTTCAGTGGTCTTTGCAATATCCATCTCGCGTCATATCGAGCTTCTCTATCTCACTGTCCTCGTCTCTGATACGGCGTGAACGTGACCATCCGTCTTGTTCGTTTGTTCCTTCTCGCACCGTATCGTGCCTGCTGCGTTCTTGTCAGATTTTTGAGAAAATTCCTATATCATTTTTGTCTTTCTGGCTCTTCTATTTTCTCCTCTATATGGCAAGGACAAAGCAAACTGCAAGAAAAGTGTATGTGGATAGGAAGGACAGTGGGGGTAGAAGGAAGTTACAATTTCATGAATCTGAGGAGGAACCCTGTTCAAATATTGCTGAGGCTGGGCCATCAGAGGCCCCAAAGCATTTTGCCACAGAGATCCCCCCTACACCAGGTGTGGACCTAGCATCTTCCATGGAGTTAAAGCATTTCAGTTTAGAGAATGTTTCTTCTCCTGAAGTTGAAGAAGCAAAGGGTGAGACTTTCCCTGTGAAGGATTCATCCCCTCCAATTGCACCTAAGCCTACATCTGTTGAAGCCAGTGAGCCTTCCAAGCCACAAAAGAGAAAGAGGAAGTCCCAGTTCTTCTACATGCAGAGGTGTTTCAGTGAGATTAGAAAAGCCCAAAGAGCTACAAAGCACGTGATTCTAAAGGCTACTTTCATAAGAGTTGTTAAAGAGATCTCTGACAGATTGTCTAGAGTGGCAACTGTCTCTGGTCTAAATAAGAAGTGGCAACTCTCAGCAATTCTTGCTCTACAAGAGGCCGTAGAAGATTTTGTTATTGATTTCATGAACAATGCTTACATTGCTATTGTGCATGCTCATAGAATTACCCTCATGAATAAAGATTTGAGCATGATCAGCAGAATCAGGTATAGGTTCGATAAAGTGTTGAGGCCCTTGCCTTCCAACGATCAAAAAGCCCTTGAAATCCTTAACATTCCCCCGAAATTGTCTAGGAAAGGGAAAAAGCTAAAGGTTGAGGATGTAACTCACCTTTACTCTACAAGGGGTGCCACCCAGCAGGAGTCTATCTTGAGTGAAAAAATTCAAGAGGTATTGGAAACTGAAGATGAAGTTTACAAGAGGAAAGCCGCATCACTTGCTCCCATCAACAAAGAGAGGATGGGTAAAGTGTATGGGCAAATAGTTGTGAATGTTTCTGCAGAACCTGAGGAGGATTACCTTAGTATATCTCCCGAGGACAAGCCCATGTTGGAGAAAAGGGATGTCCAACAATCTGACTCCGTTGTTTTTTGTTGCATAAGGTAAGGCTTATAGGTTCAAGTATATTTTATATGTAATTTGTATTGATTTTGATCGATTCAAATAGCTTTTGCTATTGACTGTAGGGCATTCGTCTCCTCTCTCACTCTCGATATCCGTAGAGCCATATATGTTGTTGATCCACTTCTCTCAGTGGAACTATTTGCAAGATCTGGGTCTAATATTGCACCATTCTTTCGTACTTTTGATAGTGTGACAAATTACCACATCTTTTTCCCTTATGTAGAAATGTATTTTTCTTTTCTGTAGGGGAAAATTTATATTCATTTTCTTTCACCCTTCTACTCACCTCTATTTTGAATTTGCAGAGGGCATTGGAGTCTTATCTATATTAACTGTCTTACTAGAGAAATTTGTTGAGAAATAGACAAATTATGTAGGCTCCAAGAAGAGCTATCCTGAATCCCATATGCACAGTGAGGACAGTGGAGAAGTTGGAAAGCTATAAAAGCATGTACTTGGTTCACCTTTTTTTAAAATGAATGCTATTGTACTTTGTACTTAGAATCTGTAACTCTATCCACTCAAGATTGTGTTTATGAGTCCAAGCTAATCTATCTTGGAACCTAATTCACTTGAGTAAAAGTTTGTATCTAATCATCAGTCTTCTTCATGTCTCTTGCTTACGAGTTCAAGCCTCCATAGCTAAACTGAGTTCAAGATCCATGTTTCTTAACATGGTATCAGAGCTATGGTGAGCTCAGTTTAGCCCTTTCTCCAACTTCTCTAGATTATCATAGCTCAACCCCAGCTCAGGACAACTGGTTGAGTTCATCTCCTACTCTATCTTCACACACTTCTTCTTGGCCACCATAGCCAGATTGTACCTATCCTCAGTGGAGCTCTCAGATCTCATCATACAGGCAATCTCAGCTTAAGGTGTCTACTGAGAAACTCTTCCTCTGCTCCCAGCGCAGCTCCCTATCACATCAGAGCACGACATTGTCCATCGCAGAGCCCAGCATTACAGAAATCGGCCTTCGCTGTCTCTGTTGCGCCCTGTGGCAGTCGTACAGCCTACGCGACGTCTAGAGGCTGTGATTCGCCCTGCTTGTATGGGGCATTTAAAGCCTATACTATAGGCTATCCCCCATCCAATTTTCAGCTCGAATGGCTGCGCCAAGCTCCTGCTACAGCAAAAAAACTAGGGCTGTCTGAAACCCTAAACAGTGGAAGCCATAGCCAAGAACTTAGAAAGCTTGGCAACCTTATCTTTTTCTTATTGGCATCATCAATAGTGACCTTGATCACTCTGAAATTATCTCTGAAGCCTACTACAGATCTAGAAGGATCCAGGGAAGTTCAAGGATTACCTAGCAACATCGAGCAAAATATCAAGATCTTCAAAGATATAGTATCTATTGATACTCAAATAGTGCTTCTTGGCACTTGAATATTTCAGTTACTCAAGAGTAACTCATCTTTCGATTCCAATTTTGAAGAACATTCTCAAGTTATGTAATGGTTTTAAAATTATCAAATCACTTGTAAATCTCAATCTTCTTGTAAAGGGATAGACACTGCCCGAGAGTTCTCGTGGTAAGACCTCCTACTAAGATGACTGAAGTAGAACATATAGCAAAATTTAATGGTGAAGGCTTCCATGCCTGGAAGGAGAAGACCATGTACCATCTTATGCGGAAAGACTTGTGGGACTTGTTTGAAGATGATGTAGATAACAAGAAGGAAGATGATGAAGATGGGTTTGTTGAAGAAGACCAGTTCAAATCCAAAGAATGGAAGAAGATGAATAATAAGGCACTAGGCATCATTGCTTGGGGATTAAGTGTTGATGTGCTACATCATATATCTGGCATTAGAAATGCTAGAACCACCTGGGAGGAACTTGATAGAATGTTTGGTACTCAAGCAAAGAATTCAAAGGTAAAACTTCTCATGCAATTTTATAAACTGGATATCAAAGACAGTGCTTCTATGACCATACATATTAATAAGTTTAAGAGTTTAAAAACTCAGCTTGCATCTCTTAAAAAGAATATTGATGAAGATGAAGCAATAGCCGTACTACTTGCAAGTGTAAACAAGGATCCATATGAGAACCTTGTGTCCACTCTAAGTAATGTTCCGAGTCTCTCACTCAAAGATATTGAGCACTCACTGCTTGATGAAGAAAGCAAGTTTAAAAGCAAAGATGTAAAAGAAACTAGCCCAAGGGAAAACCTCTTATACACTAGAGGAGCTACTGGACCCAAAGGAAGAGGTCAAGGATTCATCAACAACAATAACAAGGATCAGATTACATGTCACTATTGTGGTAAGACTGGCCATGTAGCCAGTGAATGTTTCCACAAGAAGAGAGCCCAACAATTGCAAAAGTGATCATCACCAGAACCAATACATGGAAGAAAGAGAAGAAGAAGAATATGCTTCCACTACCATCAACAACTCTGACAGATTGTTTTGAAGAACTTTCATTGTATCTTTCATATGTTTTTCCCATAGTGGATCTTTCTTTTCCTTAGTGAATTTGATTTGTACAACCCTTTCCAAGATGTAAAGTCTCAAGCTTTAACTTGACTAGGCTGCCTATGAGCTAGTCTTCCGGGCCATGTTATCATGAAGGGGGGGCAAAAGCCAGCAAGTGTAGGGACTCATCATTTGAGGGGGGGTGTTGAGAAATAGACAAATGATGTAGGCTCCAAGAAGAGCTATCCTGAATCCCATATGCACAGTGAGGACAGTGGAGAAGTTGGAAAGCTATAAAATCATGTACTTGGTTCACCTTTTTTTTGAATGAATGCTATTGTACTTTGTACTTAGAATCTGTAACTCTATCCACTCAAGATTGTGTTTATGAGTCCAAGCTAATCTATCTTGGAACCTAATTCACTTGAGTAAAAGTTTATATCTAATCATCAGTCTTCTTCATGTCTCTTGCTTACGAGTTCAAGCCTACATAGCTAAACTGAGTTCAAGATCCATGTTTCTTAACAAAATTATCTTTATGAACTCTCTCAGTGGTGTTCATGGCCAAGCACGAATGTATGTTGAAAGAAAATTACCTTGCTTTGATTATATTTACAAAAAATATTTTGAACTTACAAAGCTTCCTTTTGTAGTGCTGGTAGACTTGTTTCTACATTTTTGGATACTACATACGAGGATCTTGCTGATCCTCAAAAGCCTTATACGTTTCTTCTACAAGAAGTTCCATTGCAAAGCGATGTGGATTCTTGTGGATGGAGAGTTATATCAAATATTTGCAGAACAGTGGATTCAAAGTTGTTACAAATAGAAGGAGTGAATGTAAGTTAATTTCATTTGATTTTTGTGTAACCCTTATCATGATGTCTTTTCACTAACTTATAACATTTATTCTTACAGTGTAGAGACTATCCTGATTCGTATGTTTGGTAGATAAGGGAGAGATGCATTTAGCTGATTTTGGACAAGGCAATCACACCATATGATCCTGACTCCCCTCTTCCTCCCAAAACTTCAATGGCCAAGGGCACAAGCAAGGGAAAGGGCAAGGGAAAGAGTAAAGGCAATGGTAAGGGCAATGGTAATAGCAAGGGCAACGATAAGGGTAAGGGCAAGGGCAAGGGCAATGGCAATGGCAATAGTAATGGTAATGGTAAGTCAGCCACAAAGACCACTACTGTAGAGTCTAAAAAAAAAGAAATGCCAATGCTTTCTCCTCTGAAATTTGATCCATCCCCTCTTAAACCCCAAGAAAAGAGAGTACCTGTAAAGGTAAAATTCTTTCAACAATCAAAGAAAGGCCCTGTGAGAAAAAACATCTTTGAAGAAATTGATAAAGAAGCCACAAAGCCAACAAAGGAGAAGGCAACAGATAAAGAATCAAAAGAGCAAACATAAGCATACACAAGCCTTATTATTTTGGCTTTGTACATTTATATGACATTTTTGTACCTCATGATGTAATGAACTTTTTCACTTATACATCAAATGTAATGTACATTTATTTCTATACATTCGAAAGGCAACTTGCTTCATGATAGCTTATGAGTTCCCACTAAGAAATATCTTAAGGACAGTCAATTAAGATAAATTCCTACAAAGTTTTCATTCTCAAGGCTCAAAACTCACAATTGTGGGAGACAAACAACTCGTACAAGAGAGAGCGCTCGGCTCTTTTACCAATTGTTACGCCATTCACTTTGAACTTATATCTAGGGGATGTATTGTCTAGCAATTCCAAGGTATCACTCACATCTTTCAGACTCCAATTGGAAGTAACATTCACCTTCTTTACTTCTTCATGCGGAAAAACGTGCACCGCAAGTTTATATGGTGTGCAATCTGTATCGGAATCCAAGGGAACCCAAATACCCAATCTTAGTTTGTATCTCCTTTAATCAAAGCCCAAAGTAAGAGTTTGGCGAGGGATACTGTAAGCCAAAGCCAAGGATTGAGGGCATGCACTGCACCTCAAGATATCACCCTTATGGTCACACTCTCTAGGTTTCCAAAGCGTCCCTATAGTGTTGTCCAAATCCTCTTCCGAAAAGTTTCTACTTAGCCAGGATACCTTCGTTCTTTGTAAATTTGTTGATTTGAAGCAAGCCACGAAGATATGGAGGGGTACAAACCATGATAAACGTATTCTTCTTGAGATCCTTCCAGCTGTCATGGGCTTTTGAATATCCTGAGATATTTTAAATTTGAAACTCTGCACTGTTACCTTGTCAGGAATCTCCCAGTTTAGAGATGAAAGGCTTGGCAATTGCAAATCTTCGATATTCCCATACCTATCCGCTTTAGAGGGAACTACATACTGTGCATAATATATAAAAACCTTGCATTCACTAAAAAAAGACATAGTTTGATTGGCATAAATAATGTCTGCCAATACCTTATGAATGGCATGGAAAGTCCCACTTAGGCTTTCCACAGGCTTCCATTCAATACTTGTTGATGGAAAGATATCTATGTCAAGATTGTGGGAGATAAGGAAGGAGTCTCACTTGTAGCTTTCTTTCTTGCACAATGGGGGAATACACACACAGGTGGAGGCTGAAAATAGTTTTCCTCTTCTTAGTTGTGTAAGCCAAAAGAACTCTAGTACAGAGAAATAGAAGAGCCCTATATATGGATCTCAAACCAAACTCAACTAACTAAGGTGGCATACTAACTGAGCCACGAACTAGAGTAGATAAGGATAGCTATCATCTAGCTATTATTCATGGGCGGTGTACCAACTGCATCTGCAGCTAACAAGTCTGTGACATAAATGCACAATGGTCACCCTGGCATATCACGAGTGGAGCTCGATATCTCAACAATCTACAATGACGAAATGGTTGTTAGTACTTGCCTAAATGGAAAAGAATTACATACGTTATTCAACTAATAACTTACAATGTGTTTGTTGGGGAACACGTTCCTTTGGAGGCAAGTGCATATCCTTGGCCATGCAAACATTTTTCACCTTGACAAACCCCCCTTCGTGCATAATTTTGAAGGCAATGATACGCCCCTTCCAGTGATGTTTTATATCATCTCGTTTTCTTCTTTTCACCTTAGAGCCCTTGCAAGATGGCAGCATGGTAACCCAATCGTTTACAGTAAAGGTTTTTGGCTCCCAATTTCCATCTGCTCCCTGGCTATAGACTGTGCAAGAGTGTATTAAGCGAGAAGGGTGCCTAGAGGAAGCCATGAAAAGAATGAAAGCGCAGAGAAAGAAGCTCAAAGAGGGGTGAATGAACTAAAAAGTAGCGCCAAGAACACAAGTGAGTATGTATTGGGCGCCAAAAAGAATATTGAAAGATCTCCCGACTTTCAAAAAACTCATTATTAATTTCATCACATCTCTGTCACGTATTTTGTCAGATTGAGGGTAAATAGCGTCTTTGGGACTCCAAAACATGTCAGACTTTAGGGATTTTGGCTAAAAAAGAAGAGAGAATCACGAAATGGACTCCAAAATCTATCTTTAACCTAGTCAAAGTTCTTTTAGCTATCCTTAAGCTCTTTGCTTATTATCTGTCTAGATCATCATCTAAGCTTCATAGTGGAAGTGCACGGGTAGACACATCCATTTTTGTATTAGTTCATTTGAGATTAAAGTGGTTTCTATTCTTCTCGTATTTAACGTGTATTCTCTACTCTTTGCTCAGATTCTATCTGCAATGCCATGTAATTTCTACATGGTATCAAAACCCAAGGGGCTTTGAGGAGTGAAGAGAGTACAAGAGAGATAAGGGCTTCAACAAATGAAGAGGAGAAATGTCATATGATGTATCAAAGTAGTAGTGTTGGCACATTAGATGATGGTGTTGTTTTACTGATAATTCAAACACTAAGGATCCACTAACCTTTAGTTATCTCTAAAAAAGAGGAGACAAGAATGCCATATTCTTGCACACGCGGCAAACTCTCTTTGGCCTATTTCTTAATCCCGTGATTAACAAAAGTGCATTTTTGGAAGTGTTTTTGGCCCTAATGCTAAATCTAACAGAGCTCCAAACCATGTAAAGGAAGTGGATATGGCCAACTCCTTCCTAAATCCTAGCACTCTAGAGACCAATATATAGATTGATAACCCCCAAATTTGTGCAAATTTAGGCACACAAGTATGATCTTCATCGGTAAATCTTATGTAGTTGATAATTTAACCTTGTAACTTCATTGCAAAATCTCAAGACAAGCATTGTAAAAGACATGACTAGATATTATAAAGTCATGACCTTAAAGGATATGTGTGTTTCTTTTCCAAATTTGGAAGGTTGAGAAGTTCCTTTATTGAAAATAAAGAAAAGGAATCTTCTTGTAAGGTGCAAGTAACCATGTAAAACAAAAGTCTCAAAGAAATGAAAAGGTGTAAATGAGGAGCCATGCAATTTGCGGAAAAAGGTGGTTGGGGGAGTTTCAACTTCTCTTCCTCTCCTTTATCTTCCTCTTGCACGTATCTTCTTCTCTCTTGCATTGGCACTACTCTTGCTCTATTTCCTTTCCTGTGCTTTCTTTCTTTGTCTCTTCCATGGAAGAAGGAGAGAGTGAGGATAAAGATGATGGCCATATTTCGTGTGCCAGATTCTTGTTGAGAGGAAGGGTGTTTCTTGCAGGTTTTTGAGGGCACGGGCATTGTAGATGCCACCATGAGGCCTACTCTTTTGGTAGATGGGGTGATGTCTTTAGGTTGTTCATTTTTTGGCGATCCTAGCACTCTAGAGACCAGTATATAGATCAAAAGATGTTATCTTGTAGATGTATTGATAGATGGAGGCCCCTCAGTAAACATAATAATAGACATGACAATGAAAAAGTTGGGATTACAAGACATGCAACCTACAAAGCAGTTCATTTGACTGGTAGATCAAAGTAGAATAAATCCTCTAGGAATCCTCCATGTGTCAAGGCAACTTTGGTAAGAAGAGATTATTGGCTTACTTATTTGGTGAAGCTCTTACCCACTTCTATTTTGAGAAGGCCATGGCTATTCAAAGCAAGGGTAAGGACTCTGACTGGTTCAAAGGACCCTTGACCCTAGGCAAGGGACCAAATAAAGTAGTACTGAAGTTGTACAACTCTCAAAAAGGAAATGATCCACTTCCCTATAAGTCTCTTTAGATTCTTATAAAGACAGAGCCTTTATAGAAGAAGAGGCCATAAGGCAAATCCTTCCCAAGAAAACAAAGGCACAGTCCCTGATAATGGGTACTATAATCCAATTACCAAAAGAGGCAAAGTCCTTATCAATCGGTAAATACCTCATGTTGGATCCAAGAGTAACTTTTGAAGTTAGCCCCAAACATGGATATTGAAGCACGGATGTAATGCTCCCCTTGTTACATGGCTAATTTGGAGCTAGAGATGAAAGAGGAGTGGAAAATAAAAAGATTATTCTTCTCTCACAGAGCTCCTTTTGAGAGAGGATTTTTGGAGCCTGATTTAAATCACAAAAAGTGGCACGGGGAGGCACAAAATAGCAATTTTTTGTGGAGTCATATTAGAAAATAAAAAAATTAGTATTTATTGATAAATAAATAGAGAAAATAGATTTTTTACGCTCTAAAAATAGGAAAAAGGAATATGTGTGTCCGTGGATGTATGGTATGACTGAAGCATGAGGTATCTTTATGTTAAAGTAAGTATTTATTGCTCTTTATGAAAAAAAAAATCAAAATGCTCTCTAAACCTACCACCGAATGCAAAATCTAAGTGGTAGGGAGAGGAAAGAGTAATAAGTGTTGATTACATGCTGAATTTGATTTTTTAAATGCACTTTGCATTTAAAAATACATGTGTTTTGAAAATTAAAAGGGTTTAGTAGTATGAGCATGCTCGGTGTTGACCCTAATGCAACGCAGCGATTACACTTAGAATAAAAGCATGAAAAGAAATGGTTTCTCATTTTCATAATGCTATTTTAAATGAATAAAAATGATTGAGCACTATGAATCATTCATAATTGCATTGCATTCAACACATGGTATCATCCTAGATGCATGCCAATTGTCTTCATAAACATTGACCCATGCTAAGAATGAGGTATCCCAAGTCATCCGGCTAGATATTCATTTCATTTAGGGAGTGTTCAGTGAGGATTATATTTTATCTCTTAGAACGATTGTTTAAAAGAGAGGATTATGTATCATACATTCCTTATGTGTTCACGGCACATCTTGGGGCCAATCCCTGTGGTGTAGGAGAGCCGTAGTGGAGCCACAACAGTTAGGCCGAGGGGTGCTTGTTGTGTCTATTTTACATGGTGGACAATACCAATATGTGTAGGGGCTCCCTGTGCGGAGTTTGGGAAGGGTTATCCATTGGACTATGAGCCATACAAATGCAAATATTTAAATTAGAGGTTAGATCGATGTATAGCCTTTGGATGTTCCTGGCTGCAAGGCCATGGGGTATTTTGGTTGAGCATAGAGACTTGGCTAGATCCTTAGAGCCAATGTTGAGCCTGCCGGACACCTATAGAAGTAGAAATGGAGTTTAAAGAGGATGAGTTTGCAAGTGATGAAGAGGAATCCACATAGTCAAAAAATGACATTGATGATGAAGAAGTAGCACTTCCAATGGATGAAGACCCCATGCTAATGCAGGGAATGACAATGGTTCCCTTTGGGCTAATTAATGGTCCTCAAAGCATACAAAAAATGCACCAAAAGTGGATCAAGAAAAATAAGGTTTCCTTTATTACTAGTCCTTACTGCCCTAATCACCAACCCTTCGTAAAGAAAGATGGCTATGATACTCCATGTCAAAGGACACCAAAACAAAAAAAGGACAAAATCTTAGATGTTCTCTCTTATGAGACATTCCTAGTTGCATCAATCCTCTAGTCAAGAGGTGGTTTATGTGGACACCTAAGTGCTTTCAATATCTTGATGTATACATCCAAAGTTTCTTGTTAGTCTAGTTAATTATTTAGGTTTAGGTCTTAAGTGTGGGGACATGTCCCTTTGCATCATTTCTTGTGAACGTATTTTTCAGCCTTCCAAAGTACTTTTCACACTCCCATATGTCCTCACATGGCACATCATTACAACCCCTAATTGCCACTTTCCAAGGTGTTTTTGGAAAATTTTCCATATTTCTTTTCATTCCATGTGATGTATCCATTTCTTTCCAAAAGTGAGTTTTCAGCCTACTTGAGAGTGGATTTTCAAAACCATTCTTGAAGCAGAAAAGAGCCTAGAAGATTGTCAAGGACCAAATTTTCATGCAAAATGAAACAGTTTTGGATCGATGAGCTAGAGTTTTCCTAGATGGATTTTGATGCTATAAACCCAGCTCAAGTCTCGGTTTGTCGGTCAAAGTCTGCTTAATCCCCCATTTAATCCCCACAAGGTTTCGCGTTATGAAGCAGCTACACTATGGAGAAGCTAGAAAGTGCATGGCAGTGCTAGATGTATAGATTTCGATGTCACAAAGCTAGCTATCCAAACAGATCTCAATTTCGAGCACGTTTTCCCCCTCAAAAGTGAAAAACCCACTTTCCCTGTTGGCTGCCCTTTCTATGCAGAATACATAAAAGAACAGAGAAATACTTCATGAAGCAAATACCTAATCTCACACCCAAAAATCATAAGAACTCAGAACTAACCATATAAGAGTATAGATACACTACATTCAGCACTACTAATCAGAAAATAGAGAATAGATCACACAAGACATGCTACAAACGAGATCAAGATTCTATCCATGATGGCGCCAACTGCCAGATCTTCTTCATAATTAGGTAGAAACATCATACATCAGGCTAATCATCATAAGTGATCAGATAGACAAGAAGAACACACAAAATGCCTCATCAGGTCACGTTTTTCAACTGCCCCCAAAACTGCACTTCATGAGGCAGTAAACTACATAAGACATATAAAGGCTACTTCACATAGAAAATAGTAATAACTAAGGTAATGCACCATTCTAAGGGTAATGTAGTGTCAAGCCAACGGCTAACACCTGGCACAGCCCGGTGGATGGCTGGCACAGCCATGACTCGAACCCTTGAATGATCGATGAAGTCAAAATGCCTTATCCAAAACCTGACATATCTAGTGAAAAAGATTATGCCTTACCCACAACCTTTCACCGTGAAGTAAGCCACAGAGAGTAACCATAAGTAGAGCCTCTCTAGTAGGATACTTATAGCCCTCTACTGTAGTTGCATAAGCCCCTTAAAAGACAGTCAAAAGAAAACATAAAGGCATAATCCTAGAGGCATACATATCAAGTATGATGTAAGTATGATGAACAAAAAGAGAATCAGATCTGACAGTTCTACACCAAAAGAACTTATGAACTATGAGGCTCATGAGAATCATTGCAATCCGTAACAGATTGCTCCTGGACGTGATGCTCCTGCAATCCAAAAGATGCAATATCATGAACTGTATCCACCATATGATCTTGAATCTTAATCTGCTGATTTATATCCTGCAAAACATTATTAATATCAGCTTTGACCATATCTACTGCATCCATAGACAGATTTTCAGAACCTTGAATTTGCTTAACATTCTACAACCCAGACACTACATCCATCATCCTATGATAGTCAGCCTGCATACCATCCAACTTTTCCTTTAACATATCTTTCTCATGAATCAATTTCTCCATGTTTTCAGACACAAATGTCTGCTGCAAAACTGCATATGGCCGAGAAATAACTTGAGACATTCTAGCAGCTATGCTAACCCACTGATCATGCATAAAGGAAGTCAATGTAGCTCTCATTGATGTCAAATCTTGCTGCATAAAAACAGAGCCATCAAGATCAACCTCCATATCTCTCAAGATTTGCTTTTCCACTTTAAGAAGAGGTTGTAAATGGGCATCCAATAATACCCTTTCAGCCTTCAACTTAGCATTTTCTTTAGCCAACAAATCCAATTCACCACCAAACTTATCCTGCATATTAGCTGTCCATTCTTTAAATGCAACAGAAGACAATTTACATTTAAGCAACATATCAACATACTCATCAATTTACCTTTTCAAAGCATCCACCTCATTCTCATGTAATTCCTTCATTTTTCCCATTTCAACTTGCATAGAATCTCTTTTAGTTTTCATGGAGTCTAACTACTCTTGCAAAGATTGCACCACACTTAACTTAACGGCACCATTAGCATGCATATCCTTCATGAACCGATGTAACCCTGTAACCAAAGAGCAAGCTTCACCAAGACTTTGAGGAACATATCCATCATGAACCACTTCCCTGTATATGCTGTTGCATAGCATCACTATGCTTTGGTATAGGCATAGTCTCCATCTTCAACTTGGAGAATCTAACCTTCTTCTTAACCCCTGTAATGAGCACATCTTCACGAGCATTGTCATTCTTGACATCATCATTTAACCATGCTGATATATCTAAAGGCACAGTGCATCCCAAAGTACTAGCATGTGAAGCTTCAGGAGATGAAAAAGTCATAAACAAAGGATCCACAAACTCCTTTGACTTGACATTCTCAAGATCATTCAATGCATAATCATGAGACAAATCTTTATCATAACAGTCAACCATTATCCCATCTACTAATTTCTGCCTTTTAAATGCAGTAACCTTGTCCATACTCGGAGATTCCCAAAGTGACGGATGCAATGTTGGACATACAACCTGCAAATGAGCATATAAACCAGCCAACATAGGTCCAAGTCTACTTTTCTGCTGCTGCTTACGAATTGTTGGCACATGAACTTCTTGCATCAATTTGTCATATAAAGTTCATGACCAATTTGGAATCCCAACATTTTCTGCATACCATAAAATACCAAAAGTGTCCTTTGTTATTACATCAGCCTTTTGAACAATAAAAACCGCTGCATGAACCATTTAATGAAAAGCCTCCTCTTTGTATCTGCATGCCTTAACACATACTGATTTCTAACACTTGTAGGAAGCCCAAACTCTTGCTGCATAGCTTCATCTATGCACCGCCGATCATTAAGCGCAAGAGAGAAAACATGTGCTAGTAGAGCAGGAGTAAGCTTGCCACTTTCTCGAATCATAAGTAATTGTTGTTGAGCATGTATATTGTTTCCTCAAGCCTCCCATGGTAGCTCTACATAATCAAGCAACCCAATTTGCCTTAACCAGCCCCTGGTATTGGGTTCTTTGGTATCCATGAGTATAGAGCAATCAAGCATAGGAGTAGGCAACTCACCGTCATCTTCACTCGACATAACAGAAGGTGTTTTTGGCATGGAGTTCTTGACTTTCGATGGCGTTGTGTCAGGTGGACTATCACTAGAGTCATCCTCCTGCTCTTGGACTACTCTCGGCTGCTGTCGTGCCCTCTTAACAGGGAGTTTTGAATTCTTCCTTTTGTCTTGTCTTCACCATAGCTGCATCAACGACGACCTGCTCGCAGATTAGCAATGAAAAGAGATGAAGAAAACGATGAAGCTTGATGGCGTGAAGTTGTAGAGAGACGCTGGTGAATTGGCGCAGGCGACAGCACACGAGTCTTCTTAGCCATAGTTTGCCCTTTTTCCACTTGCCTTACCTGACCATGAGTTAAACTCCTTGAAAAAAGAGACATGGTAACATACTAATTGCCACTTGTACTCCCTCTAAGTTGAACATGAAAATCTTGTTGCTTCAAACTCACCTCATGCAACTGAAACTTGATAAGTTCACACAATGAAAATACCAACAGAACTGGAGTTAAAGACAGTTAATCTTCTAAACCATCACATAACATCCCAAGTTAAAAGGTAGATATCTTATCAAAGCACAATTTTCCATGGCCATGATACCACTTTGCCCAATCATGATTGCAGGACAAAGAAATTTAAAAAGATAATCCTCATAAAGTAAATTCCAAGAGCCAACTTTGAATGTCATATATTGCCACCACTTCATGTAGTACCATTGAACCTTTAAAATGAGATAGAACAATTGCCAAATAGCTTGCACTTCATAGAGCACTACTGAAGTTTGCCTCACTTCTTCATGTACACCACAAGTGATATACAAGATAAAATTATCAGCTAATAGCTCACCATAAAAGAGTAGTTCTTTTTGCCAAAAACCAAGCCAGGACACCCTAAAAACAATAATGAGAGTTATAGAATCATAAAGTGCTCCATGAGGTAAAATGCCACAGATTACTCCATGAGGTAACAGTTCTGGAATTTGAACCAAATTTAGTGCAACTGGTTCTTGTTCAACTTCATAGAGTACCTTATCATAATCCGGTTGAACTAA
The DNA here is from genome assembly GCF_053477565.2 of Lygodium microphyllum. NCBI lineage: Eukaryota > Viridiplantae > Streptophyta > Polypodiopsida > Schizaeales > Lygodiaceae > Lygodium > Lygodium microphyllum. The sequence continues at coordinate 69,146,632 of NC_141153.1, forward strand.
CCTTCTTAATCTAAATCCATTCATTGCAGGCTTAATAATTTCACCCCGTAAAGTAGTCAACACGAAAGTGCCTTGACCAACATCTTTCAAAACTTCATAGGGACCAGTGTACCTTAACTTTAACTTCCCTGGATGCTTCCCAAGCCGCGAATTATACACCATAACCAAATCCCCTTCTTTGATTATCTTCTTTTTAATATGCCTATTAACCCATGCCTGTCTTCTTGACTGCACCACCCCTTGAAGGTAGTGAGCTATAATCCGATCTTCCTCTAACTGGAACAACTTCAGGAGCCTATCATGAAGTGATTCTTCCGCACACAACCTATAAGCAACCACTATCCTCAAACTAGGCACCAAGAATTCCATGGGGACAACTGCCTCAAATCCATAAACCAACTTAAAAGGAGTCAAGCCTGTTGACACCTTATATGCTGTACGAAAGGACCATAATACCGAATCTAACTTTGTATCCCAATCCTTACGGTTATCAGCCACAATTTTCTTAAGAATTCGGAGTAAAATCTTATTTGAACTTTCAGCTTGTCCATTTGCCTGAGGGTGATAAGGTGTAGACTTCTTATGAAGAATCATATGCTTAGCAGTAAGCTCTTTGATTACTTCATTCAGAAAATGCGTACCCCGATCACTTACCAACTCTATGGGGCATCCAAAACGGGTCATGATATTAGAGTACAAAAACTGAGCTACACTTGCCGCTTTATTATCCCATACAAGTAATGCATTCTTTAGCATATTGATGAGCATCTTTGAGTACAATTGGCCAACACAATCCCGCCTAAAGAACCTTTCTAGTTGTAATCTGACCAAAGAAATGCCCTCCAGTTATTCCTGCATGTGCTTCATGGAGAACTGCAGGCCTCTCTTGAACAGTTACACACCTTCTTAGCACATTATCAATGCCTCTCCTGTAAAGAACTCCCAAAATAACTTGACAACTCTTGCTTTGTAATGCCAATCTTCTACAGTGGTCTCTAGACAAATCTGGAGGCATCACTCCATGAAGCAAAAACTGTAACATTTGATCATAGAAGGAATTGAATTGACTTACTTGAACATTGAATAATTCTCCATCAGGCAACTGATCATTCACCCCCAATACAGGGTCCACTAACTCAATTCTACTCAGAAAATCAACCACTGCATGCTCTTTACCTGGTGTATATATTATCTTGTAATCAAACTCTTGCAATAATAGCATCCACCTTGCCAATCTTCCTGTAAGTTGTGGCTTGTTAATGAGATACAACAAAGCCTGATGATCCACATGAAAAATAACTTGGTTCCCCAACAAGTAATGTCTAAATTTTTGCAATGCAAAGATCATCCCCAAAGCTTCCCGTTCAGTAACAGTATAATTCTTCTCAGCTGTTGTAAGCTGTCTACTTGCATAATAGATAGGTCTGAACCAACCAACAACCCTTTCCTGCATCAAGACTACACCTACTGCAATATCAGATGCATCCAGAAATACATGAAACAGAATATCCCATTGTGGTGGTTGCAAAATTGGTGCTACAACCAGCATCTTTTTCAATATAGCAAAAGCTTTATCCTGGTCATGCCTCCACACAGACTGAACCCCTTTCTTGGTTAACAATGTTAGTGGAGCACAAATATGAGCTAGATACCTCAAATACCTGCTATGCCATTTGACCTGCCCCACAAAGCGAATCACTTCTTGAATTGTTGTAGGTACTACAACCTTCTGAACTGATTGAATATTCATTGAGTCAATAGCCATACCCTCTTCTGAAATGATATGCCCCAACAGAACTCCTCTTTTAGCAGCAAAAATAGATTTGAAAGGGTTAAGGGACATGCCAAATTGACGGCATCTTTCAAAATAAAGTCTAAGATGCTACAAATGATCCACTTTCTTACCAAATACACAAAAATCATCTATGAAGACCCTCATAAAAGATGTAAGATAAGGATCAAAGGTTTTATGAGCTGCACCCTGAAATTCTGGGGGTCCATTCTTCAAACCAAAATTCATGACAATACTCACAAAGACACCCCATTTGGTTATGAAAGCTGTCTTATCCATATCTTCCGAATGCATACGAATCTGATTATAGCCAGAGAAACCATCCAAAAAACTATAAATCTCATGGCCCGCCACATCATCCAATAAAGAATCCGTGAATGGAAGAGGGAATGGGTCAATAATAGTTGCTATATTCAACTTTCTATAATCCACACAAACCTGTATTTTGCCATTCTTCTTAGGCACCATCACAATTGGTGACAACCAAGTCACTTCATTAACAGGGCGGATAAAACCCACTCGAAGAAGTTTGTCAATCTCTTCCTTCACCTGTTTAGCATAATTAGGATTCATATGATACCGTTTCTACATGACCAGCTTTGCATCTGCCTTTAAATTAATTCTATGCTAACATACCTTTGGATCAAAGCCCTTCATATCCGTATATTCCCAAGCAAAAATATCCTAAAAGTCCTTACACAACTTAATTAATTGCTGTTTGAAATCTTCCTCAATGAAAATACTCACCTTTATCGGCTTAGAGCCTATTTCAGCTTCCAAATTCACTTCTTGGACATCATCCTCAAAGACTCTAGCTGACTTATGCATGGTATGCTCATATTTCAGCTCTGCATCTATAATAGCTTGCTGACTCGCTTTGTCTAAATCCTCCTCTGCATCCAAAGAAGGCTTCTTTTGGTCTTTAAGTGTTCCCAAATCAGTGTTTTTACTTCCCTCAGAAGTAACATTACTTTCCACCACCAAATTACTATTCTGTTGCATGAAATCACTACTCTGCTCCATGAAGTCACTGTCCTGCTTCATGGGGCAAACAGTTTGCTGCATCAAATTACTTTGCTGATGCATGGGGTAACTATTCTATTTTGAAGATAAAACCACGTGATGCTAATACCGCTGGAAATACACTATACTGAGCCAAAATTTTCTGAACATCCACTTCAAAAACTGGCACAACTGTGGGGTTAGCTTGCATAAAAGTTCCTCCTCATCATCCTCAATCTCAGGTGCAACATTAATTGTTTGAGCAACTAACGGACGGTACTTAGGTTCCAAAATTACCCGATTACTTGTGGACAACTTGACCTCATTACTTCCATGAGGAATAGTCACTGTATCTGAGCCCCAATCCTGCTTCAACTTGGCTAGTCTAATCCAGGTCTTCCCAACAGCATATTATATGAATCCCCTAAACCTTCCATACGAAGAACAAAAAACTAACCTTGAACTTCAGCCCGACTATCCGAATAAGCTGATTCTTTAATATTCCCAATGGATGAATTCTTCTTTGATCTGCCATTTTAACCTGAAATGGTGCTGCCACAAGTCCTTGCAACTTATGTGCCAAATACATCTCTTCAGGCAAAATATTAACTCTAGAACCTCCATCTAGAAGAACATCATCAAACTTGCTACCCAAATAGTCAACTTGAATAGTCGAAACTTTATAGTCTACCACCTCCATCTGTGTGGGAATCACCGCTTGACAATCTGAAGTCTGATCTCGAACCATAGCATAATGCTTAAACACTTCATCCTGATTTGACATAATCTTAGCTAAAAGCTTTTATTTAAACCCTGGAATTAAATCAAGGATTTGTTCCAAAGTCAATTGTAATGAAGATTCGGCTAGTGCAGTAAACAACTCATGAGAACCATGCAATGCCTCATAAGGCTTCAAACTTTGTGAGTGTTTACTAAACTGCATTCCTGACACAAACATATCCTTCTGATTTTCCTCATGAAGCAGTTGACTGTCTTGAACTTCATAAGGCAATTCTGCAACTTTAAGCTGTTTTGAAGACTGTTTTTTCTGCAACTTCATAACTTCATTGGAAGCCACTTCCCTAGCCTTTTCTTGATCTTCCCAATTAATCTTTTGCTTAGCTTTTGCTCTGGTAATGGCCAAAACTACTGTCTCATCCGGACAATCTTCCACAACTATGCAATTTGAACAGTCACAGCTCACCTGCGGCTCTAAACCATGCTTAGTAACATTTAACACACCCTTACATAGCACTTCTTTCTGTATAGCTTCACAAACTTGCTGGTTCTTTTGATGACTTACTGCCTCACTCTCCATGACTTCTGCAGGTAACTCTACTAGGACTACTGCTGCGGGTGCCGATGGTTGCTGTCCACGGGGTAGTCCTGCCGGTTGCATTTCTTGCTGCTCCCCGGTCTGCATTCCCCTTTCAGCCCTATGGCGTACCCATAACTCACAGTTAGGTCCAGACATGTGTCCATGCCTACCACAGTAATAGCAAGGTCCTCGCTGCCTCTGCTGAACACTATTCCACTGCCTTGGCTGGTCAGTACCCCATTGCTTAGGTGGCTGACCCTTCCTACCAAAGCCTCTAAATCCTCTTTGCTGTGCCAATTCAGGTGTAATTTGGTTAACTGGTGCCGCCGGAGATGCTATCTGCTGCCTTGCATTCCGTACAACTAGATTATACCAGCATTCTCTAGCCTCATGACCCACTTTCTGACAAATGGTACATGACTTTACACTTCTGGAAGTTGTCAATACTCCCATCTCCAACAGTTGCTTCTTAATTTTCTTTTCCAACCTTTTTTCCAAGGCCATTTTTTCCTCTTTCTCTTTCCCCTTCTTGCTATCCCTAGAAGAGGTTTTATCTTTCCTGGATTTCTTTTTGTATCCCTTCTGTGTATGCTTACTTCGATCATCATCTGAGTCACTTGATTCGGTTTCCGACTCAGAGCCTGATGAGGTATCTTCCTCCTCACTACTATCCTCTGAATCAGAACCATCAGAGTTAGAGTCTGAAGAGTCATGTTTACTCTTCTTCTTGGATGTACTCTTACCAAGTCTCTTTTCCACCCGCTGGGCTACTTCAACCAGCCAATCTATACTATTATTGTTTCCAATTTCTGCATTAGCAATTGCCGCTACAATTGCTTTGTCCAAACCCTTAACAAAATAAGAGTATTGTAACTCTATAGAATGTCTATCTTCCTGATTCAACCTGTTTAATAGATTTTTAAATTTCTGTGCATAATCCTGCACTAACATTGTCTTCTGCTTGATCTGCTTCAACCTTTTCAACACATCAGTAGCTGTCTTATGCTTTCTAAACCTACTTAAGAAAGCGGTTTTAAGGTCACCATATGTGGTAAAGTATCCAGCATCATAAGTACTATACCAATCCATAGCCTTACCCTTGAAAGTTGCCACAAACTGCTGTAATTTAACTTGATCCCCAAACATATTGTTGAAGCCATTGGCCACCCACCTTGTCTCGAACTGAGCGACATGACAATCCGGGTCTTCTTTCTTCTTCCCTGAGAATTTAGATGCCCTAACCTTAGGGTTAAGTGGTGGATTGGGATTCATAATTCGGAACTTCTTCTTCTTCAATGGGGGTAGGGGATCAAAAGTTAAAGACTTCCTAGCAGTACCCACTGGTCTCCTCAACAGGACTGCACTTCCTAACACCAAATGCTGTAATCGATGTGCTGCATGATCCGGAGGAGTTGAAAGATCTTGTAAGTTAAGTACTCCTTTTGCTTCCTCAGGAGAACTTGAGGGAGATTCAGTAGACGATGCAGGGGAATGATACAAAATAGCGGTACCAGCAGAGGTACCAACATCTTGGAACTCCTCTCCAAAAGATGGAAACTCCCCCTCATCTAGGGTGTCAATTCCTCCTACTTCCCGACTGTCATTCTACAATAACTCCCTCTGTTGTCCTCCCAATAACTCTCGTAATTCTCTAGATTTGCTTCGGGTTAGAATAACATTTGATCGGTATGGGTAATTCGCTGACATATATGCAGAAATGCAAAGTTAAACCTGTAATCTGCATCATGCTACTTGAAGCAATATACCACTGCCCCAAGAAGCAACTATATTTTCAGATATATATCATCAAAGAAAAGTAATTGGACTATGGTTCAACATCCAGAAATAAAAACCACATAAAGAGAGTTGAATTGTCTTGATTCTGGTTCTGCTTCTTCATGTAGAAAACTTCTGCTTCACGCAGAAAACTGTTGCTTCATGCAGCAACTTCGAACATCTAGGCTTAACCTTCATCATTCTGAATAATGTTTCAACACAGAGGTTCCAAGAAGGCAATGGCAGGATCGCCAAAGTGTTGCTGCCCTTTCTATGCAGAATACATAAAAGAACAGAGAAATACTTCATGAAGCAAATACCTAATCTCACACCCAGAAATCATAAGAACTCAGAACTAACCATATAAGAGTATAGATACACTACATTCAGCACTACTAATCAGAAAACAGAGAATAAATCACACAAGACATGCTACAAACAAGATCAAGATTCCAGCCATGGTGGCGCCAACTGCCAAATCTTCTTCATAATTAGGTAGAAACATCATACATCAGGCGTAATCATCATAAGTGATCAGATAGACAAGAAGAACACACAAAATGCCTCATTAGGTCACGTTTTTCAACTGCCCCCAAAACTGCACTTCATGAGGCAGTAAACTTCATAAGACATATAAAGGTTGCTTCACATAGAAAATAGTAATAACTAAGGTAATGCACCATTCTAAGGGTAAATGTAGTGTCAAGCCAACGGCTAACATTCCCTGTAGTGTGAAACCTCCAAAGTGAATCAATTTTTTGGGGATTTAACTTTAAGCTTGGTTTAAGCTTGTGGAATGAAGGGGCATGAAGAAAAAATGTTTTATGGGGGTGGGGGGAGCGCCATTTTTTTCGGTGCCCTCTCCAATCATTAAATAATGATTTTTTGAGTCTGCAACCATTAGAGAAACCCTCTTGTCTATGAGATGCTCCATTTTTTGGCCTGCCATCACTCTAGAAATGATCAGATTTGATGCACTATTTAGCGAGATCTCATTCTAGTCTTTTTCTCTCCTCTCTCCTCTTGTGGATTGTTCTTATGGATCAATGTAAAAGAGAAGGGGATGGGCTAAGATAGACTTTTTTTGTCAAACGATGAAGCGGGAGTGGAGACACACCTGAATCGGAGTTGGACAGATTGTTAATGGCCATGGAAGAGCATCGGTAGGTCTCCAACGTTGAAAAATGCACATCATAATGATTGATTTTATGAGAAAAATGTAGATTTTAATGTTTTATGATGACTTCTAGATTTTAAGATTCAAGTGGAGTTGATTAGTGTTGCTCTTGCCAACATCAACATGGCTATTACAAGAGCAGGAGAGGTAGAATCATGATTGCAAGCTGTTTATACCTCTAGGGAAAACAGGAACCCAAGGTTAGGGTTTGGAAATACATTAGCACTGACAAATGGAGGTCAAGGAATACCTATGAGTCCTCCTAATGGGAGAGGAAGCCTGATTCAAAATGTGCCCATGTTGCCAGCTCCTCCTAGTGTGACCATGCCTATGGTTAGTCAAATGGCTTCACCAAATATTGGAAGCCAAATGATAAATCCCACAGTTGTTCTAGGAAATCAGCAACCAATCCCCAATCAAGTGGTTATGCCAATGGAACGACAGGTAGATGATCATGCCTATGAGTCAAGTGCCTCGAATGTCCTTGGTGAAGTTAAGGATTTGATGAAGCACTATACTAATATAATTAGCAAACAATATAGACAAATAGTCATTAACGTCATTTTCCTTAAGAAACAACAAAATTTGATATGGATTCGACACCCTTTGAAGAGGGTGCCCCCTCAAGATTCAACTGTGAGTGGTGTGGTGGCCAACATTTCCCTAGGAATTGTCCAAATGTTAAATGTGACATATGCGAGAAGTCTAGCCATTTAGTTAGTATGTGTCAGAGAAAGATTAGTTCTCTCCAACAAGGAAGTAAATAGCCACGTCCGATCAATTATTGAGTGCAAGGAAATAATCTCCAGCAAGATGAAGGACTGAAACAAATACTACAAACATGGAATGCTATGGTAGAGGAGCTGCCTAGTGGCAGTGGAGTTAGCATTATAGAAGTCGTTTGTGTCAATGGCACTGAAGCTTCTAACCTAGGGGTCGTTATGAGAGGTCAAAAGGGTAAAGAAGCTGATAAAGACAAGGTAAAACCTGTCGAGGAAAACCCTAAGAAAGATGATAAAAGGGGACACATCCTTAATCTCAATATGGAAGGCGAACCTCTCAAGGTTGTAGATGGTAAAGCCAACCCCAAGAAGGATAAGGAGTTGCCAAAGAAGAAGGAAAATTTCAAGAAATAAGCACCAAAGTCAGTTCAAAGACCAAAGGAGAGAATGGTCCTGCGAGAAAAGCAAGCTCTTGCTAGTTATCATGAATTTGATTTAGCGAGTTCTCTTTGTGAAGTTAAGTTGGATGTAAACCTTTTGCAGTTGATTAAGTTGTCTCCAAGTGTGCGTAAAGAATTTAATAAGATTCTTCACACGGGGTATATCATTGAACCCTTGGGAATAGCACGAGTAGAGCGATGATTGGTTTGAACATGTTGAAAAGCATTTCCCAAGGGTGGTAGCATATGTTGATGGAATATTAGTGGACCATGCTATTGTGGACACGCGATCCTTCGTCAACATTATGAGTTCGGAATTGATGGAGAGGTTGGCATTAGAAATCAAAAAAGATTCCTCCATGATTCTCCAAATGATTGATGAAATTTTAAGACAACTTGAAGGTTGCATTACTAAAGTTGTTGAGTGTTGAAATGACTTGTTTTTTGGCTGATTTTTGTTGTTTTTGAGAGCTGAATGGTTGATTTTATGAGATGATTGATTGGTTTAGAAGTGGTTTGAGAGTGTTTTGGATGATATTGATTGTGTTTTGGAAGTTCATGATGTTTATCAATGGAGATATGTGGTTCTGTGATGTTCTGATAGGTTTTGATTGGTTCTGTATACCTTCTGTTTTGTTTTGTTTTGGTCTGTTTTGTTCTGAACGTCTTCTGTAAGGAGGGATGGAGTATTGATTGATGAAGATTGAGATCTTGTGAAAGCTTATTGAATGGTTTGTGAGAGTTTGGAATGGTTTGAGTATGAGTTATGAGGTTTTGATGACCTTCTGTAACCTTCTGTAGGTCTTCTGTAGAGCCTCTGTCTCTGTCTCTGTTCTGTTCTGTACTGTAGCTGTTCTGGTACTGTTCTGTATGCTTCTGTATGTGTTCTGATGGATAAGAGTGTAGCTTGGGAAAGTTTTCTAGCCTTGGAAAGAGGTGAATACAAGTGCAAAAGAGCTGAAAGAAGTAGCTGCTGAAGACTCAAGTGAAGACTAGAGTGAAGTGACAGTAGTGAGCTATGAAAGGACACTGTAGTGGCTCTGGTGACTCTTCATATCAGACATACCTCTTGGGAGGGGTATCCATGACCTAAGAAGGATTATTGAGAGTGATTTTTGAGAGATTTTAGTGAGGATATGATGTATTATTGATGGAGAGAGAGAGAGAGAGTCAGAGATAGCCAATTCTACAAAAACAGAGTGATTGTATATGAGAGATTGAGAGAGAAGACTATGAAGATATTGAAGATGAATGCTATGTGATGTATTTCCATTCAAAGATGGTGTATTCCTTTGCTTTCTTTGTTCTATTGATGGATTTTGTGAAGATATTGAAGAATATGATTGATTCTATCAAATCCATGGGAGATCTACATGATGCTGCATGAAGATTTGTTGTGCCTGGTGTTCTTTTCTTCATTGTGATCATATGAAACATAATAAACAAGCTTGTTGATGTTACAAGATAGATTTTCTTGCAAGATAATTCCCTCTTCCTTGGTGTTCCTCTTGGGGCTCCATGTTTTTGGTGCGCAGCCGGGGAATCTTGCCATCAACAAGCACCAGAAGAGACTGAAAATGAAGGAAATGGCATTGCCAAGAAGAGAATAATTCAATGGATGTTTGTAAAGTTCCTTCTTCCACTGAAGAGTTGGAATTTCTCATAATCAAAGCCAATTTCCACAAGAAGTTCATCCCACAATGGCGGAAACACATCACCATTATGATGCATGCTCTATGTGGTGGACAGTTTCCTCTTCCTGTTGAAGCAGCAAAAACTTGCATTTTTGTGGCAAACCTTTGGGAATAAACTGAAGAGCAGAAACAGAGAGAATGACCATCCATGGAAGATTTGGCATTCATTGAGAATTTTCCAAACAACATCAAGTGGGAGATTGTGAAGAAGCTTCAGGAGTCTTGGTCTGTAGAGGTTCACAAAGACAAGAAGGAAAAGAGTTGGAATTTGTTTGTGGATGCTCAACAGCAAGATACATGGGATGCTTGGTGTACTGATAATCTTCTGTTTGTTCAATTAGCAACCCACTGGAAGTTGGTAGACAGAGTGTTTTTCACAACATACACTATTGAAACCATCAGAAGCTGGCATTACTATGATGATGGCACCACCACAATGCTCAGACGTATGCATTTTGACACCTTCAGAACCGAATACCTTCCTCTGTGCAGTGGAATGAAAGCAAAATTCAGGGACATTGAAAAGAAAGAAGTAGAAGAAATGTTGGCAAGAGAGTCCTCCCGAGACTGAAGCCTTCTGTTAACCCTCTGTGGAGTACTAACAACATAGTGGAGTCAACCCCCTGATGAATGACGCAATAAAGAGGCAAGTGTTAGAACGAGTCCAGAGGTACGTGAGAAGAGAGAAAGCAAAAATCAGAGCTGAGAGCGAGCTCGCAGCAGAAGCCGCCTTTGACGCCCTTGCGGAACTCTTTACAGAAGTCCCAATGGCACATCAAGCCCTTCCTCCTCCTGCTGGAGGTCCACTTCCAAGCCAGATCCATCCTAGAAATATTGATGACAGGCCAGTGAATGTAGTCCCATTGCCAGTTTTTACGGGAGAGTACAATGAAGACCCCGATCTTCATGTAGCAGAGTTTATGGTAGCATGTGTGGCTAACAATGCCAGAACCCCTGAGCATTGGTTAGTAATATTCCTCGCCACTTTCAAGGGTGCGGCGCTTCAGTGGTATGAGAGACAAGCAGCAGGAACTTTTGGCACATGGGACGACCTGAAGTTGGCCTTCCTCACTAAATTCAGGCGTGAAGGTTTTGAAGAGCGGATGCGAGAGGAATTTATGAACTTAAGTCAGTCTTCTGGAGAAAGAGTAGAAGCTTATGTCTCACGAATGGAATCCATCCTGAAGAGATGGACTAACCATAATTTAGATGATGGTATTCAGAAGGGGGTGTTTCTCAGAGGATTACAACCAGAAGTCCGTAAGTTTGTGGAGCTACAAAGACCAGCCACCCTGTAAGCTGCAACAGAAGGTGCAAGACTGTACGATGAAGTGGAAGCTAGATTAGCGATGAATACAGGAAGAGGAGTCCTACCTCCTCTGATGCCAGGAATGATGTACTCACCAAATGCAGTCCCAGGGACTGTTCCCTACCCCTACCAACAGATGCCCCCAGTATCACAGTACAGTGCACCAAATCCACAGTGGCCACAATCCATGCCTCAAATGATGGTTCAACCACAACAACAATGGTCCCAACCAATTTCCTCAATGCCAAATCAGCAGCAACAGTGGAATCCTACAAACTGGAGTCAACAGCCAACAGTTCAAACAGGAGTTCTGAATCAAAACCAGAACAGAGACCCCTCTGTACCAGCCCAACCGGTTTATGCAGTGATTACAGAGACTCCTCAAAACCCTCCTGCCAGTACCTCAGGAGGAGAAAGCTTGAAGGATTACTTATCCAACTCAGTTGCAAACATCAAAAAGGAGTTGATGGATGTGATTACAGAGCAGCTACAGACGTTGAAAGTGAATACCGCTAGCATATCCAACGTTGCAGGAGCAGAAAGAGATGTGATGCGGTCAAATACTTGGTGTGGTAAGTGTCATCAAGCAGGCCATTTAGCCACTGAATGCACACGAAAACCAACCATTCCTGGAGCCTTCTGTTCCTACTGTTTGCGGAAGAACCATACAGAGGATATTTGCTCTCTGAAGGAGATGCATGATAGGAGGAGGAAGGAAGAAGACGCAAGATTCAACTTGCTGGAATCCAAAATGACAATACAGGATATTGGACCCAAGCCTAGAAAGTTTGGTCCTAATTTCGGACCCAGAAGATTTCCTTCCCAAAGTTACAGAGGAAGACAGTTTGGCGGTGGTCAGAGGACAGAAGTGGTGTTACAGATGCGGAGAAAAGGGACACATTTCACCAAATTGTCCAAATCCCAGAAGGTCAGTGGATTACAAGCCCTTATGCAGTCGATGCAAAGGAGAAGGCCACACTGCAAAGGACTGTCCAAGCCCAGCCCCAGTGAAAAACAGTGCTACGGATAGCCGGCCAAGGCCCAAGAGCCTACCTCCAATTTAGTGGAATTGGAAGTTGCTGCCATCACACGTGCAAAGAAGAAGGAACCACCTATCCAGAAATAAAATAATCCTCCTTCCAGAACAGTGAAGTTCAATCTTCCCCCAGAAGAACAGAACAGAGCCTGACAGTGCCGTACAGAAGAACAGAACAGAGCCTGACAGTGCCGTTCAATCTTCCCCCAGAAGAACAGAACAGAGCCTGACAGTGCCGTACAGAGTCCTACAGTGCCACAGAGGGTTACAGAGACAGTTCCAGAGACAGGGCCAGAGGTCCAGGAGGTAGAAGAGGAGGAAGTGCCACAAGTGGCAGAAGAAGTTCCCATGATACATCTGTTGGAAGAAAGAAGGAAAATGAAAATGGGTGTTGCCCCATTTCCTAACCAGTTAGAGAAGCCAGTGGATCCTATTAAGGAATACGATCTGGTCAAAGATCTAGATACCTTTAAACCAAACCTTACATTCCGACAATTATTGATGTTGTCTCCCAGTTGCCGAAAAAGGTGCAAAAGTATACTGACAAGAAGACGTGGCTTAAGGATTGCTCCCTCAACAGCAACAAAGTCCAACAAGGCTCCAGAGCCTGTAAAAGAAGTGGATGTGGCTAACGCTTTCCTAGATCCGGGTACCCCAGAGACTGGCGTATGGATAGAAGGCTGTTTTATTGCAAATGCACTGATGGATGGTGGTTCATCAGTGAACATTATGACGGATGTGACAATGAAGGATCTAGGCCTACAAGGTGTGCAACCAACCCAATGGCTCATCAGACTGGCGGATCAAAGTAGAATCAAGCCTTTGGGTATTCTCCCATATGTGAAGACTACAGTGGCTGGAAAAGATTATTGGCTAACCTATCTGGTGGTGAAGCCAAACTCTTATGGTACATCCTATCCTCTGTTACTGGGCAGACCATGGCTTTTTGAAGCCCGAGCAAGGACGGATTGGTTCAAAGGAACCTTGACCTTGGGTAGAGGACCCAATAAAGTGGTGCTGAAACTGTATGGTTCTCAAAAAGGACATGGATCCACCTCCTTGGAATTATCTTCTGACTCCCCTAATGAGGCTACGGATGGGACATCAGCAGACGAAGATGCTGTCAAACAGATCCTTCCCAAGAAAACAGTGGCACGTTCCTTAACAGTGGATATTGTAAGCCGACTTCCAAAAGATGCAAAGCCATTATCAATGGGTGAATACTTCCTACCTGAACCAGGAATGACTTCTGAAATCACTTCTAACAGTGAGATAGAAGCATGGATGTACTGCTCTCCCTGTTACATGGCCATAGTAGAGACAGAGACAGAGGCAGAAGAGGAAACAGAGAATCTATTCTTCTATTACAAAGCTCCTACAGAAATAGAAGCAGAAACAGAGACAGAGGCAGAAGAGGAAACAGAGAATCTGTTCTTCTGTTACAGAGCTCCTACAGAAACAGAAACAGAAGTAGAAACAGAGACAGAGACAGAAGCAGAAGCAGAAGCAGAGACAGAAACAAAGACAGAAGAGGATGTATATGATATGGAAGAAGAAGGTTATGAAAGTGAACCAGAAGAATCTATCCCACCTGAAGAGGATATATATGAAGAAGAAGTTCCAGAAGCATCAGAAGCAGATGAGCTCATGCTATGGGACAGAATGGCAATGGTACCATTTGGTCTAATAAATGGATCTTCTCGTATGCAAAATCTTTATAAGAAATGGATTAAGAAGAATAAGTTGTCTTTCAGCAGTGGCTCATGCCGTCCTAACCCATCCTTGCCAAAGAAAGATGATGATGATGCACCGTGCCAACAAGCACCAGTCCCACAAACCCAACAGGCATCAGAGGGTCCCTGTTATGTGACGTTCCTGGATGTGTCATCTTCAGAAGAGGAGTCTTCAAGCCAAGAGGTAATTAATTTTGAAACCAAACCCGAAACGGCTCTAATCCCATTCCAACATCTCAAGGAGCAAATTAAGTCTCCACCAAAAGAAGCAGTTGGGTCTAGTGGGACATCAGAAGAGGATACCACTCCCTTGAAGAAGTCGGATCTGTATCCAGAAGCAGTCCGCGGGACCTTCATCCGTGAAGTAGAAGGTGAAAGGCAGTTAACCTTTGTGGATGCAGATGGCATTGAACGCCACTTGAAGGTGGGTAGCAGTCTCCCAGAAGAGGAGTTGTCAACCTTGTACAACTTGTCGAAAGAAAATTTGGACATGTTTGCATGGTCCTACAAAGACCTAAAGGGGATTGATCCCACAATATGTCAACATCATATTGACTTGGAGCCTAATGCCAAGCCAGTACGGTAACGACAGAGGCGAATGAACCCGAATTATTCCACATTGGTGAAAGCGGAGCTGTTGAAGCTTCTGGAAGCCGAGTTCATCTATCTAGTGGCAAATAGTGAATGGGTTTCACCCATCGTGGTTGTACCCAAGAAGAATGGCAAATTGCGAATATGTGTGGATTTCCGCAAGCTCAATTCCAAGACAAAGAAGGTTCACTTCCCGATTCCTTTCACAGACCAACTGTTGGACACAGTGGCAGGACATGAGCTTTATTCCCTTCTGGATGGATTCAGCGGATACAACCAAGTCCAAATCGCAGAAGAAGACCAATCCAAAACAACCTTCACCACAGAATGGGGGACCTACTCTTACCGAGTGATGTCGTTTGGGCTTTGTAATGCCCCTACTACTTTCCAGCGAGTCATGATGGCCGCATTCCAAAATCATCTGCACGATTTTATTGAGGTATATTTGGATGACTTCTGTGTCTATAGTTTGATCCGTGAACACTGGGGACATTTGGAACAATGCTTGGAGTATGGGATTTCCCTCAATCCCGACAAATGCACCTTTGGGGTCTCTTTTGGAGTCCTGTTGGGCCACATTGTCTCTGCACAAGGGATATCAACAGATCCTGCAAAGATCGAAAAGATTGCAGCTCTGACACACCCACCAACCTCAAACAGTTGAGGGGATTCCTAGGCCATGTGGGTTACTACAGAAGGTTCATAGCCCATTTTGCAACAAAGGCAACCTCCTTGCACAAGCTTTTGAGGAAAGATGCAGAGTTTACTTGGACGGAAGAATGTGACAAAGCCTTCCACACTCTGAAGCAGTGTCTGATTGAGGCACCCATTCTGCAACCTCCTGATTGGACGAAAGAGTTCCATGTACACACTGATGTATCTATTGAAGGCTTAGGCACAGTTCTCTGCCAAATGGGCTCCTCTAAGCTGGATCAACCCATCTATTATGCAAGCTGAAAAGCCACTGATAGAGAACGGAACTATACAGTGACAGAGCTGGAGTGCTTGGCAATGGTGTTTGCCCTAGAGAAGTTCCGCCATTACCTCCTATCTACTCACTTTAAATTTTATGTGGATCATGAGGCCTTATCCTTCCTGATGAACAAAGAAGATGTGAAAGGACGAATGATGAGATGGCTCCTTCTATTTCAGGAGTTCGATTTTGAGGTGATTACTAAGCCTGGTCGTTCCCATGTTCTGGCTGATCATCTGTCGCGTATCCCACAAATTGCAGACGAGGAGTAGGATGATCCAGACCTCCCTGATGCTTCCCTATTCTTGGTAGAAACTGTAACTCCCTGGTATGCAGACATTGCCAATCTACTGGCAACCCAACAGTACCCTCCTGGCATTTCTAGTCGAGAAAGGAAGAAGCTCATGCTAGAATCAGCCCCCTACACCCTGCCAGGCGGTGCACTGTACAAGAAAGGCAAAGATGAAGTGCTCCGAAGATGTGTTGCAGGAAATGAGATTGGGATTGTTCTGAAGGCTTGCCATGACGAGCCATGTGGAGGCCACTTTGTAGGAGAAGCTACAGCCAGGAAGGCTTTGCTAGCAGGTTATTGGTGGCCTACCATTCATAAGGATGCCTATGATTACTGTAAAAGATGTGACGCTTGTCAGACAATGGGGAAACCCACCAAGACAAGTGCCATGCCACTGCAACCTATCCTTCCCCTAAAGCCGTTTGAGAAGTGGGGCATCGACTTCGTAGGTCCAATCGATCCTCCTACCAGAAGGAAGCAGAACAGATACATCCTCGTATGTACGGATTATGTTACAAAGTGGTGTGAAGCTAAAGCCCTAAAGTGGGACGATGATAACAGTGTGGCCCTATTCATGTACGAGAACATCATCACCCGTTTTGGCAGTCCCTTAGAGATGGTAAGTGACAGAGTCACTCATTTTATTAATAAAGTCATGGAAGAATTGACAGATTGTATAAGATCCACCATCGCAAGTCCACTCCTTATTACCCCAGAGCCAACGGCCAAGTCGAAGTCACCAATCGCATCCTCTGCTCGATTCTGACAAGAACGATTGCCGCACATCGTCGTGATTGGGATGATCGACTTACAGAGGCCCTCTGGGCATACAGAACCTCCCATAAAGCAGCAACAGGACAGACACCCTTCCAGCTGGTGTATGGTACAGAAGCTGTTTTTCCTGTTGAACTGGAATTACCCTCTTTGAGAGTGGCTATCAAAGAGCGTTTGGGGGACGATGATTCACTGCAACGCCGTCTCCTGCACCTGGAATGTTTGGACGAAACTCGTAGGATGGCTCTACAGTGCATGGAAGCCACACAAGCTCGACGCAAGGCTTACCATGACAGCTTCATCAAGCACAAGGAGTTCAAAGAAGGTGATTTGATCCTAGCTTATGATTCACGATTTGGCAAGTTTCCTGGCAAGCTCCAACAGCGGTGGATGGGCCCATATAAGGTACTTGCCGTCAAGCCTAATGGCTCTGTCCAAGTGCAGACCGTTGATGCCTCTGATGATCCCTTCCTGATCAATGGATATCGCTTGAAGACGTACTTCCCTCCTTGGGGATCTTGACAATCACGGTCACTTGATCCTTTCCCTCGTTGGCGCGGCACTCTACTTCTTATGATGCTACTTCTGATAGCCGTTCTTCAGCCACTCCTGATGAGGTGGACGTAACCCTCTGTCCCCTCAACCCTACCTTCCAGCCGTGATCTCTTATCCTCTATTTTCCACCAGCGACAATGGCGAGGTTGGTTCTGACAAATGGTCTTTCTACCATTCCCTTGCTCAATTCGAAGAAAAAAAAAAACATATCGGTCATGGGAGAAAAGGACTTAGGTCTCTGTCATGCCGACCTATTCTTTGAGAAAAGGTGGAAACACCCTCGGGAATAGGGGAAAACAAGAAAAAAAAAGAACAAAAAAAAAAGAAAAACAAAACTGTTATGAGAGAAAAGGGAAGCAATTCCCTGTCATAGCAGGCCTCGTTCCAAGAAAAGGTGGTAAACACCCTTGGGCAAGAAGCTGGCTGTGGAAAAGGTGGCAACACCCAGCAGTCCAGAAAGTGGATTCATCACTTGAAATTTCCAGGATCCAATTCCGAAGCTGCCTCCCTTGGTACGCTGTGTCCTGGGTCTTTCTGCAGAGTGTCTACCTGTCCTCTAGTAGACGACATATTCCTGTCCAACACAACCTTCGATTTGATGGCTACCTCCCTGGGTACGCTTCTTCAACAACTGACGACGCGATCTTCATCGACAAACAATCGAGTGACGTGAGTTTTCATCCTAACCGGATGGGGAAGTGAGTATGGTTGCCCTCTATAATTATCAATAGAGTGTGAGACAGAGGGTGGGGCGAGAGACCAGTCTTTTCCCTTCAAATCAAATGAGAGGTGAGTAGTGTGAATGAAGTGTTGCACACACGGGATGGGCCTCTCAATGCACAAAGCACAATTTGTTTCTGTGCACTACACCATAAGGCTCCCTGGCCTTCCTTCTTGCACCGTATGCCGGCACAGGGCGGGATGCACAGTTGCACCATCAAATGCGCACAAGGCATACAACCCTTGCACACGTGACTGTGAGGATTACATTAATGGGGCTTAGGAAAAGACTGCCCTCCTGTATCTATCAACAGAGTGTGAGACAGAGGGTGGGCTGAGTGTGACTGGAGTTTCTTCATTCAATTACAGAGAGGTGATATTGAGGGACGTTACGACATTTGGAGTCAGGTATGTTCCCATTTTCCTATGCACCCACGGGATGGGTCTTTGCCATCATCACAAGACACATCACCCTGTTCTATACACTGCATTGTAAGGCTCCCTTGCCTTCCTCCTTGCACTTATGCCAGACGGGTTGGATGCACTAATGCACCATCAACTGTGCACCCTGGCATACTCCCTCTACACCATTCCCTGTTGATTCCTAAATCGGGTACGAGATATGGGTTTTAATCATTTTTCCTCGAGTGATATTAGTCATGGAGCGAGTGACTGTTCTTTCATTCCATTTGAGTGACTGTGAGTTGAGTGCAATATCCCTCATCATCGACAAATTTCCTGCGATTCCTTCAATCAGCTACCTCCCTGGGTGCTGCCACATGGTCCCTGCCATGACGGACGTGTGCCGAGAAGATGCCTTGGTACCTCCAGCAGCCGACAACAACACAGGAAGTGCCATTGACAATCAACCGTGATTCTCAACAAAATGGGCCAAGTTTTTCGAACCCTACAACTTTGGTTTCTTAGTGGCGTTCATGTTTTAAGTGTGGGGAAGTTAGTGGATGGTCTGTGGCATGGTCCTAGGTCCCTGTTGCTCGGTTAACCCTATCCATTAAGGTCTTAAGTGTGGGGACGCGTCCCTGCGCGTCTACATTGCATTCCCTTTTGCATATGCCTCAACCTGCTCATGCATCTATGCCATGACTTGCTGTCACCCTGATGGGGTCCCTTCCCACCCGACCGTTCATTTTCCATCCACCCTTGGGGCTGTTCCCTTGCATTCTTCCTTCATTCCCTGCTTTTGAGGTCCTGCTATGTGAACGCACCCTACGTTCACCGAAGTCCAAATCAAACCTTATAGCCCTGTTCCTCTCTTTGAACTGACCATTTTTCCTTTTTACCTACCCCTGTTCCGATGCACGGTTTTTGAGTTATTAATTTTTGAAGCATTTTGCGCAAATTAGCCGGTTTTCCATGTGAATGCGCTTTTCTTGCTTCGAAACCATGATCTAATATCATAGCCCTACCAACCACTTTTCCCCTGACATTTTCCCTTTTTACTCCGAGTCATTCCAATACACGGTTTGTCCATTATTAATTTTTCGGTTTTTTACGACTTTTTCGTGCGTCTTTTTGACATTTTTTCATGTGAACCTGCCCTGTTTGCATCAGAATTCCAATTTGATTTAACTGTCGTGTCCCCCGTGTCTTCCCCCACCTTTTTCCTTTTTCCTCCCCTCTTTCGACTTCCGGATTTTTACTTATTAATTTTTCAATGAGTTTTCGGGTGTATTTTTGGAGTTTTTCGCATGTGAACCCCTCCTACTTCCACCGGAACTGCGGTTTAACATGACATCCTTGTGCCACCCCTTCCTGCGGACATTTTTCCTTTTTACTACGTGTCATTCCGGTGAACGGTTCATCCGATATTAATTTCTGATCCCATTTTCGAGTTTGTTTTTTGGGTTTTTCCCACGTGAACGCGTCTTATCTCCATTGGAATTATGTTTTGATGTGATACAATTGTCGGGCACGTCTTTCTGCACGGTTTTTCTTTTTCCTGCACTTTGTTCCGATGCATGGATCTTCCGATATTAATTTGCACGTGACCGCCCTTTACCCCTCCCGGAACCTCCGTCGCATATTTTTCCTGTCTTCCTCCTGTCATCCTGCCCACTTTTTGTTTTTACACTATTTCGTTTTGACGTCCGGATTGGGAGTTATTAATTTTTCTTTATTTTTATGTGTTTTTACGCGCTCCGTCCCGCGCGTGAACGCGCTCTTTTTCCATTTTACGCATTTCAACGTGCCCCGGTCATGTCCGTGTGGCCCGTGTCACCCTCTCAGTGCTTTTTCGATCCCGTCACGGCAAATTTTTTTACCCCACCCCGCGCACGCGCGCGGGACGGGGGGGTACGCCTCCTTTTTGAATCCTAACCCTCCCCCATCCTTGGGCACCCTCCCTACCCTACCCACTAACCCTTGCCCCTAATCCTAACCCTACCCCACCCCCTGGGCACCCCGCCCATCTCCATTTCCACCCCCTCCCCCCATGTCCTTCTCTCTCCCCGACCCATCCCAACTCCTAACTGCCTCCCCTCCCCTCTTTCCTTCTCCCCCTGTTCCTGCGTGCCTCCTCTTCTTCTCCCTCTCTCCTCCTTCCTCCCCTCTCCTTCCCCTCCTTCCTTCGCATCCACTCCTACCCCCCACGCCTCCTGCCTCCTACCCCCTACGCCTCCTACCCTCCACGCCTCCTGCCTCCTGCCTCCTACCCCCCACGCCTCCCACCCTCCTTCTCTCCTACCCCCCACGCCTCCTACCCCCCACGCCTCCTACCTCCTGCCTCCTGCCTCCTACCCTCCACGCCTCCTGCCTCCTACCCCCCACGCCTCCTGCCTCCTACCCTCCACGCCTCCTACCCTCCTTCTCTCCTACCCCCCATGCCTCCTACCCTCCTTCTCCCCCACGTCTCCTACCCTCCACGCCTCCTACCCTCCGCCTCCTACTCCTAGCCGCCTGCAGAAGCAGCCGCCGTCACGGCCAGCCGCCTGGTCTCCTGCCGCCGCCAGAGGAAGTCGTTGCCGAACGCCCGTCGTGGGCCTCTCCGTCGTGTGCCGCCGTGCCGCTCCTCTCCGTCGGGGGCTCCACCTACTCCGCCAACTCCCTCTGCTGTCGCGCCCTGCCCTGTCAGGCGCTCTTCCCTGCTGCCGCCCTGTCGCAGCCCTCGCCGCCGCCGGCCGCGCCGCCACCCCCCTCTCCCTCCTCCTCCTAACTAACCCTTAGGTTAGTTATCCTAACTTGCATTCAGTTAATTAACTTAATTAGGTCAACTAACCTTAATTCAATTACCCTAACCCTACTTTGGTTAGACTAACCCTAACCTAGTTAACTAACCCCACCAACCTAGGTTAGTTAACCTTACCCTACCTAACTAACCCAACCTAGGTTAGTTAACCTTACCCTACCTAACTAACCCAACCTAGGTTAGTTAACCCTTACCCCACTCAACTAACCCAACCTAGGTTAGTTAACCCTTACCCCACTCAACTAACCTACCCTAGGTTAGTTAACCCTTACCCTAGTCAACTAACCCTAGTTTGGTTAGACTAACCCTAACCTAGTTAACTAATCCCACCCCCTAGTTAGTTACCCCTAACTTACTCCTCTAACCCTAGCTTAGTTACACTAACCTCATTTAGGTTAGTCTCCACTGACTTGCCTTAATTGACTTATCTGACTTAACCCAGACTAACCTAGTTTCCTTTTACTAACCTGACTTGACTTAGTTTGACTTACATGATTTACACAGACTAACAGGACTTAGATGACTTGATTTGACCCTACTTACCCACCTAACCTACTTTTCCTGATTTAATTGACTTAATTAATTTCTATATTAATTTCCACTCAGAAAAATTTCCAAAAAATTTCTAAAAGTTCCCCCATATTTTTGCCCATTTTTTGAAATTTGTGAGATGGAAATTTCCACCCCCACAGTTACAAAACATTAAATATTTGGCCATTTATTCAAAAATACCTTGAAACATGCATAAAATTCATTTAAAATTAGTAAAAATACAGGAAAAATAAAAAAAAATCTAAAACATTCCACCTACCCCCTTGACCTTTTTCTCTTCATTTTTCACTTTAAAATATTTTCATATATGGCACCCATATTTTACAAAAAAAAAAACCAACAAACAAAAAATTAACCCTAAAAATCTCCATCTTATTTTCATACCCTAAATTGTGGATATTTCCTAATTGGCTGAAATTTTCTTTTTTTTCCTTCCTCCCATATGCATTTTTAATTCTTCTTCCTTTTGCAAATAAACAATAAAATATGTACATAGCTTCCAGGATGGTGTTAAAAGGAGTTGCTATTGATTGGAGCACTTACCTCCTCACTAAAAGGGATCAACATTTCGTCAAAGTCACCAGGGGTAATGTTACCAATGTCACATATGGATCATATTTGTCTGCCTTCTTGACCTATTCAGGTTTACAGAAGACTGTGCCTCCACCTCCTCCATCAGATCCAGTACCTCCTCCTCCACCTTCAGATGAGTCAGAACCTATTGACATAGAGGATGATGATTCTCCGCCTCCCCTGGTCATACAGCGCAAACGCTTGAAGCGGGTAGCGGATAAAGCTCCTTCAGTACTTCCTTCAGTGCCCATCCCTGCTACCTCTGGCAGTGAACTCCCTGGGTATCTCACTTGTAATAACCTATTCAGAGCACATCGAGAAGGATCATTGGACATATCAGTTCCCTCACTGAACAGTTTAGTCTCAGGAGATGCAATTCCTTTCCTCTGTAAAGATATTCAAAGTTCCATTGAATTGTCAGTGACAGCCTGTGTTCAACAGCTGTACGCGTCTTTTTATGAAGAGCTCATGCAGTCTAAGGACCAGTTGCATCAGGCAACATCCGAGTTAGCTTCTGCTAAGGATACCCTAGCAGATTTGTTTAAACAAATGGAACACCAAACCCAACTGATTGCCACCCAAAGCGATGAGATCTCTTCTTTGAAGATCCAGTTACTAGAGGCTCAATCCCAGATTACTAGCCTTTTAGAGGAGAAGGCGAGGATGTCCACAGAAGCGCAGGAGTTCCAGGCTCTCTTAGATGGCAAACTTTCAGCTTTACAGACTGCTAATGACACAGTGGAATCCCAAGCCTCCCAAATCCAGCAGTTGCAAGATCAACTGGCAAAGTCACGGTCTGTTCCTCCAAGCCCTAATGTTCCCTTGATTCCTTCTCTTTCACAGCAGGACTTGGCTGCTCTTCAAAGACAGGCTACTTTGTGCCCTCTATTCCAAGATAAAGTGGAACGATTGTAGTCCAGAATGGATTTGTTATGGTCCACATTTGAGCAGTTTCAGGAATATATTCCACCAGACCATTCTTTCTTTGTCCACTACCACTTACAGAAGTTGGTCTTCTACATGAAGCTTTCCACGATGGATTTACCTTTTAGATTCTGTCATGCCAGATACTATGTTGATGTCCTACATGTATCTACGAGGAGACTTGTTCATTCCAGATGAGGTGGATATGGCATGGTATGTGGGGGATGTGGTACTACAAGCTGTTTTGTATGTCAACCATTTGGAGTTGCGCATAGCTGACATGTTCCAGGGTTACTCCTCCAAAGTGGCTGATTGTCATGATAATTCGTGGCATCGCATGATTGATTCTGTGGTCCTGAATCAAAGACAAAACACAGCTCCTACCTCTGCCCAGAGTACTAATCAACTAAGGATGGATCTCTTAGCCTATCTTTCAAAACATAATCCGTTTGATTCTACCTTCTTTGATGCCTATCATAGACGATCTCTCTTAGGACCTTCTGTTCCTACCCTCCTCTATTACCAACAAATGGCTCACCGATATGATATGTATCTTTCCCTTTGTCAATCTAATTCCACAACTATTTTACCCCTTCTTTTCCAACCTTCATCTTTCCCTCAAATTTCCATTTTTACATACTGTTCCTTTATTGAGGATAGGGTATTTTCCCCTTCTCCACCCTGTCCTTCTTCATTCATTCATGTACCCTCCACATTTCCTATTTATCAGTTAACACCCTTCCTTAGTGATTCCCTACAAATTTATGCCACTCCTTCTTTAACCTTTTCTTCCTTTTATGATTTTGCCTATCCCTCACTTCATCCACTTTTCCTTATTCCACTACCCTCTCCTCACACTTCTATATCTCAACCACCTCAGTTGGTTAGTGACTGTGATGGGTTTGATAATCAGATTTCTAGAAGAAGGGGATGGAGTTCGGATGATTCCCTTACAGGACCTCAGATCAATTGGCTAGTAATTCCAGGAGAATGGACAGCTGCCAGTCAAGCTTATCAGAACTATGTTCCTTTTGCTCAGCAGTATTCACAGTCTGCAGATCCTTCAATGAGATTAACTGCTCACTTTGCTTGGTACTTGGCGTATATGCATAGGCACTCTCATAATGATTCCAAGCCTATTCCAAAGTTGTGCATGAATGTCAATGTGAGCATTGATTCCCAGCAGCTGGATATATTGTATTTTCATGCCCTTTGTTTGCCTAGCAGATACCTGGTCCTGTTGGAAAGGATGTGATGTCTTCAGTTTTTTCAAAATCCGCCTAAAACCTTTGTAGATGAATCCTTGTCTATGGATCGTTTCCGACAACATCAATCTTTCAAGAGGGATCATCTTCATTGATACCTTTCCAATGTATGGTGGAAGCTTTTTAATGAAAATCTCTCTTTTTGAAGGAGTCATTCAGATGGTTGTGTTGTATTAGTGTTTGTGTTGTGAGTTCATTTATGTAAAACGAACGTGGTGGTTTCCTATTGGATTGGATTTCGTGTGCAAGCTACATTTTGGAGAATTGTGGTGATGGGGTTGTAGTTGGAGAGTTGACGCTGATGCTGATGAAGAAGAAGAAAACTCTTATATCCTTTACAAATTTGTTGTGATTTTCTAGTTTGATAAGACGTGTTCCTGTATAAAGGGTTTTCCTTTCTTTGTATTTTTATATCAGAAACAGGTTATAAGTTGGGGTCGTGGTGGATGGATTCTTTTTGAAGAGATATTGACGATCAAAGTTGAGCTTTTCCCTGAACTTGTATTCCCTTTTTCCTGGGTCGCGAGGACGCTTCCTTATTAAGTGTGGGGATATGTTGAGTGTTGAAATGACTTGTTTTTTTGCTGATTTTTGTTGTTTTTGAGAGCTGAATGGTTGATTTTATGAGATGATTGATTGGTTTAGAAGTGGTTTGAGAGTGTTTTGGATGATATTGATTGTGTTTTGGAAGTTCATGATGTTAATCAGTGGAGATATGTGGTTATGTGATGTTCTGATAGGTTCTGATTGGTTCTGTATACCTTCTGTTTTGTTCTGTTTTGGTCTGTTTTGTTCTGAACGTCTTCTGTAAGGAGGGATGGAGTATTGATTGATGAAGATTGAGATCTTGTGAAAGCTTATTGAATGGTTTGTGAGAGTTTGGAATGGTTTGAGTATGAGTTATGAGGTTTTGATGACCTTCTGTAACCTTCTGTAGGTCTTCTGTAGAGCCTCTGTCTCTGTCTCTGTTCTGTTCTGTACTGTAGCTGTTCTGGTACTGTTCTGTATGCTTCTGTATGTGTTCTGATGGATAAGAGTGTAGCTTGGGAAAGTTTTCTAGCCTTGGAAAGAGGTGAATACAAGTGCAAAAGAGCTGAAAGAAGTAGCTGCTGAAGACTCAAGTGAAGACTAGAGTGAAGTGACAGTAGTGAGCTATGAAAGGACACTGTAGTGGCTCTGGTGACTCTTCATATCAGACATACCTCTTGGGAGGGGTATCCACGACCTAAGAAGGATTATTGAGAGTGATTTTTGAGAGATTGTAGTGAGGATATGATGTATTATTGATGGAGAGAGAGAGAGAGTCAGAGATAGCCAATTCTATAAAAACAGAGTGATTGTATATGAGAGATTGAGAGAGAAGACTATGAAGATATTGAAGATGAATGCTATGTGATGTATTTCCATTCAAAGATGGTGTATTCCTTTGCTTTCTTTGTTCTATTGATGGATTTTGTGAAGATATTGAAGAATATGATTGATTCTATCAAATCCGTGGGAGATCTACATGATGCTGCATGAAGATTTGTTGTGCCTGGTGTTCTTTTCTTCATTGTGATCATATGAAACATAATAAACAAGCTTGTTGATGTTACAAGATAGATTTTCTTGCAAGAGAATTCCCTCTTCCTTGGTGTTCCTCTTGGGGCTCCAAAAGTCCATGTGACTGTTGCCAATGTGGAATGCGTTCTAGACTTTAGGGTCATTAGGTTTGCAAAGTGACCTAGCTATCAAGTATTGCTAGGCAGGCCATGGATCTTACAAGCAAACTGTCAAGTTGATATACCCGTTGGTCAATTGAACTTTGGTAGAGGTGTCAGACATGTAGTAGTACATGCCTATCCTGAACCTCCTCAAAGTGAGAGAGTTCCTTTATCTTCATTAGAGTATGATATGTTAGATACTCCATCTGCTAGTGAGTCGTCGTCAAGTGATGAATCCAATGAGGGGTCCACTACAAAGGATATCTACCAAGTAACCTTGAATGAGCCAATAGAAGCTTAGGAGAGAATAAGAGATGAGGATGTGATTGAGTTAGACATTGGCATGATGAATGATTCACGGCCAATCAAATCAGGGTCCATGCTTAGTTCGGAAGAAAGGAAGGACTATGTGTCCTTGATTCAAGAATTTCGTGATATCTTTGCTTGGATTTATGATGAGCTGAGAGGCATTCCTCCCAACCTAGTTGTTCATACTATCCCCTTAAAGGAAGGTATCTCTCCTTGTGCGACAAAAAATAAGGTGTATGCCTATTTAATTAAGGAATAGGCTATTCGAAGAATTGTCAAAGCTACGAAAAGTTGGCATGATATTTCCAGTTCAACACACAAAATGGTGTTTGCCACTTGTTATTAAGAAGAAGAACAACAATCAGATTTGGCTTTGCATAGATTTTAGAGAGCTTAATAAGCAAATGGTTAAGGATTACTATCCATTTCCATTTATTGATCAGATTTTGGATCCGTTAGTAGGTAGGGAAATCTATTCATTTATGGATTGCTTTGCTGGATATAATCAAATGGCTATTGCAGAGGAAGACAAGCTAAAAATGACATTTATCATTGTGTTTGGTACTTTTGTGTACCATGTGATGGCCTTTGGGTTATGCAATGCACCTGGGTTCTTGGCAACATATAGCTTATAAGACCTTTGGTGATATCTCCCCAGAAGAGTTAAAAGTCTTTATTGATGATCTGGGAGTAGCCACCACAAGGAAAAGACAACTGATTATTCTAAGGAAATGTTTTTGAGCATTGTGGATAGTTCTACATTGCTCTTAACCCTAGAAAGTGTGCCTTTGGAGTGCCCTATGGGTTGTTACTAGGCCATATGGTTAGTTCAGTTGGTACCCAAAAAATATAAAGGTTATAGTTGCCATGAGCCCGCCATGCACTCCAAAAGAGGTACATAGCTTTCTATCATCAGTGGGATATTTATTGAAGATTTATCAATGCAATGGCAGAAATATGTTGCCATTGATGAGCCTCCTATCTTTCAACTATCTATTTGAGTGGAATGAATCTTGTCAAGTATCCTTTGAGGATATGAAGCAGGAATTAGCAAAAGTGTCAATCCTAAAAGTACCCAAAAGAGGTGGATTTTTCTATATATTTTCAACAACCACAATGCATAGTATTAGCTACTATCTAGCCCAAATTCGGGAAGAGAAATGGTATCTTCCAATCGCCTTTGCTAGTAGGAAGTTGGGGATATATAAAGTCAACTATATGTACATGGAGAAATTGTGCCTTGGAATGGTCTTTGCGACAAAGAAATTTTGGCATTATATTCTCTATGAGAAGATCATATTTTTCACAAAGGCAAAAGGACTTAGATTGCTACTGAACAAGTTGCAGTGGCCTAACCATTTAGCAAAGTGGTTAATCACTTTGCAAGACTTTGATCATGATATTAGGAGTAAGCCACCAAAGCTACAGGGTATTGGGGAATGTCTTGTGGATTTTGGGAAGCCAAAGGAAGTTTTGAATGAAGGAAGTGATATTGAAGGTCTATTTAAGATCGATACCGCCTCCATTCCCTCCCAATATGCAGTTATAATGTATCATTTATCTATGAGAGGATTTGGGGCTACTTTATCAAAATCTGCAAAGAGAAAGATCAAGCAGAAAGCATTATGCTTTTTGATTATAGTGGGTGTTTTGTATCAGAGAGGAGTAGATGACATTTATCATTGTTGTGTAGTACCTGATGAAGTACTATTCATTCTTGAGGAGTGCCAAGATTCAACGTGTAGGGGACATTTTGTTGGATGGCTTATCACCCAAAAAACCCTTCGTGATGGCTACTGGTGACCATCGATTTTCCAGGATGCCTTCAATTATGCTAAGTGATGTGATGTCTGTCAAAGAC
Source organism: Lygodium microphyllum (assembly GCF_053477565.2). Taxonomy (NCBI): domain Eukaryota; kingdom Viridiplantae; phylum Streptophyta; class Polypodiopsida; order Schizaeales; family Lygodiaceae; genus Lygodium; species Lygodium microphyllum. The sequence goes on from NC_141153.1 coordinate 69,174,928, forward strand.
ATGATGTGAGGGAGAATTGTAAGTGGCCTCTAAACCCTATTTTGGTTACATTACCCTTTGAGAAATGGGGTATTGATTTTGTGGGACCAATATACCCTTCGTCAACTATGTGTAAGCGGTATATTATTGTAGTGACAGACTACTTTACAAAGTGGTCTGAAGCTCGAGCAACAATGAAGGACAATGTTAAGGAGATGGACAGTTTCATTATGGAGCAAATTGTTTGCTATTTTGGTCCACCAAAGGAGATAGTGTTTGATCGAGGGACACACTTCTTGAACAAAGTTATAGTAGCTTTGACTGAAGCTTTGAAGATTAAGCACAACAAGACTACCCCATATAATCCTCAAGCAAACGGTCAAGTTGAGAGTATAAATATACAGTTGGTTGGAATCTTATTCAAGATTATATCGGAAAGTAAGTGTGATTGGAAAAAGAAATTATATGTGGCAATGTGGGCTTATAACACAACATTCAAGAGAGCTACATGCCACACCTCGTTCAGGCTAGTGTATGGGGAGGAGTGTGTTTTGCCATTGGAAATAGAGTTGCCCACTATGCATTTTTCTCTTAATCATTCGTTGGAGAGACAGAAGCATTATAGGAAAGATATGCTTCTCTTGCACACCTGGATGAGATTCGGTTGCAAGCTTTACTACATCAAGAGGTAGGAAAGCATAGAATGAAATCCCTTCATGACCTTTGGGCTAAGAAGTACAAATTTGCAAAAGGCCAGCTCTAGTGTTGTATTATGATGCTCGTCAAGAGCTCTTTCCAGGAAAATTAGAACCTAAATGGGATGGACCATATAAGATTGTATGTTTACGAAAGAATGACTCTGCAGCCCTTCTAGCATATTTGCAAGGGGTAGACTTTAATAATAAGGTTAATTTTAGTAAGTTGAAGCCTCACTATGTGTAAGGGTGGATATTGGTCTTGGTGCTACTACAGGTCCTTCAGGATTCAGCCTTAATTTTCAGTAGATACCAAGATGAGCGGATGGGAGGAGTCATTTCCTATTTGGAGCATTTGTATCTAGAGCAACATTTCCACCAAGGTTGAGCTATCTAGTGGAGTAAAGGGTATTAGATTATTGAGTGGCAAGATGGATCTTTCACGTGGGAGATTAAGGTCTACTACCACCATTGTCAACAAATTCTGACCACTGTTCCTATTGAATTCAACGGAAGGAATTACTATCCTTGTTATGCATCCTCTCTCTCGACTTGATTTTAATTATCATAAGTATGAGTGAGCTCATTCGTATGGCATGGCCTATCATTGAAGACTAGGTCTATACTTGTATTTTAATGGAGCCTCAAGAAGGCCCACTAAACATGTGAGCATTGGTGTGGTCATAAAAGATCCCCGACGCGTCGGGTTATCATGAATATGGGAGCCTATTTAGGACCTTCTTTTACTAACAATATGAAAAAATACAAGGCCTTGATCATGGGGCTGAATATAGCCCGATGTGGTGGTATCCGTCAATTATTGGTTAAAGGTGATTCGACGGTGGATTCCGTGAGGTTTTACGGTGGATTCCGTAAACTTAGATGACCGGGGCTCATACGCAAAGAGGATTCTTTGTGCGAGAAGTTGATGGGGACGCCTGTCCTTTTCGGGCGTTTCATTAATTTAGTGTGTACATGGGTGATTCCATAGCGGGTGATTCCGCAAAATGCATATTAAATTAATAAACGTTTATGAGTTTAGAGTGCGCACTCGTAATAATGGACTATATTTTGATAGGCGCCACGCCTATATTTTGTTATGTCTATAGAGACATCGATTATTTATTATTATTTTGTATGCGCTTATGCGCCTGGATATGTTATTTCTATTTGGACATTGAGATTGGGCGTGCCAGACACTATGGGCACCGTCCATTAGCTTTATTTTCTTATTTTTGGTAGAAAGCAAACTCAAAAGCTAAAAGCTTGTATATTTTTGTAATTGGGCTATTTTTGAGCATAAAGATTGGAAATATATATTAAATACATGCCTTGTGAAGCGCTCACACAAGGCATGGGGGAGATTCAACCCAATTTGTCTCTTGTCTCATGTCGTGCTTGCTTTTACACCCAATTTGTCTCTTGTTTCATGTCGTGCTTGCTTTTACATGGGTTTTTGTGCTAAAAAGTAGAGTACTTTGTTCTTGGGGACCTTCTGGGATTCACCACGTGAGCTATCTGCGTCCGATCTGCGCACCAGTGGTATCAGAGCATCAATCGGCTGAATGGGACCTACAGTGTGCGGGATCCCATTTTATAGATGTACCATCGTGCAGCCTTGGATATATTGCATATCTTTGAGATGGTGACTTGTCAATTAGTTCCTCGATAGCAGAATCACTTTGCAGATTCCCTAGCTAAGTATGCTTTCCTTGAGGATGTCTTTTTCAATTGTGGTCCAAAGGAGCCTTTACAATTACCTCCTAATATTAGCCCTGGACTACTTTGGGGTCTTCTTGCTGACATGTCATATTTCGGCCGCCAATGGTTAGTTTGGGTTATGAGCTAGGTTTCCTATTGAAGGGGATGCAATGGCAGTGGAGAAGGAGAAGAGGAAGATGCGGGAGAGAATAGCACACACAATGTAGGTGCTATCCAAAAGTGTGTATATAGCCATATTGCACTATCGTATATATATGAATAAAGAATATGGGCGGTCACTGTACACGGGTAGGCCCAAGGGTCTTTTACCCCAACAACCTCCCACTAAAAGGCCAATGGGCCAAGGAATGAAAAAACAAAGAAAAAAGAAAAAGAGACAAGGTGAGGAATCATGACATCTCACCCGATTCCCAATCAAAAAGCAAGCTGTGCAATAAGTGGGAACCTCTGTGAAAGAAGAGTCAAGCATCCACGAGTCCATGACATCCAGGAGATAAGTGATCCCGCAGCTCCATACAGTGGAGCAATCCAAGAATACTTCTCATGAAGCAAGCACAACTCATGAGTGCAAGGCTATAATGCATAAGCATTGGCGTGGCGCATAGGAGACAGCTGAGAGCACATAGACTCTCCAAATTCAATCATAGAAGAAGGGCCAGCGTCCCAAACACATGTCAGACGGGGTCTCAAGATAGTATGCGGCCTCAGTGAAGCGGAAGACTAACTTACGGCTATAGCATCAACCATAAAGCGCACTAAACTTGCATCAAGAGGCTTGAGAGATGTCTGCGTCTCATAAAAGACAGCATAGCAACTGTGTATAACCTGCTAGGCATCCAAATCCCATAACCTATAAGCCTGAAAGTCACCATCTCCATAACCAAGGAGGATACATTTGCATGACATAGGCATATGTGGCATACATACAAATGCTTGGCAACCAAACATCCTTAAGTAATCATAGGAGGGTCTCATGCCACTCCATGCCTCGTGTGGTGTAATACCATCCAAACTCAAACACGGCATCCTATTAAGCAAGTAGACTTCTGTTATAAGGGCCTCAATCCAAAAGCCATAAGATAACCCAACTGTGGTAAGCATAGAAGCAACCTTTTCCTGTAGAGTTAGGCACATGCCATGAGCAATCCCGTAATACCATGGGCATATGAAACCAATGATAGATTGCTGACAATAGGATTGAAAGTTGGGAGAGATAGCATGACTCTCATAATCCATTTGCAAGAACCTAGGCCTGCAACCAATAGAATCCATAAATCTATCAAGCATAATTGCGACATCCTCAATCTGTACCAAGGGAAAAGCCCAAACACGGTGGGTAGCATGATCCACGAAGGTCACAAAATGCAAAGCTCCACCAAGTGACTGGGTTGGCATAGGTCCATAAATTGCACAATGGACAAGATCTAGAGGATCATGCCTCTCACAATCACCATGAGCCAAAGGGGCTCTACAAGGACCATAAGAACAATCAAGGCAAGCATCAAGATCTGCATGTGACATAGCATGCAACAATGAGTTTGAACGAGACAAGATCTCCATCTCTTTGTGGTGCATATGGCCTAGGCAATAATGCCATAACAATGCATGTGGTATCTGGATAACTACAACCATATGATCTCCCACATGAGAGACATGCACTGGGTAATGAGAACCAACTCTAGAACCTCTAGCCAAAACCAAGAAACCATGACAGATCTTCCATGACCTATCCTGAAGAGAAACAAAGTAACCTACATCATGCAATTGACGAATAGACATCAAGCTCTTACTAAAGCATAGGAACATGTAATACATCATGGAGCACAAGAGAAGTCCCATCAGGCAAAGCTAGGTGTATGTCCCATGTACCAACAATAGCATAAGTTTGCTCAAGGCCCAAATCAATACATTTGTCAACCTCCCTATAAGAAGAGAACCATGCTCTATGAGCATGTAGGTGGTAAGTCAGGTGGTAAATCAACAACAAAATAATCTTTAAATTGTGAAAGAAATTGTGCATGCCCTAAGATATATCTGATTTTTCTTAGCTTTAATCTCATTCACCCATACTAAGTATGATTTGCTACATTTTCTCGATGCACATTTAGCATGTGTGTGACTAAGCAAGGGAAAATTATCAAAGATATGCATTCCATGTAATGTGATTTGTTTTCCGTTAAGATGAATTTTCATGGAATGTGTGGAATAATCTATGTCGGGATTATATTTGTGATGCCAAGGCATTCCTAAAATAATATCACTAGCTTGCAAAGGCACAATCAAGAAATTTCTACGCTCAACATAATCACCAATTTTAATTTCTAAATCATGAACTTCTTGTGTACCATTGTATCTAGTGCCTAAGAATGCATCCTTTATGTGATAATGAGTTGGAACAGTAGATAAATTCAAAATTTTTACTAACTTTGCGGAAATAAAATCATGTGTGTTTCCATTATCATGCAAAATAAATTTCTCGTCCACAAATTTTCTCCTCAGCATCATGCACTAAAGAAATTGCATCCTCCAAAGTCTTTGGCTTGAACATATCCACTGCCACATAGAAGTGACCAAGCAAACCGGACATATACTTGCGCTTGTGGATCATCTTAGGAACATCTTCAAGCATTCAAAGTCGTAGTAAGAAACTCCAGAAACGCTCAGTATATTGCAAGATGGATTCATGATCTCTTTGTTGTAGAAGATCCCATTGTTTGATAGCTTTTTCATGAAATTGAAGTGGAAGGAAATTCTATAAAAATTTCTTTACTTGAAAGGCCTTCCAAGTAGGGGGACAATCATCACTCTTGCGGACAACAGTCCACCATAATGATGCTCTGTCTGCTAGATGGTTAGTGATGCATTTAAGTTTATCTTTTTCAGCATATTGCTTTTTATGAAAATAGTCATCAAATTGACTAATGAAAGCAAGAACAATTTTGCTATCACATTGCCCATTAAAAGTACGGAATTTGAAATTCCTTTTACTTATCTTGGCTTCTTTCTTGAGAGACTGTGCATCAAGTGTCGTGTCAATCGTAAGTCGAATAACATCTTCGGGTTGCACTTTGTCTTGGTCGACAGTAGATCATTGAAGTGTAGCCAGTTGTCCTTGCAAATTTTGATGTGCTCTTCGCTCTTCTTGAAGTTGCATCATAATTAGATCCAATTTTTGCTCCATAGTCGGTTCTGGCAAATCACCTTCGCCCATAAAATCTTCCATGTTTTTATCGGACATTTTGCAAAAATCTCAAACAACCTCACACACTCGAAATCTTGTTAGAAGGATGAGCGTAGCTCAAATTTGGCTTTACAAGGCTTGCTTTTTAAAAAATGGGCTTTTGCTTTTACGATCTTGCTTTTTCACGGGTACGGCAATTGATGATGGTCTTTTTCCAATGTCTTTTTTCAAGTAAAAAATTCTTCCATATAGACTACGTGTGACAGCCTGCTTGCTGGAAATCAACTCTATCAAATTGCAACTGTGAACATAGGCTTGTTGGGACTATGAAATTGGTTCAAGAGTAATATGGTGTGAACACCCACTAGGAAGGAGATTAAAGATTGAGAATTTTAAGCTTTAATAAGCTTAATAACCTTAAGCTTTATAAAAAGCTTAATGGTTTTTATCAATTCGAACAGGACGATAGCATGTCCTAGCCACAATCGACGCCATCGAGTGCACCCTCCCACCGCAACTCATTAAATTTGGGAAGCTTAAGCCTTATAAGCTTAAACATTAATCTTAACAATTGATATAAAACTTGAAACTTTATGTCCGATAGAGGGAAAAAAAATATCTTTACAAAGGAGGTTCCCGAGTGTTCCTCCACCTCTTGGGAGAGGTCCTTCGGGATCTAAGAGCACAGCAGGGGGTTCTTCACTGTCAAGAACATGCCTGTGTTGATGGTTCATCACGAGACTGCCTATAGAGCCTGTTCGTTCTAGAACCTTCGCCTTCGTGCGAGGTGGTAAGCAATTGTAAGCCCTTGATCTCAACTTCACTCTGATACCACTATGCGCAAATTATATGTTATATGGGCACATACTGAACGTCTCAAGGTCCCCAAGAACAAAAAACTCTACACAAGCTTCTTTAAGGCAAAAAGAGATTTTGCATGACAAGAGACAAGAATACCAATTGGGTTCAATCTTCCCCCATGCCTTGTGTGAGTGCTTCACAAGGCATGTATTTATAGATTTATTAATCTCTAAGCTAAAAAATAGCCCAATTTACAATTAGCATGCTTTGTGTTTGCTTTTGCCCAAATAAAGAGTAAAGTGTTTGGGCGTTCCAAAAATCGGACTATGTCCAAATACAATGTCAAATGATGGAATATTTAAATTGAGCGCCTATGCGCATACAAATATAATAAATGTTTGTCAAGTGCTTTAATAAATAAGCGCGCCTAAATAAATATTGGCACCACGCATTTAGTGATAAGGCGTGCGCCCATCAAAAATAATAATTCTTCTAGATAATCTGAATACATGCCATCACTCAGTGCTTCCCAACACCACCGCTATTTGTTCTACACACATCAAGTGAAGCATTCACAATTGTTAGAAAATAATAAGATAAAACCCACAAAAGTGAATACCTAGCAGTCTTTCTTCAGCTACAAATCTTCAGCTACAAAATACTTAAATAGGTTGGAACTCTATCCTAACCTTAATTTAATATGAGTACACTCTAATCTCATAAACGTCCATTAATTTAATATGTATTTTGTGGAATCACCCACTGTGGAATTACCCACGTGCACATTAAATTAATTTGACACATGAAAAGGACAAGCGTCCTCGTCAACTTCTCACACAAGGAATCCACCTTGTGTACGAGCTCCGTCAAATAAATATAGTTTTACGGAATCCACCGTGGAATATGCCTCTTGGTATCAGTATCATTGGGAAAGAAAGTTTCAAATGTAGTTGTGATGAAAGTTATTCTTGGATTAAATACTCTATCCCCAACATTGTGCCTATTATTATCTCAACCTCAATGACCTTGTTGTTAAATGCCTTACATACGAGCCTTGTACCATTACATTAACCTTCTGAAGAATTCAAAATTTTTATCAACATTATTGGAGCATTTATCTTTAGTAGCAATATTTGAGGAGGAATACCACCACCAAGGTTAAGGGAATTAAGATATTCGACACTATAAAAGAATGTATTTTCTTGTGTCTTATCAATAGAATCAACACTATAGTACTGTTTAACCTCTCTCGGCATCAATTGCAATGCATGGTTATTCAAAATTCCCACATCATTGTTTCGAGGTGCAAGAATGGCACTACAAATGACCCATAATCATGTATGCAATGCATCTTTTGATAGATGAATTGTTTAAGTCCTGTGTCAATCCTTCCTTCATTATAGATTGAATCTGCAAAACGTTATTACTATATAGCATATCTTTTCCATCCTTGATACCTTGTAACCATGCAATAAAATAATCCTCATTCATAGTCACTCGCATATTTTATGTAAGTTTCAACACCTTGATGTGTTGCCACAAATTGGAGCAACATAGAGTTGCACCAACAATATCCTCACAATTACCCTTTTTCACAACAGGCAATACATGCCTAACGTCTCCACCCAACAAATAACCTTACCACCAAATGGCTTATCACACTGCATAATATCCTTGAGAGTTCTGTTAAGTGCTTCAAAATTGTAACGATGCATCATTGGAGCTCCATTGCACAAAATGAGAATTGTCCCTCTTAGCAACGTTACAAGGTTACTTTGAACATGTATATTACACATGGAGTTATTGTTTACTTGCAATGATATTTTGAATTTTGAATGGGTTGTGCAACCATGTGGCAAAATCAAAGTTGCAATACTTGAGGATATTGTAGCTATGATAATGCGGCTTTGACTAAGAAGCCTTGTAAGCAATTATGATGCACAACAAAATAGAGGAGGACAGTCCCAAGGAAGGGGGAGCCAAAGAGAGCAAGGTGTAGACTATAGTAGGCAACAAAATTTTGGTGATAGCAAAGAGTGCTAGCATTGTGAAATTTTTAAAAAAAAGAAAGATGAAATTACAAAAACAAGGTAACTATGCATCTAGTAGCAAAAATAATGATGATAAAAATGAACAGTTGTTTGTTGTGCAACACTTTATGAACACTATGACTATATTGATGGTTCATCAAAGAATGACGTATGATACATAGATTTAGGTGCCTCTAACTATATGACTTCTCATGGAGAGTGGTTTAGAGAGATGTGCAGTCCAAAGTCTCTAGGCTACGTGGAGATAGGGGACAACACAACTCACCCCATTATTCATGTTGAACATGTGCCTTTGAGTATGCAAGACGATAAAACTAAGTACTTGGCTGACGTGCTACATGTATTAAATATTACAAAAAACTTGGTTTCTATTGGTCAGATGGTAAAAAAAGGATTATAGGTTCAATTCACATCTAATGGTTGTTATGTAAAAGATCTAAAAAATGATTGTAGGTTGATTGCGAAAGGAAAATGTACTGGTAGATTGTTTGCTCTTGATGTAAGTCTGCCTGAAATGGATGATGCCATGTTTTCAAAAGGTCCAAGTGTTGTGGCTGATATTGAAATTTGGCATAAGAGAATTGGTCATATGAATGTGCAATGCCTGAAAGACATGTAGTCAAAATAGATTGTGGATGGCTTGCCTAAGTTTAGAGTTGATGGAATACACAAAGTATGTAAAGAATGTCAACTTGGAAAGTAAGCAAGGTATGCATTTTCACATGAAAAGCATGTATGCAAGAAGACTACAACTTTGAGTGGTTGCAGGTATTATGTTTCTTTCATTGATGATCATACTTGCAAAGTATGGGTTTACTTTATGCGTGAGAAAAGTGAGATGTTCACTCACCTTGAAAGCTTTTAAGACTTTGGTTGAGAAGGAGACATGGTTTCATATTAAATGCCTAAGATTAGATGGAGGGGGAGAATATATCTCCAATGAGTCTTTTGATTTCTTGTAGAAAAATGGGATACACAGGCAGTATACATATAGATATACTCCACAACAAAATGGATTTGCTGATGATAAAAAAAATAGGCATATTGCAGAGGTGGCTCATGCATTGATGTTAGAAAGAAACTTGCCTCGTTACTATTAAGCAGTTGCTACTGTTGTATACACTACAAACATGACACCCACTATTGTTGCACATGGTATGATACTCAAAGAGAAGTTTACAGGAAGAAAGCCAAATGTGTCTCATCTAAAAGTATTTAGATGTATTACTTATGTGCATATTCCTAATAAGTTGCATAATAAATTGGATCCCAAAGCAAAAAAAATTTGTATTTGTTGAATATTTCCTTGATCAGAAGGAATATAGATATTATAACCTTGTTACATATGAGTTGAGACTTAGTAGGGATATTGGTTTTTATGAAATAAGTAGCTAGTATAATAATGTGTGGAATACAGTTAGTGTTGATGACCATAAAAGTGTAGCTATGGAGAAAACATGTCAATAGTCACAAACATTGAGAGGACCACAAGAGTCTCCTACTCATGATTCTGTTTTGATGGACCTTGGAGTGGCAAATTGAGGTCACAAGGTACTCCACCAAGTACATCACAGGTGTCAAGAAAAGGCAAAGAGAAAGTTGGGGACTCACCTATTATGATAGATGTATCATCAGGTTTCTCTCATGTCGATGATTATTCAGACGGCACTGAGTAGAGCTTGGATGACAAGTTTGGGACTTTATCTATTAAAACACCTAGTATACGGAAGGCACAAGAGGATGTTAATACATTTGGCAGTGATCTAGGACCACATAGGCCGAGTAGAGTAAGAAAGCCAATGAAGCAATTGACATATGATAGCTATGTAACTCATCATTATGCATATATGGCATAGGTTGTGAAGGATGTGGAACCCACTTGTTTTGAGGATGTAGTGGATAATGAATATTGGGATCATGCAATGGATGAAGAAATGACTGCGCTTATGGATAGTGACACATAGGAGTTAGTACCATTACTTGAAGGTAAAAAAGCTATTGGCTGCAAATGGGTTTACAAGTCAATCATAAATCAAGTTGGTTGCCAAATGTTATGCACAGACTCATGGTATTGATTATGAGGAGAACTTTTCTCCAATGGCTAAAATGTCCACTATAAAGGATGCCATAGCAATAGTTGCATCAAAAGGTTGGATCATGCATAAAATGGATGCTAAGAATGCCATCTTGTAGGGGTAGTTGCAAGAGGAAGTTTCTGTGGAGCAGGCACCTATTTATGTGAATGAGAATCATCTAGATTATGTATGCAAGCTTCATGAGGCCTTGTATGGACTGAAGCAAGCACCTAGGGCATGGCATGACATGACATGATTGTAGAATACCTTGTCAGCATTGGATTTTGTAGAGCACATGTTGATTACTCACTCTACTTATGTGAGAGTTATGTAGATATTGTGGTCATTACTATATATGTGGATGATTTGATCATTACGGGTGATACTGAGACAAAGATTGATAATGTGAAGGGTCTTCTCAAGGCTAGGTTTGAGATGCAGGATTTAGGAGAGCTACATTATTTTCTTAGCATATAGATCATCAAGACTCCAGAGGGTATATGGTTGTCATAGAGAGAGTATGCATTGGATATGTTGAAGTATGGTATGGCTAATTGCAAGCCTATTTCTATTCCTTCTAATACTAAGATTAGTGCACATGAGGGTGACTTGATTAAGGATGTCACTATATACCAGAAGATTCTAGGCATCCTTATCTATTTGATGATCACTAGATTAAGCCTAAACTACATAGTTGGTTTGGAGAGTTAGTTTATGTAGCTTCCACGGAAGCCACATTTAGATGTAGTTTGGCACATATTGTGCTATATCAAGTCCACATTGGACTATGCCTTATTCTATGGTACATGTGTACCATTGGACTTGCATGGTTACATAGATGTAGATTGGGCTAGTAGTATTTTAGACAAGAGATCTATCAATGGATTTATGTTTTCCTTTGACAGTGATATTGTTACTTAGAGCAACAAGAAACAATCGACAATTATCTTGTCTAGTACAAAGGTTGAGTACAGAGGTATTGCAATTGTAGTATGTGAGGTAGTTTGGTTACACAAGCTACTTGTTGGTGATTTGGGGATGCAGGTGGATAAGAAGGTTATCATCTACTGTGATAACTTTAGTAGCATTCAATTGGCTAGAAACCCAATGTATCATGCACGGATCAAACACATAGAGGTCAATTACCATTTCATTTGGGAGTGGGTTCTAGCAAGTGATATTGAATTGCTTTATGTTAGTGCAAAGGATCAATCTGCTAATATTTTTACCAAGGCCTTTGGAGTTGATAAGCTTCAATGCTTTAGGACTATGCTTAGAGTTCATGAGCTCATGCTGAGCTAGAGCGAGAGTATTGAGATGTCGAGCTTTACATGAGTTGGCATCCACTATGTGCCTTGGTGATGTGGCACGATATCATTCACTAGCATGTTAGGATGCCAATGATTCTATAGCTAGACTATATCCATGTAGTCCATCCTTGGTTATGGCATAAAAATTTATTAATGCTAGAATGGACAAACCTTGGTATTTTCCTTTGATTAATTGCGGGGGTTAGTAGTTCCTGCAGTGGCATTTAAGTAATACCCCTTAAATTCGCTAAATGTTGTTGCAAGGGTGGTAAGAGAACATGTTTGTCTCTATAATAATGCTTTCTAGTTGGAATATAATGCATAATTTTTGTTTTGAGTGCCAAAGCTTCACCATGAAATACCTACAAACCTTAGAGAGCATGCACACTTGGTTGTTGAAAGAGCAAAATAGTTGTTGATGGATGAATTTACAAATTTTGTGACATTTCATGAAGGATAAAACAAAATCCACCATTTTGAGGAAGAAACATTGGAGGATTATTCTTATGATGCACTTCTTGCATCTCAATGATTTTATTGTTTAAGTTTACATTACTTTGTTGAGAAATTATAGGTGAAAATACTTCCACGTGCACGAGTTCATGGAGGGTACAATTCTATTCCATAATATTTGTATTTTCTTGATGTTGGATAATGTTATATCCATCTACATTCATTACATGTTGTAATTGTACTTTGACTCTTGTCACATGCCTATGCTCAATCCTAATGGCATTAAGCATTTGTAAGCATGCATTTGACCCATCACATGGATCGTTTGTATTTGGATTGTCTTGTTGATGCAATACTCCTAGTATTTGAATACTTATATTGTTCCTATTTGTCTCATCTTGCTATACACCAAGCGACATAGCCATCGATATTGCATATTGCATTGCATTATAGTCATGTCTATTTTTTGCAAGGCAATGTAATTGTTGTAATTGGGTTCTAACCCTTGCGGTGTGTCTGTGCTCACCAAGCCGAGTAAATTTGAGTTTATGTGTGCGTATACTCAATATATGATCAGCAGTTTATAGAATATATTGGGTGCACCATAGTAGTGGATAACCTAAAATAACAAAAGATAAAAAGAACTTATCAACATCAGTTTGGAATTTAAAAAAGCATATAATGCCATTGTTAAATAGCACATCCATGTAGAACATTGGAGTCACTTCAAAGGCGACAAAAAAGGACTTGAAGAGATAATATATCCAAGTGTTTGAATGGATGTCCAAGATAAAATACATTATCAAATGTATTTTCTAAAATTGAGCATGCATCTATGTATATGTATGTGCATATTTATTCGTCATAAGCCAAGATTAAGGAACTATGACCAAGGAAAACGAAAGAGAAAACATATTGCAAAAAAACTATAATGATGATTTATCACCATACATGAAAATAAAAACCTAAGAAAGTAGAAATAAATGATATGATTAGAATTTCCAGAATGCATATAAATGGGGCCAAAATAACTAAGAAATATAATATATATATGAATTTGATAACTTCTTGCAAGCAAGAGCTCGATGATACATACAACATAGACAGTATAGGAGATATTTTGAAAAAAAATGTAATATAGTTTGCAAAGCAATAATCTAACATAGTAGGTAATTATTTAATCAAAGCTATACTATGGCCATTTTTTCAATTTTATATTTCATTTCTTGTTAGCCATAGCTTCAAAAGAGTTATATATCGACTTGCTACCTACCAAAAAAAGGAAAGTTGGCTAACTTCAAATTTGAATTTCTTTGAATTAAAATCCACAACTTTAAAAGAGTGCACATTTCATCCTTTATGCAAAAACATTATTCTCTAAAGAACGTGTATTCTTTCAAACTTCGATAAAATAACAAATAGATTTTTGAATAAAAATTGCATTTTGTAATAGAAATTTTTGAAGTTCTATAAAAGTTTTAAATCCTTTTAACTATTCACCAAAATGAAGAGAAAGATTACAAATGTTTGGTAAAATATTGCATTGAGGATGAAGCCATATTACAATTCATTTGGGTTAACATGCCTGAGAATCTATTGAGAGAGATTTTGAATGATGCAACATGTGCATCAAGAGATTCACTATTTGTTCCTCGCAAGCTGACATATGTGTGAGCTGGCAACTCAAACACTCCATCCTCAATATAGTTACTTCTACTGGCAAGTTCATAGAGCTTCTAGATGATCTCTAGAATTTTCGATTGGCCAATACTTATAAACGTGCTAACATCTCTCCTATGTATCCCCTTTTTTCTTCCATCTCACTCTATAAACACGCTACATCAACCAACTTGCTATCATTTTTCTCTTGCAATGTTTGTTCAACTCACTTCAAACGATCATCAAAGTTCTTTGAAAAAGAGATTAAAGCATTTTTTTTGTCAAGCTCTTCAATCTCTTGTCGATGGCATCTAATGGTGTAAGATCCTGAAGGATCCAACGCAATTATGATATCCTCTTAACATGTTTGAGAGTATGACCACTTGCTTTCTTTCTAGTCATATCCTTCATTTTGTGCACATTTATCCAATCATTAGGAGTGTTAAAGTATAATATCAGGGATAGAGCCCTTGTCTCTTACACCAAATAACTCAACATGGTCCATGTTACAAAAAATGCATGCTATAAAATATTAAGACATATGTAAACTTAGTTTTAAAAACAATAGATAATTTATCACCAAAAAGTATCAAAATGATCACATCTCTTTCTCTAATTCCATTTACCTAAGAAACACCAATATGATGATAGGTATAGGACAATCCATTGAAAATTAACATTAGCTTAATGTTAGTTTCCTTAGGGCCATCTCTTATCTTGCTCGTTAAAAAGTTCATATAATAAATGAGAGAGAGAGAGAGAGAGAGAGAGAGAGAGTGTGTGTGTGTGTGTGTGTGTGTCTCATGCCAACACGACATGACACGGCACAGCGTATCACGCTTCACTCAACTTGACATGACACCATGACACATCAAGGCACAACATACCACGGTTCCCCCAGCTCAATATGGCACCACTACACGGCATAGCCCAACACGACATGGAGGTCGACATGGCACAATAACGTGACATAGCACTGCGTCGACACGACTCAGCAATCCACCATGTTATCTCCCCCCATCGGGCAGTGAATCCATCATATCACTTGATATTTCTTGGTGCTCACGCAAGGACGCACCCCTAAAACCCTTCACAGTAGCACAACACCCCACTCACCTCTCCCCCCACAAAAAAGTCTACCCACCCCCCTCACTCTCACTGTTCACACTCACCATTCCCACTCACCTATTCCTAGTGGGAGCCCCAAGCCACTTAACCATGCCCAGGTGACACGCACTACGGCCCCATGCCGCGACGCACCTTGGAGAGCCAAGCCTCGAGTCGTTGAAGGTACCCCACTTCCCACGTCACCCTCTTCATCCCATCCAGCCCGATTTCTTTATACTCGCCCTAGGTTCACAAGTCTTCCACATCGTTCTTTATACTCCCGGTGTTAGGAGTCTTCACGTTCCTTCTTCCATCTCCCACATCATCCTCTTCGTCCACCCATCCTAGTTTCTTTATACTCGCCCCAAGTTCATGAGTCTACCACACTATTCTTTATACTCCCGACGTTAGGAGTCCTCGCCCTTCCTTTGGCCCTCATGGCCTTCGCTCAAACTGGCCATTCTTTTAGGCTCGCAGCTCACAAGCATTGTGCACCACACATCTACTCACTTTCCTCACCATCTCCCATGCACCCGGCCATTCTTTTATACTCCCGGCTCAAGGAGTCTCGCATCTTCTAACTCAACATGGCCGTTCTTTTATACTCGCAGCGTCACGAGTCTTCTCCACCTCATCTCTCGCCTCCTCATCTTCCTCTTCCTCATCTTCATCTTCAAAATCTTCATCTTCATCTTCATAAAAACTTTGGGGCCGTAGCCCGTGTTGAGGGAGCTCACGCTCAATCGCCAAGACCCACGGACCGCTTATTGTTTCAAGCATTTCAAGTGAGCTCTAATGGCTATCTCTCACCTAGCCGACGCGTCGTCAATCCTACGAGTGTAGTGAGCTTACCTTGATGCTGAAATGAGTTGCCTCCTCTCTCGCACACGTCGGTAGCTCCACGATCCTAGATGCTAGCTCAAGCATCCTCAAGCCTCCTCCATCTCCAAGCTCCATCCACCATAGCCGCACGCGCAAGAAAAGAGAGAAGAAGAGGAGAGGAGAGGAGAAGAGGAGATGGTGAAGAGCTTCACCCTATTGATCCCTCACTCCCATACACTCACTCCCTCACACTCTCACACTCCCTCTCTCAAGAGCACACACAAGCAAGGAGAAGAGAAGAACAGAAGAAGAGAAGAACTCTTGTTAGCCACACACCAAAAGAATGAGCTCTCCTTCACTTTTTGAACTTTATATACAAAACCCTAAATTCCCATGGGCACCCATCCCTTTTTTACATGATCGGCTGTTGTGGCAAGGTCATTTCTCTATTTCCCTCTTCTAGCCTCATGCCTCTAGCCTACACCCGTCTAATATTTTATAATTGGCAGGGAGCCTGGCACTTTTTTACAAGAGTTTTTAGAGCTTTTTGAGGCGCCTTTCATTTAAAATTGCGCTTTTTGCCCCAGCTTAGCTTTAGAGGCCGCCTGCATATCTTTGCTCCTTTTCCATCTTTTTTTCACTTTTTCCTTTCTTTTTTCGCCATCTTGACTTGGGTTAACATTACCCCCCTCCGAGATGGGTGCCAGTCCCATGGCACTTCTGGCTGCTGTTGGGGAATGGTAGGTAGTTGGCGGGTGAGGGTAGGGCCATATGTAGACTCGGGTGCTTGTGGAGGCTTGGTAATGATGTTTGTCGGAGAAGCCAATTGGATGCCAAGTGGATGATGGGGGCCTCCGAAGTTGGTGGTTTGTCGCTTTTTGTAATGCCTGAAAGGAGAAGGTGCGGTGCACTACCTAAGGGGAGTGTCTACCTTATTGTATGGTGCATCGTGCTCGTGCTAGTGGAATGGAAATGTGGATTTAACCACAGGCAAGCCTGGCTGGCATCCCACACTTGAGGACCCAATTCGTGCAAAGGGAGGTGTGGTGCAAGTAGCTTAGGGTGACAGGTCTAACCATAGGCGAGTGTTACCTCCCTAGGTATGTCCTGCCCTTGATGGGCCCTAAGCGTGAAGTGGGGGATCAAAAGGGCTAGGGGGTTAGGAGCATAGCCGGTTGACTGAAGCCACTGGGCATGCCTAACTTGAGGACCCTTAGGTGCAGTGATCGTGTTTTATGTGGTGCTAAGTGCTTCTTCAAGTGAGTCGTTTTTTCCATGTACTTGAGTGATGCTCCTCTTGCTTTTCCTTTCAAGCTTCTCTTTTTCTTCTTTTGCTTCTTCTTCTTCTTCTTCTTCTTCTTCCTTCTTTTTTTTTTTGGTATAAGTATTACACTAGTAGGATGATAGCCAGTGCCTAATTCTCATCGTCTGAATTAGGTGGAGAAGGGGGTTGGATGGATTTTCTCAAAAATTGCCAGCTCTGCATGTATCCTTTAAGATTCATGCGAACGTGGAGTGAAGTGGTGGATGACAGCCAGTGCCTAATTCTCATCGTCTGAATTAGGTGGAGAAGGGGGTCGGATGGATTTGCTCAAAATTTGCCAGCTCTGCATGTATACTTTAAGATTCATGCGAACGTGGAGTGAAGTGGTGGAGAGGAAGGGATGATTACATCTAGTGAACTGGATATCGTTCATGTCTTCCATGAGAGCTAAGCAAAAAGAAGAGGAGGCTAGCCCTCATCATCAAGCGTGCCATGGCACAGCTGTCGATGGCATTAGGATTAAAGAAGAGGGGAGGCATGCCACGTTCTTGCGGAGTTAGGTCCTACTTAAGTAATAATTTAAGAAGCCTAAGATAATTACATGTAGTTATGAAAGATGGATCAGGGCAAGAGGAGAAATCAGCGAGGAAGCGAGTCATGGAGTCATCCAAGCTTTCTGAGTTGAAGATGAGGGCGTGTTTAAAAGAGACAACATTAGAGTTGTAGATAATGGGAAAATCATATCGCCCGTGGAGGGGGGTAGCAAAATCCACTCCTACCCTACGAGGATAAGCCATAAATGTGGGGTTGTTCCTCTCGTAGGGCAGGGTGTTGCAAAAAGCCATCCAAGCAAGCATGCTGATGTCGCACACCCGCCACCTCCATAGGGGCTGGTAGTTATAACCTTGCACGAAATGCGGCACTTCGAACACTTTGTTGCCAGAACTCGGCTTCTTCAGTTCCCCAAAGAGTGGGGTTCTTCTCTCTTTCTTCCCGCCACTTCTGTCCTAGTCGGCTACCAATCCCAATCACCTCCTCCATCACCTTGAGTGGTAAGACCCTCCACAGGCTGTTGGGCATGAGGAAGCTGAAAGTGAATGGCCATTTTTCTCTTTCCTGTCGCTCCCAAACTACCAATTCTGCGTGGAATCCTATGGGAATGTCCTCAAGGCATGGTGGGAGAGGCACGGATGGCTACACAACTGGCTTGGCCCTTAGCTGCTTTCTAGTTTCTTCTACTAATTTTTTCCTTCTTTCCCTGATCGCGGCTTGTCTTTCCGCAGATGTGCCGTCCAGTTGTTGCTCTTGGGAATGCGGCGAGGGGGTTGTGAGATCACCTCTTCTCTAAACCTTCCCATATCGAATTGAAGTTCAGCTCCATCCCCTTATCGATCTCCTTGTTGTATTCCCTCTTCAAACCCTATCACATCAATTTACTGGGGGGTTAGGCTGGCCAGTAGCAGGTACTTTTGTTGATCATCCAAGCTCAACTTAACCTCCGTAGGTTGGGGTGGCATGTGCAGCCCTGCATCCAGAGCTCTGCATGCGATACTGATTTTCTTTTTAACCACCTCCAATGACTCTCCTTCGTCTGGGCAGGTGGTGTCCATCAGTGTATCTAGGAAGGCCTTTTGCTGGGTATTAAAGGCTACTTGGGCGGCTTCTGCTTTGCTCTCTGCAAGGATCTTCTCTTTCTCTACTAGAGCCAGGCACCGCACCACTGTCTTCACCCTTCTTTCATTTTGCTCGACCCATTCCTCGGCTCTCCTCTTCATCTCTTCCATGCTTTCACCCTGCCTTTGGACCAGGGACGCGAGTTTCGGCTCCTGGTCCTTTAGCTCTTTGCTCATGGTTTCCTGTTCTTTCTTTCCTTGGTCCAGCTTGTCCGTCATGGTTTCGATCTCTTTCTATTGTAGCTCTAACTCCTGCTTTCTTTCCTCGTCCCTGGTGGTAAACTTAGCCATAAGCTTTTCGATCTGATCGGTTTTTGTAGTCAACTCTTCAAGTTGCACGATTAGGAGCTTTTATTCTCTTTGCATCTTCACGAGTTCCTATGTTTCATTTTCCAGCTGCTGCCTCCAGGCCTCTTCCCTGTCATCCCTAGCCTTCAGCTTATGTTTGAGATCAGAGATCTCCCTTTGCTGCATGGCTATTACTCGGGTCTTTTCAAGCTGAAATGTAGCCACCAACTCCTTTTCTATCGCCAACTCAGCCGCAGCTATCTTCCTTTCCTCCTTAGCCTTCTCCAATTGTAAGAGTAGCTTGGCGACGTACTCGTCGTAATTAGCTAGTGGCGTCATTGTTGTGTGGATGGGAGTGGTTGAGGCCTCCACTTTCTAGCACTTCGGATCCTGCCTTGACTTGGCGTCTGTGGCCGGCCTTTTCTACCCTGTGGCTGTGGTCTCGGTGCTCTTCCCTTGGGCCAGTTCTTTGTTAATAAAGTATTGCATCCATGTCACGAAGTTTGAGACATCTGCGTTGGTGGGGATGCTCGGGGTGAGGGTTGTTGCTTCGGTGGGAGGCACCAGAAGGGTCGGAATAGGGTGAATGGGAGCCTTGCTTTTGCCCTCAGTGACGGTCGACGGTACGATTTCTGGCACCTGTGTGCTGGAACCGGGCCCCTCCTCTTTGGGCGGGCTCATAGTCCCCCAGGTCATCTGCCCTGTTTTGATGTTTGATTGACCGGCATGTGGCTTTGGCCAAGTCTTCCTCCTCCTTCCTTCTTAGCTCCTCCTCTTCTTCAGCAGCTCTTCTCTCCCTCTCCTTCTCTGTTTTCCTATACTCTTCTTCTAATCTATCTGCTTCCTATTTTTTCTTCTTCTCCCTCTCTTCAATCTCCTTGAGGGATTCCCTCTTTGCCCTCTCTAAATTCTCTTTCTCTTTTTTTCAGCCTTCGTCCTGCTTCTTCTTTTGTGTCGTCTTTTTAACAGGTTTCTTTGCTGTCTTCTTGCTCCTCTATTCCTTCTGTTCTCCCCCTTCTTCTTCACTCTCAGTTATTGAATACCTCTTTGTCTTGGTGAGGGGGCGATCTCTCGGGTGTTTCTCCTTCTCCTTCCTCTACATCCTGAGCTTGTTTTACTGCCTCCTAAATGAGGGCAATCAAAATGCTTCTGTAGCCAATGACTAAGGCTTTGGATGAGGCCACCTTTTTGTGTGTGGTCTTGGACACTGGGGAATCCCCACCTGTTGATTTACTGCCCAAAGCTAGTGCTTTTGCCGCCTGGTCAATGGTCTTACGTATATAGCCATTCCAGTCGACTTCGTCCAAGGTGCAAGCTGCCACATTCTCCAGCACAGGCACGCTGATTCGATGCATCAAGGAGTTGTAGCGTTGGCTAGAGAAGAGTGCATGTACTAGCTTTGCTTGTAGACATGCTTCCGTGTTAGGAATGTCTTGGATGCTGATGCCGCATTGGTCAGCACTTCTTCCCTCTTCATCTTAAGCATGGCGTAAACATCTCTCTTATGCTTTTTCTCTACCTTCGGCTCCAACCCCAACACCTTCTCCACCAAGGCTGGGTTTAAGTGTACCTGCACCTGCTTGGCCTTGTCTCCCCTTCCCACCGTCACGGTGCCGCACTCCTGGTTTGGGTTGTACGTCTTGAGGAACTCCACACACTTCATGTGGTCAGGCTCCTATTCAAACTTCTTAAGGTACTTTGTGAGGTTGCACTGCTCGACAACTCTCTTGGCCGTTTCCTCCTTGGCCACCACACCCTCTATGTTATGGATGGTTCGAAATTTGAGCTGGTTGTAGGCGCGATTTTCTAGGGTGATGCGATATTGCATTCTTTCCTCCTTCGTGAACAGGAGTCAGTGAGCATGGTCTTGCTATGACATCTTTCGTTCCTGTCATGAACCCAAGTTTTCATTATTGCTTGCAAAATAATAATTTGCTGGAAAAAAAAGACTCTGTGTTTATTGAATGAAAGCATTAAGATCCAATATAGATTCTTCCCTTCAGATCTGACTTTTTTTTTTAAAGTTCTCGTGCTATTTTCCCGACCTCACTCGTTTTTTACATGTTTATACATTTTCTTGATTTTCCTTGGTTTTGGTTTCTTGGTTTCTTGATTTTCCTTGGTTTTGATTCAGTATCAGCAAGTTTTGATAATTTTGTGATTTCTTGGTCAGTAATGGCAGAAGTGGTTCGTTTATCATAGGACGTGCTGAGGCATTGTTTGATGCCCTGCTCTTTGGATATCTCGCTGATAAGTAATTCAATAGCGGATTTAGAGGCTTTTGCGAATGCAAATTCAAATGTTTCCCAAGAACAAGGCATCGTTCGAACTTCATTTGCAAAGGGTTCTTGCAGTAGGCCTAAATCCAAGCAATCATAGCTCAAAGCTAACGACATGAAAGTGGCATGGAGTCGTCTAATGCAATCAACCACGTCCTCCTTTGTGTCCTCAGCCAGATCGACGACCAGTGTTAAGAATGATTTCCGCTCATAAGGGGGTCGAAGGCCTGTGGGCGGTTGGGGTTTGATAGAACTAGAGCCTTTGAAAACAACTGACATTGCGGTTGGACCTCTTGAATTAGGGCTGGGGTAGTAGTAGTGAAGTCTGATGGACTGTTGCCTTCAGTATGAATCAGGGAGATTTGAGCAGCTCTATCGGGTGTTGAGTCATGTGATAGTGTTTGTCGCTTGGGCCGATAGGCTTGTTTGACTTTCTTGGGCGTATGTGCGGATGAGCTTGATGGATATGGGTCTTGAAAGCACTGTGGCTTCTGGATTTGAGGTCTTATGTATGGGGCTTGGTGTGATCAAACTTGAGGGCGGCATGTGAGTAGTGCCTTCGGCCATGCGGGCCTTAGGGATCTATATCCAGGCATTTCCCTCATAGTACCCTTGTGCATGCAAGAGGGCTTTAGGGACCCATCTTGGCTTGATCATGCATCGATTTTTGTAACTGCACCTTGGCCTCCTAGGTTTAGAGTTTTTGGTGTTATGAGGTCGTGAGCGTCGACTCCTAGGTGGTGATTGTGGTTGTTTGGGCCTCCATTGAAGCCTAAGATGTTGGACCTTAGCCTTTGCTACTGTGAGCGGTAATTCTAGAGATTCGATGGGGGTGGTGGCCGAGCACTACCCCCCTCCTTAGACTTGGCTGCTAACATCTCTACCGGTGGTCTTGCGGACTGTGACGAGGTCGTGCAGCCCTTGCTGAAGGCTATAACAATGTGAATGTTGCCTATGGCGAGGTGAATACGCTGTGATTCATAATCGACATTGCAGTGAGTTTGCTTCTTGAAGGTTTGCCCTAATAGCGATTCCGTGCCTACGTCTTCAGCGTTCGGCAACACGTAGAAGATCATTGGTATAGTCTCAGACTCGATAGAAATGGCGGCCCTGCACTTACCAAGAAGTGCATATGAGCGGCCCCCATATGGGCTTAATTTGGCATTGGTGGGCTGTAGTGGTGGTTTGCCCAGTTGGGTCCAATGATCGTTGGTTAAGACATTGAAGTCTACTTCCTCGTCGATCAAGGCATTGAAAGCACATGTTTGCTTTGCAGTGACCGTGATGTGTAGGTATGCAGGTTCTAGGGCTTCCTCATCCTCATCATCCATTTCAGTGATCGTGGCTACTCGTACTTTGTTAGGGGGTTCTAACATTGGTGGCTCATGCAGAGGATGCGTAGGAGGGTAGTACTTCTTGACACGATTGCCATTGAAGAAGCCTATGCCCTCGCCATCTAGAGTCTCCAGCTCAACGTTGCCAGTTCGGTTGATTGCAAAAACTTTGAAAGGTCGAAGACCTCTAAACTTCATTTTCTGCTTATACCCCTTAACTGAGTACAGGAGTACTAAGTCTCCCTATTCAAAATCACACTGCTTGACATGCTTATCAAACCAGCTCTTGCGTCGTGTCTTCTCACATATGAGTGCGTGAGTGGCTAGAAGACGAGATTTTGAGAGGCGTTCGAGCTCAATCAAGCATTGCGTCCATGCCTCCTTTCCTTCCCATTGTTCCTAAAGTGTTATTCGTAGGCTAGGAACGAAGAACTCTACAGGAAGAATTGCTTTAGTTCTGTAGGTCAACCTAAAGGGAGTTTGGCCGACATCCATTTTATAAGCTGTATGGTAAGCCCACAAGGCTGTCATCAGCTTGTTATCCGAGTCGCTGCACGAAGCAGAGACTACTTTGGTCAGGACGTTTACAAGAATCTTATTCGTGTATTCCGCCTGGTTGTTTGCTTGAGGGTAGTATGGAGAGGATTTTCGATGGATAATTAGAAAGGTGGATAGAATATGCGCTATCACTTCATTGATGAAGTGTGTGCCCTGGTCACTGACTAGTTTGATGGGGCAGCCGAATTGTGAAATCACCTGGTCCCACAAGAACTTGGTAGTCGTTCTAGCATCATTCTTTCGTGTCGCTCTCGCTTCTGCCCATTTCGTTAGGTATTCTGTGGCTACAATGATGTTTTTAGCCTGTGAATACTATGCAGCTAGGTTGATGGGTCCTATGAAGTCAATTCTCCATTTTTCAAAGGTTTGTCGTGCAATGATTGAGATCAATTCCATTTGATCCTTGCGAATCGGACCTAAATCCGCCGACACTCGTCACAATGCTTAACGAATCATGCTGCGTCATGAAACAGTGTTGGCCACCATAGTTGAGACTGCAGCAGCTCGCGGGCTGTCGTGTCTCCGCGAAAGTGCCCACCAGTGATTCCACTATGCACTTCTGAAAGCATATCGTGCATCTCATGCTCGCACATGCATCTATGCAGCAATCCATCTTGCCCTAGTCGATATAGCTGGCCTGCTATCAACTGGTAGGGTTGGATCTTGAGGATGAGTTGCTTAAGTCTTGCCTTGTCTATTGGTTGCTCAGGCAGTTCGTGCTCAAGCACTTGGACTATGTCATCTGCCCAATATGTCATTAGATCTCCCTTAAACAAATCTCTCTTACTGGAAAGGTTAAAGAGATGGGCATCGAGCAATTCATCGACAATGCCTTCTCCAGCGGCCTCTTTCGTGGGGATGCCGACATATGGTCAGCCATGTAGTGTTGTTTTCCTTTCCGTACAACCACGAAGAAGTCGAACTCCAAAAGCAGAAGGAGCCATCGAGCTATGCGCCCTATAGCGCAAGGTTTATTCACTAGATATAGCAAGGCTTGATGGTCCACAAAGAAGGTAAAGGGTGTATCCAATAGATAATGCCGGAATTTCTTCATAGCAAACACCATGGCCAAGCCCTCTCTCTCTGTCGTCGAGTAATTCATTTCTATTTCAGTGAGTTGTCTGCTAGCAAAGCTCACTAGGTAGCCCAAGTTGTGTTCGCCAGGTTGGCACAACACTGCCACCACACCAAATTTCGAGGCATCGATATGCACATGGAAGGTAATGGTCCAATCTGGGGCTCATAGAATCGGTGCTATGGTTAGAGCCTTCTTCAAATCTTCATATGCTTGTTGGCATGCTTCAGTCCATTCAAAGACAATTAGCAGCTTGTATAAAGGTCTGGCAATCAATGCGTAATTCAACACAAACTGCTGATAGTATCCTGTGTGGCCTAAGAAGCATTGAACTCCCTTATAGTTGATTGGGGAGAGAAGATAAAAAATAACCCAGACTTTCCAGAAGTCAGTGGCAATGCTGTTCTTTGACACCATGTGCCCTAGGATGCATCCATGCTTCACCTAAAACTAGCACTTTAAGGGGTTCAGGGAGAGACAATATAGGCGACACCGCTCAAAGACTGCTCAGAGTTTTTCTAAGTGTTCTCTCTAGGTCGAGTGAATGCACAGGTCATCTACAAAGACTTCCAACGGTGAAGCATGCCTTTAAACATGGTGCACATGAGGCGTTGGAAGGTAGCGGGGGCATTAGTCAACCGGAAGGGCATGATTATGTAAGTAAAGATACCCCACTTAGTGGCGAAGGTAGTCTTATGCATGTCGGCAGAATGCACTTGCACTTGATTGTATCACGAGAAGCCGTCCAAAAAATTGTAGGCTTCCTTGCCAGCCACTCTTTCAAGCATGTGCTCAGTGTACGGCAATGGATAGTTGTCCCTCTTAGTAGCAGCGTTCATCTTCTTGTAATTGACACACACTCTAATTTTTTCATTTTTCTTCATGACAATGACTATGGGTGATACCCAGTCCATGTGCTCAATTTCGTAAATGAATCTTGCTCTCATCAGCTTGTCAATCTCTTTCTTGACCGCATGAGCGTGTTTTGGATTCATAGGGTACGGTCGCTACTTGACCGGCGTAGCATCTGGCATCATGGGCATGTTATGAGTCACTACACTCGAATCTACCCCCTTAAGCTCTTCTAAGGACCAAGCAAACACGTCTATGTACTCTGGCAAGAGAGCGATAAGACTCGTTTCCTCTTCCTCAGTCAAGTCATTGGCAATGAAGACTGGTCAAAGAGAAGAGGAGATGGTGAAGAGCTTCACCCTCTTGATCCCTCACTCCCACACACTCACTCCCTCACACTCTCGCACTCCCTCTCTCAAGAGCACACACAAGCAAGGAGAAGAGAAGAAAAAGAGAACTCTTGTTAGCCACACACCAAAAGAATAAGCTCTCCTTCACTTTTTGAGCTTTATATACAAAACCCTAAATTCCCATGGGGCACCCATCCTTTTTTTACATGATTGGCCGTTGTGGCAAGGTCCTTTCTCTATTTCCCTCTTCTAGCCTTATGCCTCTAGCCTACACCCGTCTAATATTTTGTAATTGGCACAGGAGGGAGCCTGGCGCTCTTTTACAAGAGTTTTTAGAGCTTTTTGAGGCGCCTTTCATTTAAAATTGTACTTTTTGCCCCAGCTTAGCTTTAGAGGCCACCTGCATGTCTTTGCTCTTTTTCCATCTTTTTTTCACTTTTTCCTTTCTTTTTCCGCCATCTTTCTCTACCATCTCGACTTGGATTAATAGCCCGCATCCACATTCCACGCTCTTTCCTCTCCATCTTGCCACCGCTTTCTTCCACTCCATCATCTTCTTCTTCTCCCCAACACAAAGGGCCTTCTTGCCTGAATTCATATCTTCAAAACACGCCCAATTCCTTTATACTCCCCGGGTTAGGAGTTGCAAGACCATAGCCCCTCAACTTCCCTTCACGTGACTTCAGCACCATAGGTTCATTCAAGCAGTCTATAGTAGTCCCATAACAAGCAAACCTTCTCCTTTAGCTCCAACTAATCTAACCCATGGCCATTCATACACCGCTCCGTTTCACCTCTTGGCTCATTCTTCAGCTCATAAATAGATCTCCATTCCGCATCCTCCAACAGTGTGGTCTCACCCTAAGCCCGCATTCTTTATCCTCCTGCCAGGTCCGAGAGTCTTCAGTATCGACACAAGGGTTTTCATTCAACACACTAGAAAATTGCCCGCAGGTGCTCATCCGCTCCATCAGATCCACCCCATCATCTCTACCAAGCCCGCATTGTCTATACTCCAGGTCTGTGAGTCTTCAAAGATTTCTTCTTTACTCATCCTCATGTACCCGCTTTCTTTATACTCGCACCAGGCCCACGAGTTCATCACCGGTTGGCCACTTGGCCTCATCTTCATCTGCAATCACCCAACCACGCCCTTCCTCTAACTCAATATCCATCTCATCCGAGAAACGAGCCTCTAGCCCACACACTTCTTCTCTCCAAACCAAGCTATTCGAGCTCATTCTGCTCTTCTGTGCACAGTAGCTCATCCTGTCCTAGATTATTTATACTCCCCCTAGGTGCAAGAGTCTCTAAATAATCTGCCTCGATTTCTTTATACTCCCTCCAGGTACAAGAGTCTTTGACCTTGAGACCATCCACATCCTCAATCACCTCATTGTTGGGTTTATAAGCTTCGTGTCCATAGGGAACTTCAAGTTGAAATTTGGCTCTTTCAACCTCATCCCCCATTACACACTCCTCTAGGATTACTCCATCTGGTAATAGATTTGACTCGCAGGTCGTCTCCTCTTCCTTACATTCTTCAATGAGAGAGAGAGAGAGAGAGAGAGAGAGAGAGAGAGAGAGAGAGAGAGAGAGAGAGAGTGTGTGTGTGTGTGTGTGTGTGTGTGTGTGTGTGTGTGTGTGTGTGTCACACACACACACACACATGCACACATACATACATATATGTATGTATGCATACATATATATATGTATACATGTATGTATGTATGTATGCATATATATGCGTGTGTAAAAAAACTAGACAGTGAAAGATGTATTAAATACCATACCAAAAAAATATTTAAAAATAGTAAATCCATTAAAAAATAAGATTCAAAAAGAAAGAAAATGTGGTATGCATATATATATAAATATAAATATATAAAGGCCTTGCAAGATGTCCATTCCTGAAGCCATTGAGTTAAAGGAATAACTCAAATAGCTATTGGACCAAGGGTACGTACGCCCTAGCAGTTCTCCTTGGGGAGCTCTAGTCTTGTTCCAAAAGAAGAAGGACGGTACACTTCGACTTTGCATCGATTATAGAGGTTCGAACCAAGTAACCATCAAGAATAAGTACCCCATTCCAAGGATAGACGAGTTACTCGATCGATTGCAAGGAGCAAAAATATTCTCCAATATTGATTTGAGGTTAGGTTATTATTAGATCCGCATCAAGGATGAGGATATTCCAAAGATGGCATTCAATACCAGGTATGGTCATTTTGAATTCACATTAATGTCTTTTGGATTGACTAATGCCCCTGCCACCTTTAACAGGCTAATGCAGGACATTTTTAGACCATACCTCGATGATTTCATACTCGTCTTCTTTGATGACTCTTTGATGACACCTTGGTTTATTCCAAGGAAGAGGCGGATCTCAAGTTCGCATCTTCTTTGAGACCATGAGGACTCATAAGCTCTATGCTAAGAAGAAAAAGTGTGCCTTCCTCAAAAGGCAGATTGAATATCTTGGATTTATTGTATCAAATGAAGGAATCTATGTAGACCCTACAAAGGTTAAGGATGTCCAAGAGTGGTCTCCACTGGCTACTATTAAAGAAGTGTGTAGCTTTCTTGGATTAACAAGTTGGTACATGATCTTCATTAAGGACTATGCTTTAATCACAATACCCCTCACAAATTTGCTGAAAAAGCAAGTTGCCATAGTGTGGATGCCCTCTTAACAAGCAAGTTTTGATAAACTCAAGCATAGCTTGATGACGACACCAATTCTAAAGCTCCCTGACTTAAGCAAGGAATTTGAAGTTTTCACGGATGCTAGCTCACTTGCACTGGGCTATGTACTAATGCAAGAAGGTCATCCTATAGCCTATTCCTCACGGAAGTTAAAAACCCATAAAAGGAATTATGCCACCCATGACCTGGAACTGCTAGCAGTGATTCATGCCCTCAAACTTTGGTGATATTACTTGCTTGGTAACAAGTTTTCTTTGGTCACGGGCCATAAGAGCCTCAAAGGGATCTTCACCTAGACCGACCTCAACATAAGGCAACATCATTGGATAGAAATTCTACAAGAGTATGATTTTGAGATCAGGTATTGACCCGCAGGTATCGACCCGGCAAAGAGAATGTGGTCCTTGATGCCCTGAGTCGCAAGGTGTTCCTCAACTCTCTTATCATGGAGAAACCCTCAATGGCCGAATCATTGGCAACTGTGGTGTTAATGCCTAGCAACCCTATCCTTGAACTAGCCAAGGAAGAAGCTAGCCATGATCCAGAATATCTGGAGATGATAAATGAAATTTTGGAAAATGACCAAAACAACCCAAGACTTAAGGCCAAATATCAAGAATTCTCTGTCAATGAGGGACTTATCTATTTTAGAACGAGATTATGCATACCCTCGAGCAAGAAACTCAAACAGAGAATACTTTAGGAAGCACATGACTCCCCCTTTTCAGGCCATCTCGGATATATCAAGACCCTCAACACGGTCAAAAAGAGCTACCATTGGGGAAGGCTTAAGGGAGACATGCTCAAATACATCACGGAATGTTTGTCTTGCCAACGCATTAAGGCAGAACATGTCATGATGCCTGGGAAGTTGCAACCTCTCGACATCCCCCAAATGAAGTGGGAATTCATCAGCATGGACTTTGTTGTTGGGTTACCTTCAGTGCAAGGAGGCTACAATTCAATTATGGTTATAATAGACATGCTCACCAAGGTTGCACACCTCATTCCAGTCAAGACAAACTACAAGGCCTCAGACATTGCCATACTATTCATCAAGGAGATATTCAGACTCCATGGGTTGCCTAGAAGGATCATTAGTGACTACGACTCCCTCTTCACATCTCACTTCTAGAGAGGGATATTTGGGGCCATTGAGACTCAACTCTATTTCAGTATCACTTATCACCCTCAAACTAATGGCCAAACGGAGAGGGTCAACAAAGTCATTGAAGATATCCTTAGAGCTTATTGCTATCGTGAACCCAGGAAATGGATCCAATATCTACCATTAATTGAGTTCGCCTACAATGCTTCCTACCAACAAAGCATTCAAATGACACCTTTTCAAGCATTGTATGGGCATGATTTCCGTACTCCATTGAACTTTTTAGATCCTACTTTAAGGGTAGAAGCTTCTAAGAAAATGCTCAAGGAAATGGATGAGCAGGTTAAGGCCATCAGACAAGACATTAGAACCGCCAAGGATAGGCAGAAAGCCTATTCAGATCTAAATAGACAAGAGTGACTCTTCAATGAGGGAGACATGTTTTTTATTCGTGTATGGCCCAAGAGGAGTTCCCTATCATTGGGAGAATTTAACAAACTGAGTCCAAGCTATTGCGGGCCCTACAGGATCCTCAAATGCCTAGGACCCATTGCCTACAAACTCCAAATCCCTGAGAACGTAAAAATTCACAATGTATTTCATGTTAGCCTACTAAAAAAATATGTATCCAATCCTAGCCATGTACTCAATGATCAACAAGTTGTAATGCCAAGCCAAGGAGTCCTTGAGCTTTGGCTACCAAATAAAATCCTAGGCACTCGAGATAAGAGATTGAGGAGTAGAATCCTCAAGGAGTACCTCATCCAATAGAAGGACTTTCCAAAAGAAAATGCCACATGGATTGATGAGAGTACTCTCAACCAAAAATACCCCCAATTCCCTTCGAGATGAGGACATATTGATTCCTTAAGGGGGGAAGGATGTAATATTTCCCTCCCTTCCGTCGTATGACCCCCCCTTAATTAACCATTTTTTAAAAAGTATTAATAATACAACAAGAATTAACCCCCCCTTACTCACACCGCCAACTGGCGGATGAGGGGGGAGGGCTACCATGTGTTAACGGAGGGAAGGGGGGGCTGATGTGGATGATAAGTGGGCGTGGGGGGAGCTCCAGCTGGTGGAGGACAAGATGACGTGGACAGGGGGTAATGATTACACGCTCTTCCCCTCCCCCATACTCTGCATGGCGGTGGCCATCTACCTGGCCGCCCTGATGGGAATAAGGGGGGGCTCCATACCTTACCAATTTCTCCCCCCCCCCCCCCCCCCCCCAAATTACACTATAAAAGGGCCCTTAGGACTAACAAGGAGGGGGATTATGATCATGATTCCTCCATGTTGTCTGACTAGAGAGAGAGCGAGTGGGAGAGAAAGAGAGAGACAGAGAGAGAGAGAGAGGGGGAGATTTTCCCCCTTTGAAGGTTTCCAAGCTTACCCTCTCTTTTTTCCCCCTCTGAGAGGAACCCCACGGACAATTTCCTTCTGCAAGGAATCAACTCTCCTGTAGCTTGGGTGTGTAACCGTGAAGAAAAAGCCAGAATTATACGATGCCTCCCAAGCGAAGCAAGATCCAATTAAGCGCGAATCTCGCTTCAACCGATGGAGCTACGGGTCAAGGAACTGCATCACTTGGTAACCAAGTGCGCCCCATAAATCCTACTTTGGTGGGAACTCTTAAAAAACATGGATCGACTTCATTGGGAAGGGAGAAGTGTTCTAGTAAAAATCTATGTTAACTAACCACCAATTAGGTTGCATTACTCAAGCATGTTGAAAAAGTGTGTTTTATTGCACTCTCGCATGACTTAGAACTAACAACTTGCATAAAAGATTTCACATTCGTGCACATTGAAATCAAGGACTTTATTATTTGAACTCATAGTGCGTTAGATTTATGCACTAGCATTGGCATGCTTAAGAGGTAAAAGAAACTGAAAAATGGGTTATCGAGACGATAAAGCATATCCATCAATAAGCGGAAATTGTACTTTTTACATCACAAAATTACTGAAACTGGAAAGGTAGCAATAAAATATTGAATCAAGTCCATGGGAATCGTGAGTGCTACAATAACGGGTTAAGTATGTTTAGGTCATTGCAATAATAAGCTGGGTATTGGGCTCCTGTAATCCTTTAGAGAGATGTAGCTCACACATGCATTAGGCGTGATGACTTCATGTTCCTCGTACAAAAGAAAAATACAAGCCTCTATTTATAATTTGCGTAAGCGCATTGAAATGAAATTCCCAAGAGTAGAACTTTGCATTGCATCATCGTCTTAAGAAGGACTCACATTTAGATTACATGATATCACTGACGGTTTCAGTTGCACTGCTAGTGATTCATCTTAAAGATAGTTATAAGATATGCATATGAAGCCTTAAACTTAATTGCTCAAGGCACTTCAATGAGATAAATCCTATATAGGGCTTAACTCAACTTATTTAGGGATTAAAGACAAATGAGCCAATCTATTGTTACTTCATAGGAGGACCTTCAGACAAGTAAAACACTCACTAGTCTCTATTCTACATCTAGCCTCGATAAAGCTGAAACGGCCTTGAAGATATCACCTTTAACCATGACACAATCTGACATTAATACAAGAGAGTTTGAGTGTCATTTTTTCCAAGACAAGAACCCTGGATTAAAGGCTAGCAAGCTAGGACGACTACCATCCCAATTACATAATTGCTAACTCCTATCACATAGGAGCAGGGCTGGAAAGAAGGTATTCCCTATCCCTCGGAGGATATTGGGAATTGCCGCCAAGGCAAGAAGGACAAACACTAAGCGTCAAAGATAGGGAACCCACCTTAGCAAATGTCCCAAGCACTCACCTGCACCATTATTTGTGCTTGTAAGTTTAGAAACACTGCTTGTAAAAGATTGTATAACCCCAAAATCATAAAAGAAATGGGAATAATGAATCAAGTTGAACTTTTAGAGGGCATGCCAAACCACCCCTAGCTAGCCGCCAATCCTAGCCAAGGGGTTCTAAATAGCCATGACGGAAACGTGGACCAAACCCGCCACGTGAGGTCTCTCCATGGGTTGGTTTGAATGTAGGAGAACACTTGGATGCTAGGGGGGCTCTGGATGTAAATTCCCTCCCTCAGGGTCCTACTCAAACAATTTGTGTGACTCGAGATAGATTCTTGAGGGCCCTTGTTACTAGTGCAAGGCGGAATCTTGGAGGAAATAAAGTGCATCCTCACGAATTGCGGATATTGTTCCTCTTGAACAAGACTTGTATCTCAGCTAAAATGCTAATATTAAGTTTACTTCCAAGGAACCTGTCTGAAATTATTTTTGTGTCAATGCCATAATAGAAATAGTGCAACTTCATACACTAATATAGTAGGAGTGCATACAACAATAACACAGCTTCAACGTTAGCACAAACACATGGACTAAGAAAATAATTACATGTAGTGTGAGCACAAACTAAGAAAATAATTGCACACCTTGGAGCACATGAGCTATGAAGAATAGAATTAGAACACATGAGCATGAGTGGCAAGACCAATGAAGGATCAATGAAGCTCAATGTTTTCATTCCACCATAGTTCTTAAAGCATTAATTTTCAAAAAATGAAAAAAAAAAGCCAAATGTAGAAATTACATGATGTAATGGATAGAATCTAAGCAAGGAGTAGAGAACACACAGCAGATACGAGAAGAAGAGAAACTGTGTTAATCTCAAACGAATTGATACAAAGATGACTCTATCCACTCATACCCTTCCATTGTGAAGCTTACATGGCGATCCAAACAGATAATAGGCAAAGAGCTTAAGGGTAGATGGAAGAACTCTCACTAGATGAAAGATAGATTGATAATGGCTTTGGGAGGGGTCTTCCTTTTATAGCCTAAAAGGTAGCCTAGTCAATTTGTCCAACCATATTATGAACCTTCCTTAGTTAGCCAAGGAATATTCTAGTGAATCTTCCCTTTACCGTCAAGTTGGGGCTGCTGCCCCTAGATCCATGTCAAGGGGTTCACTAGCCCCCCTGAGACTCTCTAGCCAAGGGTCACTTCAATGGCTCCCAGACCCCAAAGTAGGGGTCCTTGGTGACTCCCACACTCCGCAGCTTAATGCATTGTGCCTCAAGTTGCTAGCAACATAACTACTCTATCTAACCCAAAGACTATGTCCATAAAAGCCACCTTTTTTACTATTCAATCACATAAACCTCATTTGACATACAAGTCAAACAAATATTTGTACTCACACATGGCTTCTCCTCATAATGGGGGCCTTACAACTTAGAGCACCATGGATCATCGGTGGCACCTTACAAGGGTGGGGCATTAACCATATATAATACCAAAAGTAAAAAGTAAAATGAAAAATGGCACATTTTTGTGTTTTAATACCATCATAAATTTTTTTAAGATCGAAAGAAACCTAAAAAACCAAGGAAAAAAATAAATCAAAACTCGCCATTAGCTTCACATGTAAAAAAGAGGGAACAAGAGAGAGAGGAAAAAGAGAAGAGAGAAAAAGGAAAAAAGGAAGAGGGAGAAGGGAAGAGAGAGAGAGGGGGGATAAGAGGAATGAGAAAAGTAAAGTAAAAAAAGGAGGAGAGAATAAAATAAAAAAGAGAGAGGAGAGAGTATGGGAAATGAGGAGAGAGAAAATAAAAAGGCAAAGAGGGAAGAAAAGGAAAGGAAGGAGAGAGAGAGAGCTAAGAGGAAAAATAGGAGAGAGAAAAAAGGGAGAGAGGAAAAAGAGGAGAAAAAAGTAAAGCATTAAAAGAGGGGGTGAGAGAGAGGGGGGAAGAGAAAAGAAAAAAGAAAAAAAAGGGAGAGGCATAAAGAGAGAGAGAGAGAGAGAGAGAGAGAGAGAGAGAGAAGAAGAAGAAGAAGAAGAAGAAGAAGAAGAAGAAGAACGATTTTTACATGGTAGGGACAATCCCAAGATGCTTTTAGGGATATCCCATTATTCAAGGTTTTGAATCCTAGCAAATTCACACTTACAATTTAGAAACTCTTGCACTAACCATTCTACCACCATAAAGTCAAGAGAAATGGTAGTGCAAGGTTTCCTTCTTTATTTAGATCACCACCTATCTTTTCTTTTATTTGGTTTTTGTGGAGGTGGTTACACACACATGGAGAGAGAGAGAGAGAGAGAGAGGAAAAAAGAAAATGAGAGAGAATAAAATAAAAAGAGGAGAGAGAGAAAATAAAAGAGGGGGAGAGAAAGAAAGAGGAGAGACAAGAAAATGAAGAAAGAAAATAAAAAAGGCAAAGAGAGAGCGAAAAGATGAGAGAAAAAAGAAAAAAGGTAGAGGGAGGGAGAGAGAGTATCTTAGGCTCATGCTCTTTCATTGTTAGTGATCTTTGTAAGTGTATATCCCTCTCATGTCTATTAGGTAATCTCGACCTAGCTCATCATCTGTGAAGAGACAAGACAATAAGAGTTTCCCACGTGCGATGGTTTGAGACACTACAAGATATAGACCTTATAGCGACGTTTAAAGCGACGAAAATACAAACAACAAAATTTGCCCCCGTCGTCGCAAAAAGCGTCGTTATTGACGACGCCATAGAATCGTCGCTATAACCGTCGCTATATGCGTCGCTATATGCGTCGCTATATGCGTCGCATTTGCGATGCATATAGCGACGCATATAGCGACGGTTACAGAGAATTTGCGACGCTGATAGCGACGACAATAGCGACGCGTGCAGTAAATTTGAGACGCAAATAGCGACGGTAACAGAGAAAAAAAAAATTTGTGGCAGGGCAGCAAGCTGCCCTGCCACATATAGCACTGTGTGCTATATGAGAGCCATACAAAATAGTTTCTGCACTGCTTCATACAAAGCGTTTGCAAACAAAAAGAATGTATACTGAAATCATAAAACTGATGGATGAAATAAATACATGATATCGCATAAAATGCGATTGGTACAATCATAAAACAATATCACTAATACATAGAAAATGTCTACATAGATCGGGCGACTAAAAACTAAAGGTATGTGAGCTCTAAGGATCCAAGGGCGAGCTACAAATCGTCGTCCCCCGAAAGCTCTTCCCGCTGTAAAGGAGCATCAAACGGATTCTGCAGAAAAAGAAACAACATATCAATCCACCATACAATAATGCATTCAAATATCTCATGGTAACTACGGACAAGAAAGATGAGTGACTTACTGGGCCGCCACGTCTATACAATCGGTCGATCAATGATCTGAGACCGTGCCTCTCCGCATATCGAGTCTCAAGGCCTTGCGGATCGCGATTTGTAATGGAGTGCTGCAAAGAAAACAAAATGCTAACTGTTAGAAACATGATTGTCAGTACAAAGAATATCTCAAAAAAACAAATAAGCAAAACAAAAGAGAATCTTACAAAGTCCTCCAAATATGTCCTGCGGCCGCCACTCCCAAGATGATGTACCGATTCGGCCTCGATTCGTGCCCTCGCCGCCTCCCGCTGCTGACTCCAACGTCCTGGCGAATTTGTAGCCTCCTCCCTCAGTCGGTGCCAGTCGTCTGCATCTAACCACTCGGGCTTTGGAGCCCCACTCTTGATTGCCTTGCGTGCGTCGAATCGTCTATGTGACATGTATGCACGCATGCAATCCATCATCCAGCCCGTAGAGAATCTATCCACTGCGGCTGGCACCGGGAACTCCTCGTGCAAGGATGCTACTATGTACTCCTTGCTCCCCTCCGGTATGTTCCTCCAATGATCCAGGACGTTGTGCCGAAAAACTTGTTGGCACAACTCCCTCATGCGAGCCATCACCCTCCTCCCCTCATCATTCATGATGATGGCTCCTGACGTGCCATCCACTAGGTATCCATAATCCCTAGGAGTGTGCCTTGTATGGGCCCTCTCCCATCTCCGTCCACGCTCCTGGGCATATCCAGGAGACCCCTGAACATCCGGTGTACCGACGGGGGTACCCTCTCCCGGAGTGCCACACAAAGGGGTGCCACCAGAGGGTGTGCCACCAAAAGGAGTGCCACCAGAGGGGGTGCCACCAAAAGGAGTGCCACCAAAAGGCGTGACATCTGCCGACGGCTGCGCAAAAGCCGGAGTAACTGGAGTGGACGTCCCCACAGGTGTGAAAAATCCTGGAGGTGACCGAGCTCCAGCTGAACGACGAGACGGAGACACCGCATCCGTGTCTCCACAGCAGCACCTCCCTGATCCTCCTGCAGTTGCAGTCCCTCCCTCTGGCCCAAGTCGCGAGCGTCGAGATCGTCTACTCGAAGCTGAAGCATCTGATCGCGCCGAAGCTGATCTAGCAGAGCGCCCTGACGAAGAACGAGACAGCTCCTGATCTGCTATCTCTCTGAATCTCGCGAGCTGATCTGGAGACATACGTGCCATCATCTCCTGAAACTCCTCATCGCTCATCCCTCGACTCATCCTGAAAATGTCGATACCTGCACAGATAAAAAATAATGTTAGAATAATCAATTTAAACTATACAAAGCACATTAATAAAATCATTTTTGAAAAATCCCTCTTAAAATGCATATCTTATCTACCTTTATGGAAGATCTAAACAACGAATTGAGTAATACAATTCTCCAAGAATGAAGTATTCTATGGTCCCATGTGAATCTCCTGACACAACTCTGCATACACTGGAAGGTCGATAGACATGTCACCACAAAACAACGAGTCTGTCTCGTTCTCAAAAAATTCTACGACTTCTGTATTTCCATCATTGTTAGCCGATGCAGGCTCCAAGCTTGCGGTGGCCTCCACCCCTTGTAATTTCGATCCCTCTATTTGCATATTTTCTTCATCTATGCCTGGAACATCGCTTTGATCGTATACTCTCGCACCTCGAGGAGTTGAAGGTATAACATACCACCATCGAGGTTGTCGGGGATTTGGATAGAAGATTACCTGTTCACAAACACTTACAAACCGTCTTCAAACCATTGTGACATAAACCATGTCGTATTACAATTAGCAAGCAAATGCCTAGTTGCACCTGTTCACAATGGGCCGGCAACACAAAGGTGTCGCGCAAATCCATCCATTTTTTTTCGGAATCTATTTCGAGAAATCCAGATGGACCTCGTCGAACTGTTGCGCCAGCTCCTCCAAGTACCACTTTGAACCACTGCACGTCGAATATTATCATGGAGAAGCTACGGTAATCCACCGTAATAATACTTTGCAAATTCCCAAAATACTCCATCTCATCCACAACCGTGTTCGGATCCGTTGCTCGTCGCCGGCTCTCTTGCTCAAACCTTGCCATGACACCACAGTCCATTGTGGAGCGCATTTTGTCAATACGCTCCACCCGAAAATGCCGTCCGCGCGACCACGCTGCACTATATATTTTGTACTGCACATTGAAACACTCAAATTAGATGTAGCAAGCAAATTTAGATACGACACATTCTAAACCCCTCATTACCTTTGGACTACATCCCCTCGAGAACTCCCACTCCTCCATTGAGACCTCTGTCCCTTCGCTGGATGCTGCGGTCAAGGCTCCATGCAACCATCGAGTTGACATAAACCGCGGCATCTCCTCCATGCCTTCGGGATATCGAATCGGTCGGTGACGCGTACTGCGTCGGAATTCAGCTCGTGCTTCCTCTCGATCTTGCCTTGCAATCTGGTACTTGGCGAGCCACGTCTCCATGGAGGCATGGTGCAACATACAAAAGCGATTCACCTTCTCTTCCATTGAGGCATCCATTCTTTTTTCTACCCCATTTCCAACCACCACATCTCCAGTCAGCCTGTCATCGTCCTTCAGCGTCCATAGCATTTCATTGTCTGGTTCCACCGTTGGTAGCCATTGTGAGATATACACTAACGCCTCTGACACCAACCAACCTTCCGCCATGCTACCTTCCGGACGAGCTCGTTGTCGCACAAAGCCTTTCAGGGTTTTCATGAAGCGCTCCAGGAAGAACATCCATCGCGTATGGACAGGTCCAGCAATCTCCACTTCATCCACAAGATGCACAAGAAGGTGAACTTGTATCGTGAGCATACTAGTGGGCAGGTATTTCTCAAAGAGACAGACCGTCTCAACTGCTCCCCGCCTTGCGGATTCAATAGAGGACGTCTTAATCTCTTTCTGTGAGATCCATTGCACCAAAGTCGACAGCTTGTAAATGGCCCCGCGAATTTCTGGAGTTAGGCATCCCGCGATCGCGATCGGTAGGACAAACTGCCACAAATGAGAAAGCATTAAGAATAATGGTCACTTTTCAAATTTTAAAATGTCCACGCTAATTAAAATCCATTCTGTTCACAAACCTGACATATCTTATGCCAATCATGGGATTTTAGCCCAGAAATCTGGTCATCTTTAGAAAATGCGGACCTGAGAGAACGCATCATACCCGTCGGAGTGCGGATAGACTTGATTACTTGCTTCACAATGCGCTCTTCTTTGGTAGACAAAACCCAGGGAGCGCGAGGAAGCTGCACTCCCCCTTCAGCACTCGACTGCGGCCAAAGCGCCTCCATCTTACCTACCTCCTTTAAATCCATTCGTGACCCTATAGTGTCTCTCTTTCCTGTGATGTGGTCCCATAGCAAGCTGCCCACATTTTTGAAAATATGCATGGGATCCAACAAGTGGTTGACCTGTAAGTGGGTCCAATATGGCAACTCGTAGAAAACTGAGAACCGCCGCATTCCATTTGGATGTGAATCCGGGTTTACCATTTTCAGCTCGTACCAGCTTGCAGCGTTCATACGTGCTGGAGGTCGTCCAAGAAAACCTTCCCTGAGTTCATGATCCTCCGGCAAGAAAGCGGCGTGTCCTTGATATACCATCTTCTTCATGGTTCGTGACCTTCGGGAGTCTAACTGTGGCCCACACAATGGACATGCATGATAACCTGAGGTAACGAGACCTGCAAGGCGATCCACGACCTAGTGAATACTTGATTGAATGAAATAAAATATAGATATTACCGGCGAGAACAAAGGTCTGCCCACCTGAGCACTCTCCCAATCCCGGAAAGTCATGCATCGTCCACATGAGAATGGCTCGAATGTTGGCTGACCGCCGACCATCGCGCCTGCTCATATCTTGCACCGTGACCTCCTCCTCCCACAAAATCTTAAGCTCATCGACTAATGGACGAAGATACACGTCCATATTTTTTACTTTGTAGCGGCCCGGGACGAGCAAGCTAAGGATGAGATGTCCTTTCTTCGTAGAAAGCCATGGAGGAATGTTGTAGTTGACAAGCACTATAGGCCACACACTGTAAGAAGTCGAGCGCAGACCGAATGGGTTCACACCATCCATGGCGAGACCGAGCCGAAGATTCCTTGGCTCTCGCGCAAAGCCTGGGAAGGTAGAGTCAATGTGGCTCCATGCGCGCGAATCTGCTGATATTCGTTGCACTCCATCCGTGGACCTATTCTGCACATGCCACGTTGTCAAGCTTGCCATGGCAGACGTGCGAAACATGTGGTTTATGCGGGGGATGAGAGGAAAGTGTCTGAGGACTTTTTGAGGGATGGTCTGCCCTTGCAAGTCCTGTCGATACCTGTGAGCAACACACTTTGGGCATGTCTCCATAGTCTCGTATTCATCTCGAAACAATATGCAGTCGTTGATACATGCATGGATGTTATTGTAGTCCATGCCAAGCTTCCGTAAAACATGTCGCGCATCATCACGAGACTCAGGCATGGTGTTTGCAGGTGGCAATATATGATATTTCAATAACCTGAAAAAATCATAAAACACCTTGAAAAATCCATCCACGTTTGCAATAATACAGTTAAAAAAAAAAACAATGAAGTCTGTGTGCAAGGTACCTGAATAACTCAGTCACACTCGTATCGCTCCAACCGTATTTTGCTTGCACACTTAAGAGTGCAAGCAATGTCTTCAACCGAGATACTCGGCACCCATCATATAATGGTATGGATGCTTCCTCTCTAAGCGGGTCAGATGTCTCAACATCCATGGGAATCAATGCATCGATCATTGCCTCCATCTCAGGCTCCAAGATTGTAGGCAAGTCGGGAAGGTTGTCTGTCTCCTCTGGCATTGACGGTATAGATGGGCCTTGCGAGTGGTCGATTGGCTCCTGCAATCCATCCATCGCACGTCCACGAACTCTTCTAATTGGCCGCAAAGGGTGCACTCCCCCTTGGGTCGAGACATCACCCCCCTGGATATAAAATTTACCAACAAGACCCAATCTTATTGTGTATGGTTTTCAATTAGCTTGAGAGTACAATGCATGAAAAATGCTAACTTCAAATTACCGTTTGCTGAAAGTCTGCAATCGCCTGATCAATGATCTCAGATTGAAACTCGCCAAATCGTCGTACGTGTTCTATAGACAATCGGCGTTTTCGTCTAATTGCCAACTTGCATTGAGAGCAAGGACATGGGACACGCTGATTAAGATACGACTCGCGGTCTTGAACAATAGGACCTTCTTCGTTTGCCATCTTATCTACATTACAGCAAACAAGGCTTAAATGGATAGCTTTATGGAGATGTACGTCAAGTTGCAAGTTGACCATAAACCTTGCATTGTATATAGTAGTCGAGAGATTTTCCGATGTTATATCTCGGCCTTGTATCATGCTCAACGATTTGTTTGTCCCGGTAGATAATTTTTTGTTATATCTCGGCTTTGAGTATAAGTAATCCATTTTAAAATTAATGCGCGCCATCTATGAAATTTTATAACTATAGTAATAAAATTTATTTCAATCAATTCTACTCATAGTCATAAGACCTGAGAGAAATTATCCTATACTCAATTTAAGGGTTTCTTCTTCTATAACAATAATTTTGGGTTCATTTTGATGAAGTACGTGGCCGTATGCAAAGCACATTGCATACCATTATCAATACGTATATTATCTTAAATTTCATTCCCTTCCCTCTCCCTCTCTTTCTCTCCCTCTCCCTCTCTTCCTCTCTTTCTCTCACCCTCTCCCTCTCCCTCTCGTTCTCTTTCTCTCCCTCTCTCATTTCCTCCCTCCCCCTCCCTCTCCCTCTCCCTCCCTCTTTCTCCCTCTCCCTCTCCCTCGCTCCCTCTCCCTCCCCCTCCCTCTTTCTCTCCCTCTCTCATTTCCTTCCCCTCCCTCTTCCTCTCCCTCTCCCTCTCTTTCTCTTTTTCTCCCTCTCCCTCTCTATCTCTCTTTCTCTCTCATTTCCTAAACAAGCAAAAAATAAAGTGATTTAAACATCCTCCAAGCAAAAGGGAGAGGGAGAGATACAATGCACTCTCCCTCTCTTTCTCTTTCTATCCCTCTCTCATTTCCTTCCCCTTCCTCTCCCTCTCACTCTCTTTCTCTCTCATTTCCTCTCCTAAACAAGCAAAAAATAAAGTGATTCAAACATTAAACAAGCAAAAGGGAGAGGGAGGGAGAGAGAGAATGCACTCTCCCTCCTGTCAAGTTTGTGGGAGAGAAGGAAGGAGTCTCACTTGTAGCTTTCTTGCTTGCACAATGGGGGAATACACACAAGGGTGGAGGCTGAAAACAGTTTTCCTCTTCTTAGTTGTGTAAGCCAAAAGAACTCAAATACAAAGAAATAAAAGAACCCTATATATGGGTCTCAAACCAAACTCAACTAACTAAGGTGGCATACTAACTGAGCCATGAACTAGAGTAGATAAGGATAGCTATCATGTAGCTATTATTCATGGGCGGTGTACCAACTGCGTCTGCAGCTGACACGTCGGTGACATAAATACACAACGGTCACCCTGGCGTATCACGAGTGGAGCTTGATATCTCAACACTCCCCCTCGAGCTCAATCCCAATTCCTGCACACCGAGCAGGTCTCTAAACTTGCGCAGCTTCTCTGCACCCAATGCCTTCGTGAATATGTCAGCTACCTGATCCTTTGTGCTGACATAAACTAGATCAATAAGACCTAGTAAAACCCTCTCTCGCACATAGTGATAATGCACCTCAATGTGCTTTGTTCTAGCATGATAGACTGGGTTATTTGCCAAGTGTATACTACTCATGTTGTCACAATAAATGACAACTGGCCCATCTGTAGACTGATGCATATCATAAAGTAGCTTATGCAGCCAAGCTACCTCACATGCAGCCATTGCTGCACCCCTGTACTCAGCCTCTGTGCTCGACAAGGCAACTGTAGGCTATTTCTTGCTGCTCCAAGTGACTGCAGCACTCCCAAAAGAGAACACATATCCACTGGTAGATCGTCTATCAGAAATACTACCAGCCCAATCAGCATCAGTGTATCCATGCAACTGTATCTGAACCCCAGTCTCATAAAATAGTCCATACTGCAATGTGGACTTCACATACCTGAGTATGCGTCTAGCCGCATCCAAATGTGGTTTCCTTGGAGCCTGCATAAACTGACTTACCAATCCAACAGCATAGCTCAAATCTGGCCTGGTAATAATCATATAAATCAAACTTCCTACTATGCGTCTGTACATAGTAGGGTCTTCTAGAAGCTCACCTGCATCTGTGCTCAGCTTCACATTCTGCTCCAAAGGAACTGAAATAGGCTTACAGCCTGTCATCCCATATTTGGACAGCATGTCCAATCCATACTGCCTCTGCAAGAGCTGTATCCCACTTGGTGATCTAATCACCTCAATGCCCAAGAAATAACGCAGCTCTCCCAAATCCTTCATCTCAAACTTCTGCTTCAATAGCATTTTCACATGAAGGATATCTTCATCACTGTCACCTGTCATAATCAAATCATCAACATAAATGACAAGTAGCATAATACCTTTCTCTATTTTTCTCACATAAAGTGAGAAATCTGCCTTGGAAATCTGAAAGCCAATAGTGACAAGATACTGTCCTATCTTGTCAGACCATGCTCTAGGTGCTTGCTTCAAGCCATATAAGGCTTTCTTCAACCTGCAAACAAACTCAGGATGAACAGCATGCACATAACCTGGTGGCTGCTCCATATAGACCTCTTCTTGCAAATCACCATGCAAGAAGGCATTCTTTACATCCATCTGATGTAAAGACCATCCCTTTGATGCAGCCATAGCAATGACTGCTCTTACAGTTGCCATCCTTGCAACTGGACTGAATGTTTCTTCATAGTCAATGCCATATGTTTGTGCATACCCCTTGACTACTAATCTTGCCTTGTATCTGTTCACAGAACCATCTGCATTGTGCTTCACCTTATAAACCCACTTACAGCCAATTGCATTTTTACCTTTAGGCAAAGGTACCAATTCCCATGTAGCATTTGCTTCCAAGGCATCCATTTCTTCATCCATGGCTTTCTCCCATTTTTCTTTTCCCATGGCTTCCTCAAAAGAAGTGGGTTCTGGTTCCTGTATCACTTTAACCATATATGCATAGTGAATGGCTGTAAATCCATCATATTTCAGCCTATCCACAGGATACCTAGCTCTCGTAGACCTACGCAAAGTAGGTTCACTCCCAGGTGCTCTCAAAACATCCCTGGTCTTCCTTACTCCAGGTATAACAATAGAAGGAATACCCAACTCATCATCAATGCTCTGTTCTGAGCCACTGGATTCACCATCCACATAAGAGTGACCTGCATTCACATCAAACATGGGCTGATCAACCTTCTCTTTTCCTTTTCGTGATACCTGCATACCACTATCTGCATTACTTTGAGAAGATTCTCCTGATCTCAATCTGCCTGTCCACGGCGAAGAATGTGAACCACTACTAGAGGACGCTCCAGGTCCACTAATATTTTGTGACTGCTGCTGTGAATTTTGTGCAGCATTACCATTTTGTGCATCTACATCATCAATCACATTTACTGGTTTATACCAGCTACTCATCTCATCAAAAACAACATCTCTGCTCACTGTAAACTTACGAGTAGAAGGGTTATAGCATCTATATCCTTTTTGCTGCAGAGAATAACCAATAAAGATGCACTTCTCAGCTTTTGGATCCAACTTGGATCTCAACTCATCTGGCACATGTACATAGGCAATGCAACCAAAAATTTTCAAATGAGAAATATCTGGTTTCCTACCAGTATACCTCTCCTCTGGAGTCATTCCATGTATTGCTGCAGTGGGAGTCCTGTTCATTATGTAGACAGCTGTAGCAACTGCTTCAGCCCAATAAAAATCTGGCAAGTCTTTTTCATTGAGCATGGCACGAGATACCTCTCCAATATGCCTGTTTTTCCTTTCTGCAATTCCATTTTGTTGTGGGGTATAACTGCATGAATATTGCTGTTTTATGCCATGCTCCTGCAGGAACCTTGCAAACTCATTTGAGAGGTACTCTCCCCCTCCATCTGACCTTAGGCATTTTATCTGC
Source organism: Lygodium microphyllum (assembly GCF_053477565.2). Lineage (NCBI taxonomy): Eukaryota > Viridiplantae > Streptophyta > Polypodiopsida > Schizaeales > Lygodiaceae > Lygodium > Lygodium microphyllum. The sequence continues at coordinate 69,219,506 of NC_141153.1, forward strand.
AGGCCTGTTTCTTTTTCAACCATAGCTTTAAGAGTTTTGAAATGCCCAAAAACTTCACTTTTCTTTTTCATAAAATACACCCAAACTTTTCTGCTATAGTCATCAATAAAACTGACAAAATAATGACAGCCTCCAAGAGATGCAGCTTTAGTTGTCCACACATCAGAGTGGATTAATTCCAATGGCTTCTCACTCTCTTGAACATGTCTAGGAAATGGTTTCCTTGCCTGTTTTCCAAACTGACAGGCTTCACATACCTTATGCATTTCTGCAACCTTGAATTTCGGCAAACCTGAAACAATATTTTGGGCCTGCATTGATTTAAGTCGCTGTACATTAACATGACCAATGCGTTTATGCCAGATATCAATATCTGCAACTACACCGGTCCCATGTGCAAACATTGCTGCACTCAATTCAGACATGTCTACATCCAACGTAAACATTCTGCCCTTCTTCTTTCCTTTTGCTATCAAGCGACCTTTATTTTTCATATCCTCAACAAAGCATCCATGAGGATTAAATCTGACCTGCAAGCCCTGCTCAACCATTTGACCGACAGAAACCAGATTCTTGGTGATATTCGGGACATGAAATACATCAGACATGTATTTCTTTTTCCCATCCTGCATAGACAAGGGAATTTTTCCAATCTGCACAATAGGATGTGCAGTATCATCACCAGTCTCTACAAATCCTGGTTTTTCCATTTTCCTTGCATCCTCCATCCATTCTGCATGACCTGTCATGTGGTTTGATGCACCTGAGTCAACATACCATACATCATTGCTTTCTTCTGCACTTGTCACAGAATTGTTTATGTGCTGCACCATGAACAAATGCTCATTTCTGTCATCACCCTGTCTGCTAGAAGATGCATAATTCCCTTGTTGCAGTTTTCCATTCATGATGTCATTCTGCTTTTTATAGCAGTCTTTAGCCATATGACCCATTTTACCACAGTAGTAGCATTCAACATTACTGTTTGCATTTTGACCTCTTTGCCATCCACCACGACCTCTTTGGCTCCCCCTGCCTCTAGAGTTACCACAAACTCCTCCATAGGACTGGTTTTCTTGAGTTTGTTGCATATTCTGATTTCTACCACGGCCTCCAAATCGGCCTCCTCTACTTCTGCCTCTACCTCTTCCAGCATTTGAGTAGAAGACGGCTTCTTTTGAAGTTCCTCCTGAAGAAGATGCACCACCATTTCTCTGTTCCTCAGAAATTAGAAGAGCAATCAACTCCTCAAAATCAGGAAATCTTTCACGAACTGAAATGGATGTCCGAAACTGTGCATAATCCTTTCCTAGACCATTCAAGGTCACAGAAACTAAATCATCATCTTCCACTGGTGACCCAATGGAAGCAAGTGCATCTGCAATCTTCTTCACCTTCATGTGGTAGTCGTTGATGCTCATATTTTCTCTTTGCACATTGTGCAACTCTTGCTTGAGCTGCATTTTCCTGGCTTGCGTATTTGTGCTATACATTTTTGACAAAGTATCCCATGCCTCCTTTGGCGTACTTGCATCCTGAATATGCACAATCATAGAGTCTGAAATACTGATAGACAGCCAATACATAACTTTCCTAGCTCTCTCATGCCATGTTTTGAATGCCTGCATTTGCTGTTGATTGGGAACATCAGGAAGAAGTGGTTCTTCTTCATTTCCTGCAACAAATTCCCAATATCCTTTTCCCATAAGGAAATTCGTCATTCTAAACTTCCATGCTTGGAAGTTGTTCTTGTCAAGCTTTTCAGTTACAATCTGTGAAAGAGAATCAGACGCCATTACAGAATACTGCAAAAAATTCTGTCACTGCAAAGAACACAGCTTCAGCCTCACAAGGGCTAATCTGCAAAACTGGCGAAAGTGGTATTTGACCACACAGTCACTTCTTAGTGACGATTTTGCATCAACAGGTAACAGGGATGATTCTGTAACTCCCAATGTCTCTGCGCACAAGCATACGATGCAATTTCTACAGTAACTTTTCACCGACCTGTAGAACAGTGGCTGCACAGCATAAAACTGGGCCTTTTTCTGAGTGCGTGCAGAAAACTTCCGCCTTCAAAATAGGCCCCGAAATGGCCTCAAATCAAAAAAACAAGGTCGCCGAGGGCTAAAGCCCTCGCCCGCAGCATATACTGCCCTCTTGCTTCACCGCGAAGGGTGTCTTAACCTGAGACAATGCACTCCTGCACTTTCCGACTGTGTTGCCTGCAGAGATCTGCTCCCAAAACAGAAAATGAAAGCAACACTGCTCCTCTTACCAGAACACCGCGAGCTTGGCTTGCTTTCTTGAGCTCCTTACCACGAACAAGGCTCTGATACCATGTCAAGTTTGTGGGAGAGAAGGAAGGAGTCTCACTTGTAGCTTTCTTGCTTGCACAATGGGGGAATACACACAAGGGTGGAGGCTGAAAACAGTTTTCCTCTTCTTAGTTGTGTAAGCCAAAAGAACTCAAATACAAAGAAATAAAAGAACCCTATATATGGGTCTCAAACCAAACTCAACTAACTAAGGTGGCATACTAACTGAGCCATGAACTAGAGTAGATAAGGATAGCTATCATGTAGCTATTATTCATGGGCGATGTACCAACCACGTCTGCAGCTGACACGTCGGTGACATAAATACACAACGGTCACCCTGGCGTATCATGAGTGGAGCTCGATATCTCAACACCTCCTTCTCCCTCTCTTTCTCTTTCTCTCCCTCTCCTATTTCCTCCCCCTCCCTCTCCCTCTCCCTCTATTTCTCTTTCTCTTTCTTTCCCTCTCCCTCTCCCTCTCCCTCTCCCTCTCCCTCTCTTTCTCTCTTACTCTCTCGTTTCCTCTCCTAAACAAGCAAAGAAGAAAGTAATTTAAACATTAAACAAGCAAAAGGGAGAGAGAGAGAGAGAATGCACTCTCCCTCTCTTTCTCTCCCTCTCCCTCTCTTTCTCTCCCTCTCTCTCCCTCTCCCTCTCCTTCTCTTTCATTTCCTCTCCTAAACAAACAAAAGAGAACGATTTAAACCTTCAACAAGTAAAAGAAAGAGAGAGGGAGACTCACCAATGAGATATGGCGAGCGTGGGCGGCTTCTCTTTGCAACGAGGGCTCCTCCTCTCCTTCGCGAACAACGGCGGCGGCGGCGGCGGCAAGTCTCTTCCTCCTCTTCTCTCACAAAGCCTTGGCTCTCTCCCTCGCTCTCGCTCTCAAAAGGCGAAGAAAACAAAATGAAAACGGCGCTCTGGTTTCAGCCGCGCTTTTTTTCCCTGCGGCGTCGCTATATGCGTCGCTATTTGCGACGCAAATAGCGTCGCTCGCAAATAGCGACGCATATAGCGACGCCAATTGCAACGCATATAGCGACGCCTATAGCGACGCCGATATCCGCCGTCGCTAATCAGCGTCGCTATTGCCCCATTCCCTTGTAGTGAGAGAGAGAGAGAGAGAGAGAGAGAGAGAGAGAGAGAGAGAGAGAGAGAGAGAGAAGATGAGAAAAAGGGAGAGAACTGTCAGAAAGATGGATCTAGAGAATGGCAGGAACTATGGAGGTTGGAAGATGAATACAACACTCATGATGACATAAACAATGGACCGATTGTTACACAAGTGAATTAGGTTCCTAGATTGAAGCTTGGACTCATAAACACAATCTTGTGTAAGAAAGCATCATGATATATTGCATCCAACTCATTGAAAGCAATAGTCAAGTACAATGCTTTATAGTAGTTGCATAGTAGCATTCTACATCACTGTGCCTATGGGATTCAGTCACCTCTTCCTAGACTGCTTACATTTCCCTTGCCCACTACTCTATACAAAGACGCCTACAAGCGGGTGTGATTGCCAAACTCTCAACAAGAAGCAAAAAGAGGAGAGAGAAAATATGAGAAAGAAGAGGGGGGGAGAGAGAGAGAGAGAGGAAAAAAGAAAGAAGAGAGAAGAAAAGAGAGAGAAAAAAGAGGAGAGGAGAGGAAAAACACAAAGAGAGATAGAGAGAGATAAAAAAGGATAGACAAAATAAAGGAGAGAAAAAAAGAGAAAGAAAAGAAAAAAATGAGAGAGATAAAGAGAGAGGGGGGAAAGAGAGAGAAAGAAAAGAAGGAGAGGCAAAAGGGGGAAGAGAGAGAGAGAGAAAGGAAGAGGAAAGAGAAATGTAAAGTAAAAAAAGAAGGGGGGAAAGAGGAGAGGAAAAAGAAAAAAAAAGGAGAGGGAAAGGCAAAGAGAGAGAAAGAGGCGAAGAGAGAAAATAAGAGAAAAAAGGAGAGAGAGGAGGAGGAGGAGAATTAAAAAAAGAAGAAAGAAAGAAAGAAAGAGGAGATAGAAAAGAAAAGAAAAAAAGAGGGGATGAGCAAAGAGAGAGAGGGAAAAGAGGAGAGAGAAAAGAAAAAAAGGCAAAGAGAAAGAGAGGGGGAAAGAAAAGGGGGGAGAGAGAGAGAGAGAGTGTGTGTGTGTGTGGAGAGAAAAATAGGCAAGTGAAAAAATGTAGAGAGATGGGAAAGAGGAAAAAAGAGAGGAGAAAAAAGTAATGTAAAAAGAAGAAGAGAGAGAAGGGGAAAAAGGAAAGAGAAAAGTCAAGTAAAAAAAGGGGAAAACAAGAGAGAGAAAAGGAAAGAGAGAGAGAGAGAGAGAGAGAGAGAGAGAGAGTTTGGTGGTTAAAGACATCTTGTGCCTAGTCACCTATATTTATTGTATACAAACTTGTACACATATACACTACAGATGGTGGGCGCCTATCACAATCACTTTGTTTTTTATTCTCGTAGTGACAAATAGAATAAGGGAGGCTAGTCACACATTGTCACTGTTGGAGTTTCCACACCGGCCTCTCTTCTTCTTGCTTAAACCTCCATAGCTCTTGCACTCTTATTGCTTCCACTTTCCACTCACCTTTCAACTGGTATCAAAGTGGGTATTCGAGGATCTTTTTCATCCTTTGCTTTAGCACGGATTCAAAACTTCAATTCAAGCTTTCATAGCAACCATTGCCCGAGGTATGCATCATTCCCATTGATTCTTAGTTCACTCTAGCTTGCTCCCACCTTGTTCAACAAGCCCTTCTCCGAAGGATCATTTGAACTTTAGGGAGTGCTCCATTCTACCTTGGCTAACCAACAGTGGCAAAGAAGCTCCAAGGTAGCCTATATGATTTGTGTCAGCTATCCTGGCTGTTCTAGCTACCCCCCATTTAGATCTCAATACTCGTCTCCAACTTTCAACTTGCCAATATACAGTGCTTCTTTGCTTGGTAACCTACCTGACATTGAGCACTCACATTTGGATATGCATTGGAGTTGAATACCTTTAGCCATTGAATGTTCTCTTAGGACAAGTCTACTTTATACCATTAGACAACAAACAATAGCATAATGCATGTTTAATACTTTGGTAATGCTATTTTGATATCTGAATGATATAGCAATGATTTAAGATGTTATTTGGCTTGGACAGAGGTTAATTAGCTCAGTTTTAAAATAGTTTATTATTGTAATAATAGTTTGGATGGAAAATATACAATAGTGAGCTTCATGTTTTGAATGCCTCTTATGTCTCCATGGTATTTCGGGTATACTATATGTCCACTGTGATGTCTAGCATTGATGTATGAGCCTCAATATGGTTATGATATTCTTTGGCACCCAAATTCGAGCTATATTTGATATACTTAGGCTTTGATCAATTGTTGCTTTGAACTTTTGTGCTTACTTGTAACATGCCTGCCTACTATCGATTGTCCATGCATGTTTTTAGCAATCCAACGAGAGACGAATCGAAGCGAGGCCATCCAACACTCCCATGGAATGTTATGGGATTTGTCACCTACGATTTCTTGAGTTTGTCTTGCAACAGAACGTTCGTAACCGAACCCACCAGGATCGACTTGAATCTTGGGTTCCTAGTGACAGCATTCTAGCGTCGGGTCCTGGATATCTTACTTTACGCAAAGATACCCAAGCCAAAGTAGATCCATGCCACACTTAGTTCAAAGAGAATGGGAAACCAGAGGGATGCACTGCTCAACCTCTCTGCCCATAGGGCATACTCCCAATCTAGTCACTTAAAACGACATGAATCGAGTTCTAACCTACAATACCTAGCAGTCGAACGATGCTAAAACCTAGTGAGAAGCCTCCCAGTTCTCTGGGACCACCCTGCCGTAGGACGAACCCGTTGGGGGTTCTGCCCACCTGCTTCCCTCAATAGGCATTCTTTAGTTACTTAATTAGGTCCTATCACATTTATGTGTGACATTTAAAATTAGCTTCCTTAATTAAGCCTTTTACGAAACACGGTTCGTTTGCGTAATTTACAGCACAAACACGAATACAGAGCAAGCAATCCTTTGACAAACAAGTTCAAACATATTCCTTAGCTTATCTTCACATTAATCTTTGTCTCCTACCCATACATGAGAAATTATAATTCCCTTGTGCTCTGTAGAAGCAACTCGTCCAAATCACATGGCACCATAGTTTCCATCCTTTATTTAGAATAGGATCTTCCAACGCCACAGACATTGGGGCCACGAACGTCCTCAACTTCGTTCCGGACTTGGCAAGGGGCGTCCAGAGCTCCACCTAACCCACAAGCTGCCTAGGAGTGAAACATCATTTCCTTGGTTGGCCTTTTCACCACTCGACCTTCAGCCCGTGAATCAAGCAATGCCCTTTTTGGGTTAATTTGCGGTGCAATCTTGGAGATGATCCAACCGTACAAAGAACCTTTCCTTAATTCAATCCTTTAAGAATCAAGCACAAACAAGGCATTCAACCCTAATAACATCTTTTGGAAGACATTCCTTTATTCCCATGGCAACTTGTCATCACGGACCCCTACTGTGCATTTACCATCAAACACAAGCATTTGGAATAATTATCCAAACCACAATCCAACAATCAGTTGAATGTAAAAGCATTTAGGGTGTTGTTCGATCAACCAACAAAAACAATGGTTTTCTTTTCCAAACATTGCAAGAATAGTCATGATAACTTTTTCATTGCATATTTGCTCTCCCCCCTTGGGATCTAAGTGATTCTATGCAAAATTTACTTGATACTCCCTCCTTTCGGCTAGGGCATATGTCAAAGTTTCAAACACTGTACAAGACATAAGCTGTAATAATCGCTTACATTGATCGATAACCCGACCTTCTTCCCAACAAGTACAAAAGCATCGGTCTTTCCTTTGACTTAGGGTTTCCTAATCCTTGAGCTCTTCATTTGCCCTGGAGTTGTTGTTTGCACTTAGCTCAACCCCAAATAGGATTGATAAACATAGTAGCTATTGGACAGATCTCAAGGCACCTTAGTTTTAATCCTTATGATCATTGTTTGTGTTAACTATGCACATCATTAAGATCCCAATGAACTAATAGTTTGTGATATTAGCGAGAGCTTGGGCAAAGATCTTAGAGTTTCGAGAATGAATTTCCTCTAGGCTAGATTACTTACCATGCAATTCGTCAAGCATGCAAGCTACAACATACTTTCAGTGTGGTGAAATACATATTTATTATTTTCAAGAAAAGGAGAGTGAAAACACCTTGGAATCTTATATGCTGTTTATGATATATGTACGAATTTGTCACATAGCATCTAGATGCAATTTACTTCTCTTGATACCTGTGCTTTGCAAACTCCATCTTTTGAATATATGAGATGAAACCTATCCCTTTCGATGACCTATTCTTGTGTGCATAATACGGGTCTAATACATCTCATGCGAGAATCAAAGCAAGCATCTATTAATTTGGAAATACATTATTTACGACCGGTACCACAGTTGGATTGGTAGTGATGCCCTCGCCCGAGGTTTCATTGCGGGTTGTGGGATTGTTATCTGCACGTGACATTTTCCACTTGGGGGCCATCTTCAATCTTCTTCTCTATTAGACGTGGTTCGCACAAGACCTTAGAGGCCTTTTACTTAAATAGTGGGGACCAATTGGAGAGGAAGTCAAGCTTGCGGGTGGAGGATAATCTCACAGGAAAGGGTATAGGTTCATGGGCAAGGGAAAAAGCAAGAATGCGTGTGGACATCCTCTGAGGGGAAGAGAAGAAGACCCCTTGGAATATTCCTTCTCTCTCTCTCTCTCTCTCTCTCTCTCTCTCTCTCTCTCTCTCTGTGTGTGTGTGTGTGTGTGTGTGTGTGTGTGTGTGTGTGTGTGTGTGTGTGTGTGTATGTGTGTGTGTGTGTGTGTGTGTGTGTGTGTGTGTGTGTGTGTGTGTGTGTGTGTGTGTGTGTGCCTATGCAGCATTGAGTTCTCCTTTCTTCACATGGGGGGGTGGGGGGTTTTATAGTTGAAGAGGTTGGGTAATATTGGGAGGGCGAAGTGGAGTGTTGGTGCTGTCTCCACCACATGTCTATTCTGCATGGTGGTGGGGAAGTTTGTAGGCCCGTGGCCTCCCTCCTTGACTACACATTTATCATCGTTCTCTCCTTCATTGAAATGATACTTTACCACATCCAAGAAAATACAAGAAAACTAACAAGAAATGCTTCCAAGAAATGCTAGAAACAAACCATAGCTTGCCATTCATATTCAATGAGAAGGAGAAATACAAATGTTGAAGCCATGGCTGCTTGTTGAGAATACTATGATGATAGCTGTTGCTAGGTACACACCCTTTGCAATGGTGGGAAGGAAGAAACCTTCTAGCTCCAAGAAGTGGAGTTTCAAGAAATGAATTGAAAAGATGTGTTACATTGGCACTCTCTTGCCTTTTATAGTCTAGCCTAAAATAGACTAATTGGCCTAATTAAAGTAGCATGAAAATTGCTTTATTACAATCTATCCCTGCCCAAAAGTTTTGTCCTCAAAACTTTGAAGACTGAAATGACAAGTGAATGGTAAATGTAAAGGAACGAGAGACCAATGCTGAATATCCTTGTTGAAGTTGTCCTTTGAAGAAAATACTCTTCCATGAAAAGAATCTTGAAAATAAACTCAAAATAGTGGAAATCTGGAATGTTGTCCTGAACAGTGTAGTGATAGTAAATGACCCATAACTTTGAATAGAAATGTCGGAATGATGCATATGAGGTATAGAAATGAAGTTTACTTCATAAGGTATCCATCCATGTCATCAAAATCCAATTTTGATGTTGATAGGTCAATTATTTTCATGACAGAAATTTATAACAGCAAGTTGTCTACTATGTAATGAGCTAAGTATCTTCTTGAAGAAGCCATGGATATTGATCCAAATATGAAGCATGATGCCAAGATGATTCTTCCATAGCAATCCTTTCCATTTGACAAGGTATTCCATAACAATACGGTTCCTTAGAACCTTCTCCCTCTTGCCAATAATCCTTTCGGGCTCATAGATGATTAAGCCATCTTCATCAAGAGGAGGTAGTTCTTCAAGAACTTGTATGTCAGGGCCAATATACTTCTTAAGTTGAGACACATGAAAAACATTATGAATGCATGTGGATGAAGGCAAATCAAGTTGGTAAGCAAGATCTCCAACTTTTCTTGTGATTTGATATGGACCATAATAGCGATGAGCAAGCTTATTATGTCCGCCCTTGAGAGAAGCATAACGAGACTTAGGTACTTTCAAAAATACCCATTCTCCTTCAAAATCCACATGCCTTCTCTTATCATCCGCATATAATTTCATTGTCTCTTGTGCCTTCCTGATGTTTTCTTTGCATTGCTTCATTAAGGCTTCCATCTTTTCCAACTCTTCTCGAGCAAGAGGATTCACTTCATCATGAAACAATGCTGAAGGTACTTGGACTTTGTATCCATACAATGCCTTGAATGGTGATATACCAATACTCATATGATGAGTATTATTATAATAGAACTCCACAAGATGAATCCAATGATCCCATGCATTCTGCATATCATGGCAAAAATGTCTCGAATAGACCTCTAACCATTTATTGACCCTTTCAGTTTGGCCATCTGTTTGTGGATGATAGGCAGTACTTGGAGTTAATTTGATACCCATGGAAATAAAGAGACTTTTCCAGAAATTTCCCATGAACTTGGAATCCCTGTTAGAAACAATCTTCATAGGTAATCCATGAAGTCTGAAAATTCCTTCCATGAACTGATCTACCACCTGTTTGGCTGAATATTGGACTTTGGTAGGTAAGAAGTGGGCTGATTTGGTAAGACGATCAACCACAACAAAAATGCTATTCCAGCCCTGCTTAGTGGTAGGAAGTCCTGTAATGAAATCCATACTGATATCAGTCCATTTACCATGAGGAATAGGCAAAGGCTGAAGTAAACAACTAGGCAATAAATTGGAATCTTTATTCTACTGGCATGTTAAGCACTGCATCACATACTCCTTGACATCTTTCCAAAGTCCCTTCCAATATAAACATTTATGGATCTTATCAAAGGTTTTAAACAAGCCAATATGTCCTGCCAAAGGAGAAGAATGCATCTCCTGCAAAATACGTGGCCTAAATGATGACTGAGGGGTCAAGTAGACTCTTCCTTTGAACCAAAGAAGTCCATTTTGCCACTTGAAATTGGGAAATTCAGATCCATTGTCTTGCTGTAATTTCTTCATAATGTTGGCAGTGTGTTCATCCAAAAGATATTCTTCTTGAATGTCTTGAATCCAATCTTTATGTATGGTAGAGATAGTAGAAACGGAACATGCCCACATCCTGGATAAGGCATCAGCCACTACATTATCCTTGCCTGCCATATAGGATATCTCAAAATCATATCCTTGAAGAGTAGCTAACCACTGTCTTTGTTTGGGAGAGAGATTTGGCTGAGAAAGAAAATACTTCAGCACTCGATGGTCACTCTTCACCTTAAAATGGCTACCATAGATGTAGTGATGCCACTTCTTAATAGCATGAAGAATGGCTAACATTTCCTGCTCATAGACATGGAGTCCCCTTTCTTTATCATCTAACTTCCTACTTTCATAAGCAATAACACCATGGTCTTGGCATAAAATTGCCCCAATACCTCTACCTCTAGCATCTGCATAGATGGTAAATTCCTTGGAAAAATCTGGGCACACTAAGATAGGAGCTGAAATAAGAAGACTTTTCAGCTCATTAAAGCTTAGAGTGGCTGTAGCATCCCAGAAGAAAGCTTCTTTCTTCAATCTATCAGTAAGAGGAGCTACTACATGGGCATAATTCTTGATGAATCTCCTATAGAAGGAAGATAATTGCTTTCTTTTGCAAAAAGCATGTGTCTTCTCAAAGTAAGGAGAACTTCTCTGACATGTTCCAAATGTTCCTCTCTATTCTTGCTATAGATGAGAATATCATCAAAGAATACCAAGACTGATTTATACAAGAATGGCTGCAAAATCTTGTTCATAAGTGCTTGGAAGGTTGCAGGTGCATTGGAAAGTCCGAATGGCATGACTAGGAAGTGGTAGAGACCTCTTTCTGTCCTAAAATTTATCTTGTACTCATCACTGCTTTCATTCTGATTTGATGATACCCTAATCTTAAGTCGATCTTGGTGAAAACCTTTGCATCCTTGAGTTCATCAACAAATCATCTATGCGGGGAATTGGGTACCTGTTCTTCACAGTGCTCTTATTTAGATCTCTATAGTCAATACACATCCTAAATTACCCATCTTTCTTCTTGACAAGTAGTATGGGAGAAGCAAAAGGTGACTGACTAGGATGAATAAATCCCATTTCCAGCAAGTCTTTAACATGTTTCTCTACTTCTTCTCTCTCACACTTGGATAATCTGTAAGGAGGTTTGTTGATGGGTTTAGTGTCAGGCATTAAATCAATAGGATGATCCACTTCTCGCTGAGGAGCCAACGATGTAGGTGGCTAAAATATGTCCTTAAGCTCTTCCAAAAGTTTACATAGACATGGATCTTGCTCCTTAGGTGAAGTAGATTGCTGATTTTCATCTGCCTTTGATAGAAGAAGTTGTGAAAATGCAAGACATAGCATTGATTTCCCTCTTCATCTTCTTCTTACTGATTATTTTCACTTGTTTCCTCTCAATGCCATTAAGTTTTACTTGCTGCCCATTCCAAGTAAACTCCATAAACATCTAGTTAAGATCCAAGGAAAATTTTCCAAGATGTTTAAGCCAATCGCAGCCAATGATGATGTCAATAGGACCCATATCTAGGACAATCAAGTCTGTCATAATAGTGCAAGACTATGATAGTTCAATAGGAGTCTGCCGGCATATCTCTTTACTCAACTCTTGAGCTCCATTTGCCACTTGTACCTTCAATAGGGAATCCATTTCTTGTGGTAATAACTTTAGCTCATACAATGACTTAGCATTGACAAAACTATGTGTGCTGCCCGTATCAATGAGAATATGAGCAACCTTTGAATTTATAGTACCTTTGAGCCGAAGTGTATTTTCACCCTTACAACCCATCCATGCATCCTGAGATATGGAACATAACATGGGTTGACAAGAAACCATAGAACCACTTGGATCATAGGGAAAGCTATTGACCAGCTCTAAATCCTCCTGCACATCTTGGTCCTCTTGATCATGCATATCTTCATATGTGGGGGCTGCATCCACTTGCAAAAGAGCATCTTCATTTGCTTCTTCATCCTCAAATTCTTCTACATTCAGCATGTTTGACTTTGCTATGTATCCTTTGCACTTCTGTTTATGTGCAGGAGACTACTTCTCCCCACACTTGTAACATAGGCCGTTGGTTTTGTCATTGGGAAGTGTTTTATTGTTGTTGGCAATGGGATATGGTTTGGTTGCAGCTTCAGTCCTCTTGAAATCCCCTTTTGAATCAGCATTACTCCTAAAATTAGTGCCCTGCCTTGAAGCACAAGCTGTAGGATATATAGGCACCCTGTTGAAATTATTTGAGAACCTATTTTCAGCTCTATTTCCTTCTCTTTGTTGGCTGAATTGCTGTCCAAATCTCATGGGCTGATTTGCTTGATAATGTGTCCCTGTTTTGGGCTGAAATGCAGTCAACTCTCTTCTATACTTTTGGCTATACCTTTCAGCATATTGTATGGCTGCATGTACACTAGTTGGCTTGGCTGCTCCAACTTCGGCTGAAAGGTTAGGATCAAGACCAAAGATGTACTTATTTAACTTGGCTGCATCGGAGATACCTTCGACATACATGGAAAGATTTAAGAATTGGTTGGAATAATCCCTTATGGAAGATCCCCTTTGCCTAAGATCGTACTATCTTCGTTCAAGTCTTTCCTTTTCCATGGGTGACACAAATACTTGAGTCATGGCTAATTTAAACTCGTCCCAAGATTGAAAATTTTCCCCTATCTTGCACATGTATCTCCACCAAGTATGTGCATACCCTTCTAGGTGTGTAGGGCTGCATAACAAATCTTTGCTTGTTCATTGCGAGGGTATAGAGTGAAGTACATTTCCAATTTATTGATCCACTCCTCAAGCTCGGTCGGTGAAGGGTTATCTCCTTTGAAATTTGTTATATTGATCTTATCCTTGTATTCTTTATCATAGTGATATTGCTACCCACCATGATTGTTAAAGTCAAAAGATTGTTGTCTATGAAAAGAGTCACTCCTTGGTTGCTTCCCATGATTGTTTGTATATGATTGCTGCCAAGCAATGAATTTCCATGTGATTGGGTATGATTAGAAACACCATGTGGCATTCTATCCTCATGAACATTAACATGCTGAAAACTGTCATGAGCATTAACATGCTGAAAACTGTCCCCATGTACATGCTGTCCATGATCTTCTCTCACATTAAGTTCTCTTCCATTAGGAGTTTGAGCATGATGAGTATCAAACTCTTTATAAGAGAGGTGACATCCATGAATAAACTCTTCTTCATCTTCATGCAGTGAATGACCTTGCTGTCCATGATAGGAAATTTAGGCTTGCCTCTACTCCATGAATTAGCACGTGGCTGAGCGGTTTCATTGACTCTAGAAGGACCTCCATGTTCATAAGTCGATGGTATATGTTGATGAGCTGTAGTAGATCTCACATTCCCATGAATAAGTGGCACTTCTTCAACATGGGGTGGTGGTTTACTTTGGAATCTATCTCCCAAATTGCTGATTATAGTGATCAGCTGATCAAACTTGGTATCCAATCTACTACTTTGTTGCTCCATATCAGAAATCATCTTGTTAAATTTATCATCCATGGAGTGGCTAAGCTGAAGTAAACCATCATTCATGTTGCCAAGTTGCTTAGACATTTGTTGGAAGTCGTTAGAATCATGTGAGATGTTTACTTCATTCCCCTGATCTATGACATGAGGGTTCTTTGGCCATTGCACTTTGTCATTGGTGGTACTAACTCCCATGAATTCTAGCCTCTAATTTGTGGCTCTATCATTGTCATTTGTCTCAGCATGATACTCCTCCAAGCCTTCCTCAATGTGGTCTAACATTTGCTCTTTCTTCTTGTTCCTTGCCGTGTTGTAATTTCAGCATTGTCAGTCAAAGATTGCTCTATATCTTGAGCTATGATTCCCCGATCCAAGTGCTTTATAGCTCCAAACAGAGCTTACAATATGTATATATATCAGATTTACTGAAATAAGCACTTTGGAAAATGTATATAATGGTTCCAGACCAAAACAGTGTGTCTCTGCCTGACCGTCAAAGTGCAGTCTACAGTGACCACCTGTCACAAAATGGGCTATAACTTGAGCTCCGCTACTCCAAATGAGGCGTGCTATAGCTAGTATCGAAGAGGACTTCGAGCTCTACGTACTGAGAATAAGAATCCTTACTGCAGAATTAAAAATGACTTTCCTGTAATAGGTTCTTTATGACTGTCCAACATGGGACTGCACCCTGTAAAACCTCGTAAAAGCACTGTTTGAGCACTGTTTCATCCCATATGCATATAGACCATGGTAAAACTCATGTGGGTACTGAAGGGAAACCTATAGGATATAATAACCACCTGGAATCAAATCTGTAGCACCTGTAGATCTATCAAATTGTTCAAATCTGTGACCAAACTACCCTGTTTTTCCCTGTTTGTACCAAGTGTCCAAATCTTTTCCACTCTCATCCTGAGTAGTCTTCCATGGTCCACCACCTGTGGTAAGGGATAAAACGGCGGACAGGCACCTAAATAGGCTCTAAAACTCCGGAAGGTGTGCAAAGTTCCTTCCGGGCCAGGTTGTGCACCCTTACAGAGTCATCAATAGCAAGGGAGAGTCATCTCACTATTGTCTTGCTATCTCGTCCGACTTCGACCTTTTTCCTCGGTTGGTATTGAACATGGCAGAGCTAGTATTCTAACAAACAAGGTATGATATGCAAGACCGAATCAAGACATTGATCCTTTCATGATATGCATGAATTGGAAAGGTATCATGAATGAAAATGGGCTGAGATAGGCTTACCAATAGTATCAGTGACTCACTGCATACTATGCTCACCTTTACAAATTTATTTTGGGAAATTCTCAAAGATTGGGTCAACACAAACTCATGGGTTAGGGTTAGGTAAATCTCAATCAATATATGAAGGACTATATGATGAATTTTGAAGTCTTCAATCAATCAAATGCAATAGATCAATGAGATGATCAAAACTCAATCAATGAATGGATGAATGACTGAGTAGATACTCAATCAATGCTTGACAATCCAAATTGAAGGCTCATTGTATGAAATTTGATGATTCATTATCAATCAATGCTGAAGGTAAAGTCTATGAAGCAAGTCATTGCTTAGATTACTCTCTTAATCTCTCCTTTCAACAATAGGAGATGCAGTCAACAAGTGGATTAATGATTGGAGAGATTAAAAAGAGTATTAAAAGTATCTCTTTCAATGCTTGGAGATGAAGATGTTGCTTGTCTCAAACCTCAGCCATAAAGAGTGATAGCCCATTTTCATAAGCCCTCCAATTGATCAAGAGAGAGTAATGCTCCATAATTCCATACAATAGCTCCAAGTATGATCTAAGGATGATGCCTTGAGTGAGTCTTCAACTCCAAGAAGCCAAATGAATGGAAGATCCTTTGTAATTGGAGCCTCTTTAACTGAGATTTCCAAGAAATTCTTCAATCCCTATCATGCTTAAAGTCCAAGAGAAAATTGGCCTTCAATCTTGAATCCATTGCTTAAAGCCTTCAAAATCTTGAGTGTTTTGAGTAGTAGGAAAGTCCCTAAAGTCATTTAAGACCAAAGCCCCATGAAATAGAAGAGAATAGACCAAAAATTTGAAGCCTATAGCTTGCTGCCCTGTTTTGACTCCATAGCCATGTCAAAATGAAGCTCCAAGCTTGAAGAAGGTTCAATGTCGGTCAAGACAGTTGTGTAGTAGCTTCAAGGAATGGATTTAAGCAAAAGCCCCATGAAATTGATAAAGAATTCTGAAATTTTCTCTCTGTTGTAATAATAGTCCATTTCTAGGGTTTGTATGAGAAATAAGAGCTCAAGAATGACCATTGATTCATGCCAAAGTTGAAGGAGACTAAGTGGTAAACTTGTAAGCATTATGGCCAAGCCTCATGGAGCTTGATATCTCCATTTTAAATCGTGAATATAGGAGTATATACTCAGCACAAACAGCGCAAAAAACGCAGACTCATTTACTTCAAAATCACGTGAGCCAAGCAAGGCTTATGCATACTCTATATGATGCTTAGAAGATGGAGAATTAGCCAGTAGAAGCCATGGAGGTAGATGAAGTCTTGGTTGAGAGATGAGAGCAGGGTTTTGGCTATGGAAGCTTGAGAGAAAGAGGAAAGAGAAGAAGAAACCCTTGGTTAGCAAAAAAGTAACCCTGTTTACTCCTCCCTAATCCCTGTTTAACTCCAATTAGTCCAATCTCCCTCCAAAATGACCTATGAATTGACCACGAACTGTTATTTTCACCATAGATCCTCCAAGAACCTCCGAAATAGTGACGACTTGATGCAGATAGCCATGGCTAATCACAGTTTGAACTGTAACTAAGCCTGTGACCAAATCTTGTCCTCCCAGTTATCCTGTACCAAGTCTGTGACTAGAATTCACCATGAAAATGACCCTTCCCATGGATCAAATCCATGCTCTGATACCAATGAAATGATACTTTACCACATCTAAGAAAATACAAGAAAACTAACAAGAAATGCTTCCAAGAAATGCTAGAAACAAACCAAAGCTTGCCATTCATATTCAATGAGAAGGAGAAATACAAATGTTGAAGCCATGGCTGCTTGTTGAGAATACTATGATGATAACTGCTGCAAGGTACACACCCTTTGCAATGGTGGAAAGGAAGAAACCTTCTAGCTCTAAGAAGTGGAGTTTCAAGAAATGAATTGAAAAGATGTGTTACATTTGCACTCTCTTGCCTTTTATACTCTAGCCTAAAATAGACTAATTGGCCTAATTAAAGTAGCATGAAAATTGCTTTATTACAATCATCAGCATCGCGATCTTCGTCATTAGCCACTTCTTCTTCTTCCTCATTAGCGTCATCATCTTCCATTCCCTCCCCCACCTGTTCGACGACGATGGGAAGGAGGGTAAATTTTTTTTCAATTAAATCTATTAAAGAGGGGGGGTGTTCCTATGGCCTGCGGAGCATAGGGGTTTTATATGGGAGTGCCAGGTGGCGTCGCTTAGATTCATCTCTCGATGGACTGCAAAAAATGTGCCTGGACAGCAGCCAATAGGCGGGCACGTTACAATTAGTATTAAAGTGAAACTTCATAATGGTATGTGATTGATTAATGTATGGTTTGTAGACATATCCTAAATAGAATAACTGAAGTGGTATGGCTTGATTGTCAGGCACCTTCTGCACCCACGAATGTTGACATGTAAGAGAAGAAATTCCTTCTCATCTAAGTTAAGGCACCCGAGTTTGGTAGAGAAGGGATAGATGTCACAACAGAGATAGAGATATGGATTGAGTCGATGAATGATTATTTCTCTGCTGTAAGAACTCCATCTACCAATCAAGCAATGATAGCCAAACTTAAGTTAGTTGGCCAGGCTCATATATGGTGGAATCAATGGTGCAAAGATCGAGTTGTTTCTAAAGCCGCTGTCACTTGGGCTCAGCTGAAAGATGTTGTACACGAACGATACCTTTTGCCAACCTACCAGACTTTGAGGATGAATGAATTCTTTAAGCTCAAGCTACTGGAATTAACCCTGGAGGCTTACTACTCAAAGTTTGTAACCCTACTAAAATGCACACCACGTATGGATATCGCGCAACAAGTATCCAAGTTTTGCCATGGCATGAACGTTCCTATGGACCACCGTCTTGAAGCAATGCATCCAACAAATTTGCAAGATGCATTATTCTGAGCAAATCCAATCATCCAAGAACTTAAATTGGGTAATTCTGACAAAGATGATTCCCGAGATCAAGACAAGAGATGCCACACATGCGGAGAGATAGGGCATATCCGTAGGAGATGTCCCATTGGTCAATGCTTCCACTGCAATGAGCTAGGGCACGTCCAAGCAAACTGCCCTGACTTAAGTCCTTGACATTGGAAGCTATTGAGTCTCCAAGGAAACGAAGCTATATAGGAATAGTCTATGGATATATAGAGGAGTCAAATGAAGATGAAGACTTAGAACCCACTACACCTCTTCAGGATGATTAGAAATCCTAAAAACTTTATCGACATGTAATAAACTTGTATTGGGATAAACTTTACCCTTGTAACTACAACTAACCCGAGTAATATGAGTTGCCTCAATTTTGCACCTAGAACTTACGACAAGTGATCAGAGATACTTTAGCAAGAAATGATAGTTATAACTTACAATGAATTTCTCTCAAGTTGTTTTCTTCTCAACTAATATAGACTGGGTCATGCCAGAATGTCGAAGCTTGGGAGAATTCCTTGGTAATTCAAGCAAAGCCGATTGTCCATGGATCTCAGTCCATATAAAAAAAGAGGACAATTAGAAAACAAAGTTTTTGAGATAAAGAACCACTTTGGTCTGCTAAAAGGATCCTAGGGCAATTTGGTCTAAACAAGAAAATCCTATCAAGGACAACCAAGAATCTTGTGACCACAAGTGATAAAGCTCCGCATTATTTCTATTGCAAGGAGTTAGGTCATTTCAAAAGGGAATCTCCAAAGCACCTTGAACATCGATGCTCTGAGTGCCACAACATTGGTCATATCCACGTTAATTATCCCAACATGACTCAAAGGGAACTTGAACTTACAAGGAATGAAGTTGTACAAGCTTCAGTGATTCAGAATCTACCAAATACTTAGGAAAAACCTAGAAGATATTCATGAGATGTAGCTACAATAATTTTTTTTCTTGTAAACTGGACTTGGATATATCGAATACAATAAGTTGTTGTTTTAAGAGATCGCGTGCCTATGAGTGGTCAGAGTGTCGCACGAATGCGTGATGGGTCCTACCCCACAGGCTCCAAAACGAAATCCCCAATTCTTGTGAGATGAGGACATCTCGAGCCGTCTAAGGGGGAGAGGATGTAATACCCCCACGCTCCGCGGGCCATAGGAACACCCCCGAGAGAAAGAGACAGAGAGAGAGGGCGAGAGAGAGAGAGTGTGTGTGTGTGAGAGAGAGAGAAGGAATATTCCAAGGGGTCTTCTTCTCTTCCCCTCCTTAGAGGATGTCCACATGTGTTCTTTATTTCCCCTTTGCCCGTAAACCTATACCCTTTCCCATGAGATTATCCTCCACCCACAATAAAAGGCTATTGAAGTCTTGTGTGAATCACGTCTAATAGAGAAGAAGATTGAAGATGGCCCCTAAGTGGAAAATGTCATGCACAGATGGCAATCCCACAACACGCAATGAAGCCTCGGGCAAGGGCATCACTATCAATCCAACTGCAGTACCGGTCATAAGTAATGTATTTCCAAATTATTAGATGCTTTCTTTGATTCCCGCATGAGATGCATTAGACCTATACTATGCCGCACGAGAATAGGTCATCGAAAGGGATAGGTTTCATCTTATATATTCGAAAGATGGAGTTTGCAAAGCGCATGTATCAAGAGAAGTAAATTGCATCTAGATGCTATGCGACAAATCGTACATAGCATAACTAGCATATAAGATTCAAAGGTGTTGTCTACTCTCCTTTTCTTGAAAATAATAGATATATATTTCACCACACTAAAAGTATGTTGTAGCTTGCAAGCTTGACGAATTGCATGGTAAGTAATCTAGCCTAGAGGAAATTCATTCTCAAAACTCTAAGATCTTTGCCCAAGCTCTCGCTAATATCACGAACTGTTAGTTCATTGGGATCTTGATGATGTGTGTAGTTAACACGACCAATGATCATCAGGATTAAAACTAAGATGCCTTGAGATCTGTCCGATAGCTACTATGTTTATCAATCCTATTCGGGGTTGGGCTAGATGCAAACAACAACTCCAAGGCAAATGAAGAGCTCAAGGATTAGGAAACCCTAAGTCAAAGGAAAGACCAATGCTTTTGTACTTGTTGGGAAGAAGGTTGGGTTATCGATCAATATAAGGGATTATTAGAACTTATGTCGTGTACAATGTTTGAAACTTTGACATATGCCCTAGCTGAAGGAAGGGAGTGTTAAGTAAATTTTGCATAGAATTGCTTAGATCCCAAGGGGGGAGAGCAAATATGCAATGGAAAGGTTATCACACTTATTCTTGCAATTTTTGGAAAAGAAAACCATTGTTTTTGTTAGTTGATTGAACAACACCCTAAATGCTTTAACATTCAACTCATTGTTAGATTGTGGTTTGGATGACTATTCCAAACGCTTGTGTTTGATGGTAAATGCACGGCAGCGGTTTGTGATGACAAGTTGCCATGGGAATAAAGGAATGCTTTTCAAAAGATGTTGTTAGGTTGAATGCATTGTTTGTGCTTGATTCTTAAAGGATTTAATTAAGAAAATGTTCTTTGCACGGGTGGATCATCTCCAAGATCACACCGCGGATTAACCCGAAAAGGGCACTACTCGATTCACGGGCCGAAGGTCAAGTGGTAAAAAGGCCAACCACGAAAATGCTGTTTCACTCCTTGGCAGCTTGTGGGTCAGGTGGAGCTCTGGACACCCCTTGCCAAGTCCGGAATGAAGTTGAGGACGTCCATGGCCCCAACGTCTGTGGCATTGGAAGATCCTATTCTAGATAAAGGATGGAAATTGTGGTAACATGTGATTTGGACCAGTTGCTTCTATAGGGTAGAAGGGAAATATAATTTCTTCTGTATGGGCAGGAGACAAAGTTTAACATGAAGATAAGTTAAGGAATATGCTTGAACTTGTTTGTCAAAGGATTGCTTGCTCTATATTAGTGTTTGTGCCGTAAATTACGTGAACGAACCCTGTTTCATAAAAGGTTTAATTAAGAAAATTAATTTTAAATGTCACACATAAATGTGATAGAACCTAATTAAATAACTAAAGAATGCCTATTGAGGGAAGCAGGAGGATGGAACTCCCGATAAGTCCATCCTATAGCAAGGTGGCCCCAAAAAATTTGGAGGCTTCTCATCATGTTTTATCATCATTTGACCCTCAGGTATTGTAGGTTAGAACCTGATTCATGCCATCTTAGGGGACCAGAATGAGACTATGCCCTATGAGCAGAGAGGTTGAGCAACACATCCCTCTCATTTTCCATTCTCTTTGAACTAAGTGCGGCATGGATCTGCCTCGACTTGGATATCTCTGCATAAAGTAAGATGTCCAGGACCCGATGCTAGAATGTTGTCAGGAGACCTTGACCACTAGGGATCCAAGTTTTAGGTCAATCCTAGTGGGTTTGACTGCGAACGTTCCACCATTGCGAGGTGGACTCGAGAAACCCTAGGCGACAAACCCCGCAACATTCCACGAGAGTGTCAGGCGGCATTGCTTAGATTCAAATCTTGTGGGATTGCCATCTGCACGTGACATTTTTTGCTTGGGGGCCATCTTCAATCTTCTTCTCTATTAGACGCAATTTGCACAAGACTTCAATGGCCTTTTACTTAAATAGCGAGGGCCAATTGGGGAGGAAGTCAAGCTTGCGGGTGGAGGATAATCTCATGGGAAAGGGTATAGGTTCACGGGCAAGGGGGAAAGAAAGACTATGTGTGGACACTCTCTAAGGAGGGTAAGAGAAGAAGACCCCTTGAAATATTCCTTCTCTCTCTCTCTCATTGTCTCTCTTCCTCTCTCTCTCACATCCCCCCTCTCTCTCTCTCTCTCTCTCTCTCTCTGCTTATGCAGCATTAAGCCCTACTTTTCTTCCCATAGGGGCGGGGGGAGGAAGTGGAGTGGTGGTGGTGTCTCCACCACCTGTCCATTCTGCATAGCGGCGGGCAAGTTTGTAGGCTCATGCTCTCCCTCCTCGACTATCATCATCCTCTCCTTCATTAGCATCCTGATCTTCGTCATTAGCCACTTCTTCTTCTTCCTCGTCAACGTCATCGTCTTCCTTTCCCCCCCGCCACCTATTCAGTGATGACAGGGGGTAAAATAAAATTCAATTAAATCTATTAAAGGGGGGAGTGTTCCTATGGTCCACGAAGCGCAGGATTATTACATCCTCTCCCCCTTAAAGAACTTGAGATGTTCTCATCTCGAAAGAACTCAGGATTTCGTTTTGGAGCTTATGGGATAGGACCCATCACACATTCATTGCGACACTCTGACCACTCATAGGCATGCGGTCTTGTAAAACAATAACTTATTGTATTCGATATATTCGAGTCTAGATTACAAGAAATTTTTTTATTGTAGCTACATCTCATGAATATCTTCTAGGTTTTTCCTAAGTATCTGGTAGATTCTGAATCATTGAAGCTTGTACAACTTCATTCCTTATAAGTTCAAGTTCCCTTTGAGTCCCGTTGGGACAATTGATGTGGATATGTCCAATGTTGCGGCACTCGTCGGAGCATCATGTTTAAGGTGCTTTGGACATTCCCTTTTGGAAGGACCTAACTCCTTGCAATAGAAACAGCACGAAGCTTTATCACTTGTGGTCACAAAATTCTTGGTTGTCCGTGGCAGGATTTTCTTTTTTAGACCAAATTGCCCTAGGATCCTTTTAGCAGACTGAAGTGGTCCTTTAGTTCGGAAACTCTATTTTCGAATTGTCCTCTTTTTTTATCTGGAGTGAGATCCATGGACAATCGACTTTGCTTGAATTACCAAAGAATACTCCTAAGCTTCGACATTCTAGCAAGACCCGATCTAAATTAGTTCAAAAGAAAACAACTTGAGAGAAATTCATTGTAAGTTATAACTATCATTCCTTACTAAAGTATCTCTGATCACTTGTCATAAGTTCTAGGCGCAAAATCAAGGCAACTCATATTACTCGGGTTAGCTATAGTTACAAGGGTAGAGTTTATCCCAGTACAAGTTGTATTACATGTCGATAAAGTTTCTAGGATTTCTAATCATCCTGAAGAGGTGTAGTAGGTTCTAAGTCTTCGTCTTCATCTGACTCCTCTATATATCCATAAACTGCGCCTATGTAGCTTTGTTTACTTGGAGGCTCAATGTCCTCTGGCGGACTTAAGTCAAGGCAGTCTGCTTGGACGTGCCCTAGCTCATTGCAATGGAAGCATCGACGGATGGGACATCTCCTAAGGATGTGCCCTATCTCTCTGCACATGTGGCATCTCTTGTTCTAATCTCGAGAATCATCTCTATCAGAATTACCTGAGTTAAGTTCTTGCATGATTGGCTTTGCTCAGAGTAATGTATCTTGCAAGTCTATTGGATGTATTGCTTCAAGACGGTGGTTCAGAGAAGTGTTCAGGCCATGGCAAAACTTGGATACTTGTTGCGTGATATCCATAGGTGGCATGCATTTTAGTAGGGTTACAAACTTTGAGGAGTAAGCCTCCAAGGTTAATTCCAATAGCTTGAGCTTAAAGAATTCATTCATCCTCAAAGTCTGGCAGGTTGGCGGAAGGTATTGTCCACATATAACTTCTTTCAGCTGAGCCCAAGTGACAGCGGCTTTAGAAACACCTTGATCTTTGCACCATTGCTTCCATCATATCCGAGAGTGGCCAACTAACTTAAGTTTGGCTATCATTGCTTGATTGGTAAAGGCAATTCCCCCCGCAGCAGAGAAATAATCATTCATTGACTCAATCCATATCTCTACCTCCTGTTGCGACGTCTATCCCTTCTCCACCGAACTCGGGTGCCTTAACTTGCTTGAGAAGGAATTTCTTCTCTTGCATGTCAACATTCGTGGGTGCAGAAGGTGCCTGACAATCAAGCCATACCACTTCAGTTATTCTAATTAGGATATGTCTATGAACCATACATTAATCACACACATCATTACAAAGTTTCGCTCTGATACCAACTGTAATGTGCCCGCCTATTGGCTGTCCATACACATTTTTAGTAGTCCATCGACAGATGAATCTAAGTGACGCCACCCGACACTCCCATGGAATGTTACGGGGCTTGTCACCCAGGGTTTCTCGAGTCTGCCTCGCAACGGAACATTCGCAATCGAACCCACTAGGATCAACCTGAAACTTGGGTCCCTAATGGTTAAGGTCTCCTAACAAGATTCTAGCGTCGAGTCCTAGATATCTTACTTTGCGCAGACATACCCAAGCTGAAGTAGATCCATGGTGCACTTGGTTCAAAGAGAATGGGAAATGAGAGGGATGTGCTGCTAAACCGCTTTGCCTATAGGGCATACTCCCATTCCGGTCCCCTAAAACTGCATGAATTGGGTTCTAACGTACAATACCTAAGGATCGAACTACAGTAAAACTTGATGAGAAGCCTCCCAATTTTTTGGGGCCACATTGCCGTAGGACGGACCCATCAGGGGTTCCGTCCTCCCGCTTCCCTCAATAGGCATTCTTTAGTTATCTAATTAGGTCATATCACATTTATGTGTGACATTTAAAATCAACTTTCTTAATTAATCCCTTTACGAAACAGGGTTCGTTCACATAATTTACGGCACAAACATGAATATAGAGTAAGCAATCCTTTGACAAACAAATTTAAACATATTCCTTAACTTATATTCACGTTAAGCTTTATCTCCTACCCATACAGGAGAAATTATATTTCCCTCTGCCTTGTAGAAGTAACTAATCCAAATCACATGGCACCACAATTTCCATCCTTTATCTAGAATAGGATCTTCCAACGCCATAGACGTTGGGGCCATGGACATCCTCAACTCCGTTCCGGACTTGGCAAGGGGTGTCCAGAGCTCCACCTGATCCACAAGTTGCCTAGGAGTGAAACACCATTTCCTTGGTTGGCTTTTTCACCACTCAACCTTCGACCCATGAGTCGAGCAGTGCCCTTTTAGAGTTAATCCGCGGTGCAATCTTGGAGATGATCCACCCGTACAAAGAACCTTTCCTTAATTCAATCCTTTAAGAATCAAGCACAAACAAGGCATTCAACCCTAATAACATCTTTTGGAAAACATTCCTTTATTTCCATGGCAAATTGTCATCATGAACCCCTCATGTGCATTTACCATCAAACACAAGCACTTGGAATAATCTTCCAAATCACAATCTTACAATCAATTGAATGTAAAGAATTTAGGGTGTTGTTTGATGAACCAACAAAAACAATGGTTTTCTTTTCCAAACATTGCAAGAGTAGTCACAATAACCTTTCCATTGCATATTTGCTCTCCTCCCTTGGGATCTAAGGGATTCTATGCAAAATTTACTTAACACTCCCTCCCTTCGACTAGGGCACATGTCAAAGTTTCGAACACTGTACAAGACATAAGTTTTAATAATCGCTTACATTGATCAATAACCCGACCTTCTTCCCAACAAGTACAAAAGCATCGGTCTTTCCTTTGACTTAGGGTTTCCTAATCCTTGAGCTTTTCATTTGCCCTGGAGTTGTTGTTTGCATCTAGCCCAACCCTGAACAGGATTGATAAACATAGTAGCTATTGGATGGATCTCAAGGCATCTTAGTTTTAATCCTTATGATCGTTGTTTGTGTTAACTACACACATCATCAAGATCCCAATGATCTAGCAGTTCATGATATTAGTAGCAAGGGCTTGGGCAAAGATCTTAGAGTTTCGAGAATGAATTTTCTCTAGGCTAGATTACTTACCATGCAATCCATCAAGTGTGCAAGCTACAACATACTTTCAATGTGGTGAAATACATATCTATTATTTTCAAGAAAAGGAGAGTCGACAACACCTTGAAATTTTATATGCTATTTATGCTATGTAGTACGAATTTGTCGCATAGCATCTAGATGCAATTTACTTCTCTTGATACCTACGCTTTGCAAACTCCATCTTTTGAATATATGAGATGAAACCTATCCCTTTCGATGACCTATTCTCATGCGGCATAGTACGGGTCTAATGCATAAAATATTAATTTGGAAATACATTACTTATGATCGGTACTGTAATTGGATTGGCAGTGATGACCTCACCGAAGGCTTCGTTGCGTGTTGTGGGATTGCCCTCTGCGTGTGACATTTTCCGTTTAGGGGCCATCTTCTATCTTCTTCTCTATAAGTTGCGATTTGCACAAGACTTCAACGGCCTTTTGCTTAAATAGTGGGGGCCAATTGGGGAGGAAGTCAAGCTTGCGGGTGGAGGATAATCTCGCGGGAAAGGGTATAGGTTCGCAAGCAAGGGGGAAAGAAAGAACGCGTGTGGACACCCTCTAAGGAGGGGAAGAGAAGAAGACCCCTTGGAATATTCCTTCTCTCTCTCCCTCACCCTCTCTCTCTTTCTCTCTCTCTCTCCCTCTCTCTCTCTCTCTCTCTCTCTCTCTCTCTCTCTCTCTTTGCCTATGTAGCATTGAGTCCTCCTTTTCTTCCCATGGGGGGGCAAGGGGGAGGGGGGTTTTATAGTTGGAGAGGTGGGGTATTATTGGGGGGGGAGGGGGGGAGTAGTGGAGTGGTGGTGGCATCTCCACCACCTGTCCGTTTTGCATGATGGCGGCGGGAAAGTTTGTAGGCCTGTGGCCTCCCTCCTCGACTACACATTCATCATCGTGATCTTCATCATCAACCACTTCTTCTTCTTCCTTGTCAACGTCGTCATCTTCCTCCCCCCTGCCACCTATTTGGCGACGACAAGGGTGGAGGGTAAAAAAATTTCAATTAAATCTATTAAAGGGGAGTGTTCCTATGGCCCACCGAGTGGTGTACTACATTACTGACTTATGTTTTATTGAAGCTTCATTGAATACTTATGTTCTTGGATGTATTTATGATGCACTTACATTTCTCGAATGCTTTGATATATGTGTCTTTAGTTTTGTTTACTCACTTTGTATTCTAGATTCACTTTTAGTGGGACACTTGTACTTACTTGGTAGAGCTTGGTTCCTTAAGACAATGGGACTCTTGGTTTACGTATATGCTCTCTTGTATGCTGTTGGACATAGCTACTTCAACTTGTGGGATGATTTGATTCCGTATGCTTTGGACACTTACACTTACCTCTATCAGTAGTTTGTTAGTGATGTATACATGTATATTGGTTATGTACTGAGCATCAGTGCTCTTTACTCAATTAGTTGTGCATTTGGCAAGTCTCTGCAGTTGCTCTTGAGATCTTCTACATGCATGAGGTATATGCTTATAGGATGTATGGTTTGTTGACACTTTGAGTTCGTGGTAGTCTTTGGTACCAATGGTCTATGCTCATTCACTGTTAGTTTCATTCTTTATATCCCGATTGCTACTCAGATATCATTAACAGTGGGAGCTTGCTTTCTTGGCTATTTGCCTATGGTTGGATTGACATATACTTATGTCTTTATTTCAGCATTTCTATAATTATAGTTTTCAACATCTTTTGAAGAGTAGACTATTTATTTTGACACTCTTTTGATTGCAGTTTGTGGACAGCTATACCTTCACTTGTTCACACCCTTTCGCATTAGTTTTGGGGCTACTTGCTGAATTTACAATAGCCTATACTCTTATCATTTGCAAACATTTGCAGTCATTATAGTAAGTTCATCAGCCAATAGTTTTATTTTCAATATTGAAAAGCTTTATAGCAATGACTTCTAATATTAGAAGACATAGATATGGCAAATCTTGATGCAGAAGAGGCAGGTTTAACCATTAAAGTTAGAGGGCATAAAGCCCAAGCTTTATGATGCAAAGGATTGGGCAGAACTTGATGAGCTATGCAAGTTCACTATCATTTTGTCATTATCAAAGCAAGTGTATTTTAATGTCATTGACATAGAGGATAGTGCTTATGCATTATGGAAAAAGTTTTGTTTCTTTATGATAAGCAAAGTCCTACATCTCAGTTCTACTAGCTAAAGAAGCATGTGGACCTTTGCATGAAGAAGGATATGACTATGTCTATTTATTTGAATGAGTTTCATTCCATTTTCAACCAACTTGTCTCGTAGGGCATTTGGTTTGAAGATAATATCAAGTCTTTGTTCTTGCTTATTACACTGTTTGAGTCATGGGATACCTTTCATACATTATAAGTGCTAGTCCTTGTGAGGATGGTTTTAAATGTAATCATGTGGAGAGTGCTCTACTGACAGAAGAGGTAAACATGAAGAACATTGA
This sequence comes from Lygodium microphyllum, assembly GCF_053477565.2. Classification (NCBI taxonomy): domain Eukaryota; kingdom Viridiplantae; phylum Streptophyta; class Polypodiopsida; order Schizaeales; family Lygodiaceae; genus Lygodium; species Lygodium microphyllum. The sequence goes on from NC_141153.1 coordinate 69,247,958, forward strand.
TATAGCCCGCACTTCTCGTGCATTGAATGTTATAGGCATAAATTGTGGTAATGGCAATAATAACCATGGTAGAGACTTACAACCCAACAGGGGCAAATCTCAGTCTCGTGGGGAATCTCACAAGGTCATACTAGGTCACATTGCCATAAAATGTACAATGATAGAGGTACAATGAGAAAGATAAGGGAAAAGCACATGATAATGCAAAGTCTAATAATCATAGTATTGTCTCTATTAAGTTCGGTGTGAAGATTGAAGAGATAAAGATAGTGCAGCTTGAGTATGATGATAACTATATCTTAATTGCTTCATATCTTGATACTACTTAGTTGACGTATGCTTCTTCTACTTACTCTCACTATTGGCTCCTTGATTTAGGGGCTTCTTTCCATGTTATCTCTCATTGGGATTGGTTTCATACCTATCATAGAATCGCAGGTTTTATGAGATTGGAAAATGACATTGCATTGGCTATTGCTAGCATTAGGGACGTTAGACTATAGTTTAATATAGGTAGCTCATTTGTTTTTCATAATGTATGCCATGTAGCTACTCTCTATTGGACAATTGGATGATACAGGATGTCATGTCTCTTTTGGTGATTCTGCATGGAAGATTACATGTGGTTACCTTGTTCTTACTCAAGGTGCCAAGGCTGGTAGACTCTATTCTTTGTTTGTCTTTGGGTTTGTTGACCATGTATTAGCTGTGATCGATTGACCACATGTATCTTTATGGCATTGTCATCTTGAGCTTATGTCTTTAAAAGGAATAAAAGTATTTACTCATTTGTAGTATCTTCCACCTCTTCATTACTCACATTTTGATTCATGTGATCATTGTTCTTATGGTAGGCATACATGTAACGCTCGTAAAAAATTGGCTCTATGCGTATGGGTGATCCTTTAGCTCTTGTGCATTCTGACATATGTGGTCCCATACCTTGTTAGACTCATTGGGTGGCACAAAGTACTTTGTGACATTTATTGATGATTATTCACATAAGGTATGGGCTTATCTTATTAGTTGAAATTTGATATTCTAGCTCCATTTCAGCACTTTTGTTACTCTTGTTAAGAACTAGTCTAGGTACAGGTTGAAAGACCTAAGGTATAATGATGGGAGTGAATATGTCTCTAATGCATTTGAGTAGTTTTGCAATGAATGGGATAAGTGCAAGCTGACCACCCCATACACCTCTCCCCAGAATGGTATTGTAGAGCGCATGAACATGACTACTCAAGAAAGAGTTCGTAATATGCTTAGTTAAGCAGACTTATTGTAGTGCTTTTGGGTTGAGATAGTTACTACTATCGTGTATCTCATTAATAGATTCCCATGCACTGCTCTTGGTTTTTAGGTTACACAGGAGGTATGGTTTGAAAACCTTTGTGATATGCTCATTTCAGGGTCTTTGGATGTGAAGCTTTCTGCCATGTTCCCACGATAAGTGCAACAAGTTGGATCCAAAGTTTATCAAATGCAACTTTCTTGGATATGGTGATGTAGGTGAGATGGGCTATCCGCCTTTGGGATCTGCAAGCTTAGAAGGAATGCTACCATAAGTTTGATGCTTTTATGCATTCACAAGGGTATTCTCATTGTGATATGCAACAATGTTTATACACGAAGAATGCCCGTAATGGTAGCTTTATTATTTTGGTGCTTTATGCTGATGATATGGTTATAGTTGGGATTGCTCATGTTGAGTTCGATGCTCTAAAGACTTAGCTCAAGATGAGATTTGAGATGAAGGACATGGGACATTCCTCATATAAACTTGGTATGCGCATTACACGCAATCATTCTTTGGGACTTTTCTACTTGTCTCAGAAGGAGTACATCCATAGAGTACTTGAGCAATTCTGTATGCAAGACAGTAAGCCTATTGGCCGTCCCCCTTCACCTTCTAATGTGAAGGTTAGTTAGGCTGATTGTCCATACTTAGATGATGAGAGGGCCAAGATGGCCAAGGTTCTGTATGCATCTGTAGTGGATAGTTTGATGCATGCTATGATAGCCACTTGTCTTGACATAGCATTTGCAATGGGAGTTGTGGTGTGCTATATGACTACACTTGGCAGGCAACATTGGGATGGTGTGAAGGGTATCATGAGATACCTAAAAGGCACAACAAGTATATGCTTTTGCTATGGTAGCCAGGATATAAAAGTCGTAGGTTACATTGACTTCGATTATGTAGGATATGTAAATAGTAGGAAGTTTACCTCAGGGTATGTCTTTACCTATGCTAGAGATGCTATCTCTTTGATGTCTAGGGTGTAGAAATGCACGGCCTTGTCTACTATCGAGGTTGACTACATTGTAACCATTGAGGCTTGCAAGGAGCTCGTATGGTTAGGCCGTCTGGTTGTAGATCTTGGTATGACTATGACTCCTACACTGCATTTAGATTTGATGAGTGCCAATTACTTGGCTTGTAATTCGGTCTTCCATGCGAAGACAAATCACATTGAGTTGTACTATCACTTCATTAAAGAGGTGGTAGAGGACAAGATTAAGATTGTCAAGATAACAAGTGGCTAGCAATTTTAACACCTATAATACACATCAATATTACTAGTTCTAATTGGGTATTGTTGTCTCTTCACTTAAGTCTCCTAGTGGAACGATTTGCCTTCCTTAGGAGGTTGATGGTTGTAGGATGAGATGACGTCTTTCCTCATCCTATTGTACTCTACGCACATATTGTACTTTTCTCCTTTTCTTTTACTCCTCACTAAGGCACATTCACATTTAAGTGGGAGGTTATTGGGAGTTAAAGGTCGCCTATGCCTAAATGCCTACATTTATTGTTTATAGATATGCACATTTGTATACTGTAGGTGGCAGGTACCCATTAGTGTCACTTTATTCTTTATTCTTTAAGTGACAAATAGAAATAGCGAAAATCGATCGCAGATTGTGACTGTTAGAGTTCCCACACATTGGTCTCTTTTATTTTTGCTTGAACCTCTGTAGCTCTTGTACTCTTCTTGCTTCCGTTCATGCTTCAACCTTTCGCTTACACACACAGAGAGAGAGAGAGAGAGAGAGAGAGAGAGAGAGAGAGAGAGAGAGAGAAAATAAGAAGAAGAAGAAGAAGAATGGTTTCTGGTTTTTTTTGGGGGAAGGGGGCTAAAGTAAGATATTCAGATAGGAGACAGCGATATTACTATTTTTCATTTTAACAGGCAACGGTTATAATGGCAACAAGTATGAAAATTTAAATAACGATTGTTTGGCCTGGTGGGGATAGCTCGAAAGTGAGGGCGATGGCTCTTCCGTTGGGTGGTCCATCAGGATTCACCCCCACTCCGGGATGGAGCAGGCATGTGCGGGATATCGCTGTCGCCAAGCATCTGTAAGCTCACTCCCCAAGGGATTATCCAAGTTTCCTCTTGTTTCTGTAGCTTTGCTTGTCGCATGTCAAATTCTCACTGACCTCCCAGTAACTAAATTCACAACCAACAAAGAAGCCTTGCCCGCATCATCAGAAAATTTGTGAGGTGGAACGTGATAATGTAGACACATCGCCTCATGGCAAGATGTTTCCTTGTGGTCAGGTCATTGAGAAGAGCCTTGTTTAATCATTAAGGCGTGCAACAAGCATTGCCCATAAAGGTAATATAATGTTTTGGACATTGCTTCTATCTCTATAGACTCACTTAAAAGCTTGTTTCGAATTTATGAGGACCCAAGGTCATTTATGAGTAGTGCAAAGTGGTGTGTCACATTGAGTCTGGAGAACCACTTGAAGGAATAAGCAGTCCATTGAGTCCCCTCTATTCAGCCTGGGTCAGTCAACATCTCCAGCTGTACATCAAACAATTAGAGTGCTTTAGCACTAGGTGGTAACCGTATCGTGCCTTCCAAGCCCAGGCATGTAGTGGTCTGATTCCACTTCTCCAGAGAGTAGGTAGGGGTGGGTACCATTCAGCTGGTATTTGTATCTTTAGAGGACAACTCGGATGACCTCCTCACAAAGGCAATCAATTGGTATCGCTTGAGTGCTTGTGTGATGGCCCATCTCCCCTCCGGCATCAACATGAGGGAGTGGGGCTTGGATTTTTTTCCACCTTTGGCATTTTCACATGGTAGGAGAGATTTCTTCTTCTTTTTGTATATTCAGAGATCGGTTTGTCATTGTGTATAGCTCTTATGATATCTCTTTTCATTTGTGCATTCATGTTTATTGTAAAATGACACTTGGGATAAGTGAACAATTCCCCACAAGGGCATTGCTCAAGTGGCACCTCTGCTGCACTAGCATTGTGTTCCCACCTTGCATTACCCCTTGCATTTGCATTGTGTTTGTGTACCTTGAGACCTTGGCATGGTGTAAACCCATTTGGCCAGCCTTCCAAGTGAAAACATGTGTATTATGCAGCATGCTTCCCCTTTTACCTCATCAAGCATGTGGGCACATTGCTCACAACAGATCTTGGACAGGTCAGTGGTCACTATGTAGCATTCATTTCTCACCTCACTGATCTTCTACACCAACACTCTTGGGGACTAGCTTTGCACTGTGGTTCTCTTCATCAGAGCTCTATGTCTTTATATTCAAGCAAAGGAAAAATACTCTTGAATCGCTCAAAAGAAGATATCCACTGTCTTTGTGATCCTAATAGGCCATTGGGTACTCCATGACACCCATGGTCTAATGCTAATCTCAAATTATGGGCTAATTTCTTTTGGTTTTTCTATCACTTCAAAAAGATTTTAAACTTATTAAGCTTATGAAATTTGAGAGCTAAACAAGTCCTGTGGAAGGGATTTGGTGTCAAAACACTCTTTCCACCCTAAACTATCCCCTGTACCCTTGCGTTTGCCATCAGCATCCCCTTCCATCTCAGCTTGCTTTGTTTTGATATCCAGCCTCATTAGTGCTTAAGCTTACGAACGTAAGGTACCATTGTCTCTGCTGTATTACTTTAGGCTGTGAGACACTTCTTCAGATGTTTGCACAACCAGTTCCCACAATTTTCTTCAACCATCCCATGAGACTTCTGATACCTGGCAGATTCATGTGTCTTGCATGCCTACTAATTTTTGAAAAAATGATGGTGGTGCCTATTATACTTTTGGCTGCCACAATCTGGTTAATGATATGTCCTCAATGCTTTCATAGGGTTGTAAAGCTTCCCAATCACCGACAAAGCAGGCATTGCTGTCTAACCAGTTCAAAACATCCAAAACTATTTTCACAATTTTTGGCACTCCTTGAAGTGATGGATACATGATAACTTTTTGCTTGCATTTTACTGCACCTGAAGGCAATATTGAAATTTTCTTTTGCATGAAGCAATAAATAGCAATTAATCAGCTCTAAGGTTTTAAGCAAAGGCTCATTTGTACTGCTGCATCTTGGTTTTGTCATTGACCTGTCTTCTTTCTATTATGGTGGTGACGAAGGCACAATGTTGAGTGCATGATGAATTATTTGACCATTTATATAGGAATGCTTCTGAAAGCCAGCTGAGGAGTGGATTACCTCCTATTCGCTGCCAAGGGTGGTTTGATTTCAATTCTGATTTATCAAAGCAAACTGAGCCTCAACTGAACATTGGTGACGTTCAAATAGTCTCAAACTTAAAAGATTTAGGATGTGGAGATTTGACCTCAAAGCCAAAGAGTATACATTTCCGTGGCTGCATTAACGAGTCGTACACTTTTAATTGCACCGGGGGCAAATTCTTTGTGAAAATCAACAGGTATGGTGCTTCACTTGATGTTGAAGTTATGGTAATCTAAGGGTTCCATGCATTGTCCTTGAGAATAGAAGATCCTAATTCTGGCTTTATGGATGTGACACTTGGGTTGCCAGAGAAACCAAGTTTCTTTGAGAAGGGCTGGGGGAAAGGCTGATACATGTGGCCTTTTCTTTATATTCTTCTCTTTCTTTGCAATATGTGCCCAAGTTTGGCTTGACCAGTCCATCTGAAGTTTTATGTCTTGATCAACATCAATTCCACAAGAACTAGGTCGAATGAAAGCTGCTATTTTCTCTTAGATGCACAAGCAAGGATTGGTAGCTGGCTTCAATAACATAATTTGATACAGGCATACTGATGCATGGATGTACACTCTTGTTTTGGTAACATCATTGTTTTTGAACTTGGAGTGTACACAATAGAGTTCCCTCAATGTGAGGGATCCCCTCATGACAGAAGATCAAAAACAGTGAAAAATCAAATCTGGATGAAGCTGATCTGTCAATTGCAACCAAACGTAATCATGGAAGGATTGCCACAAAGATTGTCAAAAAGGAAGAGTACTGTCAAGATGCGAATCTCCAGAAAATCCTATGCTTAGACCAATCAAAATGAGCAATATTGTGTCCATACATGAAACACACAAATTTTCCAATTGTGTCATATTTGCCAAATAACCAGCGGTATTTAAACCACTCCAAAGTACATTCAACATACTCTCTGCATAGACCAGCCCAGCCAAAATAAGTGGAGGTTAAAAACATTATAACTTTAGAACTGAAACACACAAATTTTCCAATTGTGTCATATTTGCCAAATAACCAGCGGTATTTAAACCACTCCAAAGTATATTCAACATACTCTCTGCATAGACCAGCCCAGCCAAAATAAGTGGAGGTTAAAATATTATAACTTTAGAACTGCAGGGTTTTAACATTTGCCAGTGCCAAACTCATGTTGTTTATATGCAGATTCAAGTGAAGAAGGTGCCTGACTGTAAGTCTCTAGTCTCCAAAAAGGCGTAACCCAAAAGAGAGAAGAGAAACCAAAGGGGAAAAAGATCCTCCTACCCATATATTACAACAATAATTATGATGAAATACAAGGGTCAAGGCTGCCAACAACAAACCCTTGCTGTGCACCAGCTCATATGTGCTCCTACAGCTCCTGCACTCAATACCTATTGTCTTGTCTAGGATAGATTGCCATTTAGTCTCTTGTAGTCCTGAACTACACATATTTAAAACCTCTGGTCACAAACCTCTAAAGCCTCCAGTCACAAACCACTATCTCAACACTAGTAGCTGTGAACACCTGCCAAGAAAGTTGATGAAGAGTGATGATTCTTGAAGGTGAGGAGGTTGCTTCAAATAGGCCAACAAAACAGTCCTGATTATTCTGCCACTTGTCCAACTAGTCCAACCAATTTGACCAGTGCACCAGTTTGTTGACCAGTTTGTCCTGCATGTTGGCCACATTTTTATTCTGCCTAATCATTGGCCTTGTCCTTGGTCCTGAGTGATGGGTGACCACTTTGATATCTGTGGCACCCAAGTCCATTTCATTCTCCTCTACTAGCACTGTGGCTGTCCTCATCTAATGCACAATATTTTTGGTGCCAACAAGCCTGCCATTTTCAGTTGCCATTTGCCACATTTTGTGCCCCACTTCCATAGACCAGTAGCAAGTAGGGGCTGTTTGTTGCAGCCTTGTATTCAGCTTTCATTCTCTGATCAATGCAAATTCACTTCTTCATTCTCTGTATTAGTTCTGTCTCTCTCTTTCCTTCTCTCTTTGTGTTCACGATCTACTTCCATTGTGCACTTTCACACTATCTTGTTGGGGAGAGAGAGAGAGAGAGAGAGAGAGAGAGAGAGAGAGAGAGAGAATACAAGTTCCACACTCAAAATATGCAAGTACTAGAATGATAGAATGAAAGTACAATAGGTCTTAAGTAAGTTAGACATATCCCTAACTCAACTGGAGTTAATTTAACTCTAGATTCTAGTGTCACTACTTTTGAAGTCCTAGACACACTATACTTTGACACTTTAATAAGTGTCCACACCACACAAATCACATTGGACAGTATCTAGAATTGGCAAATTCTAACATGGCACTTACAGGTCTAAACATGGTGTAGAATTGGATAGTTTAGGTTCAAAGATTGGCTTTTAGAATTTTTGGTTCTAAATCTATTATAGCATTGAAGTACTCATCTCAATGTGGGGATTGAAGGCTTCATTTTGAACCAAAAAGCTTGGCAATTGGAGTTATTAGCTTAAGTTATAGCCCTCTTACTAACAAGGGGTATTGCAGGACTACACCAATAGGACAGGTCATAAAGGCAAAACGAAGGTCTAGGAGGAGTATGCATAGCAAATTGGAGATTCTATGTTGGAAAATACACCTCAAGGAAGCCATGAAGACATTCAAATACAAGGATGAACATGAAACTAGACATGCTTTTGGGCATGTAGAATTGCTCTCAAGAATGGAACAGATGGTGATATGAAGTTGCCAAACAAAGTCTTATGTTAATAAACTTGTGGAGTCCAATGCTCAAATGAAGGCTTCAATTGATAAGCTTGTGAAATCTCACACCCAAATGGGGGATAAGGAGAATAGAGACGATGCTCAGCCAAGTAATGATGCAAGAGTTCCACTTCAGCCCGTTAATTCCAATTGCCAAGGCCAAGGTATTATTGGACGGAGAGTTATACCCAATAGTCAATTTGAGGTGGGAGAGACTTCGCAAAGAAATGAGGACTATATGGGTAATATCAATGGGGGTAATTTTCAAGCGCATAGACTAAATTTCCAATTGCTAAGAGATCCTTTGCCCATGGGTAGATGCCAATAAAGCTCTCAGCTGCCTTATGGAAGGGTATCATTTGATTTTGGGGGCAAAAAGATTGTGTCGGTAAAATATAATGGGTAGTTGTCTTTACCTTCCGACCTTGAGGAGTGGATTGCAAAGTTGGAATTATACTTTGCTATATTCCCTATGAGCGACAATTAGAAAATTCACTTTGCCACTTTGCATTTGGAAGGGTTTGCCTATACTTGGTGATGGTACATCAAAAGAGAGAACCAACTAGTGGAATCTTGGGAAACATTCAAGATGCTTATGGCTGAAGTTTTTGTATCCCGGGTTGAGAAAGAGAAGCTAGCTAGGAGGTGGTATGGACTAGAGCAAAGTGGTCTTACCATAAGAGAATACACCAATCAATTTCTTGATACATAGAAAGCATAAGCGATGATGCAAAGCTCTATAAGTACATGTATGGCTTAGAGCCTTCTTTATTAGTTGATCTTATGGCCTAAAACCCCATTACTCTTTTCAAGGATATTGAGTTTGTAGAAAGATTGCTCTTGCTTCCTCTCATCAAGCCCCATGGGCTGTTGTGAGCTTGTGCAGAGTGGGAGATTCACACTTGGCGCATCATCAACAATCAAATTTCAGCTTTTCTAAATTCCAAGGTGTTTACTAACCATGCACACCACTTTTGATTTTATTTAAATTTTAAGAAATTTGCATAAATTGTACTAATGTTGGGCTATTATGGATAAATTTTTCGCATATGGAGCAATTTGGGTCCTGAATTGTCCCCTTGTTGATTGCCCCAAATCGCTCCCAATGTCCCAAATTGGAAGATTGCCTCAAATTGCCCCTATTACCCCAAATTGTCCAATTGCCCCAAATTTAAAGTGTCTATAATTGCGGCCTGAATTGCCCCCAAATGTGGGGCATTTTGGATTTGAAATTGTCCCCAAATTTGGTGCATTTCGAATCTGTCTTTGCCCCAAATTTGGGGGTGATTCAGTAGGGATTCACAGCTCAAATGCGGTTGCAATGTCCCCAAAATTTTGGGCAACTTGTGACAATTTGGGGCATTTAAAGCATCTATGATTCATGTTGCAATCTCCCCCAAATTTGGGGTATTTTGCATTAGGCGTTGCCCCAAATTTAGGGCTTTTTCAGCAAGGATTGGGGCCCAAATTTGGCTGCAATGTCCCCAAATTTGGGGCATTCGGGTCCAGGGATCTGAAAGTGCCCCCAAATTTGGGGCATTTTGAATCAATCATTGCTCCAAATTTGGGAGCTGAAAATTTGGGGCATTTTCAGCAACAAAATGCAGGCTGGAATGTCCTAGAGTGACATTGATAGATGGATGGAGTGACACATGCCAAAGGTGTTGAGCTAAAAATGCATTAGCTTGACTTAAACAGCCCAAAACACGCTTAATTAATGAAGAAACATCTTATTTTAAAAAGAAACGAGATCCTAGAGATTTATGTGTCCCACATGCAAAACCCTAATTTGGGTGCGCTAAACTTTATATAAATAGACATGCAGCCCTCCACTCTACCTCAATCTCATTTTTGTAGGTTTTAGGAGCTATATCTCTGTTGCCCATACCCCGTTTGCGGAGGATATTGTGGTAAAAGCTTCCCCCAGCTACCATTTGCCACCTAATTCTAGCCTTTACCACATGTTTGCAGCTATTGCTTGGTACCTTGGAGCTGTTGCCTACAGTTTGCTATTGCGTTTGATGCTGACGTCAGTATTTGGTGCTGTCGCCATCAGCCTAGAATTGTCGCCCTGATCTTCTCTCTCCTTTGATTGCTGCATTTTCAGTTTCTAACTGCCAATCTGATATTCTCTCGCCCCTGTTTGCTGCATTTGCACCTAACAGTTGTCGTTCAATTTTTCTCTCTTCTCAGGTATTTACGTTTTTTCGACTTTCTCCCTCTTGCATTGCCGTCTGCATCACTTCCAGCCTTCCTTGACTGAGTTTGTTGGTGCTTGAAACTCGGAGGCTGCCTTTGCTATGATTCGGGATCCGTTTGGAGTATGACACGCTCTACAATTCATAACCTCTGCCTTGATCCCAGAGATATGAGAGTTTGAGGTTCAGCGTTCACTGCATAGTGTGTTTGCTGCATGAGCAATGTATATTGATTATTCATTTACTTTATTTTTCATTGTGTTCATTGTCTTTGAGTTATCCTAACCCTAATCCTTACTGTATTTTGAGTTTATTAGTTTGTGCTTTCTTGTATGATTGGTTTTATGCTTTTTGCGTTTAGAGCATTTCTTCACATGGTACCATTGGCCTTTGATCAGAAAGCTCATTTGTGAAAGCAGGAATAGCAGAAGTGTCAGTGTCAACTTGCTACTGCTTGATCTAATATGGCCGGAGAGCCATCGGACCACCATGGAGTCCACAGACCATATCAAATTTCTGCTGCTGAGTATGATCTCATCCTTATACATATAGGGCTGAGCAGATTGAAAGTAAGCTTGAGTTTTCTCCCTTAGATTCGGTGCACAGAACTAATGATCTTGCAGGACCTTTGAAATCTCCACTACGGACCGGCCATCCACAAGTGGAATTTGGCTCGGATTACACATCACTTCCACATTACTTCTTTTCTCCGGTGCCAAGTATGAACCCTATTATTTCAGATTCTATGCCAGTTGATTCTGTATTTTCTGTTGGATCGGGAGATGCTTATCAAGAAGGGACTCTTCAAAACAAGCTTCGGTTTGTGAGTAATGAGGAAGATAGATATTTCTTTATGAACTTAAAACTAGACAAGAAGCTAAAGGAAGAATTTGTAAGTATCCTTTCCTTTCTTTTCCTTGAAATGATTTTATTTCTCATGGTCAATATGGAGTAGGTGCATCTTCATCTAGTGCATTTAATGAACAAAAGGAACCAATCATGTTTCCCATAGCAACATCCATAAAAAATTCATTTGGGCTCCCAGCCATCCCTTTCTCATCTTCAGCTACACCTTTCTTTCTGCTTCCATTAAGTGCACCGCATTATGGTGTGGGGGTTTTACACATTTAGGCATAGCCTTTAAGACCTCTACATATCCGTTTTCGGATGATGGACCGGTGATGGAGGCTCGATCTCGCATATACATACTGTCGGGTTATCCCTTTGGGAGTGCATCCCAAACAAACTTGTTTAGGCTCATTCATGTAGATCTTTGTGGTCTCACATCCACTATCGCCTTAAATGTTGCACTATACTTCTTTTTGATCGTGGATGATTTCTCTCGATACATGTGGTGTACTTCCTCAAGCACAAGTCCGATGCTTACACTTATTTCAGTGCTTGGATACTGTTGCAGACTGGTTATTGTTTAGGTACTATGAAGAGTCATTTTGGTGGCGAGTTTACCTCCCACGAGTTTTTAGAGTTTCTATAGGAGCAGGGCATTGCACGTCAGTTCACCTCTACCAACTCCCGTGCACAAAATAGAGTTATAGAGTATAGGAACCAGATTGTCTTGAATATGACACGCTCTATGTTGTCCATAGTAGAGCTCCCTGAGCGCCTTTGGGTCGAGGCTGTTAACACATCAGTGTATCATCCTCAACCTATGCTTGACTATAGCAGTCTCTTAAAAGACTTTGTACGAGGCATTCTTTGGCTCTCGGAGAGTTTTCGTAGTTGTGCTTATGTGCATACTCCTGATAATAAGATAGGAAAGCTCATCCCTCGAGCTGATCTCTTAATTTTGTAGGCTATTCTTCTGAAGCAAAAGCCTATTGTTGTTCGATTCTCAGACGAATAAGGTGATTGTTAAGAGAGATGTCGTCTTTGATAAGAGGGACATAGTACAATCCTCTACATTGGACTCTTTATTCTCTCCTTTGCTCACATCATTTGAGATCATCCCTACTAATCCAGGACTACTACCCACTGTTGATCTTCTTGTAGATACTTCAGCTCCTAGGCCTCTTCGCCGTGAGACCCGTTACCTCATTGATACTAGTAGACCATGCAGGATTCAAGGATCCTTCCCCTAGATTTCACTCTGGAAGGCCTTAGAAGGTTTACTCGGCTTGCCTCTCAGGCTTTATATGTATCTCTGTTTACAATTGATTACATTGTACATTCTGAGCCGAACTGTTGGCAGGAGGCTCTACAAGACGCTCTGTGGCATGAGGCCATGGAGAAAGAATTGGATAGTATTGATTGCAATGGGACTTGGACATTGGTAGATTGTTCTTTTGTCACAAGTTGGTTATCGAGATGAAGTGGATTTTTAAGACCAAGCTAAAGGCTGATGGTACTTTAGACAAATATAAGGCTCGCATTGTAGTGCAAGGTTTCAGGCAAAAGTATGGCATTAAACCTTTGCACCTACCGCTCAGTTGACATAATTTCGTCTATTGGTTGCTCTCGCCACTCACCACGGTTGGCTGATCTATCAAATGGACGTCAAAAGTGCCTTTCTGAATGGTTATTTGGAGGAGGAAGTCTATGTGGGAAAATCTCCTTGCTTTTCTTCTACTGACTAGCTTGATTAGGTATTTCACTTGTGGAAAGCTTTTTATGGGTTGAAGCAAGTGCGGAGGTCTTGGTACCATAGGATGGACAAGTTCTTATGAACTCATGGCTACCATTTTACCCCCTACTGACTAGCTTGATTAGGTATTAGGTATTTCACTTGTGGAAAGCTCTTTATGGGTTGAAGCAAATGCGGAGGTCTTGGTACCATAGGATGGACAAGTTCTTATGAACTCATGGCTACCATTTTACCCCCTATGGTCCCAATCTATACGTGCGTACCACTAGCATGGGGGTCAACTATATCCTGCTATATGTTGATGATCTATTACTTATCGGTTTAGATTCTGTGGCTATAGTAGAAATTAAGACATACCTATTGTCATGTTGTAGGGAAATTACTTTGGTTGATTTATTTAAGGCCAGATCTTGCATTCTCAGTTAGTTTGCTTAGTCAGAACTTTAATGTATCTAGAATGCCTCATTAGATTGCTTATCTTTGTGTATTAAGACCTATAACTATAAACTAACTTATGGTCATGGTTTATGCTTGTAAGGGTATATTGATTTTGACCGGGCAGGAGATCATGAAACTTGGTGTTATCATGGAGGCTATCTCTACACCTTGGGCATGCCACCTATCTCTTGGGCTAGCCATAAGTAGAAGATGGTGGTAGTTTCCATGGTCGAGGTTGAGTATTGGGACTCTCTTTGATGGTATTATAGAGGTGATTTATTTGAGGAACTTGTGGCCGCACTTCACTTCCCTTGCGAGTCACCTAAAGTGTCTACTGTGACAATTAGAGTGCCATTGCCCTTGTGGCCGCACTTCACTTCCCTTGCGAGTCACCTAAAGTGTCTACTGTGACAATTAGAGTGCCATTGCCCTTGCGAGCAATCCTATCATCACCCCTCGGACATGGCACATAGTAGTTCACATACCCTCTTAGGCATCCCTAGGCCCTTATCCTAGCAATGTGTGGGATTGTTTTGGCTGTTTTATAAAGGTAGTGGGACTATTCATCCTTATTTTCCCGTGCTTCGGGGCACAGTGACTCAATGGGAGTTACTCTAACCCTAATCCTAATTGTATTTTAAGTTTATCAATCTGTGCTTTGCCATACGATTGGTTTTGTGTCTTTTGCGTTTAGAGCATTTCTTCACAATAGGTCCAATATGGCGGGGTTGCATATTCTCGTGGAGATATATACTTCATTGATAGTCCTGATGCCTTAGAGACGGGAAAGAGTGCAGATGTATTGGCATTCGAGTGGTGCAAGGCAATGCAGGTTGTAGGGGTAGAAAATGTAGTGCAGTTTGTGGCAGGATGGTGAACTTATGAAAAGGGCAGCAAGAAACATTTTAATGGTAGTGTATCTACGTATCACCTTCAGTCCATGCATGGTACATTTCTTGAATAACTTATTGAAGGATATTGGGGACTTGCCATGGATTGCATCTCTTGTTGCGAAAGGCAACAAGATTGTCACATTTATATGTAATCATTAGTACTCCACACTGAGTTTCGCAAGAAGTGACAAAGAACTTCTCAAATACTCAGAAACATGATTTGCATATAACTTTTTCTTATACTTGGTCGATTACACCATTGCAAATGTGCAACTAGGGAGCTATTTGCCAGTGATGAGTATGAATATTAGACTGGGGCTGCCGCTACTATTGTTGTTTTATGTAATGCATGTCTTTGATAGAGGTTTTTGGGATGAGATGAATCGCACCAACCAAATGGTTGATCCTATCGTGCACATGCTGAGGCTTGCAGATGGTATGGATCCATGCATTGGGAAGATCTATGAAGGTATGGATTTCTGATTGAGAAGTTGGAGAGTTTGGAATCAAATGTAGATAGGTATAAGCAGATTAAGGATTTATGCATTAGTAGATGGAATAAGTATGACTCTCCTATGCATGCTACAACATATGTACTTGATCTTGAGTTTCAAGGGAAGATGCAAGAAAGAGGCTTTGAGGTGGTCAAGGCTTGGAACACGTTGCTTGCAAGGCTCTATCCTAGTTGTGAAATGCAATGTAAAATGAAAAGTAGCTCTCTATGTATTGGTAGATGTTAGGGATGCAGAGATGCTCTAGAAGACATGACAAATATTGGGGCTTCTTTATGGTGGGAGGATTAGGGGGCAGAAGCTCCAGAGCTATAGAGTTTCAATCATATTCATTCAAAGAAGAGAAATTGTCTTGGTGCAATGAAGATAAATGACCTAGTTTATGTAAGCTCCAATCTTCGCTTGCTACCTCATACATCAGTTGTTGCAAAGGTTGATTCTTTTGTACGATGGAAAAAATACGACGACGATGATGATGGTGGTGATGGTGATGGCCAAGATGTTGTTTAGCAAGATGAGCATAGGAGGGGAGCCATCTTTCATGAATGAGAGCACTTAGTTTCTTGGAACTTTTGAGTATTGACTTGGAACTAGGAGCTCTTGTAACTTGCATCTTTAGACTTTAGCACATATTTTGTGGCTTTGCATGCACATTTGTTACTTATGTAACATTGCTGATTACAATGCATCATAATCCATTGCTGATTACAATGCATCATAATCCATTGCTGATTACAATGTTTTGAATCTTTATTATTGTTGATTATTGTGTCTCTAATTTCATGAAGTATGGTTGATATTGAAAACGGATGTTAATAGGTCAATTTATAAATTATGTGTACATGCCATATGTTTGGTCAATGATTTTGCGATCAAATTACTAAAGTCATTTCTATGTGTTTTCAATTCTTCATATCTCTATGGTAGTTGAATCTCCAAAGATGCTTTTAGAGCAAAGGAAAGTGATGCTAAAAGAGACTTCAAACCTGGAGAGAAGAGCGTGAAGTTTGATGCTTTCTATGGTAAGAGAGATTTCCCCCATAACACAGTTAGCCTCAACCCTCTACTATTGCTATTCATATCCCTACCTTCGTGGATAACTTAGTTTGTGGTGTTGTCCATTTGATCGTGTCAGCTCTAGTTGGTGATTTCATTTTGGAGGTCTTCTTCACATGGCATTAACTCCAGACACTTTAAACAACTATGTTTTGAGGACATGCAACCGTTGCTGGTTTCACTCCTCCTTGGACCGGTACAACAAATTATCTTCATCACTATTGTGTGTTTCCAGCTCTTGCTGCCACCTGGCACCTAGACAACAATTCTAAGGCATTAACCACTTTATGGAGGTTACATTTGTAGTAGATTCAGCCATCTACAGCAAGTTACGACGTCTTTATCAGC
This sequence comes from Lygodium microphyllum, assembly GCF_053477565.2. Taxonomy (NCBI): domain Eukaryota; kingdom Viridiplantae; phylum Streptophyta; class Polypodiopsida; order Schizaeales; family Lygodiaceae; genus Lygodium; species Lygodium microphyllum. Next base: position 69,264,257 of record NC_141153.1, read on the forward strand.
CCTATATCAGATACTTACAGTTTTTGTGTTTTCTTCACTCCTAGAGGATTGTCCTTCATCTTCGACATCTCTTGAGGATTGTGTTTAGCTCCCTCTACTGCTGCCTTCATCTTTCAGTGTCTACTCGATCATTCCATCACTTGGAGGATTGCATTTCGATTCCTCCATAGAACAGCCCTTGTCATTGACACCTTTGCTCGAAGGACTATCTTTTGCTCCCTTCATAGTGCAGATCCCTTCCAGATGTTGTCGCTTGTTCAACCAAGATAGTGTAGTTATCTCCGAGCTTCACTCCATTGTATCAATATGATTCAATGCTCATAATTCTTTATTCATCTTCTACTTTTGTGTTTTTGAGTTTCTTTGTCTTAGTGTTTTTCCCTGCAAACCCTACTATCCCTCGACATGGTATCCGAGCATACCGTTCAATCCTCCACTATAGATCCTTTGGAGTGCCAATATCTTGTAGTTATTGTGTGAGCATGGTTGAGGGCATAGTGTTGAATGCTTTGTGGAAATCCACAAAGTAGCAATAAATCCTCTTTCCATGTGCCCTACCCTCTTCTATAGTAGCTCTAAGAGTTAATATATGATCAAGCATAGTAAATCCCCTCTTGAAGCTTGTCTGCCCTTGTGCTCTATATGCATGCCTCTGTGCCCATGAGCTGAGCTCATGCTCTAAAATGCATCCACATATCTTGGCCAAGTAGTGACCTATCATGATCGTCCTTTTATTTTCAGGTATCATAGGGTCCCCACTCTTAAAGGGCAGTATAATGGTATGCGTTGTCCAACTTGTTAGAAAGCCCTCACACATTGCTGGACGGGGCAAGAGTTTCACATGCATGTATAAAATGTTCCCAACCAGGCCATCATGGTCTTGTGCCTTTCCAAGCTATAGATCGTCTCTACCACCACCCCTACGGTAAAGTATGAACTACAAGATGAACAAGACTCCTACGGGGGTGACATAGGGGGGTGGCCTTCTATATCATATAGGTTCTTTGCATAGCTATATCATGGCTCTGGTGTTGTGATTGTGGTACTTGGTTGCCTTTCCTGAAGCCTATTGACCAATTCTTAGGGGGATTAGTACGGGATAGTGCTTAGGATTATTGTTACCACCTTGCTACTTGTGAGCCACCCTCTGGGTGTGCAAATGAGCCAGAAGTTCATCAAACTTGTACAAGGTAAAATCCTAACACTATTCTCTTCATTTCTCACGATAGTTAACAACGGATCCTGATGTGTGCAATGTTAGGCCTTCATGTGCATGGATCATCAGGCTGCCCATGGTTAACGTGTCGTTCAACATGTCACCTCAAATGTGGGTGTCCGTGATGTAGCCTTTTGGTCCATTATGGGGCTGCCCCAAAAGGGCCTTTATCTAGGACTAGGCAGCCAATGACATTGCTTTTAAAGTGAAGCCTTATCCAATTTGCGTGGCTTTCACAAATGGCATGGTTATCCTGGATGACGTGGCACAACTATTCAATGCGCTGGTCAGCATGCTCTCAGACTTCTTGTAATGCGTGGGTGTGGTTGAGCTAGGATGTGCATTGTGCCCTCTAGGGTTGCCTGCACTTTGCTTTAGGACAGCCTGTCCTGCCAGCCGAACCGGGGCTACTGGCAGCAACACACGAACTGTTCCTTAGGTTTTGAAACCTGTAGAACAACAGACAGAAAAGTTAAAATGTATTGTCCCAGTTTTGCTGTGTATCTCCTTCTCCACTGTGCCAAGTGAAGGATTGGCCATAGCCTTAGAATGACAATTCCTCTGTGCCAAGTGAAGGGTTGGCCATAGCTCACCTTGGGTGGTACAAATGGAGGAGATTATATGCACCCAACCAAAAAATTGTGAATCAACAGTTAGCACAGCCTCCATACACAAGTATCGGGCAAAATAGAGATTCACCATAGTCACTGCATACTTGCATGCACTCCCCAAACCTGCATCCTTTGGATACAAGACTTGTAAAAATTTATCCTCACTAATTGACTTCCTCCCTTGTTGGCTTTTGAAGCATGAATAAGAACACTTTGATTTGCTCTGCTACCAACTCTACTGCTCTATAAGTACAAGCCTTCTTAAGCTTGAAACTTTCTTATGTGTATTTTTGCATAAAAGAGTTTATCAGAAAGGAATAGCCAGCAACCCTGCAAGGTTGAACTTTATGCTACATATGGTGGGGTTGGTAGTTTATATACATTATATGTACAATTTGACAAGGTCGAGTGTAGTGTTCTTTTGTGTTTGTTCACTAAACTACTCAGGTATTCTCCATTGCAGTCATTTGGCTCATAGTTGTTAAACGGTTGTCTTGAAAAGGATCTCATTGTGGATATCACATCTCACCAGAATGGAGCTGAGTGTTACGATCATGCATACATACGAGATGTGCATTTAGTCTCATTTCTACTATTCTCACAACTACTTCTTAGCAACTTGATGACTTGATTTTCTTTGTGCAGGTCACTTGTGGCAGAGGACATGTTCAAAGGTGAATACGAAGCGTATGTATCTGAAAACAAAGCTTTTAACCTTATCCATTTTTCATCTTTTTAAAAGATACCTTCTCAAGTGAAAATAAGGATGCACAACTGAGCCAGCCAAGATGATACACTCAGATTGGGGACATTAGCATTGCCATCAAACATATTGCAAATAGCTTTTTCTAAAACAAGAAAGGAAGATCCTATGAATAGGCATCTCAGCCAGACTAGACCATGGCAAAATACAATAGAAGCCTTGTATAGGACATTCATGATTAAACAACATAACAGAACGGCCTCCTATCTAATTCTCTTTGGAAAAGTCTACTGAAGGGCTGTGTGACTACCCAATCTGGTGGTTTGTAACGCCAAGCCATATGTGAATCTAGGTAAAGAAGGTGCCAGAATCCCATGTATCAAAAAAAAAAAAAAAAAAAACTCGCCTCATGTATGCATGTTGCAAAGAGCTCATCATCAAACATATTGTAAAACTGGCACTTTGATTGCTATAGTTTAAATCTGTTTGAAGCTGAGGAAGCCTAAGATGTAAATAGAGTTAGCAGTCAGGCGATCAAATATGGGTGATGTTCATTTAGTAAACAAGAAGTCTGGGTATTAGGTGAATAATTTAATCAAGGTCATTCTAATCTTAATTTTGATCCTTGTTGTTGCATAGGTAGCAAAGGTTTCCCAAAATAGTAATAGTTCCAGCTTTCTGTCCAGTGTTTGGAACTCAGTTCTACATACGAGTTAGTTAACTTGTTGACGTGTGTTTTGCTTTTAAGCTGCCTCTGAAACCCAGGTTTTAAGCACCAAAATAGCATGGCATAGTTGGATGGGTGCAGAAGTACTCCCTCAAAAGGGGTGTGTGTGCACATGACTAGTTTCACAACATATTATATCCTCCGGTGTTGCAAAAGGATGCACAATACAGAAGCACAAGTACTAAGCACAACTTCAAACTGAACAGAAGGTTCAAAGAATATAACACATGGGGCCTAATAGCCCTATCAAAAACTCCTTGAGAAGATGATTACAATAGCTGGGGTATGCTTGTGCTCGCAAAGTACAAAACAAGTGACTTCACCAAATTAATGGAAGGTTGATGTGAGCATGATATTTGGAAATGATGTACATTTAGGGCTGATGCAAGGGGTTTTTGGGCTGAATCTACATAATATGAGACTCACACGAAGCTACATTAGGTTACTTTCACTAGACACTTATTGTTGCTTTCACAAGCTACGCACACTTGACTCAACGGAATACTTATTGTTTCAAGCACTGCGAGCAATGCGGCTATGGCTACCTCTCACATAACCATTGCACGCTCTTAAATAAATGTAGTGGACTTGCCGATTTACCTTCTTGTTGTAGTCTATTCACAAAAGGATCATTGAGTGCTTCACAATCCAAGTGATGCACATCAAGTGGGCTCCACCTCCATAGCCTTAATCTTATGTTCCCTCCCCCTCCTGATCGATTGCAATACTTTCTAGAATTGTGTAGGGAAGGTGATGGGAAAGGTGGTGTAATGTGTATTTTAACTATGAGCTCGATGAACGAAGAGACACAATTATCCACTGGCCTAAACCGAGCACATGTTGGAGAGGATAGTAGGAAAAGAAGCCGATAGTTTCCTTGACAGGTTTTTAGGTTATAACTAAGTGCAAGTTCATCTAAACAACATGTACAAAATGGCTTTTGTAACTAAATGGAGAGTGTTCTTTCTAGAATTGTGTAGGGAAGGTGATGGGAAAGGTGGTGTAATGTGTATTTTAACTATGAGCTCGATGAACGAAGAGACACAATTATCCACTGGCCTAAACCGAGCACATGTTGGAGAGGATAGTAGGAAAAGAAGCCGATAGTTTCCTTGACAGGTTTTTAGGTTATAACTAAGTGCAAGTTCATCTAAACAACATGTACAAAATGGCTTTTGTAACTAAATGGAGAGTGTTTGCATACAGAGTAATACCCTTTTGTTTGACCAATGCTCCTACCACATTCCAGGGGCTCATGTGCAACATCTTCAAGGACATGCTTCGGAAATGGTTGGAGGTGTTTGTAGATGATCTTTGCGTATACACAAAAATTGGATAGAATGCTTGGAAAAGCTTCCTAAGACACATAGTTTCTAAGAATGGTATTGTAAATGACTTTTTAAAGGTCACTTCAATTGCTACGCAAGCTTTGCGTTAAAGAAGAAAAATAAGAGGAAGAGGAGTTAAGAGCTTCTCCTACAATGGTTCCTCACTCTACCTCACACTCTCCCTTTCTTTTTCTCTCTCAATCTCTTCCTCTCTTACACAAGCAAGATGCATGCAAGAAGCAAGAAGAGAGTTTACAAGATTGCACACCACAAGAATAAGCTTATCCATTCACTTTTTAGCTTTTATATATGGCCTTAGTTTTCTTGGGTACACTCTTTGAGTTTTCATAACTCCTTTTCAACTTGTTGGACCTAGATTTTTTGTGCTCGTACCCCACTTAGGATGTCATTACAGTTTGCATGGAAGTGAGGTTCTCTTTTATGAAATAGTTTTGAAATAATTTTATGTCCAAAAAACCAAATATACTAGACAAGCGCTTTTATTTTCGCTTCTCTTGTCATTCTAAAAGTTTGTCTTCCTGTTTACACTTTTTTTGTTGTGCCTTCCTAGAAGGGATTAACATTATTCCCCTCATAGACTTGTGCTAGTCCTATGACACTTTGTAATTTGGGGGATATCCTAGTGTGGCCACTGTTGGTTGGTCATGTAGAGGGTAATCATTAATAATGCTACAGCTTTGGACCATTGTTGGTGTGGATGGATGAGTTATTTCTTTGTTCTCTAGGGGTTAGCTTGTCATCGAGTTAAAGGGAGGGGAGAGGTCAGGATGATGGAGGCTACTGATGTCATTGGTTTGGTCGAGTCGATCTTTAAGCTAAGTTCTTGTTATAGAAGGAATCTCAAGTGTCTACCTTGTCATGTTGTGATTGTTATACAAGTGTGAGTGTAATTGGGAGATGAGTGGAACCTCAAGCAAGCTTGGAGTGTTATCCCACACTTGAGGATCCAGTTGGTACTAGGGGGATGTGTTGCAAAGCTCAGGGTAGACTTGAGGTCTACTGATGCTTTCAGGATGTCTTGCTCTTGAGGTGCTCTGAGTCTATGAGGTGGAAAACAGCTAGGGGGTAGGAGCCCCCTATGCAATGTGACCTTGAGTGAAAATGTTGTTCACTTTTATCTCTTTTTTTTTTGGGGGTGAGAACTTCATTGTGGCTCTCTTTAGTTCCTTGGTGTTTGGTGAGGGAGTGGTCGCAGTGATTTTTCCAAGTATGCTCTACTCATTGTGTAGGTCTCTAGTGCTGCCCTAACAGCTAGGGGTGTAGATGGGAGGAAGGGGTAGTTGCAACTAGTAAATCGGTTGATATTCATATCCTCTAATAATTAGAAGCAATATATCGGTAACAGTGTAGCTCGAAAAAGTAGCCTTACCATGGCATATCTATCTATTCATGCATTTATGTCAAAGAAGAGTGGATGGAGATCCTCTTCTTTAACTGCTTTCTTTTGATTGAGCAATTGAAGAAGTAATCTTAGATACTTGCATGTGGTGATGAAAGCAGGGTTTGAATAAGTTGAGAAGTCCTCCACGAACCATTTGAAAGAGGCAATTAAGTCCTTCTCATAGAACTTGAGGCTGTCTTTTAGCTTATCTATGTTGATATTAAGAAATAGGAAAAAATCATATCTACCATGCTTTTCAGAGTTGTAGTCAACTCCTTGCCTCTTTGGATAAGGCATGTAGTTGGGTTTTCCCCATTCAAAGGGTAGTGCACTGTAGAATCTAATCTATGCTTCGATATTGTCAATCTAGGATATTCCTTCTCCGTGCTGGTTGAGAGTCATAGCTCTTCACAGTCTTTGGTACCTTGAACACTTTGTTTTGCCAATGGTTGGTTGGTTCTCGCTACTACATTCCAAGATCTTGAGTTTTCAGCGCTAGCCATTTCTTTCATGTCGTGAGGATACGTGAATTACCTTTTGCATTATTGTGAGTGGTAACAACTTTTTAAGTTTGTGGGAAAGTTGAAAGAGAACGCATGGGGAATTCTTGAGCCTCCCACTACTCCCACATGTTAATTTTCCTATCCCAACTAATTGAGATGTACTTCCCTCTCTATGGAAAGGACACATCTACGGGGTGTGTGAGTGAGTCTTCGTCTACTTCTCTCCACCCCTCCTTTCTTCTTTGCATTGCATGGCTTTTGTAATTTCTTCCGAAGCGGGTGCCTTTTTTAGTTTCTATGGCGGTTTCTGATTGTGGGGATAGCTGTTCCTCAGGTTCTTCTTCCCAATCTAACTCAGGTGCAAGGGGTGATGGTGGTGGCTCTTATGTGGGTTGAAGTGGGTTCTTCATTGGCTACTACCCCAATCAACCTTAGATCTTCTATTGAGAGTCTAGTTTCCCTTAGTCATAGCACTTGCTCTTCCTTCGTCATCCTGTATTCCAACTGGGGAACTCCTATTTCCAAGCTGTGCTTGAGTGCTTGCCTAGTGAGCTGGAGCTTCTTTTTAAGATTATCATCTGTCTTCCTCACATGGCTTTCATACTTCAAGTAACGTGTTGGTGAAGCTTTGCTACTATGCCCGTATCGCTTCTATTGTTCTAGTCCTCTTAATTGTAAAGTCTTTTTCACACTCAACTTGAGCTAAGCAGGTGGTGAGATCTCGCATGGCATTAACATTTCTCTCCTCCCACTAATTCATCTTCTCCTTTGCCTGCTCTAGCTCTTTGTTTCACCTCTTCGTGAGGACTTCTAGCCAATTTTCTTTGGTGCACTTCGTAGTCTAGTTGCTTTTGGAGTTGAGTGTAGTTATGGTTTCTTATATCTCATTCTCACACTCCACAAGCTGTTTGGTTTTATGCTTTGCTTTCTCTCTTGTTTGCTTTGCTTCCTCCAACTCTTTTACCAATTGCCCTTGTAGTTGTTTCAACTCCTTAGGTAGTTTCCTCCAATTCTAGCTATAGTTTTGTGATCTCCTGTTCTTCTAGGTCTCTTGAGGGTTCATGCTCCAATGTTCCTATGTGTGTGGATGACACCTCCGGTATTGCTATGCTTGGGGGTTCATGGAATGTTTGTTTCTCTCGTCTGTGGACTCTTGATGACCTCTTGTATAATTGCTCTTCACATGCCTCGGAATCCTATTAATGTGGCTTTAGTTGTGCAGCTTTTTTCCTCTCTATTTCTCTACTTGTTGCTAACATGGGTCTTGAGCTTTCAAGTTCTTGTGCATGAGATATGATCACCTTTACTATATCATGGATGGTCTTTATAACAAAAGCATTAAGGTTCTGATTATCCATTGTATGTGCAGCTACACTTTCTAGCATCACTACTTGGATCTTGCTCATCATAGAATTGTATTGATTGCTAGAAAATAGAGCATGTATTAACCTTTTGTTTGTCCATCCCAAGCATTGCATATACATCCATTTTTGGCCACTTCTTCTTTCTGTCTAGTAGGCCTGGGGCTTTATGGACCACCTTTGGAATGAGAGATACCTCCACTTGTTATATTGCCCATTGTCATCATTCACTGTGACTACCCTGTTGTGCCTGTTAGGGTCATAGGTCATTAGGAATTCCGTGCACTTTTCATAATCTACATTTCCTTTGAATTTTTTCATATAGATGCTTGATCGACACTGATCCACTAGCCCCATGGCATCTGGATTCTTGATTATCATCTCCCTTAGGTTATGAATCTACCTATACCACAAGTGGCGATATCCTTTGACCTCCATTCTTGGCTTGTAATCCTCTTGTTCTTTCTCGGTAAATGGCATTAGTGGTTTGATTGTCTTCTCTTGCACGACTTTTTTTCCTTGGCCTGCCATCTCCAAAATCTAGCGCCACCTTGTGGTGAGACTTTAAGAAAAATATTTTAAGAAAATTACATGTAAGAAATAATATATTTACAACTTATGAAAACATACTTTAACATACTCAAAAGGTTTGTACATTTTGTGTTTCCTCAATGGAAACCCTAGCATATCTTCACAGCAATAAGAGGCCAGTTAACTCCACGAATGTGAGGGGCTGTTGTGCCCCCCTTAAGGACAAATTCAATGAAGTATGGGAACCAAGATAAGACTCTGAAGAGTGTTAAGCGTGATGCTGACCATCTCTTCATCAGGTATCACCTCATCAATATTCAGCAGTTTCTCTCTTAAATCTTGTATGTAGGTAAGGTGATCTATCATGCCATCACCCTCATCCATGTGTGCATTTTGCCAACTCTCTTCTCAAGTAAGAGACTTTGGCCTCATTCCTAGCTGACAACATATGCTTAAGAACATCCCATGCTGCCTTCGAGATCTTACAAGACCAAATATGAGCTATTATTGCTCTTTTGACGGATAGAACAATTAAAGACAAGGCCTGTGCATCTTTGGAGTCCCATCTCCTTTGATCGGTTGTAGGAGGAATGGGGGCAGCTGGCTGTCCTCTAGCATCTCTTTGAGGTGTTTGAGGAGCAATCCCCCCTGGTCTAGCCAAATCACCGGTCACATAATTGCAAAGATCTTTAGCTGCGAGCAGATTGCATACCATGAAAACTACACAAGGAGTAATTGGTGCCATCCAATTTTTCCTGGAGTAAGGACTCCCAAAATGTTGCTGTGATCATGGTGACCTTGTTGTGCCATTGCTGCCGTAAAATGCACAAATCCTGCAAACAAACACTTTCAAGCTCAAGTGTGAACTGTCCTCCCTCGAGTACGGAAATCCCAACACGTGATAGAGAATGCAATCTTAAAACTGTCCCAAAACTGTCTCAAAATAATTGTGCCTGAAATGCCTTGTAAAGCATGCCAAATGTGCATAAAACAGCAATGCACTGCTGTACCTTGGGATGCATGCCACAAAATGGAGTTTCAGCAATTTAATGCTGTAAATCCCCAAATTTGCACAAATTTCCGTTCCCAAACTCTTTCAACGAGCAAATAAATGCTGTACCTACGTTTGTTTCTTGCCTTGGTATGCGTAAAAGACAAAAGCCCCAAATCTTCTTAAAGAAATTTTATACTTACAGTCTTAAAATTTGATGAAATGTTGCCTCAAGATGTAGGTTGACAACAACCAGCAACTTTAGCTCACCTTTGGGATGCATGCCGGATCCAAGAATCACAAAAGCCCCAAATTTCTTGTGGAAATGTTGGTGGAATTGCACAATGTCAGCGATTTTGTTGAAGATGCATGAAAAGGACCTTGAATTGGACAAAAGTCCTAAATTTTTGAGTCCTCCAGATGTGTGTGAGACCCCAAATGTGTCGTTGATGGTCAATTCTTGGGTGGTTTTGTGTGACGGGCAGAGAAGAAAAGCAGGTTGGTGCCTGAGATGCGAGACTAGCTGGTAGATTGTAGGGCAACGACAGCGTTGACGGGCATGTTGCAAGGAGTATGGCATAGTTGGTAGAGGCGATGGCGGATAGGTGTATGCGGTGTGTAGGGGGATGGTGCTATGGGTGGGGCTAGCATTGCAGGAGGCACTGTCGGTAAGTAGTAGATAGCAGGGCAAAGCTATGGCATTGTTGGTGGAGTCGACAACGATGGCTCAAGTGTAGAGAGGGTAGTAGGTATAATAGGGCTAGGTAGCACTGGCAGTGTTGCTGCTGCAACTCCTCTCTCTTCTTCTTTTCCTTGGTAGGTAGATTTGGCAATAGTGATCTTCTTAGCTCCTGTTTAGCGAATTTGATGGCAATAAGGTGGCTCAAAGCTCGAGGCTCGAGTTGGCCCCGATACCAAATGTGAGGATTGGCTATGGAATTGAGAAATGAGAGAGTAGACAATGATAGTGTGAGCCAAAGAGAAAGAGTGTGTACTGTCTTGATGTTATAGTAGGTTGCAAGTACTAAATGAAAGTATAACTAAGGTCTAAGGTTGACCTAACTATTGGGTATTTCACTTACGCCTCACTTATGCCTATGTTCATATAGGAGTGTCGGTGATCAATAAGACACTGAGGCACTTTTTACTCTCGGTAGGAGAGGGTTTTTCCCCCAGACTTATGGTATTATTTTGTATGTGCTTATGACACACACTTATGGGCACTTACCGTGTTCGGGTGTGAATACCCCCTACAACCCTAAGGTTTAAGGGTTGTACCTTGTACTTTCAGTTTACACTCTTTCAGTCTATTGCATTGGGTGTCGTGCTTCACTCTCACACTGTCTACTGTTCTCTGTGCTGAGCTTCGATCTTGCCTTTCTCCCTCACATTTGGTATCAAAGCATTGGCTTTGCTCTGCTCAACTTAGGTTCTACCTCCGCTCAGTCTAGTTCTACCCCATTGGCTGCTTCACCAACGCCTCAGTGGAAGACTACAAGAGCCCTCTGTAGTAGCTCGACTTGCTCCTTGGAGCCGTCTAGCCAGACGCTTGCTGCCCTCCCAGTCTAGACTGCACACGCTCCACCCATCAGCAGTCACCTCGCCTGGACCAGCGCCCGCTTGGACCAGCCCCCTTGTTTTGCGCTCGCTTCGACCAGCGCTTGCCTAGACCAACACCCTTGTGTTGCGCTCGTGTGGCCGCCAGCTTGCCTGCGACGTCCTGCTTGATAGTCCTTATGTCATCAGTCGCACGCCCTGCCAGCTGTTGCCAGTTGTTGCGCCTGTTAACCATCGCTAGCCCAGTCCAACTGAAGCGCCCATCTAAAGCGCCGCTTGTACTCGCCTGACACCTGACGTCCCGCTTGACAGTCCTCACGTCATCATTTGCACGCCCGCCAGTAGTCAATCCGTAATTTTTTTCTGGTAAACGTTTTTTTTAAAAATTTTAATTCTAGCATAAATTTTTGGAAGCAGGGGTTCCTACGCAACAAGGCACAACATTCAGAAACGTATTTGGGACACATTGAATGCAATTTCTGGACACATTGAATGCAATTTCTGGACACATTCATCAAAAAGTTTTGGGGCTTTTATGTTTTCTGGGGACATTGGCATACGGAGTGCAGCTACAGTCATTGATAGACTGTTTTGAATAAATCTGAAGCAAGAAATTTTAGGAATTTTGCTGGTACAGTGGACTGCGTGCATTACAGACAATTTTGACAGAGTGTACCTCTGTACTCTAATTGTAGAAAGTTATTTCCTGCAATTTGTGGAAATTTTCAGATTTTCAGTGTGGTCCTGCTTTGACATTGCTCTTTTGCCTTTTTTTGGTAATTGATAATCATGGAAAATTAGGGAGGAGATGTCTTCACCTATGTATCCAAGGAAGACACATTGGATGGAAATAACTATTCACTTTGGTCCTTCATGATGAAGAATGTACTTGTGGCAAAAAATCTTTGGGATTATGTTAGTGGAGAAGAAGCTCGACTTGGAGTTGTGGCTCCAGCTACTCCTCCTCCAGGAGGATGTGCACAACGGGCATCTCAACCTTGTTAACCGTCAAACGAATAAGGTGGAAAATCTGGAAAAGCTAAAGCAGAAGACAAATGCCAATGCAAAGTGAAACGGAAGACGAAGGCGTGCCAAGAAAAATCTAGAAACATTAGAAGCGCAGAAAAGTCCTAAATATGGGAAAAGGCCCACAAGGAAAAGCGCAAGTCAATACTTTTGTAAAAGAGCGCAAGCGCATCATGATTTAATTTAAGGAGCGCCGGGCTCTCACCCGTGCAATTTGTAAAGGTAGATGGGCGGTAGGAAGGAAGCTAGGAAGATAGAAGGATAATGGGAAAAAGGACCTAGGCCACGGCCGGCCATGTAAAAAAGGGGATAAGGGGATGACCGCCCAAAAAGGGATTTAGGGTTTTGTATATAAAGTTGAAAAGTGAATGAGAAGCTCATTCTTGTGTATGGCAAAAAGTGGCTCTCCTCTTCTTCTTCTTGCTTGCTTGAGCTTGTGCTTGAGAGAGGGAGTGCGAGAGTGTGAGGGAGTGAGTGTGTGAGGGTGAGGGACCGTGGGGTGGAGAAGCTCTCCATCTTCTCCTCTCTTCTTCTCTTCTCTTTTTTTCTCTTCTCTTGCTTGTGTCTATGGAGCTTGGAGCGTGGAGCTTGAGGATGGAGCTTGCTTGAAGCTTGCACTTGGATGGTGGAGCAACCGGAGTGCGTGGGAGAGGAGGTAACTCGAACGGCATGGAGGTAAGCTCACTACACCCGTAGATATGGATGACGCGTCGGCTATGTGAGAGGTAGCCATTAGTGCTCGGCTTGGAATGCTTGAAGCAATAAGCGGTCCGTGGGTCTTGGCGGTTGAGCGAAAGCATAGTGTTGATGCTCTCATTGATGCTCTCATTGATGAAGGAGCAGATTTCAATATCTTGACTTACGAAGCATGGACTTTACTAGGTCAACCAGAGCTCAAACCGACTGATGCAACTCTTAATCCTTACGGGGAACACCCTTAAGCACTTCTAGGGAAGTACAGAATCCTTGTAACTATTGAAACAGAAAGCTTGCCAGTCCTGTTCTATGTTCCTCCAAATAGCGAGAATTGTGGAAAGGAAATCCTCCTAGGAAGGGCCTTCAAAAAGGCAACGAAGTGTGAAGCCGACCATATAGCACAGAGGATACACCTAACACTACCAGGTGTGAGGATAATCACGACTTTTAGCAAGGGTGACCTCACCAAACCTCAAGGGAAGGGCAAGGAGCATTCTGACATACCAAGCAAGCCTAGTAATGAGAGCAAGGAGTTGTTGAAAGAGTTGATACAAGCGCAGGTTGAACGGAGAGAACTAGTGAGTGAGGCCATACTTGAAACAAAAAGGTTAGGAGACAAGGCCAAGGATAGGGTTTGGACTTACAAATATCGTAGAAGACTACGAAAGAAGCCCCAGCCTTATAGACGAAGGCATCGATGGAGAGCTAGCACAACGCCACGATGGATATCCAAGGCGTTGCTTCGTGCTCAAGGGTATTATGTAGGCAACCGATGGATTTGGGTACCAAAACCCCCTGGTAAACCACCTCTGTCAGAAGCCCAAATTATGTCAAAAGCAAAGAGGAGTAGGAGGAAACCTAAACGAAAATTCAAGTCTCGAACCAAAAATATTGGAGTGATTGAGTCCCTCACGATTAAAATCAAGAAACCAAACATGACCTATCAAAAAGTAGATCCTCAGTTTAGCGTGCTTAGCAAGCAGATATCAGAGGCAACTGTCGAGCGTGCACAAGGTCCACTAGTGCCCAAGGAGTCTTTGACTTCCCAAGAGGATAATGAGCACCACAGGCATAACATTGCTCACGATAAGGTTGATTGCTCAACAAAGCTAATGACAGAATCGTCTAACAATCACGAGCAAATTCTCCAGTCAGTGCCAAGCCCACGTAGAAGTCCCAAATCTCCTACATCCTCTTCACCTAAATGGACACTGGAAGCACGGCAGCAGTAGCCTCGTGCCGTTGCTCAATCTACACAAGTGAATGCGCAAAGGGCAACAAAAGACACGACCACTTCTGATTTGTCTAAGGACTTGACACTGCAGTCTACCAATGGTAGCCAGTCCACTGAACTAGCCACCACTACTTCCAATTAGGGGCCACAGCAGTCACAACCTTTGGCCGTAACAACACCCATTGCGGAACATGTCCTTAGCAATTCACCTTTGGAAGAGATGTCGCAACAAACATCCTTGAGATCTCCAATCCTTCCAAAGCACCTAAAGCCTAGGCTTGAGGATAAATCTCTTGAAGACTTGGCCAAAGAAATGGCGCATCTGACCAATGAACCAGAGATAAAGTGCACGGTGAAGCTTGATCACAAGTTGACAGCCATCACACGTGCATACGTTCATCGGAAGGCCAACACCAGAGCACACAAAGCTCATAGCTGAACCACTGACTTGGTATGAGCAGCAACATGTTTGTCTCTGCTATGCAGCTATTGTTGAAGAAGTCATGAAGGACATCCCAAAAGCCACAGCTAGAGAATTGCGCTTGATACCCTCATTTTATACAGCTCTATGTGAGATAAACAAGGAAAATCTTGAAGCAATCAAACGAAAAGGGAAAGGACAAGGTACCTTTGCACAAAATTGGTACTCCAACCAAAGTTTGGCAGCCAAAATTGGCCACCGACTAATGACACTTGTTGAGCAAAGGAAAGCCCTTTGGACATCAATACATGATTCCACGTACGCTGCCCCGACCTCATTGGCAATTGCCCATGATATCCAGCTTTCTACCACTGTCCAAAAACATCCCTTGCATGATAAAGTGCTTCTAGAAGAAGATCTACACGTGGCTAGCAGGCTAGGAGTAGGGAGCATGGTACTTGATGTCAGCGCATATGTCTTCTGCCTCACTCAAGACCCTACAATCCTAGATCTCTATGCTTCCCATCAATACAACCCTGACTTCTTCAATTGGTTTCTTCCAAGCCTACATGACAAAAATCCTAAACCATCCATTGGTTTCTACACTAGAGTCACCCAAACCTCCAGAGCAAGAGAACAACAGCTCTAAACACAACACTCACCTTGACAAGAAGCAATGGAGACAGGTTCTAATAGATAAGGACAAAAATCTAGAGTAAATACCTAACCAGGCAATTGTCAATGCAATCGAATGCGGGGCTGAACAGAGGAGAATTAGCTGGACAGCTAGACTCTCCAAAAAGAGAGCTAGTTGAACCCTCGCAACCTAGCAAGGCTGTTCAACCTAGTGAGGCCGTAGCAAAATTCCATGACGACATGCCACAGAAAGAGAATACTAAGGCCCAACCAAGCACATCAACTATTGACCTAGTTTAGGATCCTGAGTTCTTAAAGGATAGTGCCCAAGAGAAAGAGAAGAAAACAACGAAAACAACGACAGTTGCAAGCTACTGCAGACGACAAGAAGATTGGGACCAAGAGTACTGAAGAGATGATGAACAAAGTGTCTGGTTCATCCATAGATAAACCCATTGCCATCTCTCCTAACAACAGTGAAATCTCAGACACATCCATGTATTCTGATAAATCAAAGCAACAATTACCATCAATTGTTGCTTGCGACACTCAATCCACCGATAGAGAAACTTGCATTGATCAATGAAGAGTGGATACAACACTGTCACAACAGGATGCTAAGACCATGCCGGTCACATCCGAGGAGAACCATGACACAACTACCATAAAGCCTCAGGAGAAACATGAAAACCTCAAAGGCATAAGCAATCCTGGCATTGATCAATCTTGCTCATCTAGGTCTGAGCCCCCAGCTATGCTAAAGCCTAAGGAAACCCTTAGAACTTTGCATGAGATAGCAGCCGAGCAAGCCCTCATAGAACATAGAGATGTGGCAGAGTGCTTGACGGAGTGGGACACTAAACTGAAATTATTCGCACGTGTCTATGTTCATGCAGACATGGGCACATTCCCTAGAGAGCAGCTTGAGGAATATTTGCCGTATCCGCTATCGTGGGAAGAGCAAGAATATCTCGACGGACATTATGACAAGCTCTTACATGAACGCATGCGACTCATCTCTGACGAGGAGGTTGACGAACTACGCTTAACTGTGACATTTAATGAAATGCTCTGCCAGCCAAATCTCTTAGAGATAGAGCAACTAAAGCGACAATCACAGGGTAGAAGCCAATTTGGAAAACGTTGATTTGAAAACCGCGCTACAATGGCCGAACTTGGAGCCCAAATCATGACAGTCTCAGAGGAGCGACTGGCCAAATGGCGGTCCCAAAGAGACCCGACCTATGTGGCACCAACTTCATTTCGAGTTCTAGCTACAGTTCGAGGTATTGACCTAGTTGGAACTAGCCTAGAGAGCCCTTTGATTAATAAAGTTCTCACTGAGGAGGAGCTAGATGCTTCCAGTAGATTGGGACAAGGCACCATTCTACTCGATGTTGCCAAATATTTATTATTGCTAAGTAGGCTACCACAGAAGCTAGATATATGTGCCACACTCGAATACAATCCTGAGTTCTACAATTGGTTTTTATCCTCACGGAGTGACATGGTTTCATGAACATGTACATAAATAAACAACTTGTTTTGTGGCTGTGTAAATAATACCAAAAGAAGCAAAGAACAACACACCCCATAAGCAATGATGACCAAGTGCAGGTGATACGCATCAAGTCAAAACTAAGGGATTTAGGTTGGCGATGTCTTGTTTAGCTGGACATTTTCATTATGGTTGAAGCATATGACTTGCATGTACTCTCACGCCTTTCCAAGTGAATGCAGAATGACACAGGTCAATGCCTAGAAGCGTTTAACATCCAAGTCACCACAAGACCACCAACCCCATAAAGAACCATTATGGAAAAAGTGACAGGAATACCAAGAAACAAAAGCCATGACGGAAGTGCCACTGGATGAGAACCCAAGGACACCTTTGCAGAAAGCACATATTGCAACTGAGCATGGCCAAAGCATAATCATCGATTACCTCCTCCTTCTTGGCCAAACTCTATGTTCGGGCAGGAGCCACGCTCTCAACAAGGGCGAACGTCTCTTCATCATCCAGGATTCAATTCGCAAGATGCTCTGCCCTTGTCCATGCACAGCTCACTCCAAGTGCTACCTCAATTGTTTGATGTCTCACATATTACAAAAAGGTTTGCAAAATCTCAAGGTATCTTTTCATCTCAACAATAGTTCCTCTAGCATCAAGGCTAGTGACACAATCATCTCTGTAATATCCATTCTTCATAGCCATCCCAACATTTCTCAATCCAAATGAAAGGCTAACAGCCTCAATGTATGGCATTGATTGTATTCATTTTTTCCACCAAAAAAAAAAGAAAGAAAGAAAGAAAAAAGAAAAGAAAAGAAAAGGGAAAAAAAAAAGCACACACGATCACAATACCGTACCTAGGGGTCCTCAAATTAGGTACGTCCGGTGATCTTGGTCGGCTGGCTCCGTCTCTAATTCCCTAGCCCTTTGTACATCCCCCACAATTGTTCAGGGCACATCAAGGGCAGGACATACCTAGGGAGCTCGCCTCGCCTATGGTTAGACCTGTCACCCTGAACCACTTGCACAATTCTTTTGTACTCCATCTCAATGCCATTACAATCAACAGTGGTAAGCAAGGCATGAAAGACAATGGAAAAGTACACCATACTTTTCAAGCACTACAAGTAGCCACTAGCTACCAAAAGCTAAGACATCAAGGAGCTCAATTATGCTACATTGCCTTGACAAGACCATAATGATGTCTCAAGCAATCTTCAAGTGTACTCTCCGTCTTCATTGATAAATTTTTCCATCAACTTAGCCCCTTGCTTCATTGACCCATTGCTATACAAGGAACCATGCCAACAGTCTTCTAACTCAGTAATATCTAATTACGCACGTGTACTCACTTAATATTCACACTATAACCTATACACGGTTTGGATCCTCAAGTGCAGGACAATACTCCAGGCTTGCTTAGAGTTCGACTTGTCTCCTAAACTAATCAAAATATGTCTTGTGTACGATAAGAAGACTAGCACTACCCCTTAGGGAGAGACCACATGAGAGGTTTTCCAATTGCAGGTATTAAAGACTCCAATGAAAGCGCCGTCAGCTCTACATCAACACTCAACTCTGAACTCTTGTCCTTCACTTCATCATGCAAGACCACCAGAGAATCATCACGAGCAGAATCCACCATGAGCATCCCAAGAACACCAACACCCGTGCCAGCTATGAGTGACCATTCCCAACAAAGAGTAGCCCTATCGCCACCTACAACAATCATATCACCAGCCAATCAGAACAGCAAAGCGCCACCAACGACCTTTATCTGCACCAACATCAGAACTCCTCCAAGGCAAACCACAATAGTCCCTTCCACCCACGTCTTCGGTGCAAGCTCCGCATGCCACCTTCGACGAGGAGTGCCATGGGACTGGCCCTCGTCTAGGAGGGGGGTAATGTTAACCGTCAAACGAATAAGGTGGAAAATGTGGAAAAGCTAAAGCAGAATACAAATACCAATGCAAAGTGAAACGGAAGACGAAGGCGCGCCAAGAAAAATCTAGAAACACGAGAAGCGTAGAAAAGTCCTAAATAAGGGAAAAGACGCACAAGGAAAAGCGCAAGTCAATACTTTTGTAAAAGAGCGCAAGCGCATCGTGATTTAATTTAAGGAGCGCCGGGCTCTTACCCGTGCAATTTGTAAAGGTAGATGGGTGGTAGGAAGGAAGCTAGGAAGATAGAAGGGTAATGGGAAAAAGGACCTAGGTCACGGCCGGCCATGTAAAAAAGGGGATAAGGAGATGACCGCCCAAAAAGAGATTTAGGGTTTTATATATAAAGTTGAAAAGTGAATGAGAAGCTTATTCTTGTGTATGGCAAAAAGTGGCTCTCCTCTTCTTCTTCTTCTTCTTCTTCTTGCTTGCTTGCTTGAGCTTGTGCTTGAGAGAGGGAGTGTGAGAGTGTGAGGGAGTAAGTGTGTGAGGGTGAGGGACCGTGGGGTGGAGAAGCTCTCCATCTTCTCCTCTCTTCTTCTCTTCTCTTCTTTTCTCTTCTCTTGCTCGCGGCTATGGAGCTTGGAGCGTGGAGCTTGAGGATGGAGCTTGCTTGAAGCTTGCACTTGGATCGTGGAGTAACCGGAGTGCGCGGGAGAGGAGGTAACTCGAACGGCATGGAGGTAAGCTCACTACACCCGTAGATATGGATGGCGCGTCGGCTATGTGAGAGGTAGCCATTAGTGCTCGGCTTGGAACGCTTGAAGCAATAAGCGGTCCGTGGGTCTTGGCGGTTGAGCGAAAGCTCCCACAAGCCTGCTCCACTTCAACCACTTCCACAAAGATCAGCAGCTCAAAAAGCATGGGATACACAGGCTTTGTCGCTGATTGCATTGGTAGTTCAGCGGTCAATCATCCCCCACATTCGTTCAGCAGCTTCTTCACGAGAAGCTTGGCTAACTTTGGAGCAGATGCTTGCAAGCAAGAATGAGACTCACATCTCTTTCTTAAAGAAAGAGCTAGAGACATTGAAAATGGATGAAGGTGATTCTATTTAGGATCACTTGAACAAAATTCAGGACTTGCGAGAGCAACTCATGAATGTTGATGAGCACTATTCGGATGCACAAATGATATCTACCACTTTAAACTCGCTACCTCCTTCGTACTTGGCTTTTCATATGGCCTTAAACCTCACCATGAGGATTGACGCGCAGCCAATCACTTTTCTTCAGTTAGTCAGTTTGCTTCTAGAGGAGGGGTAAACAAGTAGAAATAGTAGTGTGGATGCTATAGCCTCTGAGCAGGCTTTTATGGCTAGATAGAAGGGCAACGGCAACTAAATGAAGAATGCTCTGCAAAGTTCTGGAACTTCTGGCACATCACAAGCAAGTAAAAAACAAGGGGACACGCAAGCCAAAAAGGAAAAATGCCATTATTGTAAGAAGCTATGCCACTACATCATTGAGTGCAGAAAGCGTATTACCAAGGAGAGGGAGTCAGGAATGTTTGTTTTTGATGCCTCCTTTCACTACTACTGAGTTTGCGTCCTTTGTTGTAGACAAGGACTATTGTTTTTACACATGCAGTTATGACATCTCTTGGGCAGATCGAGCATTTAGCTCTACTGAGGATATAGGCACTTGGTTTTTGACAGTGGTGCTTCTAGGCATATTACATATCGCAGAGATTTTTTTGCTCTTGTTAGTGTTGCTCCAGTTGGCAAGTCTGTATAGTGTGCCATTAATGTATCATACCCTGTTTGAGGTATTGGGGAGATTGTGCTCATAGCCATTGATGGCTCTATTCTCCACCTACAGGATGCTTTATTTGTGCCAGGCATAAAGAAGAATTTGCTCTCTATTTCTTCTTTCGCATGTTGTGGATTGTGAGTCACATTTGATGATGACAGATGCATGGTGAGAGACAAAGAATACATGACCGTGGTCTTGACAGGCACTTTATGTCATGGGTTATACGAGTTGGATGCTTTTTCAGTTGATCGGTCAGCGTATTTGACATCCACTCTTACTCCTGCTATGATACAGGTAGAGTTATGGCATGCTAGGATGGGGCATGTCAACTTTGGCAACTTGATACTCTTACAGCGTACACAGATGCTAGATGGATTACCTCTACTCGAGAGACCTCCTGAGCACTTGTGCGAAGGATGTATTTTGGGGAAAATGCATCGTTTTTCTTTTCCCCGCGATGTTGCTTTTAGAGCAATAGCCAGGTTGCAGTTAGTGCATTCGGATGTATGTGGGCCTATGCAGACAAAGTCATTGGGAGGATGTTACTATTTTGTGACTTTTATTGATGACTTTACTCGATTTTGTTGGGTCTACTCTTTGGTCAAAAAGTCAGAAGTGGATGATGCATTCTTGGCTTTTATTACACTTGTTGAAAACCAGTCTGGTTGTAAAATTAAGACTCTCCGTTTAGACCGAGGGAGAATACATGTCCTCTATGCTGAATTTTTTTTTGAAGCAAGGGCATTGTCCATCAGTACACTACTGCTTATACTCTACAACAGAATGGGGTTGCAGAAAGGAAGAATCTGTCACTCATGGAGATGGCCAGATGTATGCTGAAGGCAAAGAGCTTGCCTCACAGTTTTTGGATGGAAGTAGTCACGTGTGCTTGCCATGTTTTGAACAGATGCCCCACCAAAGCTTGAAGAAAATTACACCTTTTGAGGCTTGGAACAGCCGGAAAGCTTTTGTTGGACACTTTCATACCTTTGGGTGCCTTGCATATGCACATATTCCAAAGGTACTTAGAAAAAAGTTGGATGACAAGGCTGTTAAATGTATTTTTGTGGGTTATAGCAGTGAAAGCAAAGGCTAAAGACTCTATGATCCTGTTTCTAAAAAGGTGTTTGTCAGTAGGGATTGATGAAAAATCAGAACTGTCCCTGGCTGGTTTAGACACATATCAGGCTGCCCGTGATGTATTTGAAGGGCTGCTGCCCATTACATTTGGTGATTCAGTTGGAGTTTCAGCAAGTGAACTCAATGTTCAGCCAGCTGCTCCTTTGGAAAATGCAGAAAATCAGCCATTGGCTGATTTGAATATTCAACAAAGTGCTGAAACTGAAATTCAGCAAGAGCTTATGCACAGTCGAAAGGCAAGATAAATGCCTAGATGGTATTTATAGACTATGAAAGATAGTCATCTGGATGCACCCATGGCTGGTTGTACTAGAAGGCAAGCTCGTATGCATGATACTGCACATACCTTGGAGTTTGTCATGGCAGCAAGCACCCTTGATGATGAGGAGCTGGAATGTTTTGAGGATGCACAACAGAGTGTGCATTGGAGCAGCAATGCAAGCTGAATTGGATTCTATCACTAAGAATCAAACATGGGATTTGGTGTCTTTGCCATTTGGGAAGAAAGCCATTGGAACAAAATGGGTCTACAAGCTAAAATGGAATGTAGATAGATCCATTGACAAATACACGGCAAGGCTTGTAGCTAAAGGCTATGCACAAAGGAAAGGCATTGATTATGAGGAGACATTTGCTCCTACTTCCCGCATGACGACCATCAGGTCTATGGTTGCTTTGGGTGCTCATTATGGATGGACTGTACATCGGTTGAATATTAAAACTGCATTTTTACATGGGAAACTTCACGAGGAAGTATATGTACAGCAGCTCATTGGTTTTGCAATTGAGAGATGAGAACACTTGGTTTGCAAGCTGAAAAAAACTTTATATGGTTTGAAACAAGCTCTTAGAGCTTGGTATGCAAAGATAGATGCTTTCTTGCTTAGCCAAGGGTTCATAAACAACTCATTTGAGTCTACCTTTTACGTATGTAAAGAGGGGGGATTCATGTTGATCATTTATCTTTATGTTGATGATCTCTTGCTTACAGGGACACATGTTGATCAGATTTCAGCATTTAAATAAAATTTGCAGCAAACTTTTGACATGTCAGACTTGGGGTCTTTGCATTATTACTTGGGCATTCAGTTCATACATGATGCTAGAGGTATTGGGTTATCACAGTCAAGATACATTGGTAAACTTCTTGAGAAGTTTGGCTTACAAGATTGTAAGCCAATCTGTATACCAATGGAACTTGAACTTAAGCTGTCATTACATGATGACAGTGATTTGTTTGATATACATACATATGCTCCAGCAGTTGGATGTCTTATTTACCTATGCAACACTAGGCCGAACATACAGTTTGCAGTTTCAGCCCTCAACAGATATATGCATCGGCCACGCATGTCACATTGGCAAGCTGTTAATCGTGTCTTCCGTTACTTGCAGGGTACTCGATCTCTTGGATTGCTTTATGCCAAGAAGAAACCACTGCAATTACATGCTTACAGTGATTCTGATTGGGCTGGTGATTATGATTCACGTCACTCCACTAGTGGCAATTGTTTCTTTCTTGGCTCATCTTGCATATCTTGGCTTAGCAAGAAACAGTCCACTGTTGCCACATCGTCATGTGAAGCTTAATACAAGGCAGCTTTCACTATCACAGTTGAATGCGTATGGATTAGGCGTTTGCTAGCTGATCTGGATGTATTTGTTATGGAGCCTACTCCTTTGTTCACTGACAGTCAGAGTGCCATTGCAGTGGCACGGAACCCACTGTTTCATGCATGAACAAAACACATTGAGATACATTATCACTTTGTCAGAGAGAGGCTACATGCAGGTGATATCAGCCTTGTCTATTGTTCTACCACTAGTAATGTGGCAGACATCTTCACCAAAGCTCTTCCTCGTGAAAAATTTAAAGCATTTCGCAATGCTTTAAATTTGATCTCCCTTGGTAGCGGATGATCCTTGTACTCTTGATCACTCTTTACTCCAGGGGGTTTGTTGGGTATTTCACTCACGTCTCACTTATGCATGACACACACTTACGGGCACTTACCGTATTCGGGTGTGAACATCCCCTACAACCCTAAGGTTTAAGGGTTGTACCTCTTGTACTTTCAGTTTACACTCTTTCAGTCTATTGCATTGGGTATCATGCTTCACTCTCACACTGTCTACTGCTCTCTGTGCTAAGCTTCGATCCTCCCTTCCTTCCTCACACTAACCAACCTTCCACACCCTAACTAGAGTTAAATTAACCAACCATAGGGCCCAGTGTCACCACATTGAAGTCCTAAGACACAAGGTGTCCACACCACACTTTGACACTTATTTAAGTGTTCACATACCATACAAATTACATTGAGTACTGCCTAGAATTGACAAATTCTAGCACTACATGCCTTATCCAAGGAGGCAGGAAGTCGAACTACGACTCTGAAAGGTTGGTAGGTATGATTTTCCCCTAATTTTTAATGTCAATATATATAAGCTAGAAGATAGCCTCAAGTTCCATGAGAAGGACTTGATTCCCTCTTTTAAATGGTTTGTGGAGGACTTCTTAGCTTGTTCGAACCTTGCTTTCATCGCCATGTGCAACTACTTAAGGTTACTTCTCCAATCGCTCAATTAAAATAAGTTAGTAGAAGAAGAGGGTCTTCATCCCAAATGTTGTTACTTTCATGAGCTACGCACACTAGACTTAATGTAACACTTATTGTTTCAAGTGCTTCAAGCAACATGGCTATGGCTACCTCTCACATAACCATTGCGTGCTCTCAAACAGACACAAGGAACTCATTGATTTACCTTCTTGTTGTAGTCTATCCACAAAAGGATCATCGATGGCTCCACAATCCAAGCAGTGCCTCAAGTGAGCTCCACCTCTGTAGCCTCAATCACCATGCAAAGTTCATGTTGAAGAAAAATAAGAAGAAAAAGAAGAGGAGGAAGCAAGAGCTTCTTCCAGATTGATTCCTCACTCTACCTCACACTCTCCTTTCCTCTCTCTGTCTCTCTCTTTCTCTCACACACACACACACACACACACACACACACACACACACAAGAAAGATATATGTAAGAAGCAAAAAAAGAGCTCACAAGATTGCACACCACAAGAATGAGCTTATTCATTTACTTTTTAGCTTTTATATATGGCCTTAGTTTTCTTGGGCACCCTCCCATTTCCTTGGCTTAGACTAGTCTTCTCTTGCCTTGCACGCATTCTTTGATATTTTACAACATTTTAAAAACTTGTTGGGCCTAGATTTTTTGTGCTTGTGCCCCACTCAAGATGTTATTGCAATTGGTATAGGAGTGAGCTTGGCTCTCTTTTACAAAATAATTTCAAAATAATTTTCTGTGCAAAAAATTACATGTATTGGATAGGTGCTCTGATTTGTGCTTCTCTTGTCATTCTAAAAATTTATCATTTTTTTTGTGATCCTTTTGTTGTGCCTCCCTAGAAGGGGTTAATAACACTTCTAAGACATGTCGTGGATGATGGATAAGACGAGGATATGGAGATAGATGCCACATCACCATTCAACGCACCACTAGATGAGATTACAAATATTTGCCTATCTAAGAGACGTTATGCTGGTGGAAGTCTCAATGCATAGACCATGAGCAGACTTGGCTTTGAAGACCCCATACAATTGCCTATTTTAGAAGAGGATTCGAGTTTAGATAGCTTATTTTATATTGACATTGGGGCTATCACACTGAAAGGGAAGTGGAACCTAGGAGGAAGAAGCTTGGCGGTGAGAGCTATGGCGGATGCAGAGCAAGAGCCAAGAGAGAGAGAGACTCAAAAGTGGGAACTCCAACAACAACAATGTGTGGCCGGGCCTTCCTTTATTCAAACTATCACTAAAAGAATAAAGAATAAGTGATTGTGAGGGGCGCCCGCCACTTGCAGTGTCAGTGGCGGCTACTGTTAGTGTAGTAATATACGGGCGGCTAGATGGAGGCGCCTTTACCCCCAACAACCTCCCACTTAAAGGCAAATCTGCCCCAATGAGAGAGAGAAAAAAGAAAAGACAGTACAACATGTACATGTGTACAACAGGATAAGGAAAAAGACGTCATCTCATCCAATGCCTATCAATCTTCTGAGGAAGGCAAAGCGCTCAGTAGTGACGCTCTTCGTGAGCAAGTTTGCAGGATTCTGCTCAATCAAAATTTTGACAAGGTCAACAAACGTGTTCTCAACGACCTCGCGAATAAAGTGATACCTCACCTCAATATGTTTCGTCTTCGCATGGAAGACCGGATTCTTGGCCAGGATTCTTGGCCAATTGAATGGCACTCATAGAATTCGAATGCAGTGTAGGCATAACATCTGTCATACCAAGGTTTGCAATCAAATGGCCTAACCTTGCAAGCCTCTATGGCTGCAATATACTCTATCTCTATAGTAGAAAGGGCTGTATACTTCTGCGCCTTGGATATTCAAGAGATAGCCCCTTCAACATAAGTGAACACATAGCCAGAAGTGGGCTTCCTACTATCTGCATGTCGTGCATAATCAGAGTTAGTGTATTCCACAATTCCTGTATCCTAGCTGCCATAATAAAGACACATATTTGCTGTGCCCTTCAGGTACCTCATGATACCCTTCACGGTATCCCAATGTTTCTTGCCAGGTGTAGCCATATAACGTGTCACAACCCCAACTGCAAAAGCAATATCTGGACGGGTGGCTATCATGGCATACATAAGACTGCCCACGGCTGATGCATAGGGAATCTTGGCCATCTCGGCTCTCTGCTCATCTGTCTGCGGATAATCGGCCTGTGAAACCTTTAC
Organism: Lygodium microphyllum; assembly: GCF_053477565.2. Classification (NCBI taxonomy): domain Eukaryota; kingdom Viridiplantae; phylum Streptophyta; class Polypodiopsida; order Schizaeales; family Lygodiaceae; genus Lygodium; species Lygodium microphyllum. Next base: position 69,290,320 of record NC_141153.1, read on the forward strand.
ATGAGAAGATAATGGACAGTCAATAGGCTTAACATCCTGTATGCGGAAGCGCTCAAGGACTTTATGAATGTACTCCCTCTGTGATAGATAGAGTAGTCCCTGAGATCTATCGCGCGTAATACGCATACCAAGTATCTGAGAGGCCTGTTCTAGATCTTTTATCTCAAAGCTCTTCTTGACCTGAGCCTTAAGAGCATCTAGCTCCTCATGAGCTGTCCCAACTAAAAGCATGTCATCCACATAGAGTACCAAAATCAGTAAAGAACCATCACGGGCTTCCTTCGTGTACAAGCACGGATCCATAGCACTGCGACTGTAGCCCTATGACTGCATGAATGCATAAAACTAAAGGTAACATTCCCTAGGTGCCTGCTTCAAGCCATATAAACTCTTCTTTAGCTTGCACACTAGGTGTTCCTTGCCAGGGTCTGCAAAGCCCTTAGGCTACTCTATGTAAATCTCATCATGCAAGTCCCCATGTAGAAAAGTAGTCTTGACATCCATTTGGTACAAGTCCAGGTCAAACTGTGCAATCAAGGCCAAGACTAAGCGTAGGGTGGTCATCTTGACCACAGGAGAAAAGACTTCATTAAAGTCAACACCATGCTTCTACTTAAAATCCTTAGTAACCAATCGAGCCTTGTATGCCGGCTTGGGGTGTCCAGGGGTACTTTTCAGCTTGTACACTAACTTGCATGGCAAAGTCTACTTACCCTGAGGCAAGGAAACCAAATCCCAAGTTTGATTCTTATGCAATGAGTTAAGCTTAGATTGCATAGCTCTCTCCCAAGAGTGACAATCACCCTTGTGCATAGCCTCATCATAAGTGAGAGGCTCTCCTGCATCTGTAACCAGTACATAATCCATAGAGGGCGCAAAACGGTCAGGAGGTTGTCTATCTCTAGTAGAACGCTTCAATCCAGGCTCTGCTACCTGACCGACATCTTGTCTAATATCAGCATTCTAGCATCTGGGCCATGAGCATCAGGTGATGCTGCACTTTGTCTAGCTGGCCGTGGAGCGGGCTGAACGGGAGCAGGTGGCTCCTCCTGAAAGATAACTCTGCGTATCTCAACGACTTTCTTAGGCTGCATATGCATTTTGTCCTCATGAAAGATGACATCATGGCTGCGGATCACTTTCCGCGCGTGCGGATTTCATAGACGGTAATCCATCTCTCGTGCATCTCCATAGCCAATGAAAATGCATTTGACACTCTTAGGATCTAGCTCATTGCGTTTGTCCTTGGGCACATGGCAGAATGCCTCACATCCAAAGACACACAAATGATCATAAGAGGGGGGCTTGCCTGCCCATACCTCCTCTGCAACTTGAAAGTCAATGCCACTGCTAGGCGACCTGTTAATGAGATGCACTGCAGTAGTAACTGCTTTAGACCAAAAGTGCTGCGGTAAGCTAGCTTGGCTAAGCATGCTATGGACCCTTTCCTAAATGGTCCTATTCATGTATTCAGCTATACCATTCTGGGGTGGGGTATAAGGGGCAGTTGAGTGACGCTTAATATCCCGCTCATCACAAAACTGCTCAAAAGCACGTGATACATACTCACCCCCATTATCTGACCTTAGGTATTTGAGCCTTTTCCCAGACTGGTTCTCTGCCAATGCAAGCCAACACTGCAATATGTCTAAGACATCGGATTTTCTCTTTATGGGATAAGCTCAAACCTTACGTGAGTAATCATCCATGAAAGTAACAAAGTACTTTGCTCCACTAAGTGATTGACAGGGCATGGGCCCACATACATCTGAGTGCACAAGATCCAAGGGCTCACCCATGCGTTTCTTACCAGACTTTTTATGCGTATTTCTAGTCTGCCTGCCATACAAACAATGATCACAAGAATCAAAGTGTGAAGAGTCAAAAGGCGGAAAATATTGCAAAAAGCACAGAGCATTTTCATTCCTTTAAGAGACATATACCCCAAATGAGCATGCCAAAGGGATACATGGGGGATAGAACCCACAGACAAAACATGATCCAATGTAGCTCTAGATACAAGTAAGGGATAGAGGCTGCCAGACTTGGCACCTCTTGCAAGCACAAGCCTGTCACGAGTAATCTTCCATGCAGAGTCTCTAAAAGACACAAAATACCCTGCATCATTAAGCTGACCAGCTGACATAAGGCTGCGAGTCAACGCAGGTACATGGCATACATCATGTAAAACAAAAGAACTGCCAGAAGGAAAGTGCAACCTAACATCTCCAATGCCCACAATGTCAAGAGACCTGTCATCACTAAGACGCATAGAGCCAGACATGGTACGATAGGTATGAAACCAATCTCTATAAGGTGTCACATGAAAGGATGCACCCGAATCCAAGAGCGAGCACTGTGCATACATAGAATGTATCTCAGAAGTCTGTAAGGCATCGCATAAAGAAACTGCAAGTATGTAATCATCATCTGAATCAGTGGCCTGCATGATGTTAACCTCTTCTATCTTCACACTGGACTTTGCAGGTACAATACTGCACTCAAAAGACTTTTCGTGCACTTTTTCTTTTCCATTTTCCTTGCGCTTATCATTGCGCATTTTATGGCACTGCGGCCTAATATGTCCTGCTTTCCCACAATAATGACAGGTAAGATGAGACTTCCATTCACGGGACTTATTGCGACCACGTGACTTGGACCTGGACTTCTGAGAGTCCATGCCCTTATGATTATTATCATGCTTGCCATGTTTGCCACCTCTAATGGTTAATGCATATGAAGAGCGGGAAGCATCATTTCTTCTTCTGTTGATTTTCTCAGTCAAGAAAGCACTCTCAACATCTTTGATTTTCAGCCCATCAAGCTTGTTCGTGCATATGGCAGTACGGAAGACATCCAATGATTCAGGCAAGGTGCCAAGTAGAAACAACGGATGCAAGTTGTCTTTGAACTCAATACCCTGTGACAACAGACTCTTCATGATAGCATGAAACTGATTGAAATGAGATGAAAGGGAGGTCCCTTCCTTCATGCGAAGGCCCATTAACTGCTTCAGCCAATACATTTGTGACGCAGGACTTTGGTGCGCATAGAGCTCCTGAATCTTCTCCCATAAATCCCATGCACTCTGATTCTCATCTTCAACAACATTATGATGGACCTCTTCTGAGAGTGACAAAATAATGGTAGACTTGCATAGCTCGTCAACTTCCATCCAAACATCATCATCCATATCCTTAGGCTTAATACCCTTGAAATGCAAGGGTTTTATTTGCAATTTCGCACCAAAACTTCCCATATTTGGGACTTCCAATACCCATAGCTGGTACCATCCAACTTGGCAATGTTAAAGAGAGCTGTATCTTTCAGATGACCAGCCATAATGTCCCAAATCAAAGCAAAAAAGTAAAATTGTAGGTTGCTGTAATTAGTAGAAAATACACTAAAACCACTACTAAAACTGGCTGAAAGAGTGGATTTCACCAAGAGAAGTGTATGTCCACCAAATATGACCAAGATAACATCAAATAGTAAGCATTACCCTCATAGAAGTGCTCAAAATTTGTAGATTTCATCTTGCTGTAATAAGTGACAGCAGTATGTAAAACTGTCCCAAAATGAAGCAATCACTGATACATATGTCACTGCAACTGCCACATAGCAGGATACATCCAACAGTGAATTTCCAGGGGCAAGAAGGTACCAAAAAACTGTCAAATCAATCACTTGTCAGGCAAGAGACATCTCATAGGTCGAGAAGTCATGCATGTAATGGGTCTCGGGGTAAGAGAAGAGACCAAGTATAAGCAGAACTAATAGAGTAAGAGGCTCAATACATAACCATTCAAGATGCATACAAAACTGAAAAACCTGTGACAAAGATAGGTGCCTGCCCCAGTAGGCGTATCAAATCAGCCCACTACAGACAAACTGCAGACATAAAGCTCTCAAGAGAGCAAATGCAGGTAATTGTCCCACAAGCTCAAGCTCATCTGTAAATAAGACTCTGTGTACATCCGAATATACCAAGCGGCTCCCCTACTGGAAGTAAAGTCAGATGCAAAGAGAGCGAGCAAGGCTCTAATATATCAAAGACATAGCATCAGAAATGCCAAATCCCAGTAGGGTACATCCGGAGCATAAATCCCAAGCTCTCTCAGACCCATAAAGCATAAGCTTGAAAGCATTCAAAGAGCATGTAACGGATAACCAAATGTAATGCCCAGTAGATCCAAAATGCTCAAGTACATCTAAAGACAAAGCTCCAAGTAACTGTCAAGCATGGGTAAACCAAGTGGCATCCATATTTGACCAAAGCATAAATGCAAGAGCCCTAAATGTCAAGCAGTGACAATAGGCATAGACCGGTCCAAAGCATGCCAACTGAAGCCAAATGCCAGTGAAGAACGACCAAGTCGGAGCTTAATCTAAGCTTAAAAGCATTCTGGAACCAAGAAGCATTTGACAACCTCCAAATACATTGATATAATCATTCAAACCTCCAATAAGCACTTGTATCCATGAACCAATGCATACACCAAGTAAATGAGCTTCAGCCCACTGTATTACAGCAAGCAATTTATTGTTAAATGAAGCTCAAACGGTGCTCAAATCTGCTCTAAATCAGTCCCAAAGCATAGATATAGCATCCCATAACATCCGGGCATCACCGGGCATCAATAGACATTAAACGGGCAATGCCAAGAAGCATCAAACAGTAAATGTCAAGTGTTGCCCTGTTTTGACAGTCCTAGGACTGTGTATGCAGCAAAGGGCTGAAGGGGGAAGCACTCGAATCGATTACCGAAAGTCAAGCAATAATGCCGGGGAGTCAAGCAATGCTCGGGAAGGTTGCCAAGAGTGCTGGGAAGCTGAGGAGGAGCAAGGAAATGCTGGGGAGCAGATCAGCCCAGCCCCCTAAAAATGCACTGAAAATTGCGCTGGCTGTTCCTGGGGGCTGGGGGATCTTCAACAGCCCTTGGGGGCACTTGGCGATGTCAAGGGGGCTCCAATGCAGTTTGGGAAGAAGCCGATGAAGGTCCGGAAGCTCGGGGAGGAGGCGGGAGATCAAAACATATCTGCAAATGAAGGTGCCATGGTTGCCATTGAAGCTCTTCAAATCTGGGCTGAAGAGAATGGCGGGCAAGCTCCAATGCCTTTGCTCTGATACCAGTTGAAAGGGAAGTGGAACCTAGGAGGAAGAAGCTTGGCGGTGAGAGCTATGGTGGATGGAGAGCAAGAGCCAAGAGAGAGAGAGACTCAAAAGTGGGAACTCCAATAACCACAATGTGTGGCCGGGCCTTCCTTTAGTCAAACTGTCACTAAAAGAATAAAGAATAAGTGATTGTGACGGGCGCCCGCCACCTACAGTGTGCAGTGGTGGGTACTGTCAGTGTAGTAATACATGGGTGGCTAGGCGGAGGTGCCTTTACCCCCAACACACGCATTTTGGTAAAGAGTTGCTGCAATTAGGACATGGGCCCCCCTTTCTCCTTCCAGCCTAAAAAACCTTGCTATCCTTTTTCCTCTCTGGTCTTTTCCTCCCCTTTTATCCCCTCCTTCCTTTGTACAGCTGACCATCGCACTATGGTCCATTCCACTGTGAGTGCAACTAGATTTTTACAAGATTTAGTCTACCATACACTTTTGAAGATGGATTCGGTGGCACCACTTGTGTCTACTCACATCATAGTTAATTGGGCGCCTACACTCCTTTGCCATAGCCAGCCTCCCACATGGAGGAGGGAGCATACAATGGATTATGTAATTGATCTTGGGAGAGAGCCTAGCTCATACAAGATGTTTTTCATCCTGCCAACCCATTGGGGTAGATCCTCTCATTCTATGTTTACATTGCAAAGACTCTAAAATTTAGACACAGATCATTCATCTTCTCTTTGGGAGATGGGAGAGATTTCAAGGTGACTCCTTATTCATCTTCTCTAAAATTTAGACACAGATTATTCATCTTCTCTATGGGAGATGGGAGAGATTTCAAGGCGACTCCGAGAGGATGAGGAGGGAGGTGCTTTATGTAGATATGGGACTCTAATACCTTTTTTCATTTAGGGCCTCACATCATTTGGCATTATGGCCCACCAGATCAGTTTCTCACTTCTTGTACATTGTATTTATAATTTTACCTTGAGGCAGTTACACCACTGCCCCGGATGGATGGGGCAATGTGCAATGTATCCGTGAAAGGACACATTCACAGCACCCATGTTTGACAAATAAAATGGGTCTAGTGGTGTTTAAAGGCTCCCCTTTGTGATGATTGGCAGGGGCTCAAATCTTTCACTCGTGATACAACTTTTTACAATGTCAGTTAGCATGTTGGGTGTGGATAAGTTTTTGGGTGGGGGATCTCCTCGGCCCAAAAGTCTCAACAACCCAACAAGTGTGGGTAGAATGGAATTGTGACACTTGGCATGATGGACACTTTTTTTTCATGAAATTTGTCTGTCTGCCATGGTGTGTAACTGGCCTTGGTGTTTTGGCTGGGGCCTCAATAGAATATTGTTTTCTTGGGAAAAAAGAAAAGATTCTCTCATTCTCCATCATAGCCTTTGTCTCAAACCCCTGCAAATCTTCCCCACCCAAAAGTGTCCACTAGTCGTCGTCTACAAACATGGGTCGAATGGAATCGCGGCACATGGCATGATGGACACTTCTTTTCGCGAAATTTGTCTGTCCACCACGGTGTATAACTAGCCTTGGGAAAAAAGGAAAGATCCTCTCATTCTCCATCATAGCCTCTACCCTAAACCCAACATCACACCCACTCACTCTCTCCCCCCAGGCAAGCTGATCATCATACTCTGAACTGTGAGTTTGACCAGATGTACCAAGATGCTATCTACCTTGGGTTTTTGCAGAGGGATTCTGCAACTCTACTGGTGTTACATCACAGCTGATTGAGATCCTACACTCCTCTGCCATACACCACCCACTCCTCTAAAGCCAATATATGAAGGATACTCCAAAATAGCTGGCACAATGTTGTATTTCTTCTCTTGTTTGTAATTCCTCCCTGAGGATTAGGTGTGTCGTACTGACTTGTTTAAAACCTCATGAGAAGAAAGGCTCATATAAAGGTTGCTTTTTGCTCTGGTATTGTAGTAAAAAGATAATAGATATTAACTGCTATCAAATTTGCAAGAAGTTATCAAAAAAGTCTCTGTTGTTGGGTGAAAGACTGAAAGTTTAAATTATATTAAGAAATCAAAACTGGAAGAGTGAAATCCTTGTGTAACCTTCTTAAAGTAGGGACATATTCTTTTCACATGAGGATATGTAAGTGCTAAACGAACACAATTTTATGTGAGGATATGTAAATGCTTGATAAAATTTATGCAAATGTCAGGATTTGATATCAGAGATTTTAGTAGCATGAGTGGAGTTGAATTTGTCTTCCACATTTTCAGGTTGAAGAAGTTAAGCATACCTCAAGCAATACGTGTTCCTCATCCTTTGGGATATGGAGATCTACCAAATGGTGGATCATATATCATCTTGGAACACCTGCAATTTCGTCCCTTTGGTATGGTACGTGTAGCAGAGTTTTGTAATCTTGCAAATTGCTGCAGATCTAATATGGAAAAGAAATATTGCTTTGGTATGTAATAGAGGTTAGTCTGGTGGCATCGGATGTTAGCTCTGAATGTAGAAGGATTGTTTAGTGAAACCCACATATCAGTAAACCAGCAGGATCTGCCTGATTCCTTTGCACAGTGACTGCTTAGTGCTATGAAAGTCGCTCCCTGTTGATGGGTTCCTCGTTTCTCTATTGACAAGCAGAGAACTTCTAAATTTACCAATATCCAATGCAAAGACTTGCTTGTAGCCAAATCTGGAACCTTTGAATGAGCAGGGTGTATTCCACATATGGCTATAAAGAGCTATATGTTGAGGTTCAGAATGCACTCCTTAATGCTGCCTATTTCCTGGTCTAGCACAAGCAAGAAAAGACTAAAGTTTGGGGAGGGCCCACATCTCACTGACAAGCAAGAAAAGACTAAAGTTTGGGGAGGGCCCACATCTCACTGACAACACACAGAAAAAAGCGTCAGGCATGTCATTACGAGTGCATATGCATGAATGCATAGTACAGGTTGAGAATTTCCCTTCATGAAACATTTTCTCTTCTCATGCTATGTCCAAGAATTGATGTGTTCTTTCATTTCCCATTCCTAGGATCTAATCTTTCTCATGGCAGCTACTACATCTCATCATTGTGACCCCGTCTATAGAAGAGAAGGAATAATCAGAGAGTGGTCCTGCATCCAGTAGAAGAATTTGAGAATAGGAGGAAGGCCAGGATTATCAGCATCTTGAGGAAAGGGAACCCCCATTTGTTGCTTCAAACCCAATAGGTAGACATCATCATCATTGCTGACTTGAGAAGGATAATCACAAAGCAGTCCCCACCCACTAGAAGGATTTGAGAAATAGGATGAAGGCCAGGATTACCAGCCTTCTTGAGTAAAGGGAACCAGTTCCCACTCATTGCTTCAAACCCAGTAGTTAAGCACCATCATCATTGTCACTCTGTCTAAAGAAGAGAATGAATCATCAAAGAGTGGTCGCCCATCCACCAGTAGAATTTGAGCATCTACTAGAAAAATTTGAGAAATAGGAGGAAGACCCTTTTGTTTCTTCAAACTCAGCAGGTTTAGTAGCAGCTCTGAAGTATGACTCTTTGATTCTAGGGAAGACAAGTGTGGCTGTGTTAGAGATTTATTTGGACAGGCATTGGCTGTGTATTGTTGTACAGTTAGCATTCTCGGGCACAGTTATGCCTTTCCTGTCGAACAATTTTATGCAGTTGTCTGGTGTTTTCCAGCATTGCTGGCAGTCAGGCTGGCCATGCATCTGTGTAGATGTCACTGGCATAGGCATTGCTGCACAACATTCTTTAATCATCATTTATTGCTGCGATTCCATTTTTGCAGCAGTTGGCCAGTTTTAACTGGCTGACCTGATTATTTTATTGATTATTTCTTGCCTTATAGGCTGGCCAGCATCCGGTAATCTTCACTTGGTTTTTTAGGTGTTGTCCGGTGGAGATACACTTGACAGCCCGTTGTATATATCTGCCTTCTTCATTTCAGTGTTCACTCACAATAGATTTTTGCGCTGCAATTAATCATAGGCCAGTTATATCGCCTAGGGCAAGACGGGCTCTTAAGGCAGTGCATTTGTGAGCATAAAATTGCGAATGTCCTGTAAGAAGCTCATGGCAGCATAGCTGGAGGACATTTTGACGCCAATACCACACCCTGAAAAGTACTTCAAACCCAATCATGGTGGTCCACTCTTTTTAAGGATACAACCAGATTTTCCAAACACTATGATGAGTGCCAACACATGAAGTTACCTATTCGAAAGGATAAAATAGGACTCATTCCGGTAATTTCCCGCCAACCCTTTGGGAAATGGGGTATAGACTTCATGGGACCCATTAGTCCAGTTGCACAATATTCATAGACTTGATATCATGGGAAAATTTGAAATGGAGATTTCAACGTGACAAAAGTTTGTGTTTTCAGCATTTGAGGGCGAGTGGGAGGGCTGCCATCCACTGTCCATACAAGGTTGAGGCAAAGAGGAAAAGCAAGGGAAAGGAGAAAAGTTGCTGTTTTTGCTATTCATGAAGGAGAAAAAGTTGTGTTTTCAGTTGCTTGGAGTAGATTTTGAGTTTTCATTGCCTTCAATAGTTGAAACAGGTTCGGGACAAGCAGAGGAAGCCTTAGTAGAGTGTGCTTTTTGAGTTGGAGGGGGATTGCCCTTGTTTTTGTGCAGGTTATTGAAGTGACAATGTCTTTCGAGATGAATGTGGAGTTTCGGGCTATTATGGACAGTAGGGTCCTGTGTTACCGGCTCTTCCTTCAGATCTGAAGCTCGATGGGGAGAATTACTACATCTAGCGGGTTGAAACTAGCCTTCCTCCTTGGAGAGAGTGGTAATAACTTGATTTAACACTAATTGCAACAAGTAAATAAATCATATAAATTGAAATACGCACATTACCACTTTAATCTTGGACAAGGGACAACCTGTTGGTCCCAAAACTGGCGTTCCTTGCAGTATTTATTTACCTTTTATTGCAAATGAATGGAGTATAACTAAGATTCATCGATGTCCTTCGCTAATCCAAGTGCTACTTGTGGTCATTACTGGCCAATAAGCCTTCAAATCAAAATTTTCCTTGCTTTCTTGGAAAATTGCCCTTCATCTTGCTTCCAATACCAATTAAGGCCCAAATTTGATATGGGCTGGCTAGTCTCTTGAATCTTTTTGAAATTTTTTAATTTTAGAAGTTGGAATTTAAGTCCTAGGCCCTCGATACTGAGGACACATCCTGATGCAGCTATTCAATTCTAATTTCTACTGAAAATTAGGGTTTACAACAAAGATTTTCCAATATCTTCACCTTTGATGACTCAAATGGTTGGAGAGAGAGTACAGTAGGGAGATAAATTTTAGAGTTTCATCTCGAGAAGTCTAAAACATTGTGTTGCCTCGCTTAAATAGCCACGAAAGCTATCACTTGCAACTTAGGTCCACAAGAAAGGCTGCTATCCCCTCCTGTATGTTGTCACTGCACTTATAGGGCTCCAACTGTTGTTTGCCATAGGATTGGTTCTTGGTGGTTGCAAATCATATCAGCATCTCCTTGCTTTCTAATATTCTCCTCCTCTCTCATAGTGACTAGAATAGACTTCCATGAGCCCCCAAAAATGTTTTTCCACTTGCATGGGTAAGATTTGCTACGTGGCAGCCTTTTAATCCAATTTTTCAGTATTATCCAGCTTATTAAATTAATTTTTAGAATATTTAATTCTAAAAATTATTTTAATAATTAGTCTAGTGTCTAGAAAAATAATTTCACCAACCAATAATTAAATTGGCTAGGCCGATTTGTTTTTAAGTATCCTTGAGTAGTTATAAGCTCTTAAACTCGTATTAATTAATGTCTAGTCTCTAATGTTACCACGGACATTAGTGGCCAATAAATTGGTCTAGGCCAAAATCTGACAACGAGACACCACCCAGTATATATCAAACATAACTTATTGTAACTTTTGCCTTTGGTATCAACTGATATTTTGGAGTCATGGGTTCCACATTGTGATATAATTAACTTGTGTCTCACATGCGCAAGTTACATTTGCACATTTAATTAACTTTTAATCCTTGAAATCCTTGCATTCATCCTTGACTACACTATGATTTGCCAAAGCATCCATTGCCTCTATTGTAAATATGTATTGGCATCATAGTCAAACAATATGTGCACCTATTATTGAACCATATTTATACCCTTTGCATGTGAAATTCTAGTCATTTAAACCAGTTACAATCCACACACGAATTATAACCAGTGTCAGAACCATAAGAGATGCATCCACATGCCAAAACCCAATACTATTCTGATCACCAAGGGAAAGTAATGCATGAACTAAGCATGATGAGTGTCTCATGTCAATGTACTACATGATAGTCATGTAAAGCACACATCAATTGCAAACCATATTTAACTTATGCAAATTACTTAACCATGTTTATGCCCTTTGCATGTGAAATTCTAGTCATTCAAACCAATTACAATTCACACACATGAATTATAACTAGTGTCAGAATCATAAAGGATGCATCCACATGCCAAAACCCAATATACTCTGACCACCAAGGCAAAGTAATGCATGAACTAAGCATGATGAGTGTCTCATGGCAATGTACTACATGATAGTCATGTAAAGCACACATCAATTGCAAACCATATGTGACTTATGCAATTGTACTTCTTTTGCATCATCTACAAATGTACGTTGCATACCATCCATGTATCCTATACATACCGTGCAGAATGTACATCACATCCAAATGTATCTTTCATATATTCCATACATGCTAGCAACCTTGCATATGTATAGTTTTAGAGGGTAGGTGCAAACCATACACATTTGCATACCAACTCATAGTGACTAGTATACTAAATAGTGACTCGAACGGTAGAAATGCAATCAGCATACAGTACCTTGGATGCAACCAAGTATATCCGAGATCCACTACATAATTGATCTCTCCATTACTAGGGGAATGGAGATGCGACCTTCCATTGAACATGAGGATATACTCTGGATGTTCTATGCTTTGTTGAGCTTGAAAAAAACCCAAAAACACGATCCAAAGTCAGGTATAAAACACATAGGTGAAACAATGTTGAAGCTTCACCAAGAAATACATGTAAACTTTACCTCTAACTTATAGTGTCATGAGGACATGTATTTTTGAAACCTCACTTAACATGTGGATTAATTTTTAATCACATGGTTAAGTAAATGTTGCACATGTGAGGTATAACTGGGATTAGAGTAAATTTATGAGTTCGAGATCCAAGGAAATCACAGGATGTCAAAGGCAAAAGTTGCTATAAGTTATGCCGCATAGGTGCTTGGTGGTATTTGGTGCTAGTTGTTGGATAGGTAATTCATTTGGCCATAAGTGTCAGTTGGTGATACTAGAGTAGTGGTGTTTAATGGTACCTAATGCCAATTTGATGGTCAAAGATAGCGTAGAGATACTCGGGAATGGAAGTTGCCAAAGGAATTTAATCATTGGCTAGTGAGATTATTTTTTAGGGCACCAAAATAGTTATTAGATTAATTTTCAGTATTTAAAGATTGAAAGTTAATATTTACTAATGAATAATGTTGGAAAAACCATTTGGGAAGGCCGTCGCTTGTAAAAAATGCCCATGCAAGCTTGAAAAACGTCTTTAGAGGCTGGAGAGAGCCATTTTTAGTGCATTCAGTCTGCAGGAGAGAGGGAGGAGATGCTGTTGGTCTGATTTTCAGCCATTGGAGGACCTTCTGAGATAGCCAAGGGCAGGAGAATACCAATCATCAGCAGATGCCAGCATCTACAGGTTGTTGAGACAGGGCAGGAATAGTAAATGACCAATTTTCTTTAGTTTTTTGCATCTATAAGTTGTTGAGATAGGGCAACTGCAGTAAATGATAGATTTTTTTCAATTCTTCGTGAAGAAAGTTTAAATTTTCTCTCTCCTCAGCATTCTCTCTTATCTCCGAGCTTTTCTAGAGCTTGCTTCAAAGATTATAGAATTGAGATCGCCAGAGGTTGAGAAATTTCAGAATTCTCTGCTGTAAACCCTAATCTGCAGTAGAAATTAGGGTTTAGCAGCAGCCTCAGGAAACATGCCAGAAATTGGAAGCTCCAAGACTTGGATTCAATAGGGCTGAAGCAGTTTTTAGTCAAATTCAAGTGGAGGGACCAGCACATCAATGAATTTGGACATTTTTCATGTCCATAAAAGTGGGTGAAGGCCAATTGACTGCCTGAATCAAGGGGCAAATCAGATTGAAGACTTGTTGGTCATTTTGGATGGCAAGGGGAGTTGGAATAGCGAAAGGGATCGGGAGAATCCCATTGTACATCAACTTCTTCTTCAATTAGGTTAAATAAATACCGAAAGGGGCGCCAATTTTGGGGCCAATAGGGTGTCCATTGTCCAAGATTGTAAGTTAATTTGCATTTCTCAGTTTTGTAATAAATGTTATTGCCCTATCTAAGTTGTAATTAGGGAATTTTCACCCATCCACGGAAGGAAGGCTGGTTTCATCTAGTGGCCTCGAAACCTCCATTAGGTTCTAGGACTTGGTTTCTTTGTTGGAGCACACAGATCCTTGGAAACTCTCACATTGCTACAATTTTATTTTCACAAACATGAAACCTCGCATCTAGTTGACTTAGCCCCTCATGTATACCTGATATGCTAGGAGCACCAAATGCATTAGAAAAAATTCTTGTTTGCATACTTTGGACTATTGCAATCTGATTGTGCATGGGAGTTTGCATACTACTAGCCATTCCAAGATACATTTTGCCATACATTGCATTCATTAATAGCTGCATTTCCCTCATGACCAGCACTATATGGAGCATTTGCTGACCAATATTAATACCGTGAGTTTCACACATAGTGGGCTGTATGTGTGCATTTTCAAACTTGCCATTTTGTGCCCCAGCATCGTGCCAACATCGCTATACGTGGGGGTTATGGTTGGTAATGCATAACTAGCCATACCCGCAGACATTGGGCCTTGTACACCATGCATTGGTTCTGCATACCATAAGGAGTTGTGCCATATATTCCCGTTTGCAACCCCTAGCCCACCATAGCATAAAAAATAGTGCTACCATGAAAGTATTCTAACTACCTCATCATTGCATGCATGACCAACTGTCCAAAACCCATTGGATTGGCACTACCAAGATAGCCTTGCATTTGGGTGTCCAATCCCATTGGTACCATTTGCTTTTGCTCATCCCTAACCTTGGATGCATCTTTAGGCTATGGTGGTTGTTCTTTAGAAACTTCTTCCTGCCCAAAGGCCTTTGAAGTTGTCATCTTCTTCTTGCCCTTATTGTTCTTTTTGGGAGAATTCAAAAATCTCTCAAATTGTGGATCTTTGGCCAATTGAACAAAGATGTCAACTGCTGCCTCAAATCGAGCTTTGAATTGGTTATCAAATTCTTCATTTCCTTGCTGGCATTAGCATCTTATGGCCTTGAAGGATTGACAATGGGTGCAAGTCAATGATGTGGAATGAGATGGATGATTGCCATAGCTTACCTATGGTCTACCTTTCTATGCCAGTTGATGTTATTTAGTAGGCATAGATCTCTTCTATTTCCACTTAATCTAAAAGAAAAAGGGGTGTTCGCGTCTTGGTCAACAACCACATTTTCTCCTTTCTGTCCATGTTGTAAGCCTATTCCAAGATTAGGCATTGCATTTTCCCCTTATAAATGCTTAACTGAATAAATTTCAATACTAGAGCAAAACTTCTGACCTTTAATCACGTGCCTCATGCCCACTAATTCAGGGAGTTGATGGTATCCTGACAATGGAACCTTGAAACCAGCCTTCCTTCTTGGAGAGGGTGGTAAGAACCCGATTTAACACTAATTACAAGAAATAAATAAATCACATAAACTAAAATGCACACATTACCACTTTAATCTTGGACAATGGACAGCCTATTGGCCCCAAAACTGGTGCTCCTTGTTGTATTACTTTAGCTTTTATTGCAAATGGGTGGAGTACAACTGAGATTCACCAATCTCCTCTGCTAATCTAAGTGCTACTTGTTGTCATTAGTGACCAGCAAGCCTTCAAACCAAATTTCCCCTTGGTTTTCTTGGGGCATTGGCCTTCACCTTGCTCCTTGCGAGACAAATTAAGCCCAAAATTTGATATGGGCTAGCTGGCCACTTGAATCTCCTTGAAATTTTTTAATTTCAGCTATAAGAATTCCAGTCTCCTAGGTCGTCAATTCTGAGCATGCATCTCAAGGCAGTTGTCAAATAGTCATGGGGACGTGAAATTTTTGAATGCTTTGCACTTGTTAGTAACATTTGATTAACTTAATAATCAAATGTGTAATGTTGCAAGGCACATGTGATGCACATGGCAGTTATTTTGTGATAATAGGCTAAGGATCCCGAGAAGGCAATGGGTGTCAAAGGTGATCTCTTAGCTTCTTCTTGCATTCTCTCTCACAATGGCCCAGTTTGCCATAGGAATTGCAATTCCCTTTTTTATGAGCCAATCCTTGTCACTTATTGAGCTTGATGCATTGAAAAAGGATCTTGAACTTCCTTGAGAACAACAATGAATATGAAAAAAGTTAAACATGCTTATGCTTACAATTATAAGGACTGAGTTGCAAGGTCCATGGCCACATCAAGTCTTCGAAAAGACATGTCTTCTCTATAACACAACTCCATCAAATCTTAAATTGTGGAGAAGAGTAGATGGGGCAACCTCTTCTTTCTAAACTCAAATTGGGTCTCAAAGTAGACATAGACTATATAGTCTCTTCAAGGGTGCTAGCACAAGGAGACATTCCTCTTTTTGTGGTAGTTGCTGAAAAACAAAGATATTTTCATTCTCATTATTTGAGGATGGTGGAGGTTGATGCGAGAGTGTTTAGGGTGCAATGATGAAGGATCATGATTGGTAGGTTATTGCAATAGAAGCGGTATGTAGATTGAGGTCCAACCTTTTTTACACTGGAGAGTGGGAGATTTTGGGCATAGTAGAAAACAACTTTGTAAAGACTATTGGAATCTAAGAGAAGGCTTGCAGAAACCTCTTCTTGGAGATGCATTGTAACAATCTTTTTTTCCAATACCCAATTGGACTAGGGAGGAGGATTTCCACAAGCAAGATTAGGATGACTCTAACTGCTTCTCAATATTGTCACAAACACGACAGTACTCAGCTATTCCTTTGAGAATTTTGTAAGAGACTAGAAAGAAAAATGTCACTCTTTTTGTGGTTCATGCTGCTTAGGCTTCTGGTAGGCGGTAGTTGGCTAGGTAGTGGTAGTGTACTAGTAGGTGCTTGGCTAGGTTACAGCAGACTCCATAATGCTAGTAGCTTGTTTGAGATATGGAGCGGTCAAGGAGCCTTTGGATTGCCCTAGAGGCTAGTAGGTAGGGAGGAGAACCCTTTAACTGTTTTTTGAAGCCCCGTGGAGATATGATTGCTATTAGGCTTAGGTAACAAAAATAGAACTAGCGTGTAGTTCTGAGATGTTTTGTGCGATATGTCTTACCACATCATTGCTTGGTTACACATGGGGAGACATCTTCTAGTGATCTGGGATGTAGGCACCTTCTTCAATCTTGAGACTTCTTACATGGTTTAGCTTTATAGATGGCCAAACTAGTTCTTCTTACAACCATCATATTGATCATTGTTCCTTGAGTGCGACCAATGTGTTAGATCTTTGTGTTGTAGTTTTTCTCAGCGATTTTTGTTGTTGACGAGTTTTATGGAATTTTCTTTTCTTGGAAAAAGGAAAGCAAACATGTCTTGGTGCTTATACTTTTTGATTGAAGTGATTTTTCATCTCTTTGTGTGTCTAACATAGAGCTCTTTATTGATTGGTCAGTTACAGAAAAAAAGTCAGGAGACACTAGGAAAGAGCTTGGCTGCTTTGCATCAGTTTGACGTTGGAGAAATGTTTGGTTTCCCTATAGGAACAAGGTAGTATTGATCCGCATTTAAAAATTGCATGACATGCTTGACATACAGGAAGAATGTAATGCAGGCCAATTGTTAGCTTCAAAAGCGTGCTAATGACATATATTTCAGGCTTGGTATTCTACCCTTGCAAAATACATGGACATTGTCTTGGACAGAGTTTTTTGTGGAGAGACGATTGAAAGAGCGACTTTTGGTACCTATTTTTATTCCTTAATAGTTTCTACGTCTAGACATTGCATTTGTGATGTTTCCTTTTGTTATGGGTCAAATGTGTTTAATTGATGATTCATGCTAACTCAAGTACGCTTGTTTGTGTAAACAAAGGAAGACTACATTCTACTTTGCCCATTTGGAACAGTAAGAAATTGCTTCTCAAAAATAGAATACAGTAAGAAAGTACTTAATTCTGAGATTACATCTGATCCTACAGCTTCTAAGCCTTGTTTGGATCTCACTGCAGTTTGCCATGAAGCAGGTTATTACCAGCTGGCTTTCGGATTTGAATTTTAGTATTGGGCACTTACAATTGGCCATAGTAGGTCTGCTTGCAAACAGAAAGATCCGTAACCATATTTCTTTTTCAATAATGCAAATGCAAAAAAAAGTTATGCGTAACCATAAGCTTCTGACCAGCTTTTAATGCTGGGCTATCTGTCGAGGATAGAAGTACGTCAAAACCATATGAGACTTTGCCCCAAAAACATAGGCATAAAGCACCAACAAATTGGTGCCTAAAACCAGGGTGAAAATGCTCCAAACCTGTCCAATGTTGTCTTCTTGACTCTGCCTTGCAAGGCATTTTCCCTGACAAAACCATCCATCGCTCACTTTCCAAATGCATTTCGTGCTATAAAACCATTCACATCTCACTTTCTTTGTGGTAGAAATGTCCAGAAAGTGCTCCAATGTGAGATCTTGAAGAAAATGGATACATCTCAGTTGTAGAGAGAGCTCAAATTGGAGGAGAAAAAGTGTCACGGGGATGTGAAATTTTGAGATGCTTTAATCTTGCTAGTAACATTTGATTAAGTTACTAATCAAATGTGCAAGGTTGTTTAGCACATGTGATGCACATGGCAGTTATTTCATGGGAACGGGCCAAGGACCCTGAGGATGCAGTGGGTGTTAAAGGCAAAAGTTGTGTTAAGTTATGCCAACTGGGTTTTGGTGGTTAGTTGGTGCCAGGTTGGACCCTAGGACAATTGTTTGGCCATTAAGTGTTAGTGGTGACACTAGGGACTAGCATTAATTAATTAATTAATGCTAGTCTAAGGGTCAACAGAGGTTGGGAACCACTCCAAGTTGCAAATGGCCTAGCCAACTTCATTTCAAATGGGTATGTTTAATTTTGGGCAGGGTCAAAAGGGTTGAAATTAATTTTTAAATTTAATTAATTCTGAAAAATCAATTTAATGGCTGAAAATGCATTAGGCAGGCTGCCACTTGGCAAAACTTTCCCATGCAACTAGGGAGAAGGCTGTTGGAGGGTGGTGGAAGCTGAATGGTAGCCATTCGGAGCTTGGTGGAGGGAGAGGAGGTGATCAGATTTGGCTCTGAGAGGCGACGATGACTGATCGCGCGCCGCGACAGGACATGGGGCAGCAGGTTTTCCCTTCCGCCTCAAGAGAGGCGGTGGTAGGAGAGGAGGGCTAGGTAGCAAAGCTGATGTTTTACCCCCTTTTGAAGCTGTTGGTACCATCAGATTTGTCATCAGAGCTACGAATTAGAAGATACATTTCAGCTGATTTTCTCTCTTTCTACAGCATTCTCTCATCTCCTCCAGTCTATGTTCAAGTATTCTCAGCAATTCTCAGCCATGGGTAGTAGAGTACAGCCAAATTTGGTGGACAGCAGAGAGTTTACTGCTGTAAACCCTAAATTACAGCAGTAATTAGGGTTTAGCAGCCACCTTGGGACCCGTGCCATCAGTCAAAGGCATTGTACACTGAAATCAGCACCGGAAATTCGTGGAATTGTGAGGATTTCAGATGCCAGCCCATCTATTGTGAATTTGGGGCAGCATTTGACTAGTTGGGGTTCCATTAGAGCAAGTCCTAGGTGAAAATCAAGAGGCAATTTGCCCGAATGCTTTGCTGATTATTGGAAGAGCAAGGGCCTTTTGAATCAGCCAAGGAGATTGTGAAATCTCGGCTTGTAATTTAACTATCAGCAATTGAAATTAAAGAAATACGGAAAGGGGCACCAGTTTTGGGGCCAACAGGGTATCCACTATCTAAGTTTATGAAGGTAAAGTGAGCATTTTAGTTTGTGTTCATTTGCTAATTGCTGTAATTAAGTGCTTAATCAGGTTAAACCACCCTATCCGAGAAGGAAGACTGGTTTCATGGTTTCATTGCTGGGATAATTACTCAATCTCTTGATTTGGTGAGCCCGAGGCACCTGATTGCAAGCCAAAGCTTTGTCCTAGTGCTGATTTTTGTGCTCAGCTGAGAAATTACAACAACATGTCTTCATATAGTGAGATGGAATCAAGCAGTGATGATGCCTCTCAGTATGGAAATTCTCATGGGAATGAAGGAAATGCAATGCCTAATCTTGGACAAGGCTCTCATGATGGACAACAAGTTGAAAATGTTGCTGTTGGGCAAGATGCAGGGCTTTCAAGCCGTCATGAGGTAGATGACCAGCAAAGTGAAGAGGAATTTGATGACCAGTTCAAGAATCAGATGAGGACAGCAGCAAATCTCTTTGCTGAATTGGCAAAGGATCCTCAGTTCACCCGATTTTTGAATGCTCCGAAGAAGGACAACAAGGGCAAGAAGAAGAAGTCAACTTCTACACCTTCAGGACAGCAAGATGCACCGAAGGTAGTGCCAAATCCTTCACTTGAAGCTCCTAAGGAGGCCAATGAAGCTAAACAATTGGTACCTATGGGGCAAGGAATGCAAATGCAAGGCCATTATGAAAGTGCCAATCCAATGGATTTTGGATAGCCGGGCATGCATGCTATGATGGGGCAGCCAGGATACTTTGGTGGTAGTACGATTTTTCATGCAATGGTTGGCCAAGGGTTGCATACGGGAATGCATGGCACAAATCCCTATGGTATGCAGTAGCTAATGCATGGTGTGCAAGGCCCATTGTTTTCGGGTATGGCTGGAAATGTGCAAAACCCTATGTATGGTAGCATTGGCTTGATGCCTAGGGCACAAAGTGGAATGTTTGGCAATGCATCTGCACCCCCGAATGCTTATGGGGCTCAAGGAATGACTGCTGGTCATCCAAATGCTTCATTTGGGCTTGGTCATGATGTAAATACAGCAAATGCACCCTTTTTGCAGCAGCTAGTGTATGACAACTTGACTCCCAAAGGGGAAGCCAAAGACTATGATGAGGGTGGAAAAGCAGTGAAGTTTGAGTCCTTCAATGGTGCACAAGATAGGGCTTCAGCAGTTTGATGCAGCCTATTCAGGGGGAAACTTCACCGAATCCTCTAAGATTCGAAAGGCAGCCACTTTCTTGAAGGGGAATGCATTGCAGTGGTGGTCCACGCTCTTGATGCAAGGTAGAGCACCGTCAACATCATGGGTACAATTCAAGCAAATGTTTGCATCGAATTGGTTGACTAGTACCTTTGAGGTGGACATCATGATAGCTTGGAACAAGCTTGATGCTAAGGAATGCAAGAATTTAGAGGAATACAATAAGAAGTTTTGGAATGCATTGTTGCCTGTCACTTCTTATCGTGCCGTACTCCTTAATGAGCAAGTGGAAAATATGTATGTGGGCTGCCCAAAGGAATCAGGGATTTTTGCATAAAATCCACCGTGTCTAGCATGTCTCAGCTCATAGAGACTGCTGCTACAGCTGATGCTTTGCTGTGTGGAAAGGATTCGGGCTTCTAAGAGAGCGGGGAGAAGCCGAATAAAAAGTCGTTTAAGGTTGAGAAAAGGGGCATATCTGAAAACCAGCCTGAAAAGAGGCCAAAACAGCAAAGAAAGGGCTCGAAAACATTGGCACAACGTAGGGAATTGATGGCTACAAATAAATGCTTTATTTGTGAACAGGAGGGTCATATTGCAAAGAACTGTCCCAATAGGCAGTAAGCTGCAAAATCAGAAAATCAGGGAGATCCTAAGGGTAAAAGGCCCAAAACATCAGTGGGATTGGTGCCCGATGTTGTTAGTGATCAGCCCAATGATGATGCTACTGAGTTGTGCAGAGCATGGGGAAAAATTAGGGATCAGCATGCATTGATCTTCTTTGAGAATGGTGCACGAGCCAACTTCATCTCTACTAACATGGCAGCCCGTCTAGGCATCAAAGAGGATGAGGTTGGAGCCATGGGGGAAGTTGGAATGGCATGTAAGGGTCATGCAGAACTTGTCACACCACTCATTGGAAAGCTTCGGTTGCACATACAGGGATATGTGGACAGCGAAGAGTTTTACATTGCTCTTGAGAGTTGTGATGTGTTGCTTGGTATGCCATGGTGCCACCGTATGCATGCAGTGATTAATTCATATGCAAAAGAGATCACTATTCAACATAAGGGAAAGACACTCACACTAGATGTAAAGTTAAAAGGGGAATCTGTCCCTGTTGTATCTGCAGCTGCTATTTCTAGAGTAATGAAAAATCATCTTTCAGCGTATTTAGTTTTTGCTAAGGATAAGGATGATAGTGAGAATATTGGGAATATGTCTAAATTAGAGAAGGATCGCATGTCATTTCTGAAAATGTATGTTGATTGCTTCTCTTAGTCACTTCCAGGGCAGCTACCACCTGAAAGACCTGAAGATCATGGCATAGACCTTATCCTTGGAAGTGGCCCTCCTAATAAACCACCCTATAGACAGATGGTCAGTCTCTGAGGAAGCAAATTTCACAGTGTTGGATCTTTTGAGGTGCTATGTTTCAGACCACAAGACACAGTGGGATCAGTATTTGCCATTGGTTGAGTTTGCATACAATAATACGATGCATAGTTCCACTGGCAAGGCTCCATTTGAGGTGGTTAAGGGTGGCAAGAAGGTTCCACCTATTTTGCACACTAAGGATAAGATCTTTGAGGCTGATCGCTTTGTGGAAAGCTTGGATGTAGCCTATGCAAAGATAAAGTATGCACTTCAGAGGTCACAGGATAAGCAAAAGCGGGCAGTTGATCGCCATAGACGTGCTTTACAGTTTGCAAAGGGCGATTATATATTGCTGCGTTTCGAAAAGGAAAGGCTGAAAAAGATGAAGGGAAGAGAGAGGTTGTATCCGAAGTTAAGCATGAGATACTATGGACCCTTTCAAGTAATGGAAAAGGTCAGCGATGTTGCATATTGGTTGAAATTACCTCCACATTGGCGGATACACAATGCCTTTCATGTCAGTTTGTTGAGACCTTTTCATGGTGATGTGCCAGAAGATGTATCTGCTGAAATTCAGCCAGAGGTTGAGGAACTAGATGAGATTTTGGTACCCGAGCAAATTTGGGCACATAAAGAAAGGAAGATCAGAGGTAAAGTTTCCAGAAGATATTTGGTGAAGTTTCAAAATTATTCACCAATGGATGGAAGAGGATGACTTGGCAGACCATCCTTAGTTGTTGCAACTTTATCTCGATGCCTTTCAGTTAGAGCCGACTTTGGATCGGCCTTACTCAGGTTCAGCAGAGCGGTTGTCCGGAGCATTGCCTGATGCTCAAGGGGGAGGTAGCACTTCCACTCCACCAGTTTTGGACAGCTCTCGTATGTAGTGGATCTTGGATGTATTTAGCATGCATCCAAGGTACTGTGCTGACAGTATGTCTGCCATGAGGTCACTACTCGGTGTACTAGTCACTGTGAGATACATGTATATGAGTATGGTTGTCACCGCGGCTCTGAGACTATACTTATGCATGCGTTTTCGGATCAGTTTGGCATGAGTTTTTGCCTCAATTTTGAGATCAAATTCTGATTAGTTTTAGCTCAGTTTTTGATCAGTTTGAGAACCGTTTATGATCACTTTGGGATCAGTTTTGCATCAGCTTTTGCATCAGTTTCTGATCAGTTTTTTTAATCATCAGTTTGTGATCAGTTTGGGGTCTCATTTGCAGCCATTTGTGATCAGTTCTCATATCAGTCCATGATCAGTTTATGATCAGGTCATGCTCAGTTTTTAATGGTTTACAGCTGATTCCATGGACAGCCGCATGTAAACAAATGCCATTGAAAGTTTCAGCCATGGTTTATGCTGAGAATATGCTTTACTATGGTTTTGAAGTCAGAATGGTTGAGAAACATGAGTTATGGATGCATCCAATGGTTTCTAGCAACAGTTTTGAACTGTTTTTCAGTTTTCTATTATGTTTTGCTGGCTGGAAATTTTCAATAAGTTTTGCGCATATGCAATGGTTTGACAACAGTGTCCAATGTTGTGGTGGCTGTCATGCCAAATTGAAATTCCAGTGCGATATACTTTTGCTTTGGCCCAAGGCAGTGCAATTGAGGACGATTGCAAGGTTTTCAAGGGGGAGGTCTGTCATGGGGATGTGAAATTTTGAGATGCTTTAATCTTGCTAGTAACATTTGGTTAAGTTACTAATCAAATGTGCAAGGTTGTTTAGCACATGTGATGCACATGGCAGTTATTTCATGGGAACGGGCCATGGACCTCGAGTATGCAGTGGGTGTTAAAGGAAAAAGTTGTGTTAAGTTATGCCAACTGGGTTTTGGTGGTTAGTTGGTGCCAGGTTGGACCCTAGGACAATTGTTTGGCCATTAAGTGTCAGTGGTGACACTAGGGACTAGCATTAATTAATTAATTAATGCTAGTCTAAGGGTCAACAGAG
Source organism: Lygodium microphyllum (assembly GCF_053477565.2). NCBI lineage: Eukaryota > Viridiplantae > Streptophyta > Polypodiopsida > Schizaeales > Lygodiaceae > Lygodium > Lygodium microphyllum. Next base: position 69,314,151 of record NC_141153.1, read on the forward strand.
GTTGGGAACCACTGCAAGTTGCAAATGGCCTAGCCAATTTCATTCCAAATGGGTATGTTTAATGTTGGGCAGGATCAAAAGGGTTGAAATTAATTTTTAAATTTAATTAATTCTGAAAAATTAATTTAATGGCTGAAAATGCATTAGGAAGACTGCCACTTGGCAAAACTTTCCCATGCAACTAGGGAGAAGGTTGTTGGAGGGTGGTGAAGTTGAATGGCAGCCATTCAGAGCTTGGTGGAGGGAGAGGAGGTGATCAGATTTGGCTCTTAGAGGCGAGGACGACTGATCGCACGCTGCGACAGGACAGGGGGCAGCAGGTTTTCTCTTCCACCTCAAGAGAGGCGGCAGTAGGAGAGGAGGGCTAGGTAGCAAAGCTGATGTTTTACCCCCCTTTTGAAGTTGTTGGTGCCATCAGATTTGTCATCAGAGCTACGAATTAGAAGATACATTTCAGCTGATTTTCTCTCTTTCTCTCATCTCCTCCAGTCTATGTTCAAGTATTCTCAACAATTCTCAGCCATGGGTAGCAGAGTACAGCCAAATTTGGTGGACAGTAGAGAGTTTACTGCTGTAAACCCTAAATTATAGCAGTAATTAGGGTTTAGCAGCCACCTTGGGACCCGTGCCATCAGTCAAAGGCATTGTACACTGAAATCAGCACCGGAAATTCGTGGAATTACGAGGATTTCAGATGCCAGCCCATCTATTGTGAATTTGGGGCAGCATTTGATGAGTTGGGGTTATGCTTTGCTAAGGGCTTTTGAATCAGCCAAGGAGATTGCGAAATCTCGGCTTGTAATTTATCCATCAGCAATTGAAATTAAAGAAATACTGAAAGGGGCGCCAGTTTTGGGGCCAGTAGGGTGTCCACTGTCCAAGTTTATGAACGTAAAGTGAGCATTTCAGTTTATGTTCATTTGCTAATTGCTGTAATTAAGTGTTTAATTAGGTTAAACCACCCTATCCGAGAAGGAAGTCTAGTTTCAAAAAGTGTAGTAGAAAAGGCTGGTTTTGGTGTTGCAAAGCTGACATGCTGATTTCTCAAGCATATGGGGAAAAGATCAGCTGCTGCCCTGATCCATGCACATGCTATACTTCAATCTTGATAGTTGCAAGCTCCAAAGACAGCATCAAAATGCTCTCTCTCTGAGGATTTAACATTGGCTCCAAGAAAATCAAGAAACCGGCTGCCCACCAGGTAACTGACCATTCAGGTGGAAATTTTAGCCACGTGGTGGGGGGAACGCTATTCCTTACCATGTGGCTTTTTACACCAAAGAAACCCTGAATGGGGTAGAGAACATTGGGCGTTTACACCACTGGGTTAGCCAAGTTACACTCGAGAATTTGGGAATCCCTCAAAATAGTTGAGTGTCCAATCATATTTAGGCTTGGACTAGTTTGAAAGGCTACCATGCCTTGGTAGATGCTTCCTCTTACACAAGGTTCACATGGGCAAAATAAGATTAACAAGTGGAACGATCTCAAGGCTGGCTTCGCTTTGAGAATAGTCACTCAATTGCATCATCCTCCCTTCATATTTATACTTTCTTGCCTGCTGGTGGCCTCCAAAATCTAGCCTCTCACAACTAGAGGCCCTCTGTAGGAACTACCTTTGGGGAGGAGAATCCTCAAAGTTCAAAGCACCCAAAGTAGCTTGGAAAACCTGTACCTTGCCCAAGAAGCTAGGAGGTCTTGGAATTCTAGACATATACTTTTTGGTTGACAAACTTGTAGGCAAGTGGATTGTATATACTTTTTGGCTGACAAACTTGCAGGCAAGTGGATTGTATATATATATATTGCAAGTAAAATGTGGCTGATTATATTACTCAAAAAAACTGATTACAACAGAGTGCTCATGCTCAATAGACTAACTGGAGCTGATGCAAAGTCACCAATACATCATGTATACAAGCCTCTCAAGGTAGTCTAGGGGGGATGGGGGCAAGAAGCGATTGGGGGGGGGGGGGGGGTATATTGCCAAATGGGGCTGCCTGCCTGCATCACAAAGAACATGCCCTGGCCGCCCCAATTACGCATGAAGTGACCACGGAGCTCCTGACGAGCCCTGGACTCGCCCTGCACCTGATCCCATCGGCCGCGGAGGGAATGGATGATGGAGGTCCATAGCTCTACTAAGGTTGCAAGTGTTGAAAGTCTCTCTCCGCCGAAAGCCACTTGGCATCGCGCCTTCCAGATATGCCATCCAGTAAGACTTTCTATGATCTCCCATATCTCCGAGCGGTCTGCTGTGGGCTCCAGTACCTGGCGGATGGGTAAAGCCTCTAGACCGACCACTGCACATGACCCTGCCTCAATCATGAATATCGTGTCTTGCATCCCGGCCTCATACAAAAGGTGACGGCCCTGGCTGACTGCCTGCCAACAGAAAGCTTCCTATGAAATACACCCAAGGATGGGGGCTATATGTCGAAGGATACGGCATGCTCCTCTCCACACAAGCTATGCCTCCTCACAAGACCAAAGGCAGTGCTTTGGGGTTTCCAGAGGCTGCTGTGTGCAGCGCTTACAACCTCCCTCCTGCATCTGGGCAAGCCAGCTTCCCACCGCCAAACCTCCATGTGTCACTAGCCATTAAAAACACGACACCCTCCTCGGCCTTTAGCTATTCCATAGGCGGCGCCAGAAGGTCCGTCGGAAGGGCTCCGTGATGCTGTGCTCTACCCAGTGCCTGCTGCGTGATGGCACCTAGTCCATATCCTCCTGCATTAGTACATGTTTGCCAATCCTGGCAGTATACTCTAGGAACCTGGGTGGCTTTTTGGCAACTGCAGAGGCCGGCCATAGCCACTCTCCTGGATCCCACTCCAGCTCATCAAGTGGTCTACCCTCCCAGATCCAAAGGTGCCACTCCTTGAGCTCCTTTCAGAAAACATAGGGGTCTAGTCGCCAAGTCTTCCCCTGAAGACCCACCACCTGAATCCTCCTCCCTGAAAGGGTGGCAATCCCCTCATCCTGTTGCCCTCTGTCAAGGGCCAGACGTCCCCCCTCCTGAACGGCGAAGAAGGTCCCCTAGGGGGCGCCACCCACTCTACTTGCCACCTGAAGAGGGATGCCTGCTGGAGAGAACCTGGCTGCCCATACCTCCTCGGCCTCTGTCGGCTCTCGTATTGGGGGGGCAAGCCACTCCGGAGGTATTGATGCGTCTATCTCTCTTCTCCTCAACTCCACTCCTCTCGTGCACCCTGATACTCGCTGCAGCACCTCCTCGTCCGCCATCCTGTACACCTCCCGCTATGTCCTGATGGAACGATCCTGGCCGGCCTCCCACCTAGCCCACTGGATGTGGGGCGCTCACCTATCTGTGACCCTTCTCTATCTTTGACTTGGAGGTTCCAGATCACCGACTGACGATCTATTTCCTCCTAGCAACATGGGGGGACTCTGGATTAGGGCCTTACGGAGGCCCTGCCATACGCGGAGTAGGCTCTGCAGGAAAGGTGATTTGGGGGGGGTGATTTGGGCTGAAGTGAAGATCCATCTCAGGGACGGCCTCCACTCATCGCTAAGCCTCGGTTTATAGTCCTGAAGGCTCGTTGCCCACGCCACCTTGGCCTTGGAGTCTCTGGAGACATCAGACCCAGACCAAAGGAAATTCCGCAGTAGGCGGCGAAGCTGCCCTACGCATGATGAGGAGAAGCACCAACACGAGGTGATGTACCAGGCCGTCGCTAGGAGGACTTGGTTAACCACCAGGGCTCGACCAGCTAGTGAGAGGCGAACCGTGATCCAGTAGGTCAGTTTCCTCCGAATAGAATCTAGGACAGGAAGAAATTGCTGGGTAGGAGTGATGGCAAGTCCGACATGGAACCCTAGGTATCGGACAGTCTGCCCTTTGCTCACCCATCTAAATCCCAAGTAGACGCCCCACTCCGTGCTGGAGTTGGGCCCATCTAAATCCCAAGTAGACACCCCACTCCGTGCTGGAGTCGGGGTCTGTGACGAAACCAACCGACTTTCGCCAGTTGATTTTCGCACCCACTGCAACACAAAACACATCAAGAGCCAGCCTCATTCTCCCCAGCATCACCTCATCGTCCTCTATGTAGAAGCTTGTGTCGTCTGCGTACTCTGAGTCTAACAACTCAGTCTCCTCTCCCACTGGAAGTCGGAGGCCGCGTAGTCCGCTCACACGTGACCTGAGGAAGTGAGTCATCGCCTCTGCGAAGAGTAGGAACAGGTATGGGGCCAGGGGACAGCCCTGTCGGACCGATCTCTCCAGCTGGATTTCCTCCCCTCGCCTTGCGCCTATGAGAACCCTGCTGGTGGCTGATCTGTACAGGCCGGAGACCCCGCGAATCCAAGCGTGGGGGAATCCCAACTTCACCATGGTACCCTCTAGGAAATCCCAGTCCACCCTGTCATAAGCTTTCTCGAAGTCCAAGAGTAGTGCTGCCAGTCTCTGCCCACTATGCTGAGCCTACTCTGTCGCCTCAAAGAATGTAAATACATTGTCTAGGCCACTGACAATAAGGTGATCAGTCTCCACTGGGATAGCTCCAACTGGTCTCCCCCTTTGGGGAGAAGACTGATAAGGCCTGCTGAGAGCCTCCCTGGCATCTGTCCTAAGGTGAAGATCACCCTCAGTAGGGGGTCCTTCACCACCTCCCAGTAGGTACTGAAGAAAACCTTAGAGAGGCCATCCCCCCTCGAGCATTTCTGCCCATCTTGTGTATGGAAAGCCTCCTCTAGTTCCTTCTCTGTGAAGGGGGCTAGGAGGGCGTGTCCTATGTCCTCTGTGACGAGGGACGGGGTGTGATCCCATACCTGCTGTCTGCAGCTCTGTCCTCTAGCTGAAGCTGTCTCCGGTGTTGGAAGAGGCGCGTGCAATAGTCGGTGGCAATCTCCATCACCTCATCAGGGCTAGAACGGGTCCTCCCATACTGATCCCTAAGGCTGCGTATCTGTTCTGCCGCAGTGCGGGGCTGGTGTACCTGGAAGAACTCCATGCACATCGTGTCCCCCTTCCGCGCCAAAAAAGTTGCTGAAGTGCAGAAAGAGAACTCCGAGTGCCTGTTCGCTAGGCCTGCAATGGCTGCACGCTCGCGCACCTCCTATGTGTGGAGGGTGGGGTCTCCTGGTGCCTAGAGAACTCCGAGTGCCTATTCTCTAGGCCTGCAATGGCTGCACGCTCGCGCACCTCCTGTGTGTGGAGGGTGCGGTCTCCTGGTGCCTCCTGCAATAATCTTTGTGTGGCTGCAAGGTCTCGCCGGAGTGCTCTTTCCTCCTCCTAGCACTGCTGCTTGGCCTGTAGGGTTGCCTCTTGGCAAATTCTGCTTGACTCGGCTAGGACCTCTGCAACCTCCTTTGCTATCCTGTCCCTCTTGACCCACTCTCTGGTCCAAATTTGCTCTATCTGTCTCGACACCTCCACCCTCCTATAGATCGAGTCAGGGATCTGACAGGATCGTGTATCTAGGGCGGATGCTGGTGGATCAAGAGCTAGGAGAACCGGGCAGTGATCGGATAACGTGGTGCCTGCCAATTCGCTCAATCTGGCCTCCACGAGAGCCTCGCCACTCTCCCATATAAAACCTGTCCAACCGCTCCAGCAAGGCTCCACCTAGCCGCCTGTATCCCCAGGAGAAGTCCAACGACCTCTTCCTCCTGGGAAGGCAAGGTCTTTCCAGGCATCCTGTGCTCCGGCTACAAGCAAAAAGACCTCCCATGCCTCCTGCTCCTCCCCAGCCATGCCCTGGTAGTTTCTTCCTCTGCCCTGCTGGTCCTCCAAAGCCTCTAGGTTGTTGAAATCTCCTTTAACAATCCAGGAGTCCACCTCTGGGAGTCCAGCAGCAATCTCCACCCAGAATCTATTGCGTGCCCTAACCTCCATAGGGGCATAGACATTGAGGACTCCGATACACGAGTCCCCAATATCCAATCTGATCCATAGAACCCTTCCTGCCACTATCGTCCCGTGGTCTCGTACACAAGTGGTGAGACTCGGGCCAATAGAGGTGCATACACCTCCGCTCCTGTCGTGGGCACCTATGGCTTGCTCCCAGTAAGTTTGCGAGCTGCCCGGAAGTACCTTCCCAACCCGCTGAGCTTGGGCGAGGGTGAGCTTGTGCTCCTGTAGAAGCAAGATGTCTATCCGTTTGGCAAGGGCAGGTTGCAACTCCTGCCGGACAATCAGGTTTCTCGAGCCACGTGCCCCACTGTAGTGGAGACTATTTACATTCCAGAATGCAAGATGTAAGCTCATGGGGAAACCTGTGACTGACCGAATAGACATCTGTTCGGTGTGGATGTTGCAGATGAGGAAGAGAGATTGTGAGGTATGCAAGTGCATTTTGCCGCCGGTCTGGATGGTGAGCTCCAGTCCCCCATGGTGGCCCTCGGCCGGACCATAGGGTGATAGATGCTCCAGGTGGTATTATCAATGCATCTATCAGCCATGCTGAAAAACGCGATTCTGTACACTGGTAGAAGCGGGCCGTCTGTGCCGGGGACCACTCGATCACATCCCTCGGCGCTCTCCACTGTGGGGGGGCTCGAAAGATAATGCTCAAATGTGGGACGTCGGCGCCAGCCCACCAGTTAATGTCCATCATGCAACTTGGCCACTGTTGTGCGACAATGCTAATCCTTCATCTCCCATCCACTGGGAGATGTGATCCGCCACCTAACTTTTCAACTCCTTCTCAATCTGTGTAGTCGTCCACTCCTTTGAGTAAGACGACTGAAGAAAAAAGATGTAGTTTGGTCCATCCGGTGGTACTAGTAGGTGGACCTTGCCCCTCCTTGACTTACGAACCACGAAGAACCCCACCTCTAGAGGTAGTGGGAACTCTCCGCGCTCCGCAACTCGCAGGTAGGACCATGGGCCACTGCGGAAAAACTCTTGTGGCAGCAGCTGTGCCTGTCTTGGGAAAGTATAGTGGGTGGCAGGGGCAGATAAGCTGGTGGCTGTGTCTGTGTAGTCGTCCACTCCTTTGAGTAAGATGACTGAAGAAAAAAGATATAGTTTGGTCCATCCGGTGGTACTAGTAGGTGGACCTTGTCCCTCCTTGACTTACGAACCACGAAGATTCCCACCTCTAGAGGTAGTGGGAACTCTCCGCGCTCTGCAACTCGCAAGTAGGACCATGGGCCACTGCGGAAAAACTCTTGTGGCAGCAGCTGTGCCTGTCTCGGGAAAGTATAGTGTGTGGCAGGGGTAGATGAGCTGGTGGCTGTGTGGATGGGGGGAGACTGCTGGTGTGCAGAGGAGGTAGGTGTGTGTGGCTCATCACCTCCTGTGGGAGAAGGGGGGGTGGGTCTGGGGGGGCTCACCTAACCTGGGTGCGGATCAGGGGGGGTGCTCGGTAGGGGGGGTGATGGGGGTGAAGAGGATCGAGTTATGGTGGGATGGCTGGAGATGCATGGCGGGTGTGGGGGGGGGGGGCCTGTGGGAACTCAGGCGAGGCAGTCTGTGGCGCATGTGGAGAAAGCGGGGGGGGGGGGTGCGGTCCTGTCGGGTGGGGCGGACAGGGGGGGGGCTGTGGAGTGCTCTGCCGAGAGGGGGCCGTTTGCTAGCCAACACCCTGCTGATGAGGCTGGGTTTGAGGGGCTGGCTACGCCCCCCCTGGTCGTCTCCCTCTCTGTCGCCTCTGGACCCGTGTGAAACCGTCAGCGTCCACCTACAGACCTGTGGGCGGAACCGCCTTGGCTCTGAAACGTGTACAAACTGCTGCCTGATGCCCAAAGTCGTGGCAGGGCAGGCACTGCTCTGGTTGCCCAGTCACAATGACCTCCTGCCTAAAGGAGTACCCGCCTGCCTCAATCTCTAGGAATTGTGGGATATTCTTGACCTCTTTCACTGCCACCCATACCTTTGGGACCCCTGCAGTTGTCACTGCATCTGTGAAGGACGCGGGAAGGAGAGTGCCGAAGAGCCGTCCAAAGTCTTCCATCAGCGGTACTCAATCGCCAGGCCGGGGAAAAGAAGGGTGACCGGGTGCCGAAGAAACCGGTTGTGGAGTGCAAACGCCTCCACAATAAAGCCACTGTACCAAGGGACCATGTATATGATCCCCTTCGTGGATACATATGGTGAACTGGCGAGTAGTTCGCGAGCTGCGTCTGCCGAGTTGAGGCGGACCATGAAGATCCCTTGGCCCAATAGGACCGCCTCCATGATCTGCGCTGTGCCAATGCACAGCGTGGAGTGGAGCCAATCCTGAAGCTGGGCCCTGGCTGGGGAATGTCCTACTACTTGACCATAAATCGCTGTTTCCATTAGCTCCAGCTCTTTAGCTCGGACGGCTAAGAGCTGCTCCTCAGAGAGGACTACGCGCAAGGTGTTCGACTGGGGGGTAGTCAGTGAGTGCACCGGCGTTTGACCATAGGTTTCCATCGTGCGTCCCTTTTGGGAGAACCTACCTATCGCGTTGCTGTGCTACTGGATGGGGAGTTGCTGCAGGGGGAGGAAGCAACTGGAGGAGGAAGGGGGGTGGTGTCGATGGCGAAGGGGGGGGGGGTTTCTGTTTTCGATGGCGGTGGTGTTGCAGCCTGATAGCGGGCCAGGCCTCCTGGCAAGGCAGCACTCGGGGGGCGGGGAGTTGGGAGGGGGGAACAAAGATAAGCGGGGGGGCAGGTAGGCACAGGCGGAGGGGGGGGCAGGACGGATGCAGGCGGCGCGCAAGGAGCTGGCGACGGGCCCTCGCAGGGTGAGAGAGATGGGCGCTGGTGGTTGTCGATGGCGGGGGAGAGAGTCGATGGCGCTGGCGCACTACGAAGCAACAAGACAAGGGTGGGCCAGGGCGCAACGAATAGAGGGGTGGGAGCACAATGACGTAACGGGCAGGAGAGCTCTACGAACCAAGTGGATTGTATATACTTTGGGATCTAAAAAGATTGACTCAATCGCAAAAGGTAAAGACCAAGAAGGGCCTTGAAAGCATCCATTTGTTGCTGATGGAGCATTTTTAACACCAAAGGACAGTGCTTTGAAAGTACACCTCATGGCTCCATCCACATGTTTAGCACTTCTAGAAGGAAAGAGTCACTTTGGCAAACATGTACCTGTCCAATCTAGCCTAGGGATGAGGATGCTGAAAGGAATGGTATGTAAAGCCAAGCTCAAAAGGATGGAGCCAAGGTTGCATATCTTACTTAAATGAGGAAGTCACCAAAGTATCCTAGACCTGATGCTCTGCACCATCTATCGCAAAGTGAAGCAATGCAAATTAGAAGCACTTTATTAGCCACACCCACTTGTGATGCCCAAGATGATTGAGGCTTAGAATAAAAGCCTTTGCCTCTCCACTCAAGAGTCTACATAGCCCTCAAGTCTAGGCTTGTGCAAATCAATGTGCCCATTTTCCATGAGAGATATACACTATTGTGCTGGGACATAATTGTTGTCAAAAGATGATGTACTAGCGAGACAGTAGGGTTTGTGGGGAGGGACACAGAGTGAACTCGGCAGACACTGAGAATAGAGGGAAGAGAGAAGAAAATCTGATGAATGGAATGATGAAGGCTTGAATCATGGAGTGAATGTGATACAAGGGAACAAGGGTGCCGTAGCACAAGGAAAATGATGAAGACAGCCATGAACCACGAACCGCAATGTTCTCCTGAAGGGGCGTGAGGGTAGTGGAGAGGTTGGAGAGAAGAGGGGATGGACTGAATGAATCAGCCATAAAGAATGAATGAGAGAGTGGCCTATAAATAGGTAGAGTCAATCTAGGATGGTGCTCCTTTTTGGGGCTGCAAACCCTAAACGCAAAACGTAGAAACACAAAATGCAAACTGCGGGTGAAGGGTTTATCAACACCCCCTCTTAGGCCCAAAAAAGGGAACAAGAGAAGAGAGGTGGAGATGCAATGCTTCATGCTGAAGAATGCTCATGTAGCAGGTGCCACTTGGACAGTGTCCCTTGTGGGAAAATTGTTCACTTGCCTAAGGGCCCTAGTATAAAGATGATGAAAACATACAATGCATAGAAGGAATGTCGGACTTTGTGTGGTGCTGAGAACCATAAGGATATGCCCGTACTCGATCTTAGGAGGTGGCTCCATGTTGACCAAGTGACCAAGGCAAGAAGTGAAGAGGAGGAAAAAGACGTGGAGGATCCCTAAGATCCAAGATTTCCACCTGAAAGGTAACCTACAATAAAGAATAGTAGACAGAGTGAACTGGAGAACCCAAAACTCAACCTCGGGAGAGAAGCCACTAGCTCCATGCATCCATGTTGGAAGGAATACGAAGGCCTTGTCACCAACCTCCGAGGTCCCGATCTAGGTGGTACCTGAAGATCCTGGGTATTAGTAGAAGAGATGACTGGTTGAAGACAGCCACCCCTTGAAAGTAGAGGATGGGTGAATAACTTCATGTGGAGTAGATTCCCCCTCTGAGGTGGGAGGTGGAGGGCCCTTGCTGAAGTCGAAGAAGAAGTAGATGCCCCCTCTGAGGGCAAATAAATAACATCCCCTTCTGAATCCCCCTCTAAAGTAGATAGGGAATCCAAAAACTCATAAATCACAGACTCCACATTGTCTGATGACGAAGGAAGTGCCGTCGGTTGTGCTGAAGAAGGTATCTGGGGTGCCGAAGAACTCCCAGAGGTGGCCTCTCGAACCTGAGTAGTCAAGGGTGGGGCTTAGAATGAGCAAGAGGTGGGCAATAGTCGGTGTCTCTTAGTGGAGCGGACTAGGTAGCTGAAGAAGAGAAAGGAGTCGAGTAGCCATTCTCTCTCGAAGGAGCGGACTAATGAGGAGACGGTATCAAACAATTGCTATCTCTCGATGGAGCAGATTGTAGATCCATAGGTTGTGGAAGCCATTGTACCTAAAAATAAGTGGGAGAAGATTGTCGTTGGCATTGTGACGATCTCTAGGAGGTCATAGCACCAATCGATCCTCCATGTGCTCGTAAGGACTTAGTGCACATCGGATGCGTCTTATTGCCTTGAGCATAGTACTTTAATAACTGATGCAGAACAATCTCTGTGGCCCAGAAAGGAGAGGTGGCACAAGGAGTGCTTGGTGGAAGACGCATATACTCCGGAGGGGTGGGGAGCAAAGGTCGATGTCGATAGTCTTCAGTGGGATGACTGTTCGTGCCACAGTAGTAGCACCCAGTAGAAGGGCGATTTGTCGGTGGAGACGCCATGGTACCGGTGTGGCAAACTGGGGAAGGAAGGGTGGGAGGGAGAAAAAAGGATATCTCCCAATGTGCAATAGAAATGATAGAGAAATCAGAAGTTGATGCTAAACTTGCCACTAGTCTTTGTCTCCTTTGATGAGGAGGATCTTTGTGGGATAACACAGCCAAGGAAGACTGGATCTGATGTAGATGACAGTGTAGGAGAGAGAAAGACTAAAAACGCAGGTGAGGAGAGAGAAAGACTAAAAATGTAGGCAATAGAAATGATAGAGAAATCAGAAGTTGATGCTAAACTTGCCACCAGTCTTTGTCTCCTTTGATGAGGAGGATCTTTGTGGGATAACACAGCCAAGGAAGACTGGATCTGATGTAGATGACAGTGTAGGAGAGAGAAAGACTAAAAACGCAGGTGAGGAGAGAGAAAGGCTAAAAATGTAGGCTGCAGGAGAGAGTACTGGTGTGGCAAACTGGAGAAGGAAGGGTGGGAGGGAGAAAAAGGATATCTCCCACCAGTCTTTGTCTTCTTTGATGAGGAGGATCTTTGTGGGATAACACAGCCAAGGAAGGCTGGATCTGATGTAGACGACAGTGCAGGAGAGAGAAAGACTAAAAACGCAGGTGAGGAGAGAGAAAGACTAAAAACGTAGGCTGCAGGAGAGAAAGACTAAAAACGCAGAAAAAACCAGCAGTAGTGTATCACACAGCGAAGGAAGGCTGGATCTGATGTAGACGAGAGTGCAGGAGAGAGAAAGACTAAAAACGCGGGGAAAACTAGCAGTAGCAATCAATATGTTGAAATCAGCTCCGAACAGTGTGTGGTAGGTTGGAAACAGGCACCGGATTGTTATAGACAGCAATAGCCAGCTTGGACCGCGATGTCCTCCACGTCCAGGGCGTGGGCAGCAAGCTGAAATACCTGAAATCTGCAAAAACGAGATTATTTTCTGAATGGAGAGTGATCAGCAACAGTCGCTTTGCTGTAAACAACTGCAAACTGTGGGTGGAAGGCTGGAAACAAGCACCAGACTGCAGATGAGAGCAAGGGACAGCTGAGATTGTGATGTCCTCCGCAAAAGGGGTGTGGGCAGCAAGCTGAAAACATTTGAAACCTAAAAAAACGAGATTTTGATGTAGCGGAAGAAGAAGAGAAGTGGATACTGAACCCGCCATTGGTCTTTGCCGTCACTGGAGTGGAGGATCTTTGCCGTTGTTTGAGCACATCCAGCTCTGATACCATGTCAAAAGATGACGTACCAGCGAGATAGTAGGGTTTGCGGGGAGGCACACAGAGTGAACTTGGCAAACACTGAGAATATAAGGGAAGAGAGAATAAACTCTGATGAATGGAATGATGAAGACTTGAATCATGGAGTGAATGTGATACAAGGGAACAAGGGTGCCGTAGCACAAGGAAGATGATGAAGACAGCCATGAACCACGAACCGCAATGTTCTCCTGAAGGGGTGTGAGGGTAGTGGAGAGGCTGGAGAGAAGAGGCAATGGACTGAATGAATCAACCGTAAAGAATGAATGAGAGAGTGGTCTATAATATAAAATGGCAGCGTCAATCTAGGATGGTGCTCCTTTTTGGGGCTACAAATCCTAAATGCAAAATGCAGAAACACAAAAAACGCAAACTGTGGGTGAAGGGTTTCTCAACAATTATCATGGGTACCAAGAAACCTACTATCTTCTAGGAAGTTCTAGAAGATTTGAGAAAGTTTTAGAAGCTTCTAACAAGGTTTTAGAAGATTCATTTTGGAAGGTCTAGAAGACCACTTGAGTCAATGCTCACATCAACATTGCTTAGCTGTAGCACAAGGATCTTTGCCGTTGTTTGAGCAGATCCAGCTCTGATACCATGTCAAAAGATGACGTACCAACGAGATAGTAGGGTTTGTGGGGAGGCACACAGAGTGAACTTGGCAAACACTGAGAATATAAGGGAAGAGAGAAGAAACTCTGATGAATGGAATGATGAAGACTTGAATCATGGAGTGAATGTGATACAAGGGAACAAGGGTGCCGTAGCACAAGGAAGATGATGAAGACAGCCATGAACCACGAACCGCAATGTTCTCCTGAAGCGGTGTGAGGGTAGTGGAGAGGCTGGAGAGAAGAGGCAATGGACTGAATGAATCAACCGTAAAGAATGAATGAGAGAGTGGCCTATAATATAAAATGGCAGCGTCAGTCTAGGATGGTGCTCCTTTTTGGGGCTGCAAATCCTAAATGCAAAATGCAGAAACGCAAAAAACACAAAGTGCGGGTGAAGGGTTTCTCAACAATTATCATGGGCACCAAGAAACCTACTATCTTCTAGGAAGTTCTGGAAGATTTGAGAAAGTTTTAGAAGCTTCTAACAAGGTTTTAGAAGATTCATTTTGGAAGGTCTAGAAGACCACTTGAGTCAATGCTCACATCAACATTGCTTAGCCGTAGCACAAGGAAGATGATGAAGACAGCCATGAGCCACGAACCACAATGTTCTTCTGAAGGGGTGCGAGGGTAGTGGAGAGGCTGGAGAGAAGAGGTGATGGACTGAATTAATTAGCTGTAAAGAATGAATGAGAGAGTGGCCTATAAAATGGCAACGTCAGTCTAGGATGGTGCCCCTTTTTGGGGCTGCAAATCCTAAATGCAAAATGTAGAAACACAAAAAACACAAACGGTGGGTGAAGGGTTTCTCAACAATTATCATGGGCACCAAGAAACCTAATATCTTCCAGGAAGTTCTAGAAGATTTGAGAAAGTTTTAGAAGCTTCTAACAAGGTTTTAGAAGATTCATTTCGGAAGGTCCAGAATACCACTTGAGTCAATGCTCACATCAACATTGCTTATGTCAGTAATGCTAATGTTATCAATGATGTCATCATCTAGAAGCTTCCCCTTAAGCTCCTCAACTCGAGTGTAAATAGGGGTCTTCCCAATGCTAGTTGTGAGGCTCTTGGGTGGTAAGTCCTTCAAAATCTCTCGGGGAAGGCTTGAATACCTTGTTCATTGGAAGGGCTATGATGCTAGTGAGTAAACATGGGAACCAACCTCCCATCTTCGTTGAGCACTAGCTAAAGTAAAGGAGTTTCATCAATGACATCCATTGAAGCCAAGAGCCGTACTAAGAAACCCCATCATCGCTCCTTGTGAAACTCATTGCTAAAGGAGGTAATGTCATGAATAGCAAGAAACCTATTATCTTACGTCACTTCTCATTTGCGATGGAGTGCTGTTGTACATTGATTAATTCTTTCATTTTCATTCATTCTTTATTAAATTATTCGCGATTCATGCAATTACTCCACACTTGGGCCAATAGTGACATCAGAGCCACTTGCTTCCATTGCATCGCCATTGCCATGGCTCATGACCATCCACCACTAGCCATTGCCATTGAGCTCCTCTCGCTTGGCTAGCTACCCCACAAGCCATTGTCACTAGGCGGGTTCTATGTTCTCCTTGGTAGTCGATTGCATTCTGTGCCACCATCTTCTTTGCCCATTTGCACACATCACCTCTGAAGACTCCCATCATTGCTTGAGGCTCTGCCTTGCAGCCCTAGTGCCGCCCATTTTCATTCTTGAGTCATAGCCACGATGGTTGTCTTCATCTATTGCCTCCTCTATTGCAGAAGGAGCTACCTTGTTTGACTTGCCTCGTCCTTGCGCCTCCATTGTTGCAGTGTTTGACAATGTTGCTACTACCTTTTCTGCTAACAAGACACATTGCTTGGGGTTTGCCGCCTTTCTTGTGTGTTGTGCTGACGTGATAGGCATTTGCCACCTTCATCGCTTGCCGATTGGACCTGCACGTTGCTTGCCTATAGGCTGCCCCGGACCATTGCACTATTTGCCACATTCACTGTTTAGTTGTGCCTTGCCATGTAGAACAGCCTATCAAATCAACACATTATTTTTTTAAAAAGTTCTATTTCAATGGTTTGTTATTTATTAATTCTATTATTATCACCAACAAGCCGGTGTTCAAATCTTTTTGTCCTATCTATGCACAAATTGTGTAAGAATTCGGGATTTTCACAAAATCTCCCAATTCAACTTCAATCCACGCCAAAAATTTGGGGATTTCCATCAATTTCCCCAGAGGCGTCCATCGAATTTAAAAAAGTTTTAGTCATAGTCAATTTTGGGGCTTTTTGTTGGCAACATTCAATTTCGCTCCAATTTTGCCACTAAAGTTTGGGCTTGTCTTAAATTTGGTGTTCTTCATCAAAATGGAGGCCCAATTCATCAAAAGTGTGACACTCGACACCATTCGGGTAAAAATTTCACAAAAATTCTTTGAATCTCTCTTCAAATTTCCGATAAAATCTAGGGCTTTTCACCATTTGATCTCAACTTCATCCCAAATTCTTCAAAAACTGAGGCTTTTTTGAAATGCATCAAATTTCACCAAAATTGAGGTTCAATTCAACTTCAGGTGTGGTGTTTGGGACCAATCGGGCAATAATTTTATCCAATTCCTTCAATTTCTCTTCAATTTTTGGGTAAAATTTGGGACTTTTGTCCAATTTTACTGCTTTGGGACTCCAAAATTGGGGCTTTTTCCTCAAATCACTTTCTTTGGCCTTGTGGTGCTCAGAAATCATATTATTTGGCTGATAGTCCTGTTTTCTCTTGACATTGAGGACAATCTCTTATTTTGGCGCATTCATTGGGCGGATCTGCTCATTCTCTGCTGTGTTCGCATTATCACAGCATTGTCAGCCATTAATATCTGCTTTCAGCATATTGCTGATTGCTGCCTTGTTCGGATAATATTTTATTTCTGAAACTTATTATTTTCAGCATATTTTCTCTCTCCTTAGTGGGAAAACGGCAAGAGAGAATTATTTTCCTTCATATTATTTGACTTCATTGAAACAGCCAGCATCTCTTTTATTAGTGGTTTATTATTATTAGAGCATTTATATTCTCTCTTTTCACTTGGAAATTATTATTTTATTGTTCATTTCCACTCATGGCCAGCAATAATAATGATTTGTTGGGTATGCTTGGTGCCCATGACAAGCTCGACAGCACCAATCACCCAATGTGGGATTACATGATGTGACATGTTCTTGTCGCAAATCATTTATGGCATATTGTCAATGACAAAGAGCAAAGGCCGGCTTCTCCAACATTGGTACCACCTCTTGCCTCCAGATTGAGAGGTGTGGTCCTCATGATGTTGAATCATCTTCCTCTTCCACATCGCCTCTAACTCAAGAGTAGATTCGATGGGATGGCTGTGATGCGCAAGCGCATGCCCTAATTGCTTTATATGTGAAGAGAGCTATCATTCCGAGCATCACGTGTCTTGATCAATTAGCACATGTCTTATGGATTTTGGGTATAAAATACTAGGTAGTTGGAATGGATATTTCATGAGGATATCACATGGGTCCCTCATGAGACTATGATGAAATATCTTGGATGCCTTGTGGGGATGGAAGTACTTGAGAGCAATAGTTGGCACCTCTTCTTTGAGCATTGGGGAAAAGTCCATCTATTAGAGCTTGGTGAGGCTTTTCATTAGCAAGGAGAGTGGTGATAGGCAACTAGATTCTTCTTGTGACCATGTGGTATTGATAGAAGTGGATGCAACAATGAAAGCAAAGAAGAATGATGAAATAAACTGCTGAACACAAGACAAAAGAGAAAGGAAAGAGAAAACACAAGAACACTGCGAACGAGAACTCGTAGATATGCATGGAAAATGGAGTCCATATACCAAACATGAGACAATCACGTACAACAGTGAGTCATTGGTTGTATGGGAATTGACACTGGCTACCCCTCTCTAGTAGGGCATGCACTGGAATTTGCAAGTGATGAATGATGACTGTGGAGGAGAGAGCCTAACTGTATAGAACAAAATAATGCCATAAATGTGACCAAGTCGGCCAGTATTAAATGTTGACTGACCAACAACAATAAATACTAGAAATGCCACAATAATGGCACACAAAAATGCTAGATTCCCACCCCACATGCCTAGCCTACCAGACTCATACATGAGTTGACTAAACTGCTAACACCCTCTCTTAGATCATGGGTGATTTGATACAATACAAGGATACAATGATAAGGACTCATCATAGTCCATACAAAAAAGACTACCAGAATAGAACCGTGGATATCCAAGTAGTGGATGCATAAACCACTACCAAGGTGTCTCAGAGAGAACCTAATGTCGATGTTGATCATACCAGAACCTAAAAATAGAGAAGAATCATGACAGCTCTTTGTGTTTGTCAACAATGCCTTGTAGTAACATACATGACCATCGTGTCAAAAATGCCTCTGAGCAATGTGAACATGGATTCCCTGCCTTGGGTCAACACCGCCAAAGTGTCCCTCATGTGAGCTCAGACTAGGAGCCAAATTGAGTAACAACCCATCATGAACCTAGATGTTAATCCCCGCTCTAGGGTGTTCAAACCTGCTAGACTTCAGTTGATGTGTCAGGGGAGTCCCTCATTGAAACATGTGCATTGGTATACATGTACAGATGAGGTGCACTCGCTTCATCTTACCACCCTCTCACACTCCCTCATTGAAACATGTGCATTGGTATACATGTACAGATGAGGTGCACTCGCTTCATCTTACCACCCTCTCACACTCCCTCTTTGGCACTGGAGAGTTGTGAGGGAAGACTGCATCACTTGCACTAGAAAGCAACAAGAGGGGTTGCCAAGCCCTCCCTTGATCTAAAGGAGAGAATCCCTTCCGCGCCTTGGCCTTCACTATGGCATGAGGATTAGAATCGGAATTGGAGGAGGTGGATGACTCAATGGAGGAGTTTGTATCATGCTTCTTCTTCTCCTCCTCCTCCTTCCTCAAAGTTGCTAATTTTTTGTCATGCTTGCGCAAATGTCCCTTGTTACCACAGTGATAACCTCCCTTGTAATTGCAAAGATGCCTCATGCTCAAGCAACATGGACGACATATGTGTAAAGCTCATTGGTGTCAATGATGTTTGGGCTTGCAAAGCATCGACGACTCCACTACAGAGGGAGCTTGTAGAGCATAATCCCCACAAGATGAGCTTGTGGGGGGATGATTGCATGTGATGAAGCTGATCCTGTACTTGTGTAACACGAAGCAAGAATGACTCAATAGTGTCCTTCAACGCAAACTTCATCTATTGGAGATGTCCATAAAGGGTAATTGCATGCATAGTTGAGGGAGCCTCATACAACATTTGAAGCTTTGCTCATATTGCTAAAGCTGTCTTGCAAGTGGTGACCGTTGGAAGAACCTCTTTAGAGATATAGCGAAGAAGAGTAGAATATGCACGAGTATCATTGGAATCCCACGTAAGCACAACTTTCTCGTGGTTGTCCACATTGAAATCATATGGAAGAGGAGTGGGGCATTGAGAACATTGAATAGCTCCAGAAACAATGTACCATAAGCGCTTTTACACAAACCATGCTTTCATAACAACACTCTCTGTTAAGTAATTAGGGTTGTGAAGTTTATCATGAGTGGAACAACACAAGGTGAGCCATCTGGAGAAGATAGGAAGAGAAAATAAAGCAAAGAAGAGAAGAAGAGAGAGTTCAGCCAAAACACAGTATAGACTACACTAAATAGAGTTCACATGGAGCGTAGAGACAGTAGATCACAACATAACTGTTGCAAGCAAGCAAGACTTGAGCAAACACAGCTAGAAGGTGAAGATTACATGCAGTCAACAGAACCTGAAAATGCAGTCGGCCAGCTTGTAGGAATAATGAAATGATGCAGAAAATTTAGTCAGCTAGAGGTAAAACACAGAAAAAACAGGCAGAAAATGCAGCTGCACCACAGTAACATAATGCAGAAAATGCAAATGCAGACTGCTTAGATAAAATAAGGGCAGCAGATGGTTGAAAACAGGCTGATTTTAATCAGCAGAAAGTCGCCTTGTCAGCTGCAGAAGATCAGCAACCAGCAGAGAAGAGTGATGGAAGACTTGTAACATCAGAAAACAGCACCCGGATTGTAGAAATTTGATACCATGACAGATGTGGGTGCAGCAATGGAAGCAAAGAAGTATGGTGAAATAAACTGCTGAACACAAGATAGAAGAGAAAGGAAAGAGAAGACACAAGAACACTGCAAAGGAGAACTCAAAGATATGTATGGGAAATGGGATCCATATACCAAACATGAGATAGTTGCATACAACAGTGAGTCATTGGCTGCGTGGGCATTGGCATTGGTTCCCTCTCTCTAGCAAGGCATGCATTGGAATCTGCAAGTGATGAATGATAACTATGGAGGAGAGAGCCTGACTATATAGCACAAAATAATGCCATAATTGTGACCAGGCCGGCCAGCATTGACCAGCAATAAATGCTGGAAATGCCACAATAACTGTACACAAAAAATGCCAGATGCCCAGCCCACATGCCTAGCCCACTAGACTCAAACATGAGATGACTAAACTGCTAACAGGTACATCACTTCCCATAGGTCATGCATAGATTAGGCACATTGAAGGCCAATTTGGTGTCGTCTACTATTCAAGAGTGCCCTAGTTCTCAAGTTCTCTGTGCTATTTATTTTCTTTGCTGAATTGAATAGTATGGGTGCTTTAAGTTGTGTGTTTATTGCCCTACAGATTTGATATATAGACCGGTTGGATTAGGGGTCTTCTTCTAGGTAAGGAGCCTTGGAAGAAACTTCTGTTGGGGGAGGCTCGAGGCTATTACACCTATACATGGAGAACCATGCCCAACATTCAATGGATTTTCTAGGAGATCAAGACCAAAGACTTAGGGAGGAGTTTTGAGGTTAGATCTATTCTTGCTATCATGAGAGTATAGAGGATTGTTTCATGTGCCCTCCATCAATTGCCATTGACTTCAATTGAAGAGAAGAGGAGGTAGTCTCTTCCCTTTGATCACTATCTAGGATTGGAGTTGATGGGCCATACTCTTGGACAGAGGACTTGCTTATCTTGGGGGAGGTTCTCTAGACAGGTTGTTGCTTGAGTGGAAGATTGTTTTGTATTTTAGGGGCTATTGCATTATGCTTGAGGCCGTGATAGAGGGAATACCTCTTGACTAGAGGTGGGATATAGATATATCTCAAACTTGGATAGGTCTATTCTCTTATGGGGACATCCTCTTGAGTCCTTGTGGTCATTGCAACTAGGAGAGATAGAGTATTTACTTTTATGGTTGAGCAAGATGGTTGTCTTCAACATGAGGACTAGGTAAAGACAAAGTTCATAGGATGTGCTAGACAAAGGATAGAGTAGTGACAGTGTGTGAGAAAAAGTGACATATAGACATGGACCTTGCTACCTTGCTGTTAGATAGATGGAGACATTGGGCCTACCAAAGGAGCCCATTTTAGAGACCATGGTGGGATTTGGGAGAGTGGGCATGGAGGCATCCATTCCTCAATAGGCCAAGTGATGTGGTCTCCTTTGGTCATAGTATGAGGTTAGGAAGGAGGATTCAAATGAATACGATCAGATAGCTAGAACAACCTCTCATTGGCACAAATAAAACATCTCAGATCATTTCCTATTAGAATTTTGGAGGAGGCTGGATGATAGCTTTAAGCCCAGGAAGGTATCCCTCTTTCTGTGACTAGTAGCTCACATGACACAAGAGCTTAGCAATTGGCACTTGGCTAGGATATAGCAATGACCCAATGGCATATGTGAGATGTGGTGAGCTAGGTGAGGCACATAGATGCTACTTGTGGAATTGCTTTGAAGGCTAGGAGGTGAGAAGAGTCCTCAATACGATCTTTCATGGCATAATACAGACCATGGTTGCAACTTGAGGGGCTATAGAATGGGTATAGACAAAGGCCTAAGCACGTGGATATGAGGATTCCAGGGGAGCCTCTCTTTTCTCATCATTGGACAGTACTTGAATAGGATTTCTAGTCCAGCTTATTGGTGACAATAAAGAAATGCTTGACTACAGTATACAAACACAATCGTATGATAGATGCCCGAACTAATTAGGGTTACAGTTAATATAGAAGATGAAAGAAATCTAAATAATGAATAAATACAATGCTCAATGCAGCAAACACACTATTCTAGGTGAAAAACTAACCCTCGAACTCCTCTCTCTCTTTTGGATTGAGACAGAGAGTATGAGCAAAAGAATCTATTGTACTTTGACAGATCCTAAAACACAGCAGGCAGCCTCCGAAAACAGCAAATGCTGTTGTGTGAAGGCTAGATCAGTGAGACAGATGGGTAGTTGGAGCAGGACAGCAAATGCAGCAAGCTTTGATGCCATGGCAGTTGGCAATGGTGCGAAACTATCAAACACGGAAATCTAGATGATGTGGCAAGGTAGGCAGCTTTAGAAATATCAAAATGCAGCAATTTGGTGACATGGCAGTGCTGGTGGCTCCAGAAACAACAAAACCCGAAGCAGGAAGTGGACCATTGATGACTTTTATACATATTGACTATGCTTTCCTTAGAAGCTGTATACCATGTTGCTCTGCAAATTTTTTGTCCACGAAGCATGGTGTGGCTATAGAGACTAACAAAGCTTGTCTATCTATCTTTCCTCTAGGTGAATCTATATTGGTAATGTAAAGCTTAACATTGGATTTGTAGGTAGAAGGAGACCTTTTAGGTTTCTTGAAGCTTTGTGTAGCCTGAATGTCAACGTTTCCCGACAATGATGGGGTAGTGGCTCCATGAACTCTCATCCTTTCTTTGTTTTTCTTGAGTTGTCAATGGCTTGAACGGCATCAAATCAATTTATCCCTAATGTAATCCTCATGCCATGTTAGATTGCATGTGAGTTGCTAAAATTCTGATGCATATACCGAGGCGGGTCTCGACCCTTGGCATAGATTTCTACTCTTTGTTTTAGCTACTTTTGCTTTGTCTACTTCTCCAAATGTGGCAGTAAACTCTTGTATAAAGGCCTCAAAATTATATAGCAATGGAGATTCCTTCTCAAGTAAGGGGGCAAACCAAGAGAGATCTATACCTAAGAGAAGAGTCCCTACAAGGGCAACCCGAGAAGCATAATTTGGGTAATGATTGGTTGCATCCATATAAACAATTGTACTTGTTGGAGGAAACCTTTGAATTTTAACCTTGTGTCATCAAATTTCTCTGGAATACATCATCTTTGGCAAGGACTATATCCACTATTACCCAAAGAAGAAACGAGGGATATTTAAAATCTTGTGCAAAGCAAAGATATTCAGAATGGTTACAAACTAGACAAAGAGATGGAAAAAGATGGGTTTCAAGAAACCCTTAACATCTTTTAGTCTGACTCTATTGCAGAAGAGTCTTTAGTTTCAGGGAATTCACTAGGTCTTCTAAAGGAATCTTTTGTTTCATCCCACTCGATGAGACCTCTACATTTCAAGAACTCTTGTTTCCTATAGCTTGGAAGGAGCTTCAAGTTCTTAGCATCTCTTATATGGGAGAGCAAATAAGAGCCAAGAACTCCAAAGTATCTTGTGTTGTACTCCTGACAGATCCTAGAACGTAGCAATGGCAGCCTCCTAGAGTCGAACATCAGCAAACACAGCCACAAAGACTCGATTTGATGTAGTTAGGTAGTGGAAGAGAGAGAAAAACAGCAAATGCAAATAGTTGCGGAGTGTAAGCAGCCTGGGCAGCAGAAGTAAGGGTCAAATGCAGTAAGTTTGGAGAGGAAAAGTGCTGGGCGGCAGTTGATAGATGCAGACGCAAACTTTGGGTGCAGTCGCCAGGATATAGGCTGCTATAAATGCAAGAAAACAGGCTGCTAGACCAAATCGCAGCCACTTGGAAGGTTGTGAACAGCAGGGGACAACTGGTAAAGGTGCAAATTGCGAGAAGGTTTGAAACATGCTCCAATCTGATGTAGATAGCAAAGGACAGCCTTGATTGAGATGTCCTTCACAAACGGGGTGTGGGCAGCGAAGCTAGAAGGCCTGAAACCTACAAAAACGAGATTAAGACTGAATGGAGGGTAGCCGGCCCATTTATAGAAAGTTTCGAGACCTCGTACTATGCACCAATTAAAAACTCTCTCGAACTGCCCTCCATTTTAGGGATTTAATTAATTAAGAATTTTGGGGGATGTTTAAGTGTCTAATTCAGCATGTAATGCTTATGTTAGCTCAACACTGTCTTAGGCCTAAAAACTGAGCAAGAAAGGATGTCCAACCCGAATTTAGAGTGTTTGAGTTTTCCCTCCCCTGATCAATCTGAAGAAGTAGAGGAGGGTATACACAAGCCGATCTTGGGTATAAGATACTATAACACGCCGATTGACGACCTTGGTCAATATGTCTACAAAGTTGTTGGAGGAAGGCACAAACTCTAGGCGTATGGTGCCTTGTTCAACATGCTCTCTGGTGAAGTGAAAGTGGACCTCTATATGTTGTGTTCGTGGTGTAATAATCAGATTGCCCACAAGGACAATGGCACTCTGGTTGTCACAGTAGAGAACTGTGGGAGAGTTTCATGAAAAGTGTAGTGCCGGTAGCAAGCTTCTTAAGTAGATGGTCTTTGTGATACCATTGAAAATAGCTCGATACTCAACCTTCGCCGTGGAAGCCACCACTGTCTCTTGCTTGTGGCTTGCCGAAGAGATGGGTGAGGTAAAGAGGTAGCTGTCGTGGGAATGCTAGGTATCATCTCTTGCCTAGTCATTGTCTAGTCAAAGTGAGTATACCCCTACAAACATAAACCAGATCCATAAGTTAGGCCATAAGAGTAGGTACATCGCAAATATATCAAAACATGCAAATAGGAAATCTAATGTGACATTCTAGGTGTAGTGAAATACTAACTAAGCAAACTAACAAAGTAAGCTAAATTTGGCCTAGCGTGAATCCACCAAAGAAGCTTTCCTACAACAAATCTATAGGTGTAATTGCTGACTAAGGGTATCCTTAGAAAGATGGATGGTGGGATTAAGAGGTGTGGCCATAGGCCGTGTTTGATCCGTGAAACGCTGGTCCGCTGACTGAAGAGCGTACTTCTATAGTGAGACAAAAATGCCACCCTCAGATCACTACCTCCATCTCCAAAAAGTAAGACAATAAACCAAGGTCTGTCATCTCAAAAGTCGAGCAAAGTTGGGCATTTATCTTTGCTATGGTAATAGAGTTGGAGTTGGTGATAAGCAAATTATCTATATATAGTAGGATATAGCTAACCCCCTCTAAAGTAGTACAACATATAATTCGGGTCATAAGGGGTAGAATGCTATTCGTGAGTCCTAAGGAACTTATCCATCCTCTGGAACCAAGACTGTGGTGCTTGCTTTAGCCCATAGAGAGTCTTCCACAAGTGAAAGACCTTATCTTTCTTGTCAGTAGAAGAAAATTCGAGAGACTACTCCACATAGGCTTCCTTTGAATAACCGCTCAAAAAGGCACTTTTGATGTCCATCCGATAGATAGGCCAACCCAAGTGAGCGCTAGCGCAACCAACAAATGAAATGAAGTCAATCGCACTGTAGGAGCAAAGGTCTCTTCATAGTCAATACCTTGCTTTTGTCAAAATCCTTGCATCACAAGGCGAGCCTTGTATTTGTCCAAAGTTCCATCAGCTTTTAGGTTACACCTAAAAATCAACTTTGTCTTGACGACTTTCTTGTGGCTCAAATGATCCACCAAGGTCCAAGTCTCATTTTGGTTAATGCTCTCAAGCGTCTTTTTCATGGTCTCTTGCCATTGGGGTGTATTGAAGAGACTTTTGCCAACTATCCGGCTTAGAATACGCTATATACTTAGCTCTAAACAATGACTCAAATGAAGCTTGAGGTGCAAGCCGAGTAGATCTTCTAGGGCCCTTTGGATTGGAATCCGGTGGAAGGATCCCGTAATGCCACATGGCCTGCTGGTACTAGCGAGGTAATGGGTCTCGCGGAGGGGGTCTGGGAAGTGAAGAATTTGTGGGTGGATTAGGAGTAGTTAGTAGATCTGGCTTAGAAGGCACTATCTCAGTAGGAACAATGTGAGGAAAGGGCATGGTATCTAGTATAGAAGATTGCACAATGTCTCTTTCATCAAACATCACATCTCTCCTAATGATCACCTTGTTTATTTGGCGATTGAATAGATGATAGGCTTTTGTTTAAGAGGAGTATCCTACAAAAATCAAAAGATCAGCTCAGGGAGTGGGCTTGTCTATTTTGTCATGAGGGATGTGTGTGTAAGCATGAATCCCAAAGATTCTAAAGTGAGAAACTACAGACCGAGAGCCAAAGAATGTCTCGTATAGAGTCCTTCGAGGAACAGCCGTAGTTGGGCACTGGTTAAGGATGTACACGGAAGTGTTAATAGCCTCAACCCAAAGGTGCTTAGAGAGCTCGACTATGAACAACATAGAGCATACTATGTTCATGATGGTCTGGTTCCTATGCCCATGCCCTAACTCCATTCTGTGAGGGGGAGTTGGTAGAGGTGAGTTGGCGTGAAATATCATGCTTCTGTAGAAACTTAGAAAACGCGTGTGAGATAAACTTGCCCCCACTCACTTTCCATGGATCCTACACGATGACTAGTCTATTTATGGACCAACAATACCCAAGCAGAAAAATATGTGAAAGCATCGGACTTATGCTTAAGAAAATACACCCATATGTAATGAGAATGATCATCCAAAATAAAAAAGAAGTACGATATGCGATTCATTGGAGTGGCGGATGTTGTCCCACAAAGATCAAGATGAATCAATTTGAGAGATGCCCCAACTCTATGTATAGACTGTTGAGGAAATGGGGTATAGTGTTGTTTTCCGAGTTGACAAGCTTTATAGGCATCCCGTGATAGCTTCAAGCAAGGAAGACCATCGATCATCTGTCATGCGACAACTTATAAAGAGAGTTATGGTCGAGATGTCCTAAGCGAAAATGCCAAAGATGCTCGGTTCTTGTAGGCTCGCGTATAGCGGCTAAAGCCTCGAAGTGGTGGAACTCAGAGCCCTTGGGTGTCGGTGTGGAAAGAAACTGTGTCATGTGGCACAAGAAGCCACTAGCCTATGCCTCACTGCGAGCAATCACTAAACTAGTTTGAGATTCAAGGTCCGCAATTGTGGTCACTGTGAAGAAGGATGCTCAAACCCAGATGGCGAAGTTGTTGAACGGATAATAAGTTTACCCTAAGTTGGGGGGCATAGTATATATCATCCAACATAGTGTGATTTGGACCCTAGTCAGTGGAAAAAATGATGTGACTATGAGTTTGAATTGTGACCAAGGAGTTGTTCCGAACTTGTACGTGCCTATCTGTAGGGGCTCAGAAAATGAAAATGTCCATGATGGGGGTCATATGATGAGTAACTCCACTGTCCACAATTTGAGTAGCTGAAGTACTCAGCTATGATGAGTGGGCCTCTATAGTCACCTCGTCAAGAGACAACTTGCAAATATGGATGAGACTCACATCCTTAAATGTCTCTATGAAGACGATGTGGGCCTTTGCAAACTAGTCAGACAAGCCCTTTGGCATTGAGAGCATTGTCGACGACTGTGATGGTTGACTAGTGGTAGTGTGTGGGTTTGGCCTTGCTATTGCCCTTGTTGAGGGTTGCCACCATCTTGCCTCCCTTGTTGGGGGGTTATCCGACTGAGGGGCGGGGGTCTCATTCTTAGCTTTTGGTGTTGCACCTCTTGCCTTTGATTGACACTCGTCATTAAAATGGCCGGTCTTTTGAATTTGACAATACAAATTTTCCTTTGATATATTATGCTACCTGAGTTTTAGAGATGACGGGGAGTTTCCTTGGGTCTCACTAGTTTGGTTTTGATTTTGATTTTGGTTGGAATTTTGATTTTGTTTACCCTTCCCTTGCTGCCTCTTCTAAGAAGAAGCAATGAGAGCCCCCTCTGTAGAGGTCAAATTATGAAACTGTTCGAAGAGCGGAGCAAAACGTAGTAGTTGTCACTCAAATTCATAGAATGTGGGCATGGTAGGCTGTGAGATCACTTGCTGCACAAAATGGAAGTATTTCCTCAATAGCTTATTTAGAAACAATGTAATATGATTGTCCGAGGACTTAGGAGTCCTCGTGGTAGAGAACTCGGCGAGAAGGCGCTGATACTTAGCCAACTTGACTTTTAAGTCATCCTGGTTAGTGATTTTAAAGTTTTGGAGCTCATGATCTAAGTTGATGTGATGGGTCCTATCTCGACGAGTTGCATAGCGGTCACTCAAGTGTGCCCAACGCTCAGATACTAAGTCAAAATGTTGAAGCTGTGAATGAAATTCAAGTAAGAGACTTTACATCAGCTCGACAATAGTCGAGGCATTTCTAGCCTTCCATGAGTGCACAATCTCACACGGAACAATTGTGGGATTAGGTTGATTCCTGCACAAGATCCCATAGGTTCTAGGAGTCAAGGACATGTCTCATTAGGTTCGACCAAGTAGTGAAGACTCATTAAAACAAGTCTTATCATTAAAGACATGTTTGGTTGATGAGGACGAAGAACCATGAGGTGTTGGATAAGTGGAATAGGTAGGAGGAGGTGAAGGGGAATAAGGAGGGGGAGGTGGGTAGGCCTAAGTAGGCTGATAATGTCCAATGGGTGCTGATTGATGTGGAGACACTAGAACATGAATGTTTCCATAAAGTGCCGGTGGAGGTGGAGGCACCGCGACATGTAAGCCTTATCCATTAGATGGTTAGGGCACAACAAAATGACCAGAAGGCCCACTAGGTAATGCCCTACCCAATACACATGTAATAAAATTGCCATGCTATAGATCTTTAGGATGTATCCATAGTAGAGACTCTTTTGAGGAGATCATCCACACTTTGCCTGAGATGGGAGAGGATACATGACAGCTTTGAGAGGATGAGGAGGAGAGATGCCTTCTTGCAAATATGGGACTTTGGTACCTTTTTTCACACTGCCCCTTAGGTGGTTTGGCAATATAGGCCACTAGATTGGTTGTTCACACAACCATTGTATTTGTGATGTACCTAGCTACTCTATACAGGGTTCTTTGTACTTTGTATTTTGCCACAGGGGGATTTTT
This sequence comes from Lygodium microphyllum, assembly GCF_053477565.2. Classification (NCBI taxonomy): domain Eukaryota; kingdom Viridiplantae; phylum Streptophyta; class Polypodiopsida; order Schizaeales; family Lygodiaceae; genus Lygodium; species Lygodium microphyllum. The sequence goes on from NC_141153.1 coordinate 69,342,246, forward strand.
TGGGAGATGTCATAAATAAAACATTCTCTTTATTGAAAAAAAAACTAGACAACTATCTGAGAGGGAATACAAAAGCTACAAGAAGAAAAGTGTTTAACGTGCAAGTGATTGGGGCATTGCCAAGGATTTCCTTAAGAAGATAGAGGTTAGCTTGATTCCTAAGGTGGGAGTCATGACCATTAGAGGCAGCCTCATCCTCTTCTACCCTTTGCATCACCAACCTTGGTAGATGTGGATCTATTTTCCTTGGGGTGACATAAAATTATGGCTGGTGCAGGCAATGGTGTGAGGACATCTTGTAGTTTGCTTGGTGGATGGTGATGTGAAGAAAATTGCTAGGGTTTGCATCAAGGACACAGAGTGTATGACCACGACAGAAACACAAAGAGACAGACACAGACACAGAGGGCAAAACTCAAACCCTAAACGCAAAACTCAAAACTCAAACACAAACAGAAGAAGGGAGAGAGAGAACACAACTCTGAAGTGAATGAATGCTGTAAATGAATGTAAGAGTGTACAGTGTGCTCAAGGGCAGAGCAATGTCGGAGTGTGATATCCACCGGAGAGGGATCCCAAGTCTGTGACCACTAGTCAAAGTGTAGGAGTGCAAAACGCAGCAATCTGAAGACTGAAAGCTGGTAAACGTAGCAGTGTACCACCGATTGGAAGCTAGAAACTATGCACAGGTGCTGTAAACAGCAGGGCGACAGCTGGAGAGGGTGTGTTGGAGAGTGTCAGGGCCTGCAATGCTGAAAATGCAGGCTGGCTAACCGTGGAGATGATGGACGGCAGGCTGAACAGTAGTCTGGGACAATCTGGAGTAGTCGCTAGTAGCTGAGAGCTGTCACCTACAGCAATGGACAGGCTGAAGATAATGTGGCTGCAGTCAATGATGGCTGGACAGTAGATGGAGGCGGTGTAACCTTGGAGAGTGTCAGGGCCTGCAATGCTGAAAATGCAGGCTGGCTGACCGTGGAGATGATGGACGGCAGGCTGAACAGCAGTCTGGGACAATCTGGAGTAGTCACTAGCAGCTGAGAGCTGTCGCCTACAGCAATGGACAGGTTGAAGATAATGTGGCTGCAGTCAATGATGGCTGGATAGCAGATGGAGGTGGTGTAACTTGCAAACATGGATGATAGTTGAATGGTGGGCAGCCTATATATTTATAGATGTGGATTGGAGCCTCCCAAATTAGGGTTTCCACTGAACTCTCTTGAACCGCTCCCCGTTTTAGGGTTTTTACTCTAAAAGAGCATTTTTTAGGGTGTTTTGGGGTTTTTTAAGAGGCTAATCAACAAGTAATGCATATTTTAGCTCAACAAGTGATACACCCTAGAATTTGATTCAAGACTGACTTGTTGAGAAGTACCCTCTCCAAAGTGTACTAACCATTGTAGTAGTCATTTCTATCTAGGGTGTTGCCAGGTCATACGGCTATCAAGATTGACGATGTGTGGATTTTCTAATAGACTGGATTGACCTTGTTTGGCCATTTTAAGGAGTATTTGGACTCGCAATTTCTCTTTTGTAGTGCTAAGCTGTTGACAAGGTCTAGGTATGCTTTTGCATTTGTAACTTTCTTTAATGGAGAAGTTTTGAATGCAACATGTTAGTTCAAAGTTAACAACTCTTCATTTAGGTTCTTTATAACTGGATTCTTGGTATAACATGCACGTCAAGACAATTGACACAGCAGCTTTAGCGGGTTTATGCAGTGCTTGGAGATCAGGCAACTGAGCTGCGGTCTAAAGAAGATAGGTTGACTGATCGGGTAATTAGTATATTGGCTGCCCATACTTGTAAGCCAAGTATTCTGCATGGAGACCTTTGGGTGAGTTGGAAGAGACATGAAACTGGGATTTTCTTATTTTTCTTTCTTTGATTGGACATGCTTGTTGCAGATGGGAAATACTGGCCTGCTGTCAACAGGAGAAGTTTCCATGTTTGATCCTGCCAGTTTTATTGGAGATGCAGAATTTGGTACCTCCCTTGTAGGGCTGTGAAGTTTGGCAGGATTTTTTTTAAAAATGCTTTTTAATTATGGACTCTTTTTATAGATTTGGCATTTCAAGGATGGGCCCCGGTTGCAGGCTTTCCAGGATTTTGTAAGTACTAGCAACTAACCAGAGTTGTACTGTTAAGACTGCATGTTTCAGCTTACAAATCATAGGAATATGTGGTCACACGTGTAAAACATAAGCAAGAAAAACATGTTTGCACTTGATACATTTTTAATGCATCATACTGATATGAGAGCTTCTGCAGCCGATGTCTTTTATGAGTCTTACCATGAGGTCCTTCCATGTTCACCTGGCTTCAAGGATCGTCAAAAAGCTTATCAACTTTTTCATCTCTTGAACCATCTTCTTATCTGTAAGCATGTTTGTTTTCAGATGCTATACATTTTAGAAGTAGGCTCTTCATGTCTTGAATCATCCTTTGTGCTTGCTTTAACATCATTTCCTTTCAGATGGTGTGGAGTACTACAGGCACGTGATGGGTATGGTGAATGTATTGTTGTGACACCAGCATTATAATCTAAGAAGGTCAAGTGCAGCCATGCAGCTTTTTAAAGCTCATTTACAATTGGTCTATGGTGCTCTTCACCCACTCCATCCTCAGATACAGATACACTTGGTTAATGGTGTCCTTCAACCACCTCAGACACGGATACAATTTATACCTTGTAGACACTTACTTACATTTTCTTCTTTTTCCATTTTTTCCATAGATAATACAGACACACCCAAATGCCCACCTTTCCCTTAAATTCCCCCGAGGCGTTCTCATTCATATTAAAGACCATCAGTCCGTAAACATTCTACATGATCTGCAGTTAAAAGTTTCAAGATCAGAATCTCTGTTTAAAGTCTTCCTGGATTATTTGTTGCCAGCCGGCTCATGTCAATCTTATTTTCCAAGCCAAATTAGTTCAGTGACGTCGTTTGAGCAACTCTGATGTATAAACTGACTGCTACTGCTTACAATGCATTCATAGACTCTCACATAGGCATGTTTAAGAATTGTGCGCTTTCATGTTTCCAAGGCATACATCAGTTCAGGGACTGTTTCAATGTAATTCTAATGTCTAACGTGACTGCTACTGCTTATGTGCATTGATTGACTGTTACATGCCTATGTCCTATGATGTATGAACCGAGATGAAAAAACTCGATATATGAATGTTGACAGTCATTCGAATGCATGGTTTATGAGATCGAAATGGGCTCTCAGTATCAGGGCTATATGAATGAAGGATATTGGAAAACTCAATCCCAACACTCTCTAAGGAAGCAGATGGTGGAAATTATTCAGAGTTCTTAGAAAATCCCACTGTGCAGGGCTCCCAAGAAGCTTAATGGACGGTGACATGCTCCTTAGAATATCCCATGAAGACTAGTTGTCACTTGGTCCTTAGAATCTCCTAGTGCGCATGGCTTCTCTAACCTAATCTGTGCACAAGAGCCAGCTTCAGGGATGAAAATAGTGTAGTATGTCTCCACCTTGTAGAGCTATGTTTTGGGTTGGTTGGATTGCCAATGGGTAGGTTGTGCAACCCATGATCTCTTCAAATTTGGTTCAATTTGTGACTTTGTTCTTTGGCAAGTTAATTTCAGATTCATAATACTTGTAAGGGTGATGCTTGGAGACACCAAAACATAGCCACTTGGGCACTGTCCTCATGTGAGCATGGGTTGGACAACGCAAATTGGGTACAATCTACCCCAAGCATGAGTGATCTACTCTCCCTTGTATTTACGAAACAATTCACCCCAAATTAGATTTTACCAACACAATAGAGTTTCTTTTTCTCTGTTTGGACCTAGAATCATCCTCTAGCGCTCAAAATGATACAAAACTCAACAAGTATACAAAATGTGATGTCAAATACAATGTTTCAAAAAAATGCAAATTGCTCGTGAATAAATAATCTTTCGCTAAAGAATTATCCACTTCAATAAATGATCAACCTCCAATCTTGCATCCTTGTCTTCATTAGATATCGTCATTTGCACTCAAACAACTAGAGTATTAAGGCACTACTAAAATAACTATATCGATCTATATGTTTGAACTTAAGAAGTGGAAATAATGTTATTTTCAAATGACTCATCTACGCTAAATAATGTCAACTATTGTTACCTTGGGTAACATTAATCATATGCTAAACCCAAAAAAAAAAAGAGATGCTAAATATAGTTTTCTCATGGGAAATAGGCCAAGCAATATTGGTTTGGATGAAGAAGAGCACAAGGTTTAATCTTTCAACAAAAATAATTATTATGATTACTTTTCATCTCAATAACATTACCTTGGGGTGAGCAAGCAAACACCCTCAATTATGAGTGGAACAATAAGCAATGATGAATCCAAGATGAGACCTTAAAGCATGTTCATGAAATTATTGTCTTAATAGGATGATTATTGTACTAAACAAATTTTTAGCATGGTGAGTGGTAGTTGGATAAAAATCCAAAATGCATTTAGGTTGAATAATCTTCATGGCGTCTTCCGGTTGTTGTCTTCCAATAGAGTCAATGAATTGTAAACAATATGCTCCTAAAATCATTGTTAATCGTCTTATGAGCAATGTTGTAAGGTCAATAAAATCGAGGGCCTACTTCAAAAGGTGGATTCTTCAAAGAATACTCTTAAAAGCTCTCATTTTTCTTCAATGCTAGATATAATTTCCCTTACAAGAGATTTGTGCGTGTATATGTGTATTTACTTAGATCGTGGAACCTTTTTACGCTTTTGATAATGTGTTGTTTGGCTTATTTCAAGGCTACTTTCGTGGTCTCTACCAAATTGATTGGTTGTATGCATTTTTGGAGTAAAGATAGTGATATAATCTGGTATTCTCGTGCCATATAAAAACTCAAGGAAACTTTAATTGTTGATGTATGAGGAGTATTTTTGTAAACATTGTGAGAGGACATATTGGTCCCAATTATTATTATGGATAATAAGTAATTATTCAAGGTAATGAAAATCCACGTACTTGATGGTGGTGTTTCAAATGAGGGAGAGAGAGGGATGTACACAATTTATATCTCTCTTTAAATCATGTTAATAAATCTTCATCAATAATCTTTGAAGTGATTAATATGCCTCTATATCCCACATAAGGTGTCCAATGCATTTCCTTTAAAAACATTTGTCTAGATGCAATTATGTCACATAAACATTTTTCAAAAACATAGAAACATTAAACATAAGATTATTAGAGGAAGTCCATTAGCAAGCACTAATCTCTTCTAATCGTTAGAAAAATCTGGATCATGTGCATAAGTACTTCACATAAGATCAATAGGCTAAATAGAAATGTTAGGTATGTTATTTATAGTAGACCCTTTCTTTAAATCATAAGCAATATGAAAGGGAGAGATGGTGGGATGTGGAGTCAATGAAGAGAGAGAGAGAGAGAGAGAGAGAGAGAGAGAGAGAGAGAGAGAGAGAGAGAGAGAGAGAGAGAGAGAGAGAGAGAGAGAGAGAGAGATTCTTGGTACTTCATTATTTTTCATTATCTTCACTTATATATATGATTGTATTATGTGTACATATACAAGGGCTACCCACTTGGCCTTTGGTCATTGGAATTTACCCTAACATCTTTCCAATGAAGGGCCAATGTGCTATTGAGGGAGAATAATTAGTGAATATACCATCCAATGCCCATTACTTTGTAGTATGCAAAGTGCTCTGAATACGAAATCTTCAGTGTGAAGATATGCATGGTTGTCATCCATATGAATCTTGACAAGCTCCATCAACTTGTTGTGAAGCACCTTCTTGATGAAGTGATGCTTCACCTTTATATGTTTCGTCTTTACATGAAAGACAATTTTGTGCCAACTTTCATGACATACTAACTATCATAATGCAAAATGGGGACCTCTTTAGCAATGCCTAGACCTCACACTAGGACGAGTGAGCTATATAGCTTCCTTGCACGCCTTAGTGGTAGCAAAATATTTGGTTCAATGATAGATAAGGTCATGTATGGCTACAAGCAAGAAACCTATGAGATTGCACCCCCCATGAATGTGAAAACAAATCTTATGATAAGACTACATAGAGTCTACATTTTGTGAAAAATCTACATCATGCAACCATTTTCTTCAATGTATTGACATCCCATAGTGACTTTCCTACAATAAGCATTTCCAGATAATAGATCATGATATAAGGCTACCACCTATAGCCTTTCATGTATATAGAAAATAATATGTCTCACTTCTTGTATGGCCTTGAGACCTTATGAAATCATCAAACTGAAGATACCATTCCCTTGGAGCTTTCTTTAAACCATACATACTTTTATGAAGCTTGCTTACCAACGATTCCTTGCCTTATATAACAAACCCCTCTTTTTGTTGCATGTTGATGTCCTCATGTAAATCCCCATGAAAGAAAACTATCCTTACATCCAATTGGAATAGATCCATGTCTTTCTTGAAAACCAAGACAAACATTGTCTGAAGACTTATCTTGACTATTGGTGAGAAAATTTTTAACTTTTACATCCATTTTCATGGTAATGCATGCTTACCTTTAGGCAAAGGAACCAACTCCCAAGTGGCATTCTTAACCAAAGAGACATGCTTTGATTGCATAGATTTCTTACACTTGTGACTATCATCCCTGGTCATAGAATCGTCATAACATGAAGACTCCCCCAATCTATCACCATGATATAATCAAGAGATGGAGTATATTTGTATGGAGGTCTAGGGCATCTAATCACTCCAACTATCTATCTTGTAGAATGTGAGGCTATGCACATGGTTGTGGCATGTTTACCTCAAAATTTCCTAGTTGACCAAGCCTTGCTTCATATGTGATAGCTTGAATATGTTACTCATATGGCAGTTGTCCATCCTCCTAAAATACCTCCATGTGTATCTCAATGATTTTTATGGTTTGTTTAAGTATCTTCACATTCAAAATTATATCATGGTTGTGCACTATCTTTTTAGCCTTTGGGTACCATAATCAGTTTCTGATATCTCTTAAATCCTCATATCCAAAAAAACATTTTCATCACTTAGGATCAAGCTTGTCCTCTTTTCCTTGGAAATATGCATATAGTGCTCATAGACAAACACATATAAATGATCATAAGAGGGTTTCTTGGCCAACCACATCTCTTCAATAATCTTGCCATCCAATAGCTTGCTAGGTGATTGATTGATCAAGTGAATGGCTTCTTAACAACCTTACCCTTGAACCCATAAGTGAGACCTACATTAGATAATATCCTTTAAACTCTTTCTTGTATGGTCCTACTCATCTTTTCTACAACCCCATTTTTGATTTTAAGGACTAGATCTCACAAAAGTTTTGGAAGACATGAGAAGTATAATCTCCAAGCCATCGTTATTAGTCCTCAAGCATTTGAGCTTCTTGTGTAATTGATTTTTTACATAAGCCAATAAATTTTGAAATGCTTTAAATGTATCACTCTTTTTGCAAGGGCATCATAATGAATGTAACAAAATGAGATGTGTCTCCCAATGAAACTATAGGTATAGGCCCAGATACATCATTGTGCACTAATTTCAATGGCTTGGATTTCTTTGTAGAAAAATACTTTTTATGTGATACTTCAAAACTTTCCCATATATATGATGTCCACATATCTCAAAGTTTGAAAATTTGAAAGAAGGAATATAACTACAAAACTTTCATTCTTGTCACAAACACATGACCCAAATAGTGATGCCAAAGAGATACATATGGCTACTTAGTTACCCTAGTCACACACAGAGAGTATAAAGTACAAGACTTTGTCCCTCTACCAACAACAAGTGACCTTTTACACATCTTTTAATAGTGACTATGAAAGAGAACACAATAAATACATTCATTTGATTGCCGAGTGCTAATCAATAATTTCTTTAAATCTGATCCATGATGGATTATATTTAGCATAAGACATGAATTTTTGGTGAGTGATAAATGTACATCTCCCACTCCAATAATGTTGTATGAAAAATCATTTCCCAAATGGACCCATCCTTTTCTACCTTCATCATAAGTAGCAAACCACTCCCTATGAGGAGTTACACGAAAGAATATCCTTGAATCAAGGGCCCACTCTTGCGACATACCATCATTTAGTAGCAATGAGAAATGCATCACCAAGAGTTGAGGCATACAATACGTAATCATCATCACTATTGTTGCAAATAGTGTTTACTTCCTCAATCTTCACCTTAGTTTTTTCATCCTTTTAACCTTCTTCGTCACTTCTTTGCTTGCCTTTATTCTTGCTTTTCCAATTAAAGTAGTCCTTTTCTATGTGAAACATAATAGTGGAGTGTGCAAGCTCATCCATTTCATTCCAAGCATATATATCCTTGTCTTCAAGCTTTACACCAAGTTCCAACTTAATGTGCATAACCTACCTTTTTTGCACCAAGACATTATATTTTTGTTCCTTCCAATATGATAAGTTAATTCCAAGTTCTCAATATTAAAATGTACATTTTTTGAAGAAAATGATGAAGCCATAACCTTTAAAATTTGTGAAAATTGGAGTTCCACCACAATGGCCAAACAATTAGTAAATGCAATGCCAAAATAACTCAATTTGGATGCCAAAATGGTGTCCAAGCACTCCTTTGCAATTTCCCAATAATTTTCTCAAGCCAAAGAAGCCTGCGAAAGGTTGCATAAAATAGCTTTTTACATCTTCTAAAGCAACGTGTTTTCTTTCTGCAATGTGAACACCAAAAAGTTGAACTAGTTTTCCAAAAAACTAGTTGAGGTCCTTCATAATATATTTTTTGTTGGCAAGTGGCTCAAAAGTAATTGGCATCAATGGTCTGCAATGTGAAAACAACTTCTTGCACAACTCATTCAAATCGAACTAGTTCAAAATGCATCCAAGTATGAAACCAACTTCAAAATATTTGACTTGCATAACCTCAATGTGAAAGGAGCTCCAGAGAAGACAAGTTTGAATTCACTACTTGTGAATAGAGATCTCTTCAAACTAGTTCTAGGGGCTAGTTCACTACAACTTCTTAAGTATTAATGGTCAAGCCTTTTAATAACGATAAGTAGGCTATATAGCCTAATTAGGGGGCATAATTTTTTAAATGGCAAGAATTAACACAAGCTTTGAGGTTCTTTTCAATCTGTTTGAAACAGGTGGAGTTTATCCTCTAGCCATACTTGGTTAGATTTAGGAGAGGTAGCAAGGCTTTAAACTAAGCCATAACAAACAAAACTTGAGAAGTAGGCTAGATGCTTGGGTAGTAAGTAATCCCCCTGTTTTCCCACTTAAGTTAATTGCCATCTTTGTGGAAACAAGTTGCCCTTGTGGCAACCCCCAAGATGATGTTCAATGGATTTCTTAATTGAGGTACCTATTTGACTTAAATTAGAGAGTTCTGTGATAAGATTTGTACCTCTTTCAAAACTAAAAAATAAGCATCAATGTGTCGATAAAGCTTGACTACTTGACCTCATGTTAAAGATTGACTCTTTGCACTCCTTGCTCCAACCATGAGCTCCCACACATGTAGCTTTGATACTAGTTTAGAGCAAGTAATGATGGGATTGAGAGTTAATCGAATGAGAGAGTAGGAGGATCAAAGAAAGAGCAAGCACACAAGAAGTCTTTGAAGGTAGTTAGCTTCCCTTATTCTTCATTATCTTCACATATATATAATTATACAATGTGTACACATAAAGAGGTACTTGCACGACATTTGGTAAATTGGTATTTACCCCACACAATAGATGTAGCTTTTCATAAAAGACTACAAATTTGGATACATTTTAGTATGTTTATTAGCAATCAAGTTCTGGGAAAGTAAGTGCTTACATGCTATTAATATGGCTTAATTAGAAATTTTGAGCTTATAAGATAGGTGTATACTATAGCAAAATGTTATTTATCCTTGACTTTTATAATTCAATTTGTAATGTTTTAGCTTTATACTTTCAAGTATAGTCATTGATTATTCAACATGCATATGGATGCCACTAGCATTAGTAACAACAAAAAAGTAAAGTCTACTAAAATTAGGCTCTCCCTCCCTCCCTCCCTCCCTCCCTCCCCCTCCCCCCCCTTCTCTCTCTCTCTCTCTCCACCTTATATACCACTTTGTAGAGAGGAGACATCACATAACTATGATGGCTCTATTGATGATAGTTTATAGAGCATCATAGATGACTAAGCCTGCTCCTTGATTAGATTAGCCTAGAGAGATACCATTATAATGGTTAGGATTTCATAGAGAGGCCATTGACAATTGTTGTCATACATGATTAGGAGTAAGACCTCTAGTCCACATCCTATTTTATCGGAGTAGAGTTAGTGCCAACACTTATGGTTGTGGAAGTAGTTTTTAGAGTAGTGGCTTTCATACAAAAGTTATGGGAGCTCCCCTACTAGAGATATTCCAAAATAGCACTAATATCATCTAGATAGATAACAATGATGGGTGAGAGGGAATGTTAGTACTCATAAATGGCGACTTTGATGAGCTTATGTGGGTTGGTGGACATTAACTGATTCTCACCTTTCAACTATAGCTTGGACTATCCTACACTTCCCCATAGCTAATCTAAGTTGAATTGGATTATTACGATTGAAATTATGAGAGTTGAGATAGGGAGTACTTGGATCCAACTACCTCTCCTCTAGGACCAAATATGGAGTTTTATTGGAGCCACTTCCTACATCTTTGTGAATATGGATTTATTGTATGACCACAACATAACAAGGTATTAAAGCCTATTTCCTAGAGGTTGTGAGGTTGTGGAGGCATCCATAGCTGCTACTCAAGTTCGAGAGCTTAAGAATTGGTAGTGGTACTGTCTAAGAAGGCATTGGAGTGAAGATTGAAGGTTGGAGTTGCCAAGCTCATTGAGAAGACAAGAAGGTCCTCATTGAGGTGTAGCTCTCCATTGTGTGCATATATTTAGCTCATCTCTTGAATGCTTCCATTATCAAAAGGTGGAATAAGGGTAGAAATTGAAGCATCTTTATAAGGTTTACTTGTCAAGTTTCTTGTGTTTCCTACCAATCAAGAGGTCTGCTTAAACCCCCAGCTTAAGGGGGCCACTTAAGGGCCTTGCTTAAGGGACTTGCTTACTGGTCATGTAAAGGGTCTGCTTATCAATTAAGCAAGGGGATTGCTTAAGTTTGAACAGAGAGATAGAGAAGGAAAAGAGGCTGCTAAAACTTGGTTAAGGCACACACATCCCATCACCTATTGCATCGACTTGTGTTGGATGAGAATGCCATCAAATACGGTTTCCTCTCATCCTTGCAAATTGGCACAAGTAGACAGCGTTGTTAGTCCACACTTTCTTCTTTTTTAATATTCTTAAATATGTTCATCTTAAAACCTTAACTCTAACTTAACATTTTTCACACTTAACCAGTTTTAAACTAGTTATTTCTAATCACCATTCACATTGCAATCCGTAAACTAGGTTTTTTGTAAGGGTAATTCACACTCGTAAGCAACCGAAAGCTCATATTGCATGTAAGTACTCATCATTAAAATCTACAAAAATTTATTGTAACTCTTATAAATATATTGTTGTAAATTGGAGTTAGACACTATCGTGTGAGTCATCGGTAAGACCTCTCCATTCACAAATGTCAAAAATAGAAGTAGTGGCAAAATTTCATGGTGACAGTTTTCATACATGGAAGATGAAAACTATGCACCATCTCATGGGAAAAAACTTATATTGGAATTCTTTGAAGAAGCAGACAATCCTAATGACTTACAATGGAGGAGAAAAAATAATAAGGCACTTGGAGTCATTGCATGGGGCCTTTCAGATGATGTACTCCACCACATTTTAGGCATACAAGGGGCAAAAGAAGCATGGAAAGAGCTTGATTAAATATTGGGTTCACAAATTTTTTTTAAAAAAATTCATCTTTTGATGGGATTTTTTGGATTGGATCTAAATAATTTTTAACTCCCTAACATCACTCATCAATAAATTCAAAAGTCTAAAGGTGCACAACTCTTTTCCATTGGCAAAGATATTGAAGAAGATTAAGCCATTGCGATACTACTCAATAGTGCGGATAAACCTAACAAAGGTTATGAGTAGGTGGTAGCAACATTGAGGAATGTACCTGATAGAAAAATCAATGTAGTTGAAGTTGCTTTATATGAGCAAGAATGTAAACTTAAGGAGCAAGCCCAAGACTCTACATTGAGCCCCATAGTAATTGCACTTTACTACAAATGTTTTTCATAAAAAATTATATGCAATATTTGTGGGAGAAATGGATGCAAAGAGCAAGATTCTTGGAACAAAGGAAAACCAAGGCACAAAAAATTGCAACAAGTTTTGACACATCAAGAAAGAATGTTTGAGCTAGAAAGCGAATTTTGTAAAGAAAACCGACTCTGAAGAATGTTTCCAAAATCTTTTCTACATAGTAAATTGGCTACACCTTGTTTGACACTACATGAGCTAGAGGCATTGTAGGCATTCGGGGGGAAACTTATACCATCAAATGCAATTATCTAGAGGGTAAGCTAGCACCAAGGAGGGGGGGGGGGGGGGGGGGGAGTGTATGTGTGGTGCTAGAGGAACATGTAGCTGAATCCCATAAGTAAAGAGTGAGGTATATGTCCAAGCTAGAAATCTATAAAACAATGTACATGCTTCACTATCAAATCAATCCAGTCTCTTTCATACTGTCATGGTCTCATTCTTGTCCTTCTTCTTTACCCCATAATCTCTTCTTCTCTTCTTGCTCAACCATGGTTTGTAACAATGGTGTCACCCTAGACAAGGCCATTGCACTCAAGGGACCCATACCATAGTCAGATCAGAGTCCATCATTATGAGACATAGGAAACTCACCTTGATGATGAGATTCAAAGAGGAGCTATTGTATCTAGATATCTTGCACACATAGTTTTTAGACTTGGAGATCTTTTGATACTTAGTTATTAGGCTTATACTAAAATGCATTATTTTTCACTTTCATAATGAGAATATCTAATTATTTTTCACTTATATAATGAGATGATCTTAGACATGAATGCACTCCCATTTTCTCTCATTATGAGACATAGGAAACTCACTTTGACCATGAGATTTAGAGAGGAACTTTAATATCTAGATATCTTGTACATATAGTTTTTAGACTTGGAGATATTTTGATATTTAGCTATTAGGCTTATACTAGAACAAATTATTTTTCGTTTTCATAATGAGATGATCTTAGACACAAATGTACTTTTGCTTCTCTCATAGGCTAAATTTCCCTTTTTTGTGGGCATTAATATTTCCTTCTTTCTTCAATGTGTGTGTGTGTTTGTGTGTGTGAGATGGAGTTCCATCTGTCTTAGCTAGTGATATTTTTCTTTCCTCATGTTCTCACCTATTACATAGAGATATAAAGTTTCAAGGTATTGCACGCAAGGATTAGGAGCCTTTCAAGTATAGTGGATATAAGAGATACTTCAAGGTAGGCCTTTTGTAAGAGGGATGGATCTTTAAAGTACTCTTAGGGTAATGGAAATTCTTTAGGTAGTCTCAAAATACTTCATGTCAAATTTTTTCAATTGAAGAATTCTAATACTTGATTGAGAACTCCCATTAGCATCATTATTAATAAAATCATACACTTAGATAGCTATCACCACATAATCTGAACGTGTTTTCATTAGGGGAGGTTTGAGGTCACTTCTCAACCTTGTAAGAAATTGAGGAGAGAGAAAATGCAATACCATTTATAAATAACATTTGGAAAAAAAAAGTAATCTCGAGGAATTTTTTCCTTTTGTACCTTGTTACTTTCATTGTCTATCATTCATTGACGACAAACTTCAAAGGTGTTGCATGCACTTGTCAACTTCAATGCCTCACTGCCATTTAGAAACTTTCCTTTAGGCTTCACTGACTCTCTCAAATATTCCCTCTTCATTTTTAAATTTTTGTTTTGGGGGGTTTTAGACCACATCCATATTGCAAGCGTTGATAATTGTAAACATCTATCCCACCTCCATATTGATCTGGATAGTGAGCATGAACCTATTTGTAAAAGAAAGAAGGTGTCTTGTAACACACCAAGTGTGTTAGAAGCAATGAGAATAGAGGGTAGAAAGAACATCGTTTTATAGATGGATGGTAGGTTGTATCCTATGGATTTTACAAAAAGAAGCACCCCTCCATTGTCTTTGTGTTCCTCATTGTTGAGGTTTGTTGGAGAAGGTCATCAAGGGCTTCTAGCTTATACTCATAATCTAGTAGGCCATTCAAACATTTCGAAGCTAGAGAACCAATGGTTATGCAAAAAAGAGGGGAAAATAATTAGAGGAGAGCCAATGAAAAATAAGGAGTCTTCGAATGGAACTACGTGTAGCTAGATGGAAGAAAATGACACTTAGGTTGTATAAAAGACAAATAAGTCTAAAGAATATCAAGACACTAGAGTCTAGAATTGAGGTTGCAAGAGAAGAGTAATAGCAATACGGTAATAGTTGGTCACTCACCCTACACTAGTTATATTTTTCTATTGTATTTTGAGAGTATCAAGTAGACTAGAGCAAGTACTCATTTTGCGAATGCCTTATGAATCCATGCTCATATGTGTGTCGTTTTCATAGTTGTAATTGACATGGCCATTCTCCATTTAGACAAAACAATGAACATGGAGAGAACATCACAAGCCTACATCAACATTATTTCTTCCAAAGCTTTAGGGAGAATGTTGGTTGAAGAGGTTTAGGAAGACTAATGAATAATATATTGAAAAGTTCCTGCAAAGGTCTTGCCTAGACAAAGAGGACATCCAAAGCACCTTGGACGAAGTGGGGATTACTAGACAAAGCTATGCTAAACTCTTCAAAGTTATGCAAGAGACATTGAAGAAGAAAAAGGTGAAGGGATCTTTACTTCCAAAGCCATTTTTAGTTTAATAAATAAGATGAAACATTAACTAGAGAGTTTTGAAGTCCTTGGTGAGCCCTTTTATATCATAGGTAGCTATCTTGGAAAGGAGAGCACCAAAGTACAACAATTGTACTAATATATGCTTTGAATTGAGGACTTTGTAGACATGTATGATAAGGTTTTATAGGCTAGAGCATGCTCTAAATATATATATCTATATTTAAGATGAAACATTAACCAGAGGGTCTTGAAGTCCTTGGTGAGCCCTTTTACATCATGGATAGATATCTTGGAAAGAAGAGAGCGCCAAAGTACAACAACTGTACCAATATATGCTTTGAATTGAGGACTTTGTAGACATGTATGACAAGGTTTTATAGGCTAGAGCATGCTATATATATATATATATATATATATATATATATATATATATATATATATATATATATATATATATATGTGAGAGGAGTTAGTGAGAAAGAGTGAGAGGGATAAGCTACACACACACACGCGCGCGCGCACACGCACACACAATGAGAGAAAAAGATAGCTAGAAGAGGAGTTGGTGAGAGATAGAGGGAGAAGTAGAAGGAGATAGAGAGAAAGAGTTAGAGTGAAAAAGAGAGAGAGAAGAAGTACTAAGAGATATAGATAAAGGAGGAGTTAGTACTAAGAGATATTGATAGAGGAGGAGAGAGAGAGAGAGAGAGAGAGAGAGAGAGAGAGAGAGAGAGAGAGAGAGAGAGAGAGAGAGAGAGAGAGAGATCCTTTCCTCCTCATCTAAATACTCCCCTACCTTTCCAAGACTCTATGTAACTCATTGCTAGATTTACTCCAAGACATACAAATTTGGAGGTGCTATGTGGGTGCAAGAAGGGATAGAGCAAAAACATGCAAGAAGAAGTTCGTTTGCTATGATGGACCCAAAACAATAGAGAGTTGGAGTGGAATAAGAGGTTTCGTGTGAACAAGGTCCCATTTTCACCAACTTCTGCTCAGGTGTCTAGGATAGATTTAAGTAAATTTTTCTTAAGTCAAACAATTAATTAATTGATTGATTAGTTTATTGTTATTACTTGGAATGATGAAGGAAAAATGGTAGTTTCTATTCATGTAGAAAAGAACCTTGAATATTCTTAAATAATTATGCATTCATGAGGGGATTGCAACTTACAATGACCTTAGGAAATGAAAATGAATTGTTCATCGTCAAAACTAGTCATGATTATCCCTTAAAGGATGGAACTACTAGAAGTAAAGATGGATACAATGCTCATGCATGTTAAAGCATTACATGCCAACAAATTATATCATCTAGGAGAAAAGTTGATGACCTTTGAAATGTATGAAGATAGTTTAGAAGTATCACAACCTAAACATTAGGGGGACTATTATGTATCACTCTATATGATCACACTTAAAGAGAAATAAGTCATGGATTGTATATTCTCTTGTGTGATATTCAAAAGAAAATGTTTTGGTTTTGATTAATTGAATTAAGATAAGCTTGGTTGGCTGGAAAATAGATGTGTTCATAGTTGGGAATAGGCTAATTGCCTTGATTGTGGATTTTGAAAAAAGATATGGTCGCATCATGAGTGGATTCTTGGATATGACCTAGGTCTTTCCCAAGACTAGTGGTAGAGCCCTTTACCAAGGGGACAGATTTGTCTACAACAAGTACTAGGACCAACCCTAGATACAAGAGACTTCTCTATAGGAAGGACGTTAGGCTAGAAGGCAACAAGTGTGCCAAGAGGCTCTAGCCGTGTAAATTCCTTGGAATTCGAGGACCAACCCAACCCTATGATCTCGAGATGGTCTTGTTGGAAGGTCTTAATGCTAGATAAGGGCGGATTGTGCCCATGTATGAGTATTGAAATACTTTGGGTATAGGGTCCTAGTGTAAGGGACAGAATACCGACATGGCATTGAACCTTGAAGAAGGTGTAGATAAATATATGGCTTGTAACTATTTACAAATGACTATTTAAAATTGTATTTATATCCATGCCTAATTTACATGAAGGAACATCATTAAAAGGGTTAATTAAGGAATTTGATTACTATATGTCAAATTAAGTCATGTTAGGACTAATTAGTAAACTAAAGAAAACCCTAAAGGGAAGTGGGTAGCTAGATCCTCGATAGGACTTGCCAAAGGAAAGGTGATCTTGGTTCACTGAGAGGCTTCCATCACAATTCAAGCATTAGATAAGGCAAGTCTAGGAAGAGCCGAATGTTGACTATCCTAGCATCCCATCATTGGAAACCAACCAATGACATTTTAGTGGGCTAGTTTTGAGACATTACCCTATAGGTAGAGGAGTCAATGTGTAGTGCTCCCTCTCATTTCTCACTCTCTTTGAGCCAAGTGTGGCAATAGTTTGCTTTGGCTTGAGGGATGATAGCAATGGGGTCACTTGAGAAGCGTATGCTAGATGGTTGATAGGAGACTTTAGCATTTGACTTAGATTCCCATTTTTAGGTCGATCCTTGTGTGGTTTGAGGAAAATATTCCCTTGTGGAAAGACTCAAGTAGCTCAAGATTATGAATGTCTGGTTATTCTAATGAGTTTCAAATGATGGTAATCTTGATTACTTCTTGATCGGCTACTAAAATACGTACTATTGATGTTCGTTAGGTATACATGTTACACTTGGTATAAGAGCAAATTTTTTTTATAAATGAATATAGATATTATTACAAACTATTAAAAACTAAGTAAGAGTCAACCAAGAGTAAATTCTTTATGCCACTAATGCTTGATGAATTTGAATCAAATTGATGAGGTGTGGCAAATTTTCTTAGTATTTTGGGCTTTGTTCATATCAACCATGCACTCTCTCAACTTCAACAAGAGAGATCGATTCATGCTTATTTGGGATTGAATTTATAATCCATCTTCACTGTATGATGGAAAGCACTGGTGTGAAAGAAATTGGACACATGAAGGCATATACTATGTCATCAATACTAACCATTATGTTTACATCCAAACAAACCTGAAGCGAATTGAGTGGATGGAAAGTCTTAAGGTCATCTACTTATTTCTTTTTGAAGAATCTGAATCAAACCCTACCTTCCACATAGATGGATGCCAAATTCAACAAAATCGATATGACTATGAGCAAGTGAACTGAGTTATTTTGATTGATAGAGTCGTGCTATCCTAAGCCACTTGCACCACAAAAATTATTGTAAAGAATGCTCCTAGACCTTCCTTCCAACTATAAAATTCCAGAAGCTTTTGCTAAGCATTATTGCTATCATTCTATTGATGTGTTGGATTTCCATGGGTAAATCTGTATAATAGAACCCTCATCATGATGCAATGCCTTTGGCTATTGAAAATAATTTGAATTAAATATGGTTTTCTCTCTCCAACATGTATGAAAACAATAATCCTTAATGAAAAATTGTAAGTTGAAGTGAGGGTAAGCTTTAAAAAAATTTCATGTAAATCAGAACACAAACTAAACAAACTAAGGAAACAAAAAAATCTAAACATAAATAATCACAACCCCATAAATCCTCTAAAATAAATAACAAACATAACGCAAAACCATCTAAACAGTCAACATCAAATCCATTAGACAAATATAGGATGATCTTGAAGAATCCCTAGCACCCTCACATCAGATATATCAGAAGCATCGTCAACAAGTGCATTATTAGAAATCTCCAGTATATCATGGAATGGAGTCGAGGCATCATCATCATAATAGGGAAAAGGTGCCACTAGTAAACAATCTAAAGAATGACCCTCAATCGCATCCATATACCCACATATAAAATCCCAACAAGGACAGTTAACACTAGTTTGCAAGTCATAATATGATGGAGTAAGGTGATAGGCAGTAGACCAATATCTAGTACATTCTTGTTGCTCTCTACCCACCCTAGACAGACCAATGTCATGCTCAGGAGAAAATACACTAGCATAATCATGTTGCTCGTAAGTGTAACCTATAGCATCTTTCATGATAGTGATACCATAACGTCGAAAATAAGTGCAACACTGCCAATAGAGGAACTGAGAGTGCACAAATAGATGCCATTGACAAGATCTACAACCAAATGGTGGATGATATTGTAAACAAAAGACAACCACAAAATATGTACCACAACATGCCTCACCTCTCAGAGCATACAAAAACCTGTTATGTGTCTGAGAATGAGGAATGCTATAAGGTCATGTATGTATAGGATCAGGACTATCATCATCAAGATGAGGTCTGAGGGCATCCATCCACAAAATCTCCATACCTGTATCCCATAAAGAATATGTATCCCCCAACAAACAAAACAAAACAACAAAATAAGCAAGACAAACATTTTAATAATTTATCTACACCATTCAACCCAAACTTCTCAACTAAGTCACAAAAGGTTTCAAACGAGGACCATTAACTCGAAAATGTGCATGAACTGCCTCTAAGTCTTGACCACTGAATCGTTATCATACACTTCTTTAACTTGAAATGGACCTAACTACAAAGTTTCCCTGGAAATTTATAGTAATGACTATCATACAATAAAACTAAATCATTCATCTAAAAATCTTTAATCTTCAAGCGTCTATCATGCCAGGCTTTCCTTCATTTATAATGGGCTTCGATACATTGTAGAAAGCAAACATATGGTCCTCATCCATCTTGACTAACTTGCACAAGCGATTACTAAGAGATTCCTGCTCACCAAGGCGATTAGATAATGCAACATGCAAAGTGGGAACTTCCAACTCAATAGGAAATATAGCTTTAGTCCCATAGAACAAACTAAAACATGTATTATTAGTTGTTACCTTGTAAGCAGTCCGATATGCCTAGAGTGCTTATGGTAAATGCTCATTCCAATCGTGTCTATTCTCAGCTATTGTTTTGGTTAAAATTGCCATCACAATACGATTAGTAACTTTGACAACACCGTTTGCTCGAGGATAATAAGGGGTAGACTTTTGATGTTTAATTTCATAAAGATCCATCAATTCTGAAATTAAATTATTCAAGAAATGAGATCCACGATTGCTAACCAATTCTAGTGGACAGTCAAAGCGAGTAATAATATTCTCGTAAAGAAATAGAGCAACATCCTTGCCCTGATCAGCCTTGAGTGCTATAGCTTCCACCCATTTAGTTACATAATTAGTACCAAAATATACCTATTAGAATGATATCGTGTAGGTGGATCAATTGGATTGACAAAATTGATACCCCACTTCTCAAAAGATACAAGGACCAATATGAGGGTTAATGGCATTATAGAGCATTTAGTTGGTCTCCCTATACACTTCTTAAAATGTTCATATACACCCTTATATGATGTAGGCCACCAATAACCAGTAAAAAGTACTTTCTTCACCATCAAATCTCCTGCAAAATGGCCACCACAAGGTTCATCATGTAACGTAGTTAAGATCCCTGGTACCTCATCTTCTTGAGCACACCTTTGATAAATTTCGTCACGAGAAAATACTTATATAGATAGCATGACATCAAAACATAGGACCATCATTGCAATAAAATACGATGGCGTTCATGCCTTGTTGCAGTTGGTGGATATTTAGCCGTGCTAAGAAATTAGCGATATCAACATACCATGGTATTGTGATAGAAACTTCAAACAATTGAGCATTAGGTAAGCCATCATCTACACCTTTCTCTGTATTGTCAGTAATTAATCAAGACATATGGTTTGCAAGAACATGTGACCTACATGCACAAGTAATGACTTCAAAATCAAATTCTTGGAAAAGAAACATCCATTTGGTAACTCAGCCACTAAGTTTGGGTTTATTTAATAAGTACTTTAGTGCTTCATGATCCACATAAAAAAAAACTTATTGCCCAACAAATAATGTCTAAACTTAGTAATAGCAAACACAATCGATAAACACTCTTTCTCAGTTGTTGTATAATTTTTCTCGGCATAGCATAATAAAGTAGGTGATCGATATTCTTATCATCTGCTTGACATAGAACCACTCTGATTGTATCCATAGAAGCATCAGCATGAATATGAAACTCTTTAGACCAATTAGGTGAGACCAAAATTGGTCATTCAACCAATTTAGCTTTTAATTTCTCAAATGCAGCTTGGCATGCTGAATCCCTATCATAAGGTTGATTCTTCTTAAGAAAGGCAGTTAAAGGTGTAACGATTGCTACAAATGACTCAATAAAACATCGATAGAAATTTAAATGACCGAGAAACCCTCGTAATTGCTTCAAATTTTGTGGTGTAGGTAAATCAACAATTTTCTATACTTTTGCCATATCCATTGCAATACCGTCACTTGAAACTGTGTGGCCTAGTAATATGCCCCATGACACTCCAAAAACACACTTCTAAGGATTTAAAGAAACTCCTATATTCTCACAATGTTGGAATAATTCCTCCAATTGATTAGCCATATTTTCTTCATCAACATGCACACAAAAGTCATCTAAGAAAACTTCTAGCCACTTAATCATAAAATCTTGAAAAATTGCCATCATTCCTCTCTGAAAAGTAGCTGGTGCATTACACAAACCAAATGGCATTACCTTAGAGGAAAAAGTCCCCCATTCTGTAGTGAAAGTAGTTTTGGGTTGATCTTCAGGGTTGATTAGAATTTGATTATAGCCACTAAACCCATCCATAAAAGAATATAATTGGTATCCTACCATCCGATCTAATAATTGATCAAAGAAGGGCAATGGAAAATGATCTTTACGAGTGTGCTTATTCAATGTGCGATAATCCACACATGTACGAATTTTATTAGAGTTCTTTTTAGGAACGTTGACTATAGGTGAGACCCAGTCACTGTACGAAACATGATAGATAAAACCCACATCTAATAATTTAGTAATTTCAGCATGCACTTTGTCCGCATAGTTAGGATTTGTGTGCCACTAATGTTGACCCTGTTAGGTTTGGTAACTAGTATCACAACATATTTCTTCATAGGTACATGACCTAGTTGATTACTCACTCCCATAGGTTGCCCATAATTAATGTCAGATAATAAATCTTGAGATGGAGTTTTGAAAGACATTTGATGCACAACTAATGCCTTGGAAGGCTCTTCTGATTGTGAGAACTCAGTAATCTCAACCATATAATGATCTAACACATCTTGCTTCCCCATGGACAATTGCCAATCCTTTAGACCATATTGTGCACATGTATATTTATTTTTACTTTGGTCATGCAAATTCTGATGATAACGTCATAGAATCTGATTATGATGCTCAATACATTGTTGATCTTGGTAAGCTCGCCTCCATTTCTTCCATTTCAGTTTGAGTATCAACAAATGAAGATTTTCATTTGCTTCACTCTATATACGACAACCTAAATAGTGAATAATCCTCTTAAGCTCTATGAAACTATCATCATAGCTTTCCTAAATAGCTCTTATTGCTTTACCATGACCAAATTATAGGCCTCTAACTAGACTCTACGTTAGCTTTCACTCTATAGGGATGCTCCTAGGTCATTGGAGAGATTCATAAAGGTGGTTTGATAGAGCCTCTATGTGTTGTATTCTACCATATTCATAGCCCCTAACAAGTTGGTGGAGGTGGTCCCCTCCAAGCCTGCATGTGAGGCACTCCATTGACCTTGTATTCGTTGATGCTTCAAATTCCATCTCTCATGTAGATCTACCTTTTTTTTCTCCTAGGCCACTTTGATCTTAGCATTGTGTGGTTACAATTATCTGTGTACTTAGCTCAGGTATTTTGATTCTGTGGCCTATGAGTGAATGGTCTTACTTCCTAAGTCTATCTTGAAGCTCACTCATGGTAGTCTCCTATTCTTTAACTTGATCTGGATGCTTTTTAAGCATTGTGTTGCACTCCTTTAGCTGACTCTAAAGCTCTTGTACTTAATTCTCTTGGAGGTATTTGAGTAGTATCATGCTCTTTCAGCTAGTTTTGGAGATCCCCAAGTGCTGATTTGCACTCCTTTATCTTGTGTGCCTGGAAGTCCCACTCTTGATTTTCTTGAATCTCCTTCAGTGCCTTGTTTTGTTCCTGCAAATGAGCTTGGAATACTCCAACTTACTTTTTGGAGTCTATCAAGAAGCGCTTGTACTCTTCACGTATCCTGTCCAATCTATTTTAGAGCTCCTAGTTGGCCTTGAGTGCATTGGTCTTGTCTTCTTTGAGCTCTCCAATGATCTACTCAAGGGCTCCTATCCTTCCTGCCATTATGCCCCTTGGAGCATTCTTGGGTATTCTTTGTAGTATCTATTGGGAGAGAGCTCTCTTTTGGATTGGTTGTTGTGACTTCAAGAATAGTTTGTGCTTTTGCCAACTCATTAATCTATACCAATCACAAATAGCCATAGAATTGCCAATTGGTTCCTCTCTCACCTTCTCCTTTCCCTTGCTAGAGCTACTTTCTCCTTTTCTGGACTATAAGGTTTTCACTACTTGCTATGTGATGGATTGGTCCTTACTACGCATGGACTCTTCTACTCATTTTCTAATAGCCCTTTCATACTCTTCTTATGATTGCCTCATTCTAAATTTCAATTTTCTCGATTTATTTCTTGACCTCCTTTTAGTAGCACAAATGATTAATTTCTCTTCTTGTTCCCTTCATCAAAGTCTTTCAAAGATTAGCTCACTCCTTTTTCTTCTCTATGCTTCTTCTTCTTATTACTCATATTATCATTCTTTCTCTCTTTTCTCTTTCAATGGTGTCCTCAAATGAACCATTGGAAGTGTGGGTGGCTCTATACATGATCGAAAGGTCTCTTGGAGGGGCACTCCCACTACAATAGCAATGATGCGAGTAAGCAATATACCACAGTTAATGATATTTTGTGTGGCCTTCATTTAGTTAAGCTTCACCTTTGTATTCTTTCGAGTATAATATGCTCTAGTCACAAAGTATTCAAGTCTTGCTTAACCCAATTCCCTATTAGCATGTCTTCTAGGAGGTACTTAGGTATCTTGGTTGGGCTAGTCAAGGTTTTGTTGTAGGTAAAGAGATAATGAAAGAGTTGTGTTATCACCCTCAACTCTTCTTCTAGTATAGCTCTTAAGGGGACTCCTTCATTGGTCACTAATTTCACTACAATCTTGTCAATTCTAACTATTGAACTCTCAACCTACCTTTGAAACACTTTTGGGAGAGGGGGAGAAGGGGAGGGGAGGGGCTTCTATGTTTTAACATACTTTCCTAATCCTCTTTTGATGCCAAATGTCTCTTCCACTTGCTTTGGGCCTAGCTACCTGTTCATTGTAATTCTAATTGGTTTTTATGTTGTATTTGAAATTAATAGATCTAGTAGTTGGGTCATAATTCTTGATCCAAGACCATAGTTGACTATGAGTTTCTTCACTATTTGGTATTTTTCAACCAGATTCTTGAGGTTGATGACATCTCAAAACCTAAGGTGGCCAACTCCCCACATGCCTACCTCCAATTTTAGATCATGTCTTTGTTGGGCAAAGAAAATCGGTTTGTCTTTGTTTAATGGGTCTCTAATTTGCACGGAGTGTGCTGTGATTGAAAGGAACCATACTTTTGTGGATGCCATCTACAAACAAAGAAGGAATTCATAATGAGACAATTTTTAATAATGATTCAAATTGTACAATTTTATATTCTTATCAAAATTGAAAAATCAGATCCACACAACTTGAAAATTTGAGCCTTACTCATCATTTAGCTTTACTTCATAGCTACTAGTTACTTGATTGTGGTCTTTGAAGCTCTTTAAGGCTTAACTTTCAGGTTTTTTTTGGAGTTGGTCTCTTGGTTTAGTCTTGGTTACTCTTGGTAATTCAGTATTACTTTTCTCCCCCCCTACAAAATGGTATCAAGCCATTAGGGAAAATATGGACTAGTGTTGTAAGAAATTGTTTAGAAATCCTTAATCTTGGATTAGTCCCTCTTCAATGGTCATCATTGCATGCCTTTTTGTTCCTTGGCCCTCCTACATTCCTAGGCTGCATCCACTTTTTGTGGTGGACCCCACCTAGAAAGGAGGGGGATCTCCCTTTCTTTTCACCTTAGTAACTAGCCCTTTTTATCCTCCAAGTTGGGACTACCACTCTTCTAAAAGTGCCATATGAGCAACTCAAATATATTTTTTCCCAAAAAATAAAATTTTAAAAATTTTCACAAAAATTGGATTCTTTTTCTTAAAAGGTACCCAATCATATTGCAAGTTGAAATACTCATTTTATGTATACTTTTTTGCATTAAAGTCCCTCTAAAATAGTTCATCCTCTAAGAAGGGATTTCTAAAAGTGCCACATTAGCAACTTAGATTTATTTTTATCCCAAAAATAAAAAAGTTAAAAATTTCATGCAAAATATTTTTCTTTTTTTCAAAAGGCACACGATCATATTGCAAGTTGAAATACTCATTTTCATACACTTTTTTGCATGAAAGGCCCTTAAAATCAACTCATATTTTTTAATATCCACATGTGTGATACCTAGGACCTTGCATAGGTAGTTAGATACTTACTTTATGCTCCACTACTCTTCCTAATTGCCACACATCAACAAGACGGAATAATTTTGATCCCAAAAAGTGAGTCTTTCCCTCCCTTCTCAAAACATGGTCTTCTCCATCTCCAATGGTACCTAATCATATTATATATGCATCTAAGTATTTTTCATACTCTCTTTTGTCCTCTAGCCCTTCCAAATCAATATTATTCCATGAATACTTAATCTACTCCATTTTCTCTTCTGCTCTAATGGAACTACTTAGGGACACAAGCAATTGTAAGAGAAAGGTGTATTTGCATGTTCGTGTAGATGAAGAATATGTTATTGCAAAGTCCCCTTACATGCAAAAGTGGGCTAGTTGCAATAACTGCTTTCCAATATCATTTAGAGAGAAAGAAAAATATTGATTGAGTGGATGGTTCCTTGTATCCTAATGATCCTAGCCCTAGGCTAAATCCACCTTTCAATTCCACTTCTTTGTTGTTGCTTGCTCTTGTCAAGGATGGTGAAAATGGTCTACTAGGTTAGTACAAACACTTAGATAGAAATATTCATATACATCAATATTATCAATCAATGTTACATAGCACTCATCAATCTTCGTTACAATTCTAGGTTTCTTTAAATGTATTGCAAAAAGCCCTATAAGATCAACAAATCAAAGTGCAGAAGCTTGAAGAAGAATTGAAGTGATATAAAGACAAGGGACAAGACATGGCAATAGTGGACATGCAAAGAAATTCAACCTTGGAGAAGGAGAATGCTTCATTAAAGTCACTTTTAGAGAAAATGGAGAAGGACAAGAACATTGTGAAAGCAAAGTTACAAAGATGCAAGCAAACTCCCATGGGTTGTAAGAAAAGAAAACACCAATACTTCCAATGCTATCACTATCCGTGAATGGTGGAGTGTGGGAAAGATGTGTGCAAGCATTAGGGTTCATCATTTTCTATTGAAAGACAATCTAAATCTACTTTATTTCTGAAAAGTATCTATTTTTTCTCATGAATTTTTTTAATGATACTGGAGGCAAATGGTGAGGGTTAACAAATGGAGCTTCTAAAGGCATTCTTAAAACACAAGCATCTAATTGGAATTTTGAGAGACCCTCGATATATCGAGCCCTCCAACTTGCTACATTGAATGAGGTTCTTAAAGATGTTCTTAATAGTTTATCCGCAGAAGAAATTCAAATAGCATGTGATACAGTCAAGGTTAGTCGACAAGGCTATGAGGCCATATACGGTATGATGGCAACTATATTGGCTCATTGCAAAATATAGCACATAATTTTACCTCATCCATTTTGATTGAGAGCTATAAAATTTTACCTCATCCATTTTGATTGAGAACTATATTGGCTCGTTGCAAAATATAGCACATAATTTTACCTCATCCATTTTGATTGAGAGCTATAAAACGAGTACGAAATATATCCATTGTTGATTCAATAGGAGGGTATTTTTTTATCACGGGAAAAATGAAAGTGGAGGGAATTAAAGCTCAAAATATTTCTTATGACTATGGTAACTTCAATAATATTTTGTTGACCTAGTTAAGTTGCAATGTACCATGGCTCATTTCTATAGGTGTAATGCTCAGAAGGTATTGACAAGTCCTCATCTAACATTACAGATTCAATATAGTACACTTGTTTCTCCTAAGTTTGTACCAACTATGATTGCCATGTTTTGTTTCAATCTTGGAGTTTGTTATCAAGCTTGCCAAATCATAATGGGACTTAAGTTGGAGAGGGTGGATCTTATATTGATCAATTATGCCATGGCCTATGCAAAAGATAGCATGCTTATCCAATCATTTAGTGTGTAGTTGGAAAAGGAAATTTGGTGGCTAGCAGTAGTCAAAGTGCCCAAGGAAAGCTATAATGTTCTCCCTCAATGTACTCTATATTTAGATATAATTTCCAAGCAAACAAGTGGGGAGAATCTCTACGTGGAAAGAGTAAAAAAATTCAACCTTCATTGGCAATTTAGTGGTGGTCTCAAGGCTTTAAAGTGTGTATTCAATTGTGATACTACGGCATCAACATCATTATCTTGTCCAATTTGCATGAAAACAAATAATTCTTCTAGCATTGAGAATATCCATTTTTGCACCTTGTGTTGCCTCATGTGCATATTTGACAAGTTATTGAAGTTGCATATCAATTATGTATATAGAATGAAGCCTCCCCCCAGACGTAAAGCAACTATTGAGAAAGTCGAGGAGCTATTAAATTCATTAGGTGTACATGGAGGCAAGGTAAAGATTAAAAAGGACCATAAAACATTAGGCCTTACTTATGATGTAGCATAGAAAATATCAATGATGAGTGGAATGAAGGTGAAGAGATTCCTAAGCAATATGACTAGCAAGCCATCAAAGTTAAAGTGGGAGCTATGAAAAGATTTATGAAAATGCAAAATAGATTTGGAAAAAGACCCTAGTCTTAAGAATGTCCAATTTGACATTCTTTTGATAAGCTAGTGTGTATAATGCTAAAACCATCAATAGATCATTCCACTCAACTTGAATTTCATACAGTGGTCAATGATTTTATAAATCTAGTTATCAATGCATGGGGAGAAACCAACATCACCCACTACATGGTACACCTTCAACTCTACTACTTGCATGTTCTTCAATATTTGGATATGTTGATGACGCTCCAAATCTAATGTCAATGCTCCATAGCTTTGCAGCACATATTATATACTCATGGATTATATTTTTTGGAGATATGGATCTTTGAAAATGTGGAGCACCCAAGGTATGAAAAATTCTCATTACTAGGATCATGGTGCATATTTCAAGGTCATGGAGGTGGTCTCATTAAGAAAAGCTACCTTGTAGAAATGTTTATTTGGTTTTATAGGT
Source organism: Lygodium microphyllum (assembly GCF_053477565.2). Taxonomy (NCBI): domain Eukaryota; kingdom Viridiplantae; phylum Streptophyta; class Polypodiopsida; order Schizaeales; family Lygodiaceae; genus Lygodium; species Lygodium microphyllum. Next base: position 69,370,495 of record NC_141153.1, read on the forward strand.
GCACCTTTGGTTGTTCCATGACATTGGAGAATGCTAAGGCTACTGCATCGGCTAAATCTCTCAGGAAACAAATCCACATGCTTGATAAGAAAAAGTGGCAAAACATATATGCAATGAACACATACATAGCATGTTACATGACAAGACAAAGGAAAGGGTCAAAATGGGCACGTATGTAAAACCATGTGAGAATCCCCCTTAAACCCTAAAACTAGGTTTCATATAAACAGAGCTCTTTTAGTTCATTTTCTATTTCATACTTCTATTGTTTTCTTCTCTTCTAGTCCACCTCATGACCTATACCAAGAAAATTGCATGATGCTATCCATTACCATGCCAAGGCCAAGGATAAGTTTTTACTTCTCCATCGTAGTAAGGCAAAAAGATCCCCAATTTCAACTGATGGGATGGCTCCAATAGTAGTAGTAGCACAACCTCTTCATCTCCATGTCCTCTCTCTCTCTCTCTCTCTCTCTCTCTCTCTCTCTCTCTCTCTCTCTCTCTCTCTCTCTCTCTCTCTGTGCAACCCCCCGTCCATCCAAAGGCTCAAAGACTTTGAAAAGAGCTCATGAGCAAGAAGACTCTTTAGAATAGAAAGAAGCAAGCAATGATATGGAAGATGACAATAATGAGTCAGAGAACAATTAGAGTGATGCCTCTATGGATGAGGAGAGTGGAAACAATGATGATAAGGAAAACATTGATGACAAGGTCAATAGGTCCTAGGACAAGATAGAATGGCCCGAGGCTAGTTGAGATGCAATTGAGGGGCATTCAATAGGTGGTAAGGGCCCCATGCAATAGGTGATAACTTTCTCCTCCTCCTCCAGTACCCTCCTCCCCACTTCAGAACAACCCCCCCTGTCGAGAAACCTACACTTGATCCCCAAGCCCAAGCCCAACAAACACAAGGACGGAAACCACAACAATGGCTAAAGCAGAGGAAGAACTATCACCTAGTGGCTCTGTAATATTCCCAGGCAATAAAAGTTAGTTGGTTAATTCAAAAGTTAGTCAGTCAATTAATAAGTTAGTAAGGTTACTAACTAAAGAAAAAAATTAACTAACATTAATAACTAATTATAAATAAATAAATAAATAAATAAATAAATAAATAAAATCGAGAGTCGTAACTCGATATTTCTTATGAATTAACAAGGACCGTAGCTACTCTTCATGGAAGCTATAACGTGAACATGAGATATGAGCTATATTAATCACTAATGTTAATGTGCGCAGTAAGGATGGTCTAAGAATATTAGACTTTTGGACAAGACTAAAGTAATTTAGATATTTTAGATATTATCCTTTAATGAAAAAAAAAAGAGAGATATGGAGATTTCTAGAACTAGATGTCATTTAAAAGAAAAAACAAGTGATGTGTTAGTTAGTTTGAAGATTTTATAAAAAGAAAAATAAAGAAAAGTGACTGGCGAAATCGTGCACGCCGCGATCGCAGTCTACAGGCAGTAGACAACACTTTGAACAGAGAAAAGAAGGAGTGAACTGAGAGATTTCTAAGCAAGTGTCTTGGGGTTTTACCCCCCTTTCGGAGCTAATGGAACCATCCGATTTATTATCTGAGTATCATATCACTGATCTTTCCAAGATCCCCTCCACAAAGAGCTCCTCCTCTCAGCCACAACCTTTCTTCTCCAATTCACTATAAATAAGAGGCATGGGGGGCACTTAGGGAGACATAAGGAGACTCCGAGAGGCTACGAGAGAGAAGAAGAGAGAAAGAAGGATACTCCTTCAAGAGGCTGTGAGAAGAAGCTAGAGAGAGAGAGAGAGAGAGAGAGAGAGAGAGAGAGAGAGAGAGAGAGAGAGAGAAAGAGAGAGAGAGAGAGAGAGAGAGAGAGAGAGAGAGACTTAGCTCAAATCCCTTGTCTTGATCTTTAACTAAGCCATATTCTCTTACGGTCTCTCATCTCAAATCTATTCCACCTTTCCTATCTCTCGAACCACTCGTGGACGATGGCTCCAAAGCGACGAAGTGGAAAAACCATGGGGACCAACGCAATCGGTCAAGCAACGGGTATTGCCAATGATACTATGGGAGTGCCCGAGGTTGTGGGAGTTACCACTACCAATGGAACATCGGGTGTGGCTAATGCGAGCGGGGGTAAAGACGAAGTTCCTAATGTCGTCATGCTGCCAAACCAGGTTATTCATTACTAGATTATTATTTTGCTTTGTAAGATAATTACATAATATATTAGCTTTCATATTCTTCACTTACACAAATTGATAACTTATCTAGAAAACATATTAGTACAAGCATAAACAATTAATCACTATGATTTGTAGCTAGAATAATTGAGATTCTAAGTCATAGAATCAGGATAGAATTAATTGCCAAAGGTTATTGTACATATGTCTTTATGCGCATTCGATATAGTGATGGTCAAATGCAACAAGGTTAAGAGTTGACTAGTGATGGTTATAAAAACAGATTGTCTATTTAGGAATCCTATAGGTCATCTTGTTGAGTTATTGGCACAATATATTTCCTTAAGGGTTTTTGCTTATGTTGGATAAGTGAACCCAAATGGAAAATTCATGCCTTGCTTAACATGTTATAAGAGGTGTACTCAACACTTCTTTATGGGGAGGAGAATCCTCATTAGAATGTAAGGTTACCTTAGGATAAGGTCTACCTTGGCTATGTGAAGCTCTGAATTACATGTTGGGGTGATTGTCATTGCATCATTTGATACACATTTGAAAGGACTATTTGTGTTTGCTAGAATCTAGATTTTTGATTGAAATTATTGTCAAACAGAATAAAAGGAAGGATCGTGCTAGGCTACCCCAAACTAGTGGCGAGACCCTACTCCAAAGGGGTCATGATTATCGCTACGAGAGGCTTGGACCGGCTCCGTAGGCGAAAGGTTTGTCAGTAGGGATAATCTCAGACAGTAGGAATTGTAGGTGCCAGAGGGGGCTCTGACTGTAAATCCTGCATTGTTCCAAGAATCTGACGAGCCCCTTCATGACCCAGGATGGGATCCTGGAACCCTAAATACTAGTTATGAGGGTGGAATCTTGGTGGATAGAATATCCTTATGGAATTTTGTGTATCTTCCACTGGGACATAATGATGGAAATTGTAATATACTTCCAATATAATAAAGAAGTTTGCTTTGCTGTTCAAATTGTATGCGTGTTGGTGAGATAAATTATGTGAAGGAACCTGTGACTTAATGGACTAATTAAGGAAGCTGGTTGTATATGTTCTAATAAATGTGTTGTAGGTAATTAAAAAACTAAAGATGACCCACCATAAGAGGAAAGCGGGTGGCGTAACCCCCAACGGGTCCGTCCAATGGTAGGGTGGTCCCAGTTAGCTGGGAGCTTTTCTAAATCAGCAATAGAAATAGGAAGACGGTAAATTGACCAACTAGTCATTAGGTAGAACCGACTTGCATTGTTTTAGAGGGCCGGAATGGGATTTTTCCTTATGGGCAGGGGGGTTGACGTACTGCACTCCCCTCCGTCTCCCATTCTCTTTGAACCAAGTGCAATGGCAAGTCCGCTTCAGATTAAATAATCCTCTAAAAATGGGACTCGGAATTACTGACGCTAGCTGGCTGCTAGGAGACCCATTTGATTTTAGGAACCCAAATCTTCAGGTCAATCATAGTGGGTTCAGCCGGAACTCTTCCGTTGCGAAGTAGACTCGATAGGCCTAAGTGACAAACCCCGTGATGTTCCAAGGGAGCACTGGGTAGCATCATTTACGGAAAACCTACTAATGGACTACTAAAAGGTGTGCCGTGGATTGAGACTAGCGAACACCTCACAGGCTCTTAGGGAGATTTGCAAGCACCATAAGAGCATGAACCTGTTGATCATGAAAGTGCTATTTTCATGCTTAGGGAGATTTGCAAGCACCATAAGATCACGAACTTGTTGATCACAAAAGTTCTCTTTGTATGATTAGTAAAGAAAATCCTTTACTCTTACAGATATCAATTCTACATGCAAGGGATTACAGTGGAGGCTATCCACCACATGAAGCTATAGAAGTGTGATATCACAACATTAATTTAAAATCTTCTCGACTTCTCACAGAATGGACTTGAAGAACCCTAAAGTCATTAAATAGAGAAGATCTTGAGCAAAAAGACATGCGGGTTGTAACTTGACATTCTCTTAGATTAACAAAGACTGTAGCCACCCGTCACGGAAGTGACTGCGCAAACGAGAGTTAGGAGCCATAAGTCAAATTTGACTAGACACATTTAAAACTTGGTAAGTAGAGATAAATCATAAAGCTTTAAGACTTAAAGCTTAAAAAAGTAAGAAATAGAAGAAAGAGAGGAAGATGATGATGATCTGGCCAGTGTCCCCCCTTTTTATGGAAAAAAACGGTGCAACAAACCCCCAATCTTGGCATCTCTAATCCTAAACTAAAAAGCCTAAATTCACCGTTAGTAATTTAGCAATCAACTCCAGAAATCTCACCCTCTTTTCAGTTCGATGAGAGGCTTGGGATGAAGCAAGATCATCCAAGAGCCAAGCAAATTATGTTGAGATATCGAGCTCCACTCGTGATATGCCAGGGTGACCATTGTGCATTTATGTCACCGACTTGTCAGTTGTAGACGCGGTTGGTACACCGCCCATGAATAATAGCTAGATGACAGCTATCCTTATCTACTCTAGTTCGTGGCTTGGTTAGTATGCCACCTTAGTTAGTTGAGTTTGGTTTGAGACCCATATATAGGGTTCTTCTATTTCTTTGTATGAGAGTTCTTTTGGCTTACACAACTAAGAAGAGGAAAACTGTTTTCAGCCTCCACCCTTGTGTGTATTCCCCCATTGTGCAAGCAAGAAAGCTACAAGTGAGACTCCTTCCTTCTCTCCCACAATCTTGACATGGTATCAGAGCCTTGTTCGTGGTAAGGAGCTCAAGACAGCAAACCAAGCTCGCGGTGTTCTGGTAAGAGGAGCAGTGTTGCTTTCATTTTCTGTTTTGGGAGCAGATCTCTGCAGGTAGCACAGCCGAAAATTGCAAGAGTGCATTGTGTTAGGTTGAGACGCCCTTCGCGGTGAAGCAAGAGGGTAGTATATGCTGCGGGAAATGGGCATTAGCCCTCGGAGACCCTGTTTTTTTGATTTGAGGCCATTTCGGGGCCTGTTTTGGAGGCGGAAGTTTTCTGCACGCACTCAGGAAAAGACCCAGTTTTATGCTGTGCGACCACTGTTCTACAGGTCGGTGAAAAGTTACTGTAGAAATTGCATCGTATGCCTGTGCGCAGAGACATTGGGAGTTACAGAATCATCCTTGTTGCCTGTTGATGCAAAATCGTCACTAGGAAGTGACTGTGTGGTCAAATACCACTTTCGTCAGTTTTGTAGATTTGCCCTTGTGAGCCAGAAGCTGTGTTCTTTGCAGTGAGAGAATTTTTTGCAGTATTCTGTAATGGCGTCTGATTCTCTTTCACAGATTGTCACTGAAAAGCTTGACAAGAACAACTTCCAAGCATGGAAGTTTAGAATGACGAATTTCCTTATGGGAAAAGGATATTGGGAATTTGTTGCAGGAAATGAAGAAGAACCAGTTCTTCCTGATGTTCCCAATCAACAGCAAATGCAGGTATTTAAAGCATGGCATGAGAGAGCCAGGAAAGTTATGTACTGGCTGTCTATCAGTATTTTAGACTCTATGATTGTGCATATTCAGGATGCAAGTACGCCAAAGGAGGCATGGGATACTTTGTCAAAAATGTATAGCACAAATACGCAAGCCAGGAAAATGCAGCTCAAGCAAGAGTTGCATAATGTGCAAAGAGAAAGTATGAGCATCAATGACTACCACATGAAGGTGAACAAGATTGCAGATACACTTGCTTCCATTGGGTCGCCAGTGGAAGATGATGATTTAGTTTCCGTGACCTTGAATGGTCTAGGAAAGGATTATGCACAGTTTCGGACATCCATTTCAGTTCATGAAAGATTTCCTGATTTTGAGAAGTTGATTGCTCTTCTAATTTCTGAGGAGCAGAGAAATGGTGGTGCATCTTCTTCAGGAGGAACTTCAAAAGAAACTGTCTTCTACTCAAATGCTGGAAGAGGTAGAGGCAGAGGTAGAGGAGGCCGATTTGGAGGCCGTGGTAGAAATCAGAATATGCAGCAAACTCAAGAAAACCAGTCCTATGGAGGAGGTCGTGGTAACTCTAGAGGCAGGGGGAGCCAAAGAGGTCGTGGTGGATGGCAAAGAGGCCAAAATGCAAACAGTAATGTTGAATGCTACTACTGTGGTAAAATGGGTCATATGGCTAAAGACTACTATAAAAAGCAGAATGACATCATGAATGGAAAACTGCAACAAGGAAATTATGCATCTTCTAGTAGACAGGGTGATGACAGAAATGAGCATTTGTTTATGGTGCAGCACATGAACAATTCTGTGACAAGTGCAGAAGAAAGCAACGATGTGTGGTATGTTGACTCAGGTGCATCAAACCACATGACAGGTCATGCAGAATGGATGGAGGATGCAAGGAAAATGGAAAAACCAGGATTTGTGGAGACTGGTGATGATACTGCACATCTTATTGTGCAAATTGGAAAATTTCCTTTGTCTATGCAGGATGGGAAAATGAAATACCTGTCTGATGTATTTCATGTTCCGAATATCACCAAGAATCTGGTTTCTGTTGGTCAAATGGTTGAGCAGGGCTTGCAGGTCAGATTTAATCCTCATGGATGCTTTGTTGAGGATATGAAGAATAAAGGTCGCTTGATAGCAAAAGGAAAGAAGAAGGGCAGAATGTTTACGTTGGATGCAGACATGTCTGAATTGAGTGCAACAATGTTTGCACATGGGACCGGTGTAGTTGCAGATATTGATATCTGGCATAAACGCATTGGTCATGTTAATGTACAGCGACTTAAATCAATGCAGGCCCAAAATATTGTTGCAGGATTGCCTAAATTCAAGGTTGCAGAAATGCATAAGATATGTGAAGCCTGTCAATTTGGAAAACAGGCAAGGAAACCATTTCCTAGACATGTTCAAGAGAGTGAGAAGCCATTGGAATTAATCCACTCTGATGTGTGGACTACTAAAGCTGCATCTCTTGGAGGCTGTCATTATTTTGTCACTTTTATTGATGACTATAGCATAAAAGTTTGGGTGTATTTTATGAAGAAGAAAAGTGAAGTGTTTGGGCATTTCAAAACTCTTAAAGCTATGGTTGAAAAAGAAACAGGTATGCAAATAAAATGCCTAAGGTCAGATGGAGGGGGAGAGTACCTCTCAAATGAGTTTGCAAGGTTCTTGCAGGAGCATGGCATAAAGCAGCAATATTCATGTAGTCATACCTCACAACAAAATGGAATTGCAGAAAGGAAAAACAGGCATATTGGAGAGGTATCTCGTGCCATGCTCAATGAAAAAGACCTGCCAGATTTTTATTGGGCTGAAGCGGTTGCTACAGCAGTCTACATAATGAACAGGACTCCCACTGCAGCAATACATGGAATGACTCCAGAGGAGAGGTATACTGGTAGGAAACCAGATATTTCTCATTTGAAAATTTTTGGCTGCATTGCCTATGTACATGTGCCAGATGAGTTGAGATCCAAGTTGGATCCAAAAGCTGAGAAGTGCATCTTTATTGGTTACTCTCTGCAGCAAAAAGGGTATAGATGCTATAACCCTTCTACTCGTAAGTTTACAGTGAGCAGAGATGTTGTTTTTGATGAGATGAGTAGCTGGTATAAACCAGTAAATGTGATTGATGATGTAGATGCACAAAATGGTAATGCTACACAGAATTCACAGCAGCAGTCACAAAATATTAGTGGACCTGGAACGTCTTCTAGCAGTGGTTCACATTCTTCGCCATGGACAGGCAGATTGAGATCAGGAGAATCTTCTGAAGGCAGTGCAAATAGTGGTATGCAGGTATCACGAAAAGGAAAAGAGAAGATAGATCAGCCCATGTTTGATGTGAATGCAGGTCACTCTTATGTGGATGGTGAATCCAGTGGCTCAGAACAGAGCATTGATGATGAGTTGGGTATTCCTTCTATTATTACACCTGGAGTAAGGAAGACCAGGGATGTTTTGAGAGCACCTGGGAGTGAACCTACTTTGCGCAGGTCTACGAGAGCTAGGTATCCTGTGGATAGGCTGAAATATGATGGATTTACAGCCATTCACTATGCATATATGGTCAAAGTGATACAAGAACCAGAACCCACTTCTTTTGAGCAAGCCATGGGAAAAGAAAAATGGGAGAAAGCCATGGATGCCTTGGAAGCAAATGCTACATGGGAATTGGTACCTTTGCCTAAAGGTAAGAATGCAATTGGTTGTAAGTGGGTTTATAAGGTGAAGCACAATGCAGATGGTTCTGTGAACAGATACAAGGCAAGATTAGTAGTCAAGGGGTATGCACAAACATATGGCATTGACTATGAAGAAACATTCAGTCCGGTTGCAAGGATGGCAACCGTAAGAGTAGTCATTGCTATGGCTACATCAAAGGGATGGTCTTTACATCAGATGGATGTAAAGAATGCCTTCTTGCATGGTGATTTGCAAGAAGAGGTATATATGGAGCAGCCACCAGGTTATGTGCATGCTGTTCATCCTGAGTTTGTTTGCAGGTTGAAGAAAGCCTTGTATGGCTTGAAGCAAGCACCTAGAGCATGGTCTGACAAGATAGGGCAGTATCTTGTCACTATTGGCTTTCAGATTTCCAAGGCAGATTTCTCACTTTATGTGAGAAAGACAGAGAAAGGTATTATGCTGCTTGTCATTTATGTTGATGATTTGATTATGACAGGTGACAGTGATGAAGATATCCTTCATGTGAAAATGCTATTGAAGCAAAAGTTTGAGATGAAGGATTTGGGAGAGCTGCGTTATTTCTTGGGCATTGAGGTGATTAGATCACCAAGTGGGATACAGCTCTTGCAGAGGCAGTATGGATTGGACATGCTGTCCAAATATGGGATGACAGGCTGTAAGCCTATTTCAGTTCCTTTGGAGCAGAATGTGAAGCTGAGCACAGATGCAGGTGAGCTTTTGGAAGACCCTACTATGTACAGACGCATAGTAGGAAGCTTGATTTATATGACTATTACCAGGACAGATTTGAGTTATGCTGTTGGATTGGTAAGTCAGTTTATGCAGGCTCCAAGGAAACCGCATTTGGATGCGGCTAGAAGCATACTCAGGTATGTGAAGTCCACATTGCAGTATGGACTATTTTATGAGACTGGGGTTCAGATACAGTTGCATGGATACACTGATGCTGATTGGGATGGTAGCATTTCTGATAGACGATCTACCAGTGGATATGTGTTCTCTTTTGGGAGTGCTGCAGTCACTTGGAGCAGCAAGAAACAGCCTACAGTTGCCTTGTCAAGCACAGAGACCGAGTACAGGGGTGCAGCAATGGCTGCATGTGAGGTAGCTTGGTTGCATAAGCTACTTTATGATATGCATCAGTCTACAGATGGACCAGTTGTCATTTATTGTGACAACATGAGCAGTATACACTTGGCAAATAACCCAGTCTATCATGCTAGAACAAAGCACATTGAGGTGCATTATCACTATGTGCAGGAGAGGGTTTTACTAGGTCTTATTGATCTAGTTTATGTCAGCACAGAGGATCAGGTAGCTGACATATTCACGAAGGCATTGGACGCAGAGAAGCTGCGCAAGTTCAGAGACCTGCTTGGTGTGTAGGAATTGGGATTGAGCTCGAGGGGGAGTGTTGAGATATCGAGCTCCACTCGTGATATGCCAGGGTGACCGTTGTGCATTTATGTCACCGACTTGTCAGTTGTAGACGCGGTTGGTACACCGCCCATGAATAATAGCTAGATGACAGCTATCCTTATCTACTCTAGTTCGTGGCTTGGTTAGTATGCCACCTTAGTTAGTTAAGTTTGGTTTGAGACCCATATATAGGGTTCTTCTATTTCTTTGTATGAGAGTTCTTTTGGCTTACACAACTAAGAAGAGGAAAACTGTTTTCAGCCTCCACCCTTGTGTGTATTCCCCCATTGTGCAAGCAAGAAAGCTACAAGTGAGACTCCTTCCTTCTCTCCCACAATCTTGACAAATTAGTCATGACATCTTTGGCACGCTCTATGGACCTCAAAGATCAAATCACCAGCATCATATTTCATCTTGGAAGCTTCAGATTGCTGATTTTGCCAAGATCCCCTCCATAAAGAGCTCTTCTTCTTAGTCATAACCCTTGTTCTCCAATTTAGCTATAAATAAGAGGCATGGGGAGCTATTGAGAGCAATTCGAGCAAGAGGGGAGAGGTCCTTCTCAAGAGTATAGAGCAAGAGGGAGTGAGGCAAGAGAAGTGCAAGCACAGGAATTTCTTGTCAAGAAGACAAGGAGGATACTTTGCAAGCTCTTGAATTCAATTCCTTTGTCCCTTCTATCCTATTCCCCTATGGAATCAAGACTCTTCTCGATTTCTCGAGATTCTTGGTGATTGATTTTTCCCATGTCAATCAAAATTTTGTCAATCTAATTACCCCTAAGCTCCTTCACCAAATTTCCCTTTTTGCGATCTTGCAATTAAAGACCATGACCCCGAAGAAGAAAGCTACAAAGGTCGAGGAGGCAGGAGCTGCCAATAATGCTGTGGAGACAATTACTACAAACGGAATGGTGAGTACGAGGATTACAAATGAAGCTGCAAATACCATCAACCAAGCACCCGTCATGATCCTCTAGTACTATTTTTCCTAAATAAAAACAGCTAGTAGGCCTTTATCCTATAAACAAGCAACAGATGCTGCATGCGTAAAATAAGATTTTATTCGATTCGTGCATATAATTTATTTGAGTAGTTCTTAACCACAAATTCCAAGGGGTAACTTGGGTCTATACAAGATAAACCTAAGTGAGTACAAGGAAGGTGCTGTGTCCCTAAAAGATTTAATATTTCTCATTTTTATGTTGATAAAACGAAATCTCTGATGGGTAACCATAGGTTCTAATCCTCGGTATATAAGAAACCTTGAGATGTAATTGCCAAATGATATTTTTCATAATTAAACTAACCAAGATTTTCTTTTGTTGTAGATAAAGACACACGAAACTCCAAGGGAGTTATCCTCAAGTATGAAAGTCTTGTTTAAATTTAGTCCAAACTAATCTTGAAGGAAGAGGAAGTCCAGGAAGACTATTGGAAGGTATTGCCACTTATGTTGATTTATCTCGAAGTTATTTTTCCACTTATGCTAATTTGTCTCGAAGTTATTTTGTCACTTACGCTGATTTGTCTCGAAGTTATTTTGCCACTTATGCTAATTTGTCTCGAAGTTATTTTGCCACTTGTGTGAAATTGTCTCGATGTTATTAAAGTAATGCCACTTATGCTAATTTTACCACTTATGCTGATTTGTTTCGATATTATTAAATTTTGAAAAGAAAAGATTTGTCTCGAAAACAAACCTGTTAGAAGTTTAAGTATAATACATTTGAAATAAAAATGTTTGTGATTGCAAGCTAGGTACTGATCTTTTCTAAAATCATATGGCTAAAAGATGGATGATTGAGTATAGATCCCCAACTGAGATAGTATTCCGGTGAGCATAGAACACTGACTAAGGTAGTGTTTCTAATGGCGCTAGACCTCCCAAAGGCCAACATGAATAAAACCTACTCCAAGGGGTTTTTCTCTTTTGTTTTGTAGTAGTGAGAATAGACCAATCATGATGCAAAAGGTCTTGTCGTAGGGAACTCTAGTTAGTAGGAGGAGGTGAGGATAACAGGGGGACTCTGGTCACAAACTCCTTAGGCTCTTACAAATTGCCAACTACCTTTCGATTTTTAGACTAACTCTTGGAAGTTCCAATACTAGTTGGGGAAAAAAACTTGGAGAGAATAATACTTTGAACAGAAAACATTGTAAATGTCATTTTTTTTCTGAAAGGAACTATTAAGAAGGAATTGATTTACTCCCATTTTGTGTTGTGAATTAAAGGCATGTAACTAATTTGTATTAGGAGATAATTCAGAGAAGCTGTTTTTATATGTTGAACCTAAAGTGGTAGGTAATTAGATAACTAAACTTAGTCTCTCAAGGGAAGTGGGAGGATGGATCCAGACCTATAGTTGGATGGTCTCAGTAAGTCGAGAGCTTTCCTAAGAAGGAATAAAAATTGCACTTGATGGACCATTAGAAACTAGAAAGCCTGATTTGCATCACTTTAGAATCTGCTAATACTAATTAGCTGCTAGTAATAGATTTGATCACCGAAAGTCCGATCGATCCTCATGGGAGTGGCTAGAACTTCTACTGCGGGGTAGACTCAAGCAAGCCTAGTTAGCAAACTCTAAGAGTTTTACCCAAAATCCTAGATGACGCTTCTAGGATATCTCTTGATGGGCTACTAAGAACGTACCGCCAAGGGAAGGGCGACACATTACAAAAAGCGTACCTTGTCATCCTTTTCGAGGAGGCATATCTATGGATGATTTATGCCAAGTAGATGACCATTATGCAGAGAGACATAAATTTATCTAGATGAATAAGATGGGAGAGAGATTAGAGCTACCAAGGACCTAGAGTTTTTTTAACACACTACAATGCAATGTACTTTGTGAACTTTGACGTGTAATGAAAAACAATTGCTTTTTATTATACCTTGAATGTCTCATATTGTATTTGTGCATGACAATGTAATGATTAAAATTGCAATGTGTAATGATTATTGAGCCAATGTCTAGTTAACCTTTTTGCTTTGTCGAATGACAAGTTAGCATGAGTCACACAAGCAATGAAGTACATAGAAATTTTTGTTGGGGTAAAGGCGCCTCCGCCGTGCCGCCCCATGTATTACTACACTGACAGTACCCGCCACTGCACACTGTAGGTGGCGGGCGCCCGTCATGTCACTTTATTCTTTACATTCATTTTTTAGTGACTAGTAAATAAAGGAAGGCCCGGTCACACATTGTGACTGTTGGAGTTTCCATTTCTTGTCTCTCTCTTTCTTGCTCTTGCTCTCCCGCCATAGCTTGTGTGCAAGCTTTGATTCTTCTCACCTTTCAACTGGTATCAGAGCTTGGCTTCCTCTTGCTCGAGCTCGAGTCGGTGCTTCTCTACCTTCGCATCGACTCCCTTCACGCATTGGATCTCCATCCCGGCAGCCATATCCGATCTCCCCGAGCTCCCGTCACTCCTCGGCTTCCCGAGCACCTTCCCGGCCTATTGAGGCACCTTCAAGGCATTGATACTGAGGTATTTGATCATTCTTTCAAGGTTTTATTTCATTCTACAGGTTGCAAACAACAAGGGCAGCCATGGCTTCAAACCCTTGAAGCTTATTCTCCTCATATTGTGCTTTACACCTATCAAGGCTCAAAGAGGCTTGTTATAGGCCTTTGATAGGCCCTTCTTGAGCCCCCCATTACCCCCTTTTCAGCCCATGTGGAGCAGCAGCAAGTTCAGCACCAATAGGGCAGATTGCACCATTTTTTTCCAGGCTGTTAGCACTCGTCTACTTCAGCTCCACACTTGGCCATTGCTTCTTGCTCTCTACCTTGATCAAGAGGGCTATAGACTTCATGTTTGATGTCATTCAAGCTTTGGGCATTGGTCTTGATCATTCGGGGCTGATTTCTTCAAATTTGGGACTATCATAACAGGCTGAAAAAAGGGCAGCACCATTGGCATTAGCATTTGTTGCTTATACTCCATTCCGGTTGTGCTATTTGATGCCCGTATGCGGTCTACATGATGCCTAGTGCCTTGGGAATGTATGCACATGATTATGCCATGATTTTGGCCTGAAATATTGGCTGATTTGGGATTGTTATTTACTGTTATACAGTGCTGGAAACAGGGCAGCCACACTTGGCATTGGCATTTGATGCTTATACTCTACTCCGGTTACCTTGTTTGATGCCCATATGCGGTCTACATGATGCCTAATGTCTTGGGAATGTATGCATTCAATTTGCCCATGATTTGGCATTGTTTTTGGGCTAGAAATTGACAATTTTGGACTGTTTAGAGCTGCTATACATGAGCGGGCTGAAGCTCATTTGTCACATGTATTGCTTCTCTATCGATACCGGATGTATGCTATGGGTTATGTCATGATGTATTACACTTTGGGGATCGACTTCGAACTCATGATCGTGATTCCGGAATGCTTTTGAGCATCACATTTGCTCTGTTGTTATTGGTTTGTCATTGGCAGTTTGGTCGACTTGACTGGCATTTGGGCCGCTTATGCCTATTGTCTGTACTTGATGGATAAGCTCTATGCATTACATGCTTTGGTCCGTGGTTGATGCCTCTTAGTTCGTCCATGCTTGACAGATATTTTGGAGCTCCGATTTGGATGTTTTGAGCACTTCCGACTCACAGGGATATTGACTTTGGCTTGCTACTGGATGTATTGACTTGACAGAGATCTTGCCATTGGGATTATGTCTTGCTTAGTGGTTGCTACATCAGTTGCTTCATGTATGTCATGCTCTTGGGAAGCGTATGACGCATTGACTTGGTCACTTGTCACTGGTACTTTGTCTTGGGTTGCTTGAGCCCTTAACTCGATTGTACGCCTTTTGTGCCAGTGGGAGCATCTTGCATGCTTACTTGACCTTGAGCAGGGATTACATGCTATTGGAGCCGTCTATGTCATTGAGCAGTTATGGATGTATTGAGACTTTGGGATTATACTCCGACAATTGGATGTTGCATTGAGTATATGTCTTGGTTCACAGGATGCTTATGAGCTGAGTCTCAATTTTGGATCCGCTTTCTTTTGAGCAGACACCTATTTGTGTCAGGTTTTGGCAGTTGGTTCTATATTTTTCCTAGATTGTCTGGGGTGTGCCTCTTACTGGCAGATGCTATTTGACATCTCTCGGTGTTATGCTCATGTATTTTCACTGTCATTTGTCTTTGCTTTATCCTCTTTATGCCGGCTTTGGACCTAGCATTGTTTAGTTGACATTAGATCTAGTTTTGGGACAGTTTGCTCTCATTATTGCAATTCTGAAATTTATTACAGCAAGCATTTATTGGTGGATTGAGCAGTATTTTTTATGCTGAAATATCCTGATTTGGTGTACCGCACCTAGTACTAAGTGGGCAGCATCTTTTGGCACACTTTTCTCACCATTTGGAGCTCATTTCAGTGGATTTTGGGCATTTTCTGCAGTAAAACAACTAGTAGTTTTACATTGTCTGTGCATTTCTAGCCTGCATTATGGCATCCTCTTCGACTGATAATGCCATATTTAACATCACAAAGTTGGATGGTACCAACTAATCTTATTGGAAGAGTCAAATTTGGCAGGTCTTGGTGCAGAAATCTCAAATTAAGCCACTTTGATTGAGTGGGGAGCAGCCTGAAACTATGGACAATGACGACTGCTTGAACTTGATGAGCTATGCAAGTCCACGATTGTATTGTCTCTCACTGAACAGGTACATTATAATGTATTTGAGGAAGCACAGAGTGCATGGGATCTATGGAATAAGATCAAGAATCTTTATGATAAGAAAAGTCCGGCGAGTCAGATGTACTGGTTGAAGCAGCTTATGGATCTGCGCATGAAGGATAATGCGACTATGTCTGCTCACTTGAGCCAGTTCCATGCTATACTGAAGAACCTGACTTCGCAGGATATCACCTTTGGAGAGGAGGTAACTCCTCTTTTCTTGCTTGGGACTCTGAATGAGTCATGGGATGTATTCCGCACTGCCCTATGTGCCTCTAGTGCTACTCTGAAACTGAATGATCTTGAGAGTGCTCTTCTGCAGGAAGAGGTTAATCACAAAAACTTGGATGCCTCTCGTGTTTCACATGCTTTGACAGTTAGAGGCAAGAATGACAGGAATGATCGTGGTAATAACCATGGCCGTGACTCGCAGAAGGGTCGGTCTAAATCTCGTGGAAATTCGCGTAGTAAGTCGCGTGGGCGCAACGCTAATGTCACTTGTCATCATTGTGGGAAAAAGGGCCATATCAGACCACAGTATCATGAGTTGCGGAATGAGAAGCACAAGGATAAGGGCAAAGAGAAAGTGTAGGAGAAGTCCTCTGATCAGCATAGTACCTGCGAAGTCCAGCGTCAAGATTGAAGAAATTAATGTCATGCAGACCAAGGATTCCGATGGTAGTGATGAGTTTATACTTGCACTAGTTCTTCTGGTGCTTCACACTTGACTGAGACACCTAGTATGTATGCACAGTGCTGGTTATTGGATTCAGGTGCGTCCTTCCATGTGATGCCTTACCGTGAGTGGTTTCACTCTCACCGTATTGTATCTGGATCAGTCAGACTTGGAGATGACAGGTCTCTTTATATTGCGGGCTGTGAAGATATTCAGTTGCAGTTTTCCACTGGCAGTTCCTTTTTGCTCAGGGATGTACGTCATGTACCTGCGCTTACGCGCAGTCTTATGTCTGCAGGACAGTTGGATGATGCAGGGTTTCATGTCTGTTTTGGGGATTCTGCCTGGAAGATTACCAAAGGCAGACTTGTGCTTGCTAGAGGCCATGTTTCTTGCTTCTTGCTTCTTGCTGTATCTGGGTCTATCCTCTTGTTGTATCTGGGTCTTCTGTAGACCATGTTTTGGCAGTGGGCTCTATCCCACATGTATCACTTTGGCATGCCCGTTTGGGGCATATGTCTTTGAAGGGAATGAAAATGTTATCTGGTTTGCAGTATCTTCCGCCTTTGGACTATGCACGTTTTGACTCGTGTGATCATTGTCTTTATGGTAAGCAGAATAGGTCTACGCATAAGAAATCGGGTAGGCCATGCATGAGTGAGCCCTTGGCTTTGGTGCATTCAGATGTTTGTGGGCCCATGCCGTGTATGTCTATGGGTGGTGCGAAGTACTTTGTTACCTTCATTGATGATTTTTCTAGGAAAGTGTGGGCTTATCCCATAAAGCAAAAGTCCGATGTCTTGGCAGTATTTCAGCGTTGGCTTGCTCTTTTTGAGAACCAGACTGGGTATAGGCTGAAATGCCTTAGGACTGACAATGGGGGAGAATATGTCTCACGTGATTTTGAGCAGTTTTGTGATGACAGGGGTATTAAGCATCAGTTGACCGCCCCTTACACCCCCGCCCAGAATGGTTTGGCTGAGCGCATGAACAGGACTATTCAGGAGTGTGTCCGCTCTATGCTTAGCCATGTAGGCCTACCACAGATCTTTTGGGCTAAGGCAGTTAGTACGGCAGTGCATGTCATAAACCGATCGCCTTCTAGTGGATTGGATTTCCAGGTTGCAGAGGAAGTTTGGGCTGGTAAGCCACCCTCTTATGCGCATCTCCGTGTCTTTGGATGTGAGGCATTCTGCCATGTGCCCAAGGAAAAGAGGAGTAAGTTGGATCCAAAGAGCATTAAATGCATCTTTCTTGGTTATGGTGATTCAGGAGAGATAGGCTATCGCCTATGGGATCCGTAGGCGCGGAAAATAGTACGCATCCATGATGTAGTCTTCCATGAAGACAAGATGCACAGGCAGCCTGAGAAAGTGGTTGAGATCCGCAGAGTGATCTTTCAGGAGGAGCCTAGAGCTCCTGCACAGCCAGTTGGACAGCCTATAGCTGCAGCAGATGCTCATGGTCAGGGTGTTGGACAGGCATCTGGGCAGGCAGTAGAGCCTGCAGTGAGACGGTCTGCTAGAGACAGACGTCCACCTGATAGATTTCAGCCCTCTATGCATTATATTTTGGTTACAGATGCAGGAGAGCCTTTCACTTATGATGAGGCTATGCGCAGGGGTGATAGTCAATCCTAGGAGAGGGCTATGCAGTCTGAGATCGACTCCTTGCATAAGAATCAGACTTGGGATTTGGTTGCCTTGCCTAAGGGCAAGAAGGCTTTGCCATGCAAGTGGGTGTACAAGCTGAAAAGTACCCCTGGACACCCCAAGCTGGCATACAAGGCTAGATTGGTAGCAAAGGGTTTTAAGCAGGAGCATGGTGTAGACTTTGATGAGATCTTTTCTCCTGTGGTTAAAATGACCACCCTGCGCTTGGTCTTGGCTTTGGTTGCTCAGCTTGACTTAGATCTATATCAGATGGATGTCAAGACGGCTTTCTTACATGGAGACTTGCATGGTGAGATCTATATGGAGCAGCCTAAGGGCTTTGCAGAACCTGGCACGGAGCACCTAGTGTGCAAGTTGAAGAAAAGTCTTTATGGCTTGAAGCAGGCACCTAGGGAATGGTATCATAAGTTTGATGCCTTAATGCAGTCACAGGGCTACAACAGGAGTTCTATGGATCCGTGTCTTTACATGAAGAAAGCCCGTGATGGTTCATTGCTTATTTTGGTACTCTATGTGGATGATATGCTGATAGTAGGGAAAGCTCATGATGACCTAGATGCTCTTAAATCTCAGCTGAAGAAGAGCTTTGAGATGAAGGATTTGGGACAGGCCTCTCACATACTTGGTATGCGCATTAGACGCGACAGGCATCAGGGACTCCTCTACTTGTCACAGAGGGAGTATATTCATAAAGTCCTTGAGTGCTTCCGCATGCAGGATGTAAATCCTATTGGCTGTCCATTGCCTTCTTATGTGAAGGTATCACAGGCCGATTGTCCATAGAGACAGATGAGCAAAGGGCCGAGATGGCCCAGATCCCTTATGCTTCAGCCGTGGGCAGTTTGATGTATGCCATGATAGCCACTCGTCCAGATATTGCCTTTGCAGTTGGTGTTGTGGCACGCTATATGGCTACACCTGGTAGGAAACATTGGGATGCCGTGAAGGGTATCATGAGGTACCTGAAGGGCACGACATATATGTGTATTTGCTATGGCAACCAGGATACAGGGGTCGTGGGGTACACTGACTCCGATTATGCAAGACATGCAGATAGTAGGAAGTCCACTTCTGGCTATGTATTCACCTATGCTGGAGGTGCTGTCTCTTGGATGTCCAGGGTTCAGAAGTGTACGGCTTTGTCTACCACTGAGGCCGAGTATGTTGCAGCCACTGAGGCTTGCAAGGAGGCCATATGGCTAGGCCGTCTAGTTGCTGACCTTGGGATTGATGCTATACCTACACTGCATTCGGATTCTATGAGTGCCATTCAGTTGGCTAAGAATCCAGTCTTCCATGCGAAGACAAAACACATTGAGGTGAGGTATCACTTCATACATGGTGTCGTGGAGGACAAGTCTGTTGACCTTGTCAAGATCTCCACTGACGAGAATCTTGCAGATCTGCTCACGAAAAGCCTCACTACTGAGCGCTTTGCCTTCCTCAGGAGATTGATGGGTGTTGGATGAGATGTTGCCTTTCCTCATCCCTTGTACCTATGTACAGTTGTACTGTCTTTTTCTTTTCTTTCTCTCTCACTGGGGCCGATTCGCCTTTAAGTGGGAGGTTGTTGGGGTAAAGGCGCCTCCGCCGTGCCGCCCCGTGTATTACTACACTGACAGTACCCGCCACTGCACACTGCAGGTGGCGAGCACCCGTCACGTCACTTTATTCTTTACATTCATTTTTTAGTGACTAGTAAATAAAGGAAGGCCCGGTCACACATTGTGACTGTTGTAGTTCCCATTTCTTGTCTCTCTCTTTCTTGCTCTTGCTCTCCTGCCATAGCTCGTGTGCAAGCTTCGATCCTTCTCACCTTTCAATTTTTAAAACATTCTCGATCGAAAATTTGTGGTTTGGTAGGTCATACTGCTTAGATTTGTCTCAAAAAACTCGAAAATGCCACCAGAAAGGTAATATGGATAGTGTAGGATGCCTTGGACTCTTGAATGGCTATAGCATGTAGGGCATTCTACACTAACTAGATCACCTTTTTTATGCATTTTTGGGCTTTTGAGCCAAAACTAAGCACTTTGGCCTATCAAACCATAAATTTTTGATCGATAAAATTTTAAATGTATTTTTTCCATCTCTCGTAACCTGAAAATATTCACACCAATATCATATATTGTTGGCTTATAAAATACTTTAATCTTATCATATTTGAATGCTAAAGAATTGAAAATATGCTTGAGAAATAGATTGCAAAAAATATATATTTATATTATAGTGCAAAGTACACATGGCTTTTTCTTTACATGGCTATGCTTAGAATCTTAGAGCTCAATACAAGTTTTAGGTGCTTAATTTTCTCATGGGCTTGCTTCCATCTCTTCTTGGCCTTTGACAACAACCCTACCTTGACGCTCTCTTGTACGATGGCCTAGCTAGCTCCTATGGCTTTACCAATCCCTATGGATTGTAGTATACCAAAAACATGCTTCACTAACTCCTTTTCTAACAATAATGATCTTGTGCACATTTGAGGTGATGGTGGATGCACACAGTACTTTTGATAGGGCCTTCAAGGTAGAGAGCTAAGCCCGTCCATCTAGGGTGAAGGTGGCATGGATAATGGCTATGTTAGTAATGGAGATCTAGCCAATGTAGTGACCTATGGAGGCATCTTTCCTGAATGCTTCCCCGCCCTTCAGGCAACTTGCAAAATCATCGATGTCGAGCACGACCTACATTGACATGAAATTAGCTCAAAGTAGTATACATAGTAAAACAAAGTGTCTAGATGGACTATTGATGCACTTCTTGCTCAGCATTGCTGGCAACCTCTAAGGGTTTGGTCAAGTCCACACTTGTTGACTTGGACTTGTTGATTGGGGGGGACTTGTTGCTCTTCCAAGGGCACCTATCTTGCCACCAAGATGCAATGCACTACCTCAAACTCTTGGGTGTCAACCATAGCATGCTTTACCAAGTCAACATCATATCCAAGAGGCTACCATGAGTACACCATCTATTTCAAAAAGCTTTAGGTTGCTATACCCCATAGGCCGATCATCAGAGACGAGGGAAGAGTCATTGGAAATTTCTAACAGCATTGAGAATGCATCATCCTCATTATATCCACATCATGGGGAAATACAAATTCTTTGTTGTCAATGAAGACTTTACTCATGCTATCTATACGATAGTCTACATTGAAGGTAGAGGGTGTAGCCTTCTGCTCACCTGATCCACCTCTTAAGGTGATATCCACAACAACTATAGCTCTATCAACCATAAGGTCTAGGGCTTTTACCTCTTTTACAACCTTTCCTTTCTCTCTAGAACTATCCTTTTGTGAAGGCTTTAGATTAGGATCATCCTTCAATAAGCCTCACACATGCTATTTAGCATCCACCACTATGACTCCAGGGGGGTCCTCACTTCATTGACTAACAAAACAAAAGTGGTAGTCCATGAGAGGTAGTCAACGCCATGCTGATAAAAGCCATATTTCCTAGCCTATCGAGGAGTGAGGTGCTTGAAGTAGGTGGGGATAAGATTTGTACAAAAATGAGCTAGTCGTTTTTGAAATGCCTCCATGCCATTGATATACTTTAGGAGATTACATGGCACCCATTCCTCATCGAAATCCTCAAACCTGATGATGGTATATTCTTGTAAGTATGTGTTCATGTACTAGATAGGGTATTTCAAGCTTGGACCATGTTACAATAGTATATCATAGTACTTGATATTGGAACAAAAGATCTTGTAAAGATTTTATCTCCTGATAAATTTCATGCCCTGAAGTAATTATCTGGAGCTATTGAGAGTGTGATCCATCATGGAAGAAATGGTAAAGGAGGCAAGTGCAAGGGTGCTTGGGAAAAAGAAGTGATTGGAGAGTTGGAAAATGAAAATGAGACCAAGTGAATGGTTTTTATAGGCCATGGACGTAAAATTTTAGTTTTAAAAATCCATTAAGTTCTTTTAATATAGTTTTAAAAAGTTTAAAAACAAAATCACAAAATAATCCAAAGCATAGAATGTTAGAAAATCTAAAATATGTATAAAGCATTAAAAAAATTTCCATGATTTATTCATCGTTAATTTTCGATACATCATTTTGTACACAAATTTTTTCTTCTTGCAAAGCACTCGATAACATAATTCTTCTCCATTCTTTTGCCCAATCGAAAGAAAAAAACAAATAAGATTTGAAATATTGTATCATAATCAAAATTTAAAAATTTCAATCTTAAACAAGCTCACCTTTCTACCACGAATACAGAAGTTGAAGCTCTTTGTACGAACGATTCCCATCAAGACAAGATGCTCTCGCATATTTGGGAGACTCCAACAATCATTCATTGTGATTGAATCAATCATTCCACATGTCATATGAATTTGAACATCAAATGCTTATCCCATGTCTTCAGTGGACTCCAAGGGAATCCATTAGCTTGCTTTCTTCATCCCATGTTGATAATAGAAGTGCATGTACAATGATGAATGTGTAATCAAGTAAAGAAAGGTAACACTAGAGACCATCACTCTGCACAAAAAGATGTCACCATTGTGCACCCCATCCACCTTATTCCATCCTTCTTCAAATTGGAATTAAGAAAGTCCTCAGTTATGTCCTTACAAATGAACATGGAGAACCAGTAATGTGCATTAGTGCATTTGAATATATATACAAAAAATGAATTGGTACAAACCATGAAAGACCCACTAATCTTGAAGCTATCCCAAATCTCAACGAGCTATGAATGCCATGTATACTCTTTGTTTTTAATATTTGAAGTGTCCACTCATCCATAATGGGCCATTCCAAAGAATCAAAGGTGGACAAGAAGTAATTCTAGAGAACCATGTGAATCAATTGATACTACAAGCACTATATATAGGAACTTATCAAAGAGAAACTTTTGATGTAAAAGATATTGTTATGAGTCTCCAATCATCATTTTCTCACCTACATCCACATGCAGAGCTTTGTATGTCCCAAATAAGCTTCCCAAAGACTAATCATCAACAAGATTTAAAGGGAAAATATCTGACAAGTAAGAAAAAAGAAGTTAAAACCTCAAAAACATATGAGAAGGTAAGAAAATAAAAGCAAATATTCACAATTCAAGGGAAAAGTTTATCAAGTAGTCCCAGGAGGTAGCTTCAGGTCCTTCACACCATACACATATTAAATTGACGCAATAAGAACACCATCTTGAGTCTCTCGAAGCCCAAGCATTTTAGCATTCTAATGATTTTGTAGTACACCACAATGAAAAATTTGATGAGGCCCTATTTTTGAAGGTTGCATGTAGACCCATGAATCCTTCTTGAACAATGCTCTTTTCCATTTGCCATGTTCATCCTTTGTATTGTGTATATAGATAGCAGATATCAAATCACGAGCTTACCTTTGCTGACATGTAGATGTCATTTGAATGGTAATGAAAGTAAGGAGGGTTGTGTGGCTATGGCTATGTGAGCACAAAAAGATGAGAAATTTTGTGGAATGGAAGAAAGAAAATTACCATGGAAGAAAGAGAAGAAGTTGGGTGTTGGGTGGCTATGGGTAGGATAATATGGGTGTTGTGTGACTATGGCTATGCTCAAAAGAAAGAGAGAGGCTCGGTGCTATGTGGCTATGGATGGGAGAGGTTGGGGGGTTGTGTGGCTATGGCTATGTGAGGATAGAAAGATGAGAAGATTTGTGGAATGGAGGTAAGAGAATGACCATGGAAGTAAGAGAGAAGTTGGGTGCTATGTGGCTATGACTGAGATAAGCTGGAGGCTATGTAGCTATAGTTGAGAGAAGCTTGGAGCATAGAAAGTTGAGAAGATGTGTGGAATGGAGGTAAGTGAATGACCAAACTAAAAGCATGTATTGTAGAAAGACACCAAAAATACATTTTTTGACTATACATATCATAAAAAGAGGTTTGGGGGAGAAATGCCTTTTTTTGGGGGGGGAGGGGATTTTCAAAATTTGCGTCACCTTTTTGGACACCCAATGAGATCAACCTGACATAGGGTGGAAAAAGCACAGGTGGGGGGTAAAAGGGGATATAGGAGACAAGCCTAGAAGTGGTAGGGACAAGGGGAAAAAGGCAGTGGATCAAATGTGCACATCACCCCCTCTCCCATTTTTCCACCTCAATTCTCTTATCATTAGAAGTCATTAACTCTTAAGCTAAAGGGCCCTTTTTTATGGTGTGCTAGTATTTTTGTATATTTTAGTAAGATTATTATGATATCTAGGTTGTAGTCAAGTTTCACTAGGCTATCCAAGTCATCAAGTAGAGTCATCAGCATTGAGACATGAAGAGTGATGTGCCATTAAATAGACTCACAACATGTAGCTCTTGTTCAACAAGCAATTTGTGGATTAGTGAATGATGAAGTAAAAACTTGGGTGGTGTTAGCATTCAAGCCCTGCCACTTCCACTGAGTGGTGTAGCTATCAGGCAACTTCTTGTGGGCTTGGTCATTTAAGAGCTAGGTCAAGAGCATTGTATTTTTAGATGTTGGGGCTAATGATGTAGTGGTGATCTAAGTAGGCTCAATTGCATCTCTTTGGAACTAGAGGTTGTGATTATGCATGCATTTGCTAGCTATAAATGGATGTACTTATTGACATCATTAACATTACAATTAGTTAAGAACTTGAACATTCATCCTAAAAGAATCTCCATGCCACTACCTTTAGAGTTCAAGAGAACATAGAAGAGTAGGATGCTCTCAATCTTAATGGCGACTATCAATTTACACTTGTCCAATAAGGATGCTCTCAATCTTAATGCCACTACCTTTAGAGTTCAAGAGAACATAGAAGAGTAGGATGCTCTCAATTTTAATGGCGACTATCAATTTACACTTGTCCAGTAAGGAGTAAGATCATGCCTTGTAGATATTCAACTTTTCATTTGTGGACTATAGCTACTACAATAGCTAGCCTAAGTTTTTTTAATAGCAATAAGGAAGTAGGATGCTCTCAATCTTAATGCCACTACCTTTAGAGTTCAAGAGAACATAGAAGAGTAGGATGCTCTCAATCTTAATGGCGACTATCAATTTACACTTGTCCAGTAAGGAGTAAGATCATGCCTTGTAGATATTCAACTTTTCATTTGTGGACTATAGCTACTACAATAGCTAGCCTAAGCTTTTTTAATAGCAATAAGGAAGTGTATTATAATATGACCCCTCATCAATAAGTGCATCAACCAAGACTAACTTAACTAATGTAAGGTGGATACGAATGTAAGTGGCCAAAATCAAGGGCTCATCTTCCATTTCTAAACTACTAATAGTAACGACTCAAACCTTTATGATAGGGCCAAATGGATTTGGCTAAGAGTATGGTGCAAGAATGTATTACTACTATTGCCCAAACTGTTCATAGGAGATTTATTATATTCATAGAAGGGGACTTCCATTATTTGCCATGGGTGGTTCATGGGAAGCATGTCTAAGTGAATAATATTCTACTATCATTAAAACCACCGATGGGATGGCCATCCAACATTTCTAACTTGACATTCCCTATCCTACTAATTACACAAGTACAAAAAGGTATGAGGCCTCAAAGTTTTAGATTTTGCTTGTAGCCTTTAATCAAACATAGCAATACAAGACCCCCTTATCAAATGATCATTACTTGCCATGCTTGTCAAACAAGGCCTTTTGATGGGCTTTCTCAACAACAAGAAAGGCATGAGTGGCTAGTAGGTATGTTTCAGTCAAGCATCCAATCTCTTTAAGGAAATGTTGTCAAGCTCTAGTGCCTTCCTATCATTCTTCGTTAGCACTACACAAGGTAGGGACTAGGAACTCTATTAGTATGATGCCATGTATGTCATACATTAGTCAAAATGGGATTTTTGTCCTATGGTAGTCTTGTAAGCTATCTAATAAGCCCAAATCCTAATCTAAATGCGATGTTGGGATAGTTTTGATAAATACACTAATGAGAACTTTGTTTGAGGCTTCTATCTAGCCATTTGCTTGGGATAATAAGTACTAGACTTCCTATAGATGACCAAGAATATAGATAGCAAGTGCTCAATCACTTCATTGAGAAAGTGTGTCACTTGATCATCACTGATGATTTCAATGAGACAACCAAAGCATGAATGACTTGCTCCTAGAGAAACCGCACAATGGTTGGTCACCACAATTGGGCTTGAAGCACTTTCCACACTATGATATTTGCATTGAAGTGTCCTCTAGCAATGCTAATATGTGCCTCTTGCAACACATCCTCAATTTATGCTCGTAGATGCATCACTAAAAGAAGATTGCCATGCCCTAGGTGGTACAACAAACCAACGAGATCAATTGGTAGGGTCAGATCTTAATCAGGAGATGTATCAGTCTCAAGACATTTCAACTAGTCATTTTGGTAGGCCTTGCTTAAGAAAATGCATAATCTCATTAGCCCAATGAGGCATGAGATTGACCTTAAATAGCTCAACTTCCTAGTTAATGTGGAACATATAAGAATTAGGGAGTTTATTATCAACTCCTATGACCTTTTCAGCATAGGCCATTGATCACTCGTAATAAGTGATTGGTAATGAAGCATTATTTCCCTTTGAACACAATAATAGGAAAATTAGCCTCCAACAATTACAAAATCCATCTAGCGATACATCCCATGGCACATGATCTATTTACAATGTATTGAATGATGGTCAACAAAGAAAGCGAAAGGTGTAGCAAGGAGAAAATTATGAAACCTTTCCATAACATAAACCATTGCTAACCCTTCTCTTTCGGTGGTAGAATAGTTTATTTCTACCTCATTGAGCTATTGACTAGCGAACCTCATGTGGGAACACATATTGTGAACATAAAACACATTTGAAACAAATTCCACTCTTTTGATGAATCGATCCAGGAGATGATATATAATTCTCACCAAATAAACCCCAAGGAATCGAATATCTAGCCCTATAGCTCGAGATACCTCACATTCTTAGCGTTGGGTCATCACTCACACAAACAGGTGCTATGCATCCAAGATTTGATACCATGAGGTGCCTCAATGCAAGTGTAAGTATGACCATCGTGCTCAAACAAATATTCGTTGGAAATCAGCAATGTGACAATGCGAAGACAATTCTTTTCATGACTTCTTTTTCTATGCGATAGTGGTTCGTTGCTAAGGGCTAGCACCAAGTTTCCTCATGCTATTAGTCCCATTAAATTATAAACAACCACGAACTCTATATGATATGCAACATCATAATTAGCATTTAACATACTTCAACCACTCAACAAACCCCTTACCTCCTATTGTGTAAGATTTTTCTTGCATTGATAGGTGTAGGCATGGTTATTTTCTGTATTATTCTTTATTAAAAGTGGTAAAAACTCACTCTAACAAAGAAATGGGGCTAAAGGCTGAACCTCATGTTTCAGCTCCATTATACGATCACATGCATTAATCTTACTTTTCCTTATTTTTATGATGTGAAAAACCTACTTTTTTATTTTTCTTTAAATATATCTATTTATTTATAGAAATTTATAGAAAATTACTGATTTCATTCCATGGGAATGGCAAATGCACACCAAAAATCCAAAAATCACATATTTTCTTTTAAATCGCCTAGTCGCGTGCTTTGCGTACAATTATTATACAACCGGTTTTTT
Organism: Lygodium microphyllum; assembly: GCF_053477565.2. Classification (NCBI taxonomy): domain Eukaryota; kingdom Viridiplantae; phylum Streptophyta; class Polypodiopsida; order Schizaeales; family Lygodiaceae; genus Lygodium; species Lygodium microphyllum. The sequence goes on from NC_141153.1 coordinate 69,397,914, forward strand.
ATGATTCTTTCAACGTGAGTGATCAAATAGAGAATTGGCAATCAAATCCAAGCATTACTAACCATTTCAAACAAGAATTCATCATAAAATGGTAAAATCTACCTTTTTCTCATAAAACCGCTCATTATGACTGTGTTTTTCAATGTTGGAGGCCCATTGACACTCTTTCACAGCTGATGATGATCTGACCAACTTCGATTCACATGTTTCTCCACTCCCACTTCATCATTTGACAAAAAACATCCATATGAGCCCATCTCCCTCTCTTTTACATTGATCTATAAGAGCAATCCACAAAAGGAGAGAGGAGAGAGAAAGACTAGAATGAGATCTTGCTAAATAGTGCATCAAATTCAATCATTTCTAGAGCAATGAGGGGAAAAAAAATGAAGCATCTCACAGCCAAGAGGGTTTCTCTGATGGTTGCATGCTCAAAAAATCATTTTTTAATGATTGGAGAGGGCGTCGAAAAAATTGGCATCCCCCCCTTCCCCCCCCCCCCCCCCCCCGCTGCACCCCAATCCCCAAAAAACGTTTTTTCTTCATGCCCCTTCATTCCACAAGCTTAAACCAAGCTTAAAGTTAAATCCCCAAAAAACTAGTTCACTTTGGGGTTTTCACAGTATGGGGAATGTGGTTTTTTCGCTTTTGAGGAGGCAAACTTGCTCGAAATTGAGATTTGTCTGAATGCCTAGCTTTGTGACGTCAAAATCTATGGACCTAGCACCTGTCAAACACTTTTCGACCTTTGGATCATGTAGTTGCTTCATAATGCGAAACCTTACAGGGATTAAATGGGGGTTCAAATGGATTCAGATTGATGAAGCAAGACCTGCGTTGGGTTCCTGGCATTGAAATCTATCTAAGAAAACTCCAGCTCATCAATTCACAACCATTTAATTTTGCGTGAAAATTTTATCTTTAACGGCCTCTCGAGCTCTTTTTCACTTTAAAAATGGTCTTTAAAACCCGTTCTCATTGGCGACCATAGGATAGGGTGATTCAACCCGTCGAATCCTATCAACTGAGCTGCACAAATAACAACCATAAAAAGCATCAAGCTGCCACAAAAACTATACTCAACAAAGCACAAAAATAACTCTCACCCTATCCCTTGATAGAATCAAGGCATGAAACTCCATAAGGGATAGAGCCAACATAATCTGGTAGAAATCCAGAGCGAGTCACTAACCAACTACTCTAACATGGACTGGCTAAAAGAACCATCAAAGGTCATCCTAATGGTGGTCTGAACTACCTAATTGACTTATGACAAGTTGACCAGGAACTCCTACTAGGTGAGGACTCATATAGCATGGTCATTATATGTTTTCTTTAACACATTGGTTTTTCAAAGTTTCCATACTCGAGCGTGTAAAAAGAAGGAAGCTGAGCGTAGAGTGTAATGTGCCTGTTGTCCAAGCATGTTTTACCAGTCCATCGAGAAACAGATCTAAGCGTCACTGCCCGGCATTCCCATGGAATATTTCAGGGTTTTCTAAATTCGCCTCGCAAACAACTGAACGTTCTCGACCTGAAATCTAGGCTCCTAACGGCCAAGGTCTCCTAACAGCATTCCAGTGTCGCGTCCTGGACATCATACTTTACGCAAAGATACCTAAGCTGAAGCTGACCCACACCGCACTTGGTTCAAAGAGAATGGGAAATAAGAGGGATGTGCCACTCAACTCTTTGCCCATAGGGCATAGTCCCATTCCGGTCCCCTAAACTAACATGAATCAGGGTTCTATCCTAACAATTTCTAAGGGTCCCTCATCGGTAAAACCTTGTGAGAAGCCGCCCAATCCTCTGGGACCACCCCACTGTATGACAGGACCCATCGGGGGTTTCGCCCACCCACTTTTCTCAATAGCTTTAGTTTTCTAATAAAGTCCTACCAAATTTATGTGCGACACTTAAAGTCAGCTTCATTAATTAAGCCTTTTAGGAAACATGGTTTGTTTACGTAATTTATAGCACAGACACGAAAACAGAGCAAACAAAATAAGTTCAAATAAATTCCTTAACTTATCTACACGTTAATATTTGTCTTCCGCCCATACATGAGAAATTATGTACCCCTTCTGCCCAACAGAAGTAACTGGTCCAAATTATATGGCACCACAAATCTCATCCTTTATCTAGAATAGGATCTCCCAACATGCCTAGACGTTGGGGGCCACAGAGGTCTTCAACTCCATTCTAGACCTAGCAAGGGCTGTCTAGAGATCCACTTGACCCGCAAGTTGTCTAGGAGTGAAACATCATTCCCATGGTTGGCCTTTTCACCACTCGACCTTCGTCCAATGAATTGATCAGTGCTCTCTTTGGGTTAATCCGCGGTGCGATCATGGAGGTGATCCACCCATGCAAAATATCCTTCCTTAATTAAATCCTTTAAGAATCAAGCACAAACAAGGCATTCAACCCTAATATCATTTTTCCAAGAAAACATTCCTTTATCATCATGGAAATTTGTCATCACAGACCCCTGCCATGAATTTACCATCAAACACAAGTACTTGGAATAATCATCCAAACCACAATCCAACAATTATTTGATTGTAAAAGCATTTAGCATGTTGTTTGATTAACCAACAAAGTAATGGTATTCTTTTCCAAGCATTGCAAGAATAGATGCGATAATATTTCCACTGTACATTTGCTCTTCCCCTTGGGACCAAGAATAAAATTTACTTAATACTTGTATGCACAATTTTTAATGTCATTCTTTTTTTATGATTATGCCATGCATAACCCCTCACCGATTCTTCCTAGTAATTGCTCTATCAACAAATAAACCATATGCAACTAGGTGCAATTAATTTTCCTTGATACATGAACTTTGCAAGCTCCATCTTACGAATATGTGAGATGAAATTTATCATTTTCGATAATTTATACTAGTGCATCATAGTATGGGGCCTAACGTATCTCATACGAGAATCAAAGCAAGCATCTATCAATTTGGAAATACATTACTTACGACCGGTACCGTGGTTGGATTGACAGTGATACCTTCGTCGGAAGCTTCGTTGCTGGTTGTAGGATTTCCATCCGCACGCAACATTCTTCACTTATTAGGGGCAATTATCAGCAAGTAGATTCGAGAGATAAAGAAGGTGGAATAGGTTCGATATGGGAGAGCATAGGCGAAGATGGCTTAGTCAAGGATTGAGATAGAGAAAATTTGAGCTAACTCTCTCCCTCGCAGCCTCTCGGGATAACTCCTCTCTCTCTCTCTCTCTCTCAAGCTCCTTCTCATGATCTCTTGGAGGGGTCTCCCTCTCCCTCCCCCTCTCTCTCTCTCTCTCTCTCTCTCTCTCTCTCTCTCTCTCTCTCTCTCTCTCTCTCTCTCTCTCTCTCTCTCTCTCTCTCTCTCTCTCTCTCTCTCTCTCTCTCTCAGGGTCTCCTTGTGCTTCCCCATGCCTCATATTTATAGTGAATTTGAGAAGAGGGCTTGTGGCTAAGAGAAAGAGCTCTTTGTGGAGGGGATCTTGGAAAAATTAGTAATCTGGTGCTCAGATCATAAATCTGATGGTTCCATTGACTCTGAAAGGGGGGGTAAAACCCGAAGACTCTTGATTAAAAAGCTTTCAAATCACTCCTTCTTTCTCTCCCTGTTCGAAGTGCTGTCTACTGCTTGTAAACTATGATCGCGGTGTGTGCGATTTTGCAAATCCCTCTTTTTTGTATTAAATCCCCAAAACTAATTGAAACATCACTTGCCCTTTTTTAAAAAAATGATATCCAGTTCTAGAAATCTTCATATCTTTTTTCGATAATATCTAAAATATGCTAGTTTTTGCTCAAAATCTAATATTTTTAGACCATCCATACTATACACATTAACACTAGTGATTAATATATCTCATAACTCTCGTTCACATTGTAACTTCTGTGAAGGGTGGCTATGGTTCTTCTCAATTTGAGAAAAATGTCAGATTACAACTCTCGATTTTTTTAAAATATATTTTTAATTAAATAAAAATTGTGAGCTATTTTACCTTAGTTAGTCTTTAGTTAGTAATCTTACTAACTTATTAATTGACTAACTAACTTTCGAACTAACCAACTAACTTTTATTGCATGGAAAGATTACATAGAGTGACCCAAGGAGAATAGGGCATTAACCTTAGGTCCTAACTCGGCACCTAAGAACCTACCAAAGCTCTCGTGAGGCGGCACTTAATATTTTTTTTTTTGCTCACTTTTATTTTCACTCCAACCTTCCTTATTTCTTTTTTCCAACTAACTGCTGCCCTCAGGAAGAGAATGCATTGGCCCCAGGTTTGCCGACTCGTCCCCATGAACCTACCAAGCTCTCACAAGGCGACAATGAACTGCTCAAAAGATTTTTCCTTTCTTTTCTTTTCTTTGCTAGGTTAAAGGGTTAGAACCCCTTTTTACACACATTTGTATTTATTTTTCAAGCATATTCATCATTTCCTCTTCTTTATCCTTAGGCTTCTCTAAGTGCCTCACACGAGTAGGGACTCCTAGAATAGCTGCCTAATAAGCTAGGAATGACAGAGTCACTAGGATTACCTTTAATAGCAGGGCTTTAATGTCTAACAATGTCTTAACAGGAGGTAGACAACTACTCAAATCTCACCCAGATATACTTAACCTAACCCTAGGACTTTATGCCTTGATCGCTGGTCCCTAATAAATGAAAAGGATATAACCCCCGTATACATATATCATTATCAAATTAAGGGAAAAACTCGAAAAGATAATGACACCACCTGGAATGGCCACAAAAAGTTTTCATCCAACACAGGCTCCCTCCAAGCACTTTATCAAACTTTCCTAATGCAATTATTAAAACAAAAAACCATTAAACATACTCGCACTAAACAAACACATGGCCCTCTTGGCCTAAAGGAGTATAACAAGTCACAACCAAGGGGTGCCCGACGAATATGACGATATACAATCCTATGCGTCCATGACAAAGTAGGAAGGTGCTTATAGGTATTGGGGTAAAAGACCCTTGGGCCTGCTCGTGTACAGTGACCACTCATATTCTTTATTCATATATATATGATAGTGCAATAAGGCTGTCTACACACTTTGGGACAGCACCTACATTGTGTGTGCTGTTCTCTCCCACATCTTCCTCTTCTCCTTCCCCACTGCCATTGCATCCCCTTCAACTGGTATCAGAGCTTTGGATCAGAGCTTGATCATGGAGCTTGGCTTGGTATTACTTCATCTCGCTGAGTTGAAGACCTAGAGCTTGGAGCTTCAATGCCAGCCATGGCTTCTTCCCCCCAAGGTAAGATATTTCATCTCTCATCTCTCCCCGGCTCTCATAGGCTCTTTGTAGGTGTTCCTTGGTTTCATTGGGCACCTTGAATACCCCCATTTTTCCTTATCCTTACGATAACTAGTAGGCCTCACAATAGCATCTCACATTTTTTTTCCACCTGTTTCAAAATTTGGCTCAAAAATCCCATTTTTTTCTCATATATCGGGCATCCGAAACCCAATTTAGGTAAGGTAATAGTCAAACTTAGGGTTTTGGCATGCTCTAGATGCAATGACGATGTCAAATATGCCAAATTCTGATCACGGAATTTTCTACAGCAGATCGGAGTTGATTTACAGTAAGAAAATGTCATGCTCTTAGCTTATGTGATGCTCCCAAGGCTTGATATTTGATGCCCAGATGCTTTAGGGATGTTTGCCCAATGTTTTGATATTCTTTGGGACTTGGTTTGAGCTTCCATAGCTCAATTTATGTAGGGATTTATTGCTGTACATTGCTTGGGCAACAAGGTTTTATTAGGGATGGCTTATGCATAATGCTCTTTGTTGACATTTGGGTGTCCTATTGGTGGATGTATTGATGCTTGGTCATCATGGTTATTGCCAGATATGCTATTTGAGAGCTATGGAGCCTTGATTTGGATGCGGACACTTTGTTGTTGGTTGGGATTTATGCTACCTTGGTTGATAGGTTATTTTACCTCCAGTTTGGTTATGCCTATGGTGTACAGGTGCTCCTGACTACTCGGGATGATATGCTGATACATTTGGATGATGCCACTTTGATGCTTATGCTTCCAGATGCTTCTTGAGCAAAGAGTAGAGCTCAATTCTTGGTTCACTGTCATTTTCTTTGCAACTGGCATTTCACTTGACAAGGTTTATGCCCCATGCTACCCATTATGGGACTGATGTCTGAGGTGGATGCTTTTGGGTTCAGCTGTAGTATGACAGATGTTTGGGCTTGAATCAACTTGCATTTGAGAATTTTGTGGAGCAGTTTGCATTTGGTAAGCTTATCACTTTTTCAACTTGGATGCTATTTGGCTCTTAATGCCTCGATTATTGATCTTGGATTTATTTGGATGCAGATACATGTTCTAGTAGTGCTTGCTCCATTGTCTTGGCAGTTGGTTATTGAGCTTTCATTGCTCATTGATGCTTGGTTCTTTGTGGGTTACTCCTTGATCAATGGACTTCTTGACAATGCTTGTGTTTAGCAGTTATGGCTTTGTTGCTTCTATGTTGCCTAGCTTCTATGCTAGTTGGGTTGCTTTTGCCCATACAGGTCAGAGAGCTGTTGCGCTTGACTCTTGCAGGATTTTTTGCCTCTTGCCAGTCTTGGCTTGACTTGGATTTTTTAGATGGCATTATGTACTGTATAGCTATGCTTATGCGTATGGTTACAGATTGATTTTATGGCCGAAATCCATATGCTCTTATGACAAATGTCTTATGCTTTACCATACTGTGGTTGGTTATGTCATATAGTTGGCTACAACTCTTCTTCATGTGGGAGATTTTGCATCCTTGGTTGATGCCTTTATGTTCTCCTGTCCATTGAGGTTTCATAAGCCTTTGCAACATGCTTCTACCACTGATGTACTTGCAGATGTTTGTCTTCATGAGCAAGTTCCCTCTGTTGGGACAGCCCTCGACTCCTTGAGCTCTCTGGATGCTATGGATAGCCCTATTCATGATGACTTGGATTCCTTGTCGTCTTCTATAGGTTCTTCAGTTACAAATGTTGTATGATTCCATTGTGGAAAGCTTGGGCATGTTAAAAGAAAATGTTTTAGATGGATTAGAGAGCAGCAGAGACAAAGATGAAATCGACATGAGCAGAGAGTCACCGATGCAATAGGTGTTACCACTCTTTCTAGTGGTGAGGTACATGTAGTTACCCATGATGATGCAGTTGAGCATGTCCTCCTGTCATCTAGTTTCCCTACAGCTTACTTGCTCAATGATCATGCATATGTCTTTGATTGGCTGTTGGATTCTTTAACCTCTATGCTTTAACACATGTACATATTTTATAATTACCTAATTTTAATTGACCATTCTTTCTAGTAGTCAGTAATGCTAACAGATCAAGAATAGGAGCTGTCCTCATGCAAGATTCACATCCCATAGCCTATTCTAGTTGTAAACTTAAATCCTCTGAACTGAAGTATTCCATCTATGATAAAGAATTGTTAGTTGTAGTTCAAGCCTTATATCAATGGAAACACTATCTAATGGGATCTGAATTTATGATCAAAACTGACCAACAAAGTATCAAACATCTCCTTAGTCAGCCATAAATTTCTGACTGTCATATTGAATGGGTTGCTTTCATTCAAAGTTTTCATCCACTTATCCAATATCAACCTAGAAGAGAGAATGTTGTTGCCAATGCATTGAGTAGATCAAGTATCCATAATATTTCCGTTCTATCTTTTGATTCCCTTATTTCTATGAAGGATACCTATGACCATGACCCTAGTTTTCAAGCTAATTGGAACGAATTAGTTGCTAATAACTGGATTCCAATTGATTCTTTGTCTTATTCTGATGGATTTATATTTTATGAGAAAAGATTCTATGTCACTATTCAATTTAGATCATTTGTATTGCATGAAATTCATTGTCCTCTATATCAAGGCCATAGAGGTATTATTTTCACTTTAACAACATTGATTGAAGATTTTTACTGGCCACAAATGGAATCTGATGTTTCTAACTTTATTTCTGGGTGTTTAATCTACCAAAGAGTTAAGCAACACCACGGTAAGCAATATGGTTTGTTAATGCCCTTACTAATTCTTGACTGTCCATGGAAACATATTTCAGTGGATTTTATAACTAGTTTGTCTAATACACAAGCTAATCATGATATGATTTGGACTATAGTAGATCGATTTATCAAACAAGCATATTTCCTACCATGCAAGAAAACATTAACTGCATCTCAAGCTACGCAATTATTTTTAAAGATTGTTTTCACTAACCATGGTTTGCTAAATGTTATTATTTCTGATCATGATTCTAGATTTTGTAACAATTTTTGGACTACTTTGTTTGGTAATTTGGGTACTAAGATTGATTTCTCATCTACATTCCATCTTGAAACCAATGAGCAAACAGAAGCTACACTGGTAGTATAATTCTAGATCTTTTGCATGCATACACAATTTCAAAACTACAAACATGGGACACACACTTGCATCTACTTCAATTTGCATACAATAATACACCACACATAGCTACACAAAAAACACCTTTTGAAATCATTTATGCACATAGATTGCCTACACATGTTACATCATTGTCAAACAAAGTTAAAGTTGTTGATGATATCGCCAATAGGCATGCTTCTATTTTTTATGAAGTTAAAGACATGATTGCGAAAGCCCAGCAATCATACACTAAACAAGCTAATAAGAAAATAAAATCCATGAGTTTCAATGTTGATGATTATGTATAGTTACGCATTGCAAAAGAGAAGATTGAAACACCATGTTGTTAAGTTAATACCTAGATTTTATGGACCTTTCAAAATAATTCACAAGATCAATGACAATGCATTTAAATTAGAACTATCCCAACATTGAAAAATCCATAATACTTTTCATATCAGTTTACTATGACCTTTTAGAGGCCAATTACCTGTCCACCCTGTCTATGAAAACCCTCCTTTGTTAGAAGAAGAAACTGAAATCCTTGAACTTGAAACTATTCTAGACACTGACTTTATGACCACTAAAACTAGCCATTCTTTCCTGAATGGTCATGTTCATGCGCTCAGCCATACCATTCTGGGGTGGGGTGTAAGGGGCGGTCAACTGACGCTTAATACCCTGCTCATCACAAAACTGATCAAAAGCTCACCCCCATTATCTGACCTTAGACATTTGAACCTTTTTCCAGACTGGTTCTCTGCCAATGCAAGCCAACACTGAAATGTGTCTAAGACATCAGATTTTCTCTTTATGGGATAAACCCAAACCTTACGTGAGGACCTTACGTGAGTAATCATCTATGAAAGTAACAAAGTACTTTGCCCCACCAAGTGACTGATAGGGCATGGGCCCACATACATCTGAGTGCACAAGAGCCAAGGGCTCACCCATGCGTTTCTTACTTAACTTTTTATGCATATTTCTAGTCTGCCTTCCATACAAACAATGATCAAAAGAGTCAAAATGCGAAGAGTCAAAAGGCAGAAGATACTGCAAAGCACGGAGCATTTTCATTTCTTTAACAGACATATGTCCCAAATGAGCATGCCAAAGGGATACATGGGGAATAGAACCCACAGACAAAACATGATCCAATGTAGCTCCAAATACAAGTAAGGGATAGAGACTACCAGACTTGGCACCTCTTGCAAGTAGACGCTTGCCACGAGTAATCTTCCATACAAAGTCTCCAAAAGACACAAAATACCCTGCATCATCAAGCTGTCCAACCGACATAAGGCTGCGAGTCAACGCAGGTACATGGCGTACATTATGCAAAACAAAAGAGTTGCCAGAAGGAAACTATAGCCTAACATATCCAATGCCCACAATGTCAAGAGACCTGTCATCACCAAGGCGCATAGAACTAGACATAGTACGATAGGTATGAAACCAATCTCTACAAGGTGTCATATGAAATGACGCACTCGAATCCAAGAGCCAGCACAGCGCATACATAGAGTGTATCTCAGAAGTCTGTAAGGCATCGCATGAAGAAGCTACAAGTATATAATCATCATCTAAATCAGTGACTTGCGTGACATTAACCTCTTCTATCTTCACACTAGACTTTGGAGGGACTATGCTGCGCTCATAAGACTTTTCTTGCACTTTATCTTTTTACTTTTCCTTGTGCTTATCATTGTACATTTTATGGCACTGCGATCTAATATATACTGCTTTCCCACAATAATGATAGGTAAGGTCAGACTTCCGTTTAAGGGACTTATTGCGACCATGTGACTTGGACCTGGACTTCTAAGAGTCGCTGCCCTTATGATCATTACCATGCCTGCCATTTCTGCCACCTCTAACTGTCAATGCATGTGAAGAGCGGGAATCATCATTGTTTCTCCTGTTGATTTCCTCAGTCAATAAAGCACTCTCAACATCTTTGATTTTCAGCCCATCAAGCTTGTTCGTCCCATGATTTAGGAAGGGTGCCAAGCAGAAATAATAGGCGCAAGTTATTGTTGAACTCAATACCCTGTGACAACAGATTCTTCATGATAGCATGAAACTGATTGAAATGAGATGATAAGGATGACCCCTCCTTCATGCGAAGGTCCATTAACTGCTTCAGCCAATACATCTGTGATGCAGGACTCTGCTGCGCATAAAGCTCCTGAATTTACTCCCATAAGTTCCATGCACTCTGACTCTCATCTTCAACAACATTATGATGGACCTCTTCTGAGAGTGAAAAAATAATGGTAGACTTGCATAGTTCGTCAACTTCCATCCAAACATCATCATCCATATCCTCAGGTTTGACACCCTTGAAACACAAGGGTTTAATACGCAATTTCTGCACCAAAACCTGCCATATTTGGGACTTCCAATACCCATTGTTGGTACCATCATGTTAAAGAGAGATGTATCTTTTAAATGACCAGCCATACTATCCCAAATCAATGCAAAATAGTAAAATTGCAGGTTGCTGTAATTAGCAGAAAATGCATCAAAACCAATGCTAAAACTGGCTGAAGAAGTGGATTTCACCAAGAGTAGCACTTGTCCACAAAATATGACCAAGATAACATCAAATAGAAAGCATTACCCTCATAGAAGTGCGCAAAATCTGTAGATTTTAACTTGATATAATAAATGACAGAAGTATGTAAAACTATCCCAAAATGAAGCAATCACTAATACATATGTCACTGCAATTGCTAGGTAACAAGATACATCCAATAGTGAGTTTCTAGGGGCAAGAAGGTACCAAGAACTGTCAAACCAATAACATGTCAGGCAAGAGACATCTCATAGATCCAGAAGTTATGCATGTAATGGGTCTCGGGGTAAGAGAAGAGATTGAGCACAAGCACAACTGATAGAGCAATAAGCTTAATACATAACCATCCAACATGCATACAAAATTGACAAACCTATGACCAAGATAGGTGCCTACCCCAATAGTTGTATCAAATCAGCCCACTACAGACAGATTGCAGACATAAGCTCTCAAGAGAGCAAACACATGTAACTATCCCACAAGCTCAAGCTCATTTGTAAATAAGACTTTGTGTACATTTGAATATACTAAGAGGCTTCCACTGGAAGTGAAGTCAGATGCAAAGAGAGCAAGCAATGCTTTAATACATCAAATACATAGCATCAAACATGCCAAATCCTAGTAGGGTACATTCAGAGCATAAATCCCAAGCTATCTCAGACCTGTAAAGCATAAGCTTGAAAGCATTCAAGGAGCATGTAACTGACAACCAAATGTAATTCCCAATAGATCCAAAATGCTCAAATATATCGGAAGATGAAGCTCCAAGTAACTATCAAGCATGGGTAAATCAAGTGGCATCCATATCTGACCAAAGCGTAAATACAAGAAGCCTAAATGTCAACCAGTGACAATAGGCATAGACCAGTCCAAAGCATGCCAACTGAAGCCAAATGCCAGTGAAGAACAACTAAGTCGGAGCTTAATACAAGCTCAAAAGCATTCCAGAACCAAGAAGAAGCATTTAACAGCCTCCAAATACATCGGTATGATCAATCAAACCTCCAGTGAGCACCCCGTATCCATGAACCTATGCATACACCAAGTAAATGAGCTTCAACCCACTATATTACAAGCAATTTACTGTTATATGAAGCTCAAACAGTGCTCAAATCTGCTCCAAATCAGTCCGAAAGCATAGACATAACATCCATAACATCGGGGTATCACCGAGCATCAATGGACATCAGACGGGCAATGCCAAGAAGCATTAAATAGTAAATGTCAAGTGCTGCCCTATTTTGACAGTCCTGGGACTGTGTATACAACAAAGGGCTGAAGGGGGAAGCACTCGAATCGATCACCGAGAGCCAAGATCCAATGTCGGCGAGTTCGAAGAATGTTGAGAAGGTTGTAAACAATGCCGGGAAGCCGGGGGAGGAGCTGGAAATGCCAGGAGGGGATCAACCGGCCAGCCCCCTAAAAATGTGCCGCATTTTGCGCTGGCTGCTCTTGGGGGATGGGGGATCTCCTACAGCCCTCCAAGACATTGGGCAATGATGAGGGGGCTCCGATGCAGCCCGTGAAGAAGGCGTTGAAGGTCCGGAAGCTCGGGGAGAAGGCAGGAGATCAAAACATACCTGTAAATGAAGGTGCCATGGCTGCCATTGAAGCTCGCGTTGAAGCTCTTCAAATCCAGGCTGAAGAGAATGCTGGGCAAGCTCCAATGCCTTCGCTCTGATACTAGTTAAAAGGAAAGTAGAACTCAGGAGGAAGAAGCTTGGCGGTGAGAGCTATGGCGGATGGAGAGCAAGAGCCAAGAAAGAGAGAGAGACTTAAAAGTGGGAACTACAACAACCACAATGTGTGGCCAGGCCTTCCTTTATTCAAAGTGCAACTAAAAGAATAAAGAATAAGTGACTATGACGGGCACTCGCCACCTGTAGTGTGTAGTGGCGGGTACTGTCAGTGTAGTAATACACGGACGACTAGACGGAGGCGCATTCACCCCCACATATTGTTCTTGTTATTAATTTTTTGATTGTGAGGTATATTAACTTATTATTTGTTCTTAGGGTTTATTTTTGGAATGTAAGATGTGTATTAACTTCTTATGTTCTTTGGATTTTCTTTTGGATTGTAAGGTGTATTGGCTTATTTAAACAACATTGTAATTTTGACAAAAAAATTGAAATTTTGTTGTTAAATGACTCAAATAAATTTTTAATATTATCGTGCATCGCCTTACCAAATGCGAACTTAAGAGGCATGATGTAATGTGGCTAGGGATGTCATAGTCCATAGAAGTATGGCTAGAGTAATAAAAACATTGCTAGAGGATGGATTTACTAATGCAAATACCCCTTTGTATATAGAAATTCTATATCTTGTGCTATTATGGTAGATAGATAGAAGATGATTACTTCATATCCCACTCACACACTAGACATATACCAAATGATTGGAGCAAGTGAAAGTTTTAGGATTTGTCATGTTTTGTTATTTTGCACCAGTTTTATCCAAATTGCCTTGATTGCTGTATGAATATTGGAGCTAATCGTGCCATTCTTCCAAGTAGTATTTACTCACTTTCTTTACAAATATATTATTGTACAAAATTAATAGATTTAATATTGTATATTAAAAGTACTTTTTTATTTTTACGTATTGCAACACAGTCTGGGAGAGGGCATGTCGTAGCTTCATCATTGCATGTTCCACATGCTATGCCTACTTTGAATAACGCTACTAAGAGGAGATTTTTTTTTCAATAAAATATTTAGAAAATTATATAATTTCTTACCTTTTTTTGCTTCTCTTATGATTGGAATGCTATAATAACATTTCAAAATCACTTCTTCTTCATTTATCTTTTTGTATTCGTATGGTTTGGATAAATATTGTTATTGGTTTTATTCTTTAATATAGTGAAGTCAATAAATTGGCAAGAGTAGTTGGATGTCAATAAATAACGTAAATGTTTCTTTCTTTTGTATGGTGAAGTCAATAAATTGAAAGAGTATATATTTTTGAAAATCAAGTTATTCTTTCAATAATTAACGCAATAGTGGAATACATTAACTATTAATAATACAAGTGCTTTACAATGGTTTTTGGGTCTCTCATGCTTTGTTTTTTTAGATATTTAACTGGCCACAAATCATATTGCTATGTAAAACATACATTAGGACATGAAATGTGTTAACCAATAGTAACAGTGATACTTTTGCAACACCAAACATGAGCAAGCAAGTAGTGCCAACCCTAATAGAATATCGATAGAGACTAGGTGTGTAAGACATGCATATTAAAAGATGTGAAATGTGGTAACCAATAGTAACAATGGTGCTTCAAAAACTTTGAAGCACCAAATGTAAGTTGACGCGTAGTGCTAGCCTCAGCAAGTACCAGGAGGACACTAGGCGCAAAGCGCCTCTCTAAGGATAGAGCACCTAGTATTATTTAGAGGCTTGCCTTGGGGATCTCGAACCAACCAAAAACTCCCATGCCTATGTGCCATAGGGCGGAGAAGTTTGGTATTCAAGAAATAAAGAGGATTTTTCTTGAAGGGTGTGTAGGGGTTATAATTAGTTTCTATAATCTCTCTCTCTCTCTCTCTCTCTCTCTCTCTCTCTCTCTCTCTCCTTTTTCTAGAAAGAGATGAATTTCTTTTTAAACTAGACATTTTACACGATATGATATTTAAATATGTTGAACATGTGCATGTAATTTGTACATTCTTAAGAACATCCATAGATGCACATACACTAAAAAAAAAGAGTTGATTTCTTTTTTTAATTGAACATATGGAATGAGATAATAATTTTACTGGTTAAACATGTTCATGTAATGCATACATAGTTAAAAACCATATGCAAATACACATAGACTATAAAAACACATAAACATGCATGGATACATGCACACATGCATGCAAACACATATACACACATATATGCATATATATGCATACATGCTCATATGCATATTAACATAAATGAGTGAAATTTTAGAGAGAGAGAGAGAGAGAGAGAGAGAGAGAGAGAGAGCATATACAAAACAAAAAGAGAAAAAAAAGAAAAAACATATGTGTATGTGTATCATTCATTCACACACACACACACACACACAAATATAATATGCTAATTCAATATTGTAAGCATTATTTATAGTTATTAATACAATCATATACTTGATTACATACTAATTTTAATATGTTAATATATTATTAATAAAAATATATAATATATATCTATATTATATATCATATGTAAATTATGCTTATAATTTATAATATTAAATAATATTATATTATTTTAAAAATAATTATAATATACATATAAATGATTAATACTTTAAGGTACTTGATTATGTGTATAATAATTACTATGTATTATGATATAATAATGTAATTGCATAGATATTAATAATTAATAATTAATATATCAATTAATTATTAAAATAATATATATTATATTTTAACTAATATATTATACATAAATAATTATGCATATATGCTGTTAATTATTAATTGTATGAGAGAGAGAGAGAGAGAGAGAGAGAGAGAGAGAGAGAGAGGAAGAAGAAGAAGAAGAAGAAGTACTAGTAATAGTAGGAGCAACAATTCTCAATATAGTTTATGGGTTATCAAATTTTTGTAATGCTGTAAGTTTAGTGTATGTGGATAATATGCACACCATAATAGGCTCAATGTGAATAGAAATGTATTTATCATTGAGAAACTTTGCAAGTAGTTGCATCCTACCTTAATCCTACTTAAAAACTCACCCCTTTGAGATTCTTAAAGGGAAAGGAGGTAAAGAAAAGGGGAATATTCTTTGCTTGTGTGTACATTATTCTTAAGCCGCGCTCTAGTTAAGAAAAATTTAAAACTTTATTGACATTATTATTATTATTATTATTGTATATAAATTTTGACCATACCGAAGGTAATTTCCGAACCTCGAGCGTCTGGGTGGGCACCGAACCTCAAATTTCACAAAAAAAAAACACACACACACAGTAGCTTTGCATGAAACGAACTAGCGGCGAGGAGTGAAGTGAAGCGTAGTGTCCACGCCCCCGCTGAGCTTTTTAGAGGTGGCTCTCGACACAGCGTAGTCAGCTGGGAGTAGTGAGTGACACAGCCTGCAGCACACAGACACCATTCAACCTCCTCCCACTGCAGTTCACACGAAGATGCCCGCCGCACGCAGCCCTAACGAAGAACCAGCACCCCATTCCAGCTCCAAGCTGCGCTTGAAGCTCTGCTTGCATGACCGTGTCAAGATCTTCCTTGTCCACCCCCAGCACTTCCCCTTCTCCCAGCTCCTCTCCACCGTCTCCTCTGCCTTCCCTGCGGAGACCACCATCAGCAGCAACGTCACCGGCTCCATTGATAACACATCCCCTCCATCAATCAACTTTGAGCTCACCTACCATGATACAGATGGTGACACCATCATCATCCATAGCGACGAGTCCCTCTCCCTCGCACTCTCCTCCGCATGTGTCGACAATGCCCTCAAAGTCCACATCCGGCTTACTGGTCCATCTGGTCACCACCGTGGCAAGCCCACCCAGCTTGGTCATTCGCCGACGCAAAACAAATATGATGTCTACCCAGAATCCTCCCGAGCATCATCCAGGTGGACACCCTCCCAACGCCGCACCATCTGCCGGCATTTTGTTGCCGGAAGCTGCAAATTTGGAGCCTCCTGCAAGTTCTCGCATGCACATGATCATCAACATACCAATCCTCGCAGTGACAGAGATATTGAGAAATGGTTGCTCGCACAACAAAGGGGATCCGCACATGATACTATTCTATATTGGAGCTCTGATGAAGGATATAAGGCTGTGAAACAGATTCTGAACCGTACAGCCTTACCTGCAAAGCTCATTCATGGTCTGGTGGTTCTGCTCTCAGCAGCAGACTTCAGAACTAGCCTCCTCAAAAAAGCCACAGACAGGCTGTACAATACTGTTGTTGACTCAGCATTTCTTGCACAGTTACACTCACACATCCGGAGCACTCTAGAGACCAAAGTGGATTCCATTGCACCCTATGTTGTCCTCACCGAGGAGCTCATATCTCGGACAGACCATGGCTGGAAAGAGGTGCCACTGGATGAGCTGAAAACCCTGGTAGATAACTTGGAAGAAGACCAGAATCTCACCAAAGAGTTGCAGCATGCCTTATCTCGGATGCTGGAGCTCAGAGCCAAGAAGAAGAGGCTAACGGCTATCAATGAAAAGTTTCATTCTATGACATTAGTAAGTGAACCATTTTGCTGCAGCAACTCATGATAACTGCAAATTGAAATCCTTAGCAAGCTAGATTTTAATATAGTGCTTGTGAAAGTCACAGAGGGATTCACATTTCATTTTCCTCATAATGATTACCACGAGGTTCACAAAGGCATCACCATTTTTATTACACAGAACCATGACTCAGACCTCGTTTATGCAATGTCACAATAACCAGAGCTGTGCGTATATGTTTGTATGTCTCAAAAACGTATGTCTTTGATTAACAATGCCCCTAGCATTGAATGGCAAGTTGGACGTGCCATGGCTATGCACCGAAGATGGCGGATCTGTCATGTATGAGGTGCAGGCAATCAGCAACCCCTGTTAGCACTTTGTATGTTCTTAAATGGCTTGATGTTGAGTTCTTATAAATATTAACACCCATGACTTGCTGATTGCTACTAAATTTTCAGTTCATATCTATAGCACAAATCTTAGCTAGTGCTGATGAGTTTTGACCTTGGGCAGAGCACAGACTTCAGAAGTCTTCCTATCATACCGGCAAAGGAGCAGTTACTTACAGATGATTCTGAGGAATTGCCTGTGAACCTGATCGGGCTCCGGTACCCAAGCCTTGCAGTATACCTGGATACACACTTTCGTTTGATGCAGGAAGACTCTGTCGCAACATTGCGCGATGGGATTCGTCAGTTGCGTAGGAACTCCCGAGATCCTAATGTGCATGTCTACACCAACACACGCTTAGCAGGTATTGAATGTGGACACGATGGAATTGTGTACCGTGTATCCTTCCATTGCACGGGTCAGCGGAACTTGGAGGCATCCAAGCACCTCATGTTTGGTTCATTGTTATGTATATCACATAACAACTTCCAGACTTTTGTGTGGGCGGTAGTGGCGCATCGCAATCAGAAGCTTCTTGCAGAAAACTCAGTTGATATCCGGCTCCTGCATGAATCCTCTGATGATGAAGCGCTGCATGCAGACAGAGTTTATACAATGGCTGAATCATCTGCTGCTTATTTTGAGGCTTATTCGCATGTTTTGAGGAATCTTCAGAGACATGAGATGGAAAATTTTCCATTTCAGGAGCACTTAGTTTCCTTGGAACCCCAGGCTCGAGAGCCAAGCTACCTTCAGGCAAGGCAGAATTATGATTTATATGACTTCCAAAATGTCTTCCCATCCATGAAAGATGAGTTACCATCCACTTGTCTGCACATTCTTCAATCCTGGCCTGAATGGACATGCTCGCTGGATCACAGTCAGTTGGCTGCTTTGAAGCATGGGCTTACAAAGAGACTCGCCCTGATTCAGGGTCCTCCTGGCACAGGGAAAACTTTTATTGGCCTTTTGATCGTTAGGATTATGTTAGAAAATCTGAAGAATACTTCTTGTAGGCCTCGTACTAACTTTAGCAGTAGTGTTTTTGGTATTCAACAGTCACAACATCCTCCCAAGGATGATCCACAGGAGAATGGGATGATTGGAGGGCCTATTCTTGTAGTATGCTATACTAATCATGCTTTAGATCAGTTTTTAGAGGCTGTATATGAGCAAGAAGAAAATGTAGTCAGAATCGGTGGCCAATCCAAGTCCTCAGAGCTGGATCGCCGCAAACTTCAAACACTTCTCAAAGCAGTGCCACACCATGAAAGGTTTTCTATCACCTTGTATTCGAGAGCCTATCAAGCTGAGGAGACGAAGAGATATATTCGGGAGCAAATTAAGCAGTGCACATATTTATTACATATGACATGTGTCACTGAGGCGGCACTACATGGTGTTGCCACGGAGGAGCAGATCCAGGTCCTATTTTATGAAGGCTGCAACTCTGCTACTGTTGTGCAGGTGTGGCTAAATGGACGAGAGGAAGTGGTCCAAACAGATAATGTAGAGCGTGACAATTCAGGGGACCTTAGGTTACCGATAAGGAACATGTACGATCTCCTATCTGAGGATGTCGTGGATGCTGCTGAAGAGAATGATTTTACAATAGCAGATGAACTAGATGAATCAGACGATGAAACTGCACCCTGTTTGACAAATGGGGAATCCAGTGTAGAGAATGATGCAGCTCTGAGCTTTGATAATGTGGAGATATCAGGCAGACAGGATAAGATGATAAAAATATTGCCATCTGATCCACAGGGCTTGCAATGTTCAAGTAGAAATGATTTGGAGGATGATGAAGAATGGATACCAGCAAGAGCCAGGAAGTCTTCAGCTTATAGAGCAGGTCCATCAGCTGGCAGAATGTCCGACAGCAAAGAGGTAGATATGGCTCCAGATCACACGCAAGATAATGACTGGCCATTGGAAGAGCTTCTATCTCATGTGGATCTCTGGTCCTTGAACCTGCATGCTCGTAGAAAACTGCATGATCAGTGGCTTGGAGCTATCAGAAAAAAGGCCCAAGATGACATACTTCTGCTCTCTTCCAACTATGAGAATGCATGTACAACCAAGTCAGAGTTGGATAATGAGATCCAGCTTTCTTTGCTCAGGAAAGCCAAAGTTGTTGGCATGACTACCACAGCTGCTGCACGCTATCATACCATCTTAGAGTCTTTGCAGGCTGAAATAATCATCGTGGAAGAAGCTGCTGAAGTTTTGGAGGGCCACATTCTTGCCTGCTTGACCGCATCTACAAAGCATCTCATCCTCATTGGAGACCATTTACAGCTTCGCCCATCTGTGGCAGTCTACAAACTGGCCGCGAAACACAAACTAGATGTCTCAATGTTTGAACGGCTGATTCAAAGCGGAGTTGAGCATGTAACTCTCGAAGTGCAAAGACGGATGAGACCATCCATCTCCAGGCTGATTTCGAGCATATATCCAATGCTAAAGGATCATGAGTCAGTTTTGTCCCGTGAAAACATCAAAGGTGTCAATTCTAATGTCTTCTTCTTCCACCATCAAGCACTGGAGGGGCAAAAAGGTGATGATGACTCGGGGAAGGTCAACATTGAAGAAGCCAATCTAGTAGTAGAGTTGTGTTCTTATCTACTTAAACAAGGCTACAAAAGTGCAGATATAACCATATTGTCAATGTACAAGGGCCAAACTCAAGAAATTTTCCGCCGGCTTAGAAGGAAGCTGCAAGGGAGCTCACTCTGGAGTGACAAATCTCCTCAGATTACTCCTAGAATCAGTAGTGTTGATGACTATCAGGGTGAGGAGTGCGACATCATCATACTCTCACTAGTTCGAAGCAATTATATTCCAACCAAGGATGGCCCTGGAAAGATAGGCTTTCTCAACATCTCCAACCGTGTGTGCGTTGCACTTTCCAGAGCTAGAAATGGTTTGTTTATCTTTGGTAATGGAAAGTTGCTGGCAGAGAAAAGTGCGTTATGGAAGACTGTGATCCAGGATCTGCAGGGCTCGGGTTCATATGGTGACACACTGGTTCTGGCTTGTCAAAACCATCCAGAAATCAAAACTCAGATTTCTAAAGTAAGTGATTTTCAAGAGGTTTCAGAGGGGGGTTGCAACTTGAAATGTGAGCACCAGTTGCACTGCGGACATGTCTGCCCCAAGCGATGCCATCCAGGGGATCACGATCGAATAGTGTGCCCCAAGAGATGCCCGCGCAAGTTCTCATCCTGTGGGCATCATTGTCAGAGCCTGTGCCATGGATTTAGCGAGTGCCCTCCGTGCCAAGAACTAGTTACAAAGGATCTACCAATGTGTGGACATGTTGCCCGTGTCCGGTGCTCTGCTTTGCTGGAATCTATTGTCTGTCAGCACCCTTGTCCGAAAATCCTACCTTGCCGGCATGAATGCAAAAATATTTGTGGCAAAGCGTGCACTTCTAGATGCTCTGAGCTGGTTGAAAGAGACTTACCATGTGGCCACTCTGCTCAAATACTATGTCACCTTGATCCTCAAAGTTATGCATGCAAAGAACCATGCAAGCAGAATCTGCCTGATTGTGGTCACCCTTGTGTGGGCACATGTGGTACCTGCAAGCAAGGAAAGTACCATGTTCCATGTGGCCGGAAATGTAGCCGAACTCTACCTTGTGGTCATATGTGTCAGTCTCTTTGTCACCAAGTATGCCCACCTTGCTCAATGCCATGCCGCAAAGGATGCATACACAGCCGTTGCCCGAAAAGATGTGGCGATCCTTGTGTTCCATGTGTGGAGCAATGCGAATGGTCCTGCAAACATCAGTCTTGCACCAGGCTCTGTCATGAGCAGTGTGATCGCCCTTCGTGTGATGAGCCGTGTGAGAAGATCCTAAAGTGTGGACATGCTTGCACAGGGTTATGCGGCGAGTACTGCCCCCGAGTTTGTAGAGTCTGCACCCCTTATTTCAAAGAGAGCATTTCACAAATGCAAATGGTAGAGTTTGATGCCTCGGATCGATTTATTCAGCTTCAGGACTGTGGCCATGTTTTTGAGGTCAGCGGACTTGATACCTGGATGCAGCTCGAACAATCCGAAGGCAGTGTCAAGCCCAAGCAATGGTTTGTCTCCCAGCCCCATGCTATTTTGACAGAAGTGTGAATAATTGGTCAATTTTATTCTGTTGCACTAGATCTGAAGCAAAACCTTCTCATGTGATCTTGATGTCTGCACAGGTTGAGCAGTGTTGCTAATCTGAAAAACAATGTGGTGAATAATTGAATGTTCAAATGGTTTTCATTATGCAGCCCCCAATGTCGAGCACCTGTGTGGCGCTCACTACGCTATGGCGATGTTGTAAAGCTCAAGCTTCAGCAAATTGAAGAAGTGAAGCAGCGCATTTATGGCTTTGAATGTGTCAATAAAGGCATAAGATGCCTCAAAAATAAAGACTATGAGGGTGCTCTTGAGCAGTTCCTAAGAGCTCTCGAGCGAAATGTGGAGAATTTTGAGGCATATTTTAGACTTGGCTGCACAAGATGCCTCCAATCACAATTTAGAGATGCCATCGGCCTTTTCCATTTTGTGGTACAAAACAGTTCGTTGGGAAGTGTAGCTGAAGGTCTGTACGAAGGGCAGCAGATGAGTAGCCTGCAGGCTCTTTTGGATCGATTGGCAGGAGACCTGAAAGGCGATTTTGCAAAAGAGAGACGGTAAGACGTAGGTCAAGTGAACACTGATATTACTCTACATTTAAGTGTCTGATTAGAAAACTGGCAAGATGTCTCCCCCCCCCCCGCCCCCCCCCCCCAAAACCCAAAAATGTCTGCACTCGTGGGTTTTTGGCAATACCATAAGATCTTGTCTGTAAACTTTGGACCAGGTGGAGCAAGGAAGCAAGGTTCCGAGTGTTTCAAATCACAGTTCCAAAGGTGTTAAACAGCAGGGCCGAAAGGTCTTTAGCCATAAAGGCTCTGACAGAATGGGCATCTGCTCTCTCCAGCTTGAAGAGGTTTCCAGATGCTATCAGGGCATGCGAGGTGGTGCTGAGGGAGAATCCTGATAGCAAGGAGGCTTCTGAGATCCTGAGGCTGGCACAGAATAACGAGGTGCGCAGCCAAGTGGTGGCAGTGATGATGCATGAAGTCGGGGGGAGGGGGCATTGGTATCAATGCCCCAATGGACATTACTATGTGGTGGGCGAGTGCGGGGGCCCGATGCAGCACTCGAGGTGCCCTGATTGCAAAGAAGTGGTGGGGGGCGAATCCCACCGACCAGCACGCGGGAATACACATGCCGACATTGATGGGAGCAGTCACTCAGCATGGAGTAACCATACAGGCCTGGGAGGCCTGAACATCTAACCTAGATGTGAGAATCAATATAGCATGCACAGATCAGACAGGCCCATCTGAGGAGACTTCACACAAGGAACTCTAACCCACTTCCTATATAGAAAGTTCACATTATAACTAGGAAAAATAGCAACAAACCTAGTAAGAATGTACAATTTTCTAGTTATAACTAGATAATTTTGCTATCACAAGTTTCTTGTAACTAGTAAAGCCCTTTTCCTAGATAGTGTCTAGAAAATTAAAGCATTATCTTGCAACATTATCTAGCAAGTCATTGTATATCTAGTAACAATATCAACATAACTAGAAAGTTTTAGTTTTCACCAGTCATAACTAGCAAGTATTATCCTCTAACTAGGAAATCGTGGGTAGTCTTTGAAGTTAACTTGGACTCATGATTTTGCTAGGTATAATGGGTAAATAAATATAATTTGATTAGAAATTTACATATGTATAATACTCAATTGTGAGTTGAGCTTTCGATTCCACACTTATAGCTATACTCACTAGTTTATACGTAGCCTATGCTTAGTCTAGCCTATCCATAGCTTATACCTAACCTAGCTTGTACATTAGGCATAGGACAAGCATATGTTAGGCTAGTTGACATAAAAGTAAGCACATTTTATGCTATGCATTGGAATACACTAAGTACATCTTATATGAGGCATTTTCTAGACATAAGCATAGAGAATAGGATAGGGTTATGCTAGGTGTTAGTCTCCTAGCATATGCTTACCCTATGTTTAGACTACGCCGAGACTATTCATAAACATCGGATAGCCTTAGCCTCTTCCTAGACTAGTTTATTTATAAGAGTAGCATGTGCATATACCTTGCCTAAACCACTAGTCTAATCTAAGCCCAAGCCTAAACTTAAGCTCTACCTTCCTACGAGCCTAGCCCCAACACTAACCTTTAATGTAGTCTAAGCCTAGTATATATTAAGTCTAATTCTAATATAAGGTAAAGAATATAGAGGGTAAGATGGGCTTATATATTATGTATTATTGCTATAAAAATAAGATGTATTTAGTTATTTTGTGGATTCTCATTAATATTGGTCTATTTGTAGTATAAATTTGAGTTTTTATATGTGTGACAATGATCATATTGTGCTAGGCAAATGATAGTAGGAAATTAATTTGTTTTGTACTTTTGGTGAGCATATAACTAGACAAAGGATGGAGATGTAATTATTTTAATGTTTATCACTACAGCAACGGGAAATTATTATTATTATCATAGAGACTATTATCACATGAAGCTATTTATATGCTTTTGCTAAGAAGCAAGCGCACCCATCTATTTAGAGTACATTATTGTCTCTATTTTCTTCTGGTCTATTTATATTCATTCAAATTTTAATTAATTAATTATATTTTACATAATAAAAATAAAATATGTAGGCTATGTTGAGGCTATGTTAGGATTAATCATTTTTCAGGTGTGATTGAGCCGTCCTCATTTACATTGTTTGCTAGTCATATGCTTTTGTAAGTAATTTGGTTCGATTTGCCATTGCAATGATCACTCCCATACCATCTATTTGATTCTTGCACATGGTCTATTGCCGAGTAGCAAAGTAGTGATTCGAAGTCTTAGCAATGAACCACTAAAATACACCACATACTCTATAGATTATCTTAGGGGATTGAGCATTAGTAAGGATAGTTGAAGAAGTTGATCTTTCACTTGTTCACAAAGTGACTAGCTTATTGATGAGTGGCATGTTGTTTCCCATTGCTTGAGGTAGCACTCCTCTCACTTGGCCATAGGTTGAGGTGCACATGGCATCTCCCTTATATCATTAGTTTATGCATGAGCCTACCCTTGCAAGGTGTCTACAAGCTATCAATATTGTATGAGCATATATTTGCATCAACCATGTTATGCATGAGCATTAATTCACTACATTGGTTAGTGCCCTTGAACCACATTGCCTTTCCCCTCTTCACCATGTAGACCACACATTTCCTTTTTCACCCAACCACTTAAGCACCTTAGTTCACTCAACTCTATGCTGATAAGCCACATGATTGTTTAGCCACCTTGGAGCACTCGATTACTAGAAGCACCTCCTAACTACTTGGAGTAGTTTGGCCACATGTTTAATTAGGCAAACATTTACGCATACTCTTCCATGGGCACATACTCAACCACATAGTCATGTAGTTGCACAATCATGCACTTTATTTCAACTCACTTGACCGTCTCCACACTCTTACCCTAAATCGTGAAGGCATTCTTTGACCACATTGAGAACTTAGTTTTCTTAATCACAATAGCTGCACTCAACAATTTAGTCCACATTAGGCACTCAATCACTCTAGGTAGCATTAGCACATGAGTATACAATACTTAGGGACTTTACTATCATCACACTCTACTACTTAGTGCTCACAACATAGTGACATGGGATGGGTTATGGGAATGGGAACGGGAACATGTACATGGATTAGAATTGCAATCCTTTGTCACAATCAAAGAGGGCTCTAACAAGTGGATGGATGGGTTTGAGAACACTAGGATGGGAGGCTAGAAAATGGCCATCCCATGTCATTATGGCTCATAGCATTTGACTAAAAGAACACATTATCCACTCGATTACCTAGGCATACTAGACCACCACAAGGAGCTTTTGAAGAGTTCTTACATAGGAAAACTCTTGAAATGTAGGAAATTCTTTTCCTATGTATAGCTATGGAATTACATTCCCCACATCTTATGGTAGGGAATCCTAGGTATACTTGTGTCAATTCCATGTATATAACTAGGCAATTTTATTCCCAACATCTTAAACTAGGAATTTGCAAGTCATATAACTAGCGAATCATATTTCCCATGTAGTGCAATAGGGAATTATAGGCCATTCAACTAGGGAATTCAATTTTCCACCTTTCATAATGCGGAATTCCAAATAGCCATATCAGGAATATTTACTTTGTGAAAAATTACGAATAAGTTTGTAGGAAATGGTCACTAAACAATTTAAGCTTAAATTAAGGTTTCACTCAATAATACAACTTTGCTTCTCATCCTTTTTAGAAACTTTTGCAAAATGCTTCTCCTTACTCCTCTAAAGATTACCTATTGACACACCAAGTCCTATAAAGGTAACTATATTGATCAATAATTCAATATTGAGCATCATGTGACCTACTCCATACTCATGGAAATTAGGGATCAATTATAGTGTGCCATTTGTGCATTCTTCTTTTGCATGTTTCTAATGCATGTGCATTGCAAATAGAGTTGAATAGGATCCTCTTTCTCATAAGGGCAATGTCCTAAAATAAGCATCAACATACTAAGTCTACCTATAGGGAAAACTTCAACATAACTAGCCTCCAAAGAAATATATTAAACTTATAGAAAGGCATGGCACTCAACGTTAGTAAGGTTAGATGTTTTTATTTTCTCACATATGTGAGTTTGTTCCCCTACTCTAATTATCCCAAATCAGGTTAGAGTTTAAGGACACATTGCCCATCTCACATATGATCAAGCTTAATTGGGGTGAAAAATACCAAGATATTATAATGAAAAATGTGATAAAGCTCAATGCCCTAAGGCAAATGGGCTAGTTTCTCAAGGCATATGTTCTTTAGTCCACTCCCTTTGACATCAAAGGAGTACCAAAAAATAATTAGCTATAAAGGTACATAGTTGATTTCTTGATATCCCACAAGTTTTCCAAAATTTAAATTTCTTTTGAGAATTGATAGGCCAATTTAGGATTTTACTTAATAATAAATATATCCTATTGGAAGCCCAAAGCAATCAATGAAATAGACAATCCTAGTGATGAATCAATCCTCACGAAGGCATCAAGCCAATCTTGAGTATTTTAAGCTTTGGCTATTGGTTTTCATGTAACAAGAAAATGTGAAGCTACATAAACAATATAAATGAGGACCCTCATGAGAGAAACCACAATACACTTTATAGAGTGGAGTATATATTTCTAGCACTCCCTCTTGATACTTTACATACATGCTATAGTAAGGAACAATTACAATGGTACAAAGAAACCAATAGATGCTAGAACCATTAATGCTCAAGTCTCACACATACATTAGATGTGCCTCAAAGACAACACAAAGAAGACTTGTCAAGTATGAAGTATGGGATAAGAAAACAACTCCCTACATGTGATAGCTCACCAATGTCCAACATGGTCTAAGTAAAAGTTTCTTAAAGCTCCAAGAAGATCATTCAATAGTTCTCAACCATATGTAGAATCTAGAAGGCCACATAACATCAAATTAGATTTGAGCCCCAAGCTATTATCGATCATAGCAAGGACTAGACTCACGAATCATCCCCAAGAACATGCAATTGACTTCACGAAATCAAGTGAAATAAATATACACTTAAGAAGGACGAATCAAAAAACATTCCTCAAGATAAATGTTAAATAATTCATGGAAAAGCACTAATTTGGCCCCTCAATTACCACTCTCCATGCTAAATCTCATAGTCTTTGTGATTTTATGTGTGTGCACATGCACGCATGTGTGTGTTTGAGTGTGATGAACATCTAGCTTGGTAAGTTTCTCCTCTTTTGCACATTCTTGCCCCAATGATTATAGAAGTAATGTCAAGAAAGCCCTAATGAATCATCAAGCATAGTCACAAATCACTCAAATGAAAATGGAATATATTCTTGATTCATAATCGATCAATTTGTTTGACATCATTTGCATGCTCATTGTATAGAGACATCTTATGGCGTCTCCCTACGACAATGCCATGTAGGCTACACATTATAGTAATGAATTTCTTGTCCATATTATCATATCTCCTTCCTCAAATCCTCCTATAAGTATGCTCTCCTCTCTAATATACACTTTCAATTCGGTTATGGCTCGGATGTGGTGGTCCTTGGTATGATATAATGCAATAGCCCTTTATTTCAACCCTCTTGTGACCAAAGCAAGTAGCTTGCAATAACCTTTGCTTCCCTTTTAATATGGTATCACCACATCACCGCATAGGTTTCTTACATGATAAAACCTTGAGAAATTAAGTGAGCATCTTTTATTTTATATGTCACACTTGATGATAATATAGGACATCACCTCAATATTAATCAAGCCAATCTAGCAAGGTTCTCTCTCTCTCTCTCTGTCTCTCTCTCTCTCTCTCTCTCATTGATCTTCTTGCAGTATATTCTTCTTACTTCATGACATAAAAGAGGCAAACCTAGAGTATGGTGATGATTTGTCAAATCTTGAAAGCATAATTATGACAAAAAAAAGGGGGGATCATATACATGACACTTGAGCCACAATCTCAAGATGTGTCCAAATGCCATTTTGCCCACAAGATGCTCCGATATAGGTGCCTTAAAGAGAACCTCATAAAAGAGGTTCAATGCCCACATAACTAGAGACTCCATACTAGTGTGAATCTTCTCCATGGTCAAGAGACATCGATGCTTTAAACATCTTAATGGCAAGCTTGAAATGAAAGTAAAGAAATTGGTGTGCATAAGCCAAGAGATTAATAAAATGTTGATGATAATGGTGACTCTCTATTACTCAATCCATAAGGGTGGATGCCATAAGCTAGATGTACTTCCTGTCGAAGATTGAAGCTCAATCAAATCAAGAAAAGCCTTCCAATAAAGGAACATATTTTCTCTCTTTCTTTAACTAGTCTTTCAACTAGAGGGCATGTAAAAATCTTCATATACTTCAAGAAACTTCATCATGAAGTTATTTAATTAGAAAATTTTAGTTTGCAATATAATACAAAAATACTTCATTTATAAGTAGGACATATCTGATAGGACCTTACTTCATCTTCCCATAGATACCTCTAAGAAATGGTTTTATAGCCACGACAAAGAGCAATGGAGCCAAAGGACATGCTTAATGAACACAATTTTATAGCATAGTAGCCCATTAATACACGCTTAAGAGGATGCATATGCAAACAAGGATTGCATCAACTTAGATTAGCCCAACTAGAATCATAATACTTGCAAAACCCTTGGTATCATTTTTGAATAGATGTGATCATAAGCCTTCTTGGAATCCATATTGACAAGGATATATTGCTTGCTAATCCTCATTGCATATTTAATTAAACTAGAGATGTGAAATCTAGGAATTTGAATCATCCTTCCAAAGATGAAGCCCTATTAAATAGGGCATTGAGCTCAAGAAGAAGGAATGTAATTCTTCAAGCAATAGCTTTTGACATGGGCTTGGCAAGGAATCCTTGACTTGTTTTGAATGGATGCATCTTGATGGTGTATCACCTATTGATGTGACATTTGCTTGAGGCTTGAAAGCATGCGGCATTATCAAAGCCATAGAAAGAGGTTAACTATTGTATATGGAGGTAACAAAAAGGGGATTAGAAAGATAGTTGCTACTTGGTAATACTTCAATAGATATATACAACAAATGTGGCTTGATTGTAGAAGCACAAGAGGTGCTTGAGAGCCTTCCTATATGAGATATAGTGTCCTGGAATACATTAATCTTAGTCTTGGTGAGGAAGCACTAAGTTGTTTTGATGCATTGGGAGGGAGCATAAATCTACAACAGATTGCATGCATCTTGAATGATTCCAACACCAGTTACTTTAAAAGTAGGCCAATGAATACATACTCAGACAGTAGGACAAGGTTTGGAAGGAGATTCTATAATTGGTAGCAGTATGGGGGATATGCACCACAAATGTGATGCATTTGGAGAAGCATAAGAAGTTTTCAAGAAGTTGCCTTTGAGAGATTTCATATCATGGACTGCAATGATAAAGAGATATCATGAGATCCAAGAAGGATGCATGGCTATACAATGTTTTAAGGACATTGTATAGCCATCCAAGAAGGATGCATGGCTATACAATGTTTTAAGGACATGTGAAAGTAAGGTGTGAGTCCAAATGCCACCACATTTACATCTTCATCAACATCATCTTCCTCTTATTCCACAATTTTGGCAGTGTCTGGTCTTCTAAATAACGTGCTTTTAGTTTGACCACACAACTGGCTACTTAATGCATAAATTGCAATCAGTGAATGGCCAAAACGATTGCCATATCACTTATTTGACAATTCTTTTGCAAAATGAAGATGGCCATGGCCTATCATTTGAAGGAAAGTAAGAATGAGCACTCTTCAAGGCATGTAGCTAGCTAAGTATGGCAAGAATTTTGTGTAACATGTTCATAAATATTGTGAAGCTAACCTTAAAGCAAAAACCCTTCATGAAGTGTAATGCATGTACTTCCTCTACATCCGCTCTTTCTAATCTCTCATCCTCCCATTGTGATTTTCTTGATTTTCTTGATTTTCTTGTACTTCCTCTACATCCCCTCTTTCGAATCTCTCATCCTCCCATCATGATTCGTACTCCCATTGTTTTGCGTGCTTGAGTGACATTTGCAACAAAAAGAAGGCTACCAATTATTGCTTTTGCATGTCTGAGCTGCCTATGGTGTAAAAGACATTGAAGGAGGAGTACACTACTGCCAAGAAGGCATTGTAAGTGTAGCTAAAGTTATTAGAAGGGAAATTGGATTGTACACGGAGTTTGTTTTCCAATGATGTAGGCATCTCTATGTCTAGGACGGTAAGCATGCACATTACCTCTGCAACGTGTTTGTGGATGCCCTGAGTTCAAAATCTTGTATTCAAAATATCGCAGACATAATTACTCATGCAATGGACTATGCGACTGACAGGCAATGGATCTACCACTCTCAATAATTTCATGTAGAAACACTTCTTCAATGCTCCTACTAATTACTCTATCTTTGACGTTTTCGCAGGATGCAGTGATATATTCATAAAGGATTAAAAATGATTTGCTCCAATATATTAGGTATTTGTGCTAGTTTAGTGATTCATAAAACAAACGCTGCAACGATTTCCTCAACCGATAGTTTCAAGTACGCTTTTGTCGCTCTGGATGTTAACATTGTTAGAGAGATCAAGATCAAAATGACACTACAAAGGGTATGTCAATGTGTAAATCTCATCAAGTCAGTCATGGTAATTAGATGAAAGTTCATCAATTGGAGAGGTTGATAATATATAGGTAGTGTAATGATCGTACTTATAGCTTATTAGTACAGCTGGGAGCGAATGATCACCACATAATGATTAACATGAGCTAAATTCAAACATGTGAATCAACATGATCAGAATTAGCGAGTGATCAGAATTAGCTAACTCTCAAACCTGTGAAGTGTGATTAACGTGAGCTAATCACATGTAATACCTCAACGTACAAAAGCAATATGGACTAGGAGGATGACAAGGATGACTTGGGGGCTTGCAGTACTCTAACGAGAGAGAGAGAGAGAGAGAGAGAGAGAGAGAGAGAGAGAGAGAGAGAGAGAGAGAGAGAGAGAGAGAGAGAGAGAGAGAGAGAGAGAGAGAGAGAGAGAGAGAGAGAATGATTCCACAATGACAAGAATCATTGTAGTTTAGGGGGTGAAAGTTGTTGCATACATCAAGAATGAGGAATCATTGTGTAGTTTAGGGGGTTGGTAAGTATGATTTCAAGTCTCTCTTGCTAACCATGCTTGGGAAAGAATAACTATTATGATGGGCCTTTTTGGCCCTAGGGACATGACCTTCCTATCCGAGTATGGTTTCACAATCTCTCATTTACTTTTTACGCTAGGTTTTCTTGAGCATAAGTTTACTATAGTAAGCTCCAACTATCTCTTATTCGAGGAGATGTCTAACCATGCTTGGAAAATTATAACTATTGTGATGGGCCTTTTTAGCCCTAGGGACACAATCTTCCTATCCATGTAGGGTTTTGTAATCTCTTGTTTGCTTGATTGAGAAGATGCCTAACCATGCTTGGGAAAGGTTAGTTGCTGTGATGGGCCTTTTTAGCCCTAGGGACACGATCTTCCTATCCAAGTAGGGTTTTGTAATCTTTCGTTTGCTTGTTTGAGAAGATATGTAACCATGCTTAGGAAAGGAAAATTGTTGTGATGGGCCTTTTTAGCCCTAGGGACACGATCTTCCTATCCAAGTAGGGTTTCGTAATCTCTTGTTTGCTTTTTAAGCTAGGTTTTTCTGAGCATAAGTTTACTATAGTAAATTCCAAGTATCACTTGTTTGAGGATATGTATGACTATGCTTGAGAAAAGGATAATTGTTGTGATGGGCTTTTTGGCCCTAGGGACACGATCTTCCTATCCAAGTAGGGTTTCTTAATCTCTTATTTTCTTTTTATGCTAGGTTTTCTTGAGCATAAGTTTATTACAGTAAGCTTGAAAACTAAAAAATGTTAAGAGAAAATATAAATTTTTAATTGAATGGTGTTCTTGTGGCACAGATGGCAAGTTTCTCAAATGATATGAGAAGATGCTCATGCCTATGCAAGTGTTCAAAAACTAGTCAAGGATGGTAGATGGTTAGTTGAAGTACTTTCTACCATCATAGCCGCCAAGATTTACTTGGCAATATGTATAGGAGGACCGGTTTACAAATTCCAAACTTGACTATGGTCCAAGATGTGGAACAACTAACTGGAACCATAGATGGACCCACAGAGAGGAGACAAGTTTGGTGAGATTATATTTTAGTGTTCAAAAACCAGTCAAGGATGGTAGATGGTTAGTCAAAGTACTTTCTACCATCATAGCCACCAAGATTTACTTGGTAATATGTATAGGAGGATTGGTTTACAAATTCCAAACTTGACTATGGTCCAAGATGTGGAACAACTAACTGGAACTATAGATGGACCCACAAAGAGGAGACAAGTTTGGTGCAATTATACTGTATATTGTCATGGTGGAAGATACGTCTTCCTTCTACCTTTGCTATTTATCAACAATTGAGGTTGAAATATCAAGACTTGGGACTTGAGTTAGGATTGACACCACAATCCAATGATAGTGTTGGCACTTCCAATGCCCATGGTGATAGGTCTCCAAGTATGATAAATAATCCTAATGATATAATAAGTGATGTTCATGGTCATGGAGATCATGTATATAGTGACCTAGATTAGCGTTGTGTTGATAATGCTAGCAATGTTGATAACTTGGAAGAACAAGATGAACATATGGATATACATGAAGATGTTGATCCAAGTAGTGCAAATGTGGATGGTACAGAGTCCTCATTGTGCATCTAGATACTTGAGAAGGTAATTGAGTTACAAGCTCTTTGAGATAAACATAGAATATCTATTACAGCTCAAGATCACTAATTATCTTTTCAAAATATGTATACCACATCTAGTTCTGAATACATAGAATCATACTAGCTATTGCTGTATGTGCATTTGTACTAAACTTTTTTTTTTTTTTTTGTAGGGAGGGCCTCAAAACTTTGCCCTGCTTTTACATTGCGATGGGTTCCAAGCTTCTCGAACAACTCAAAAAGATTGTGGTGCAGTAGATATTATGATTTTAAATTGTGGCAAAAGGTCTAGGGTTGGGATTCTTCTTGTACTATTTTTGCTACTATGTAGCAAGAAGTTGATTCGCAATTCAAGCTCTACATTTGGGATCCTTTTGAGACCATTAATAAAAGAGCTTGAGGAGCTATTCATTGAGGGAGTAAATGTGTTTCATAATTATCCAATTGAACGTATCTTTGATAATTTCACTTAACAAACAAAATTTTGCAAGATATGTGCAATGTTAATGATAGTCACAAGTGACCATCCAGCCCAATGCAAACTTGGAATGTTTAAAGATGGAGGGCAGTCCTTTTGTCGATGGGACAAAGCTCAAGCTACCTTGGATAGTAATAACTCATCATTTCAAGGTCAATATGTTTATGATGGAAATAGATATCAAGCTCGATATCCTCCAGAAAAATGTACCATAGAAGGAATGAAAGAAGCACTTTTACAATCCAAAAAAGCATTTACACAGATTGAATGAGAATTTATACTCAAGGAAGCAAGATTAAGAGAGTCTATAATGTGGAGATTGCATGATCTGTATGGTTTCAATTTATCATTGGATTTAGTCTATGATTCAATGCATATTTTTGCATTGAATATATTCAAAAAATATATAAGTGCTCTTATATAAGCTGCATCCAATGAGACAAAGAGAAAAATAGATGCTTGTGTTGAAAAAGTATCCATTCGATATGGTCGTTGGCCATTCAATCCAAGCAAATACCATGACATTTTTAAGGCAGAGGAGAATCAAAATTTCATCCAATGGTTTTTACCGTATATCTTACTACTAAGAATTCCTAACTTACATAGAGAGACTATGACTTGGGGATTCTTCTAGTAGATATTTCCCATGGGTTTTATAATTACAGTCGTGACAAAGGATGACCAAAGGAATGCATAGAAATGATGTGTTCCTTGCTTCTTTCATGGAGAGTAAGAAAGGAAGAGTCAATGGGGAAGCAATTTCTTCCCCTCTTAAGCATGTTGCAGGTATGGTCCTTTTTTAATACAATATATCACTTTCTCATAGCCTCTAATACTGTCTACTAACTTACTTTATTTACAGGTTTGGAGAAATACTCGATGATGTTTCCAGGTATGGAATGCATGATATCTATTGGACGACAGGGAGGAAAGTTGGAGGCAGCGGCTGGACGATGAGAATCAGGAGTTGGTAAAAATGCAGAGGGAGTATAAACTCTTGATCATGCAACATGAAGAGCTAACCACAAAGATTGATAAGATCAAACGAGGCATGGAGGGGTTTTCCACCAAAGAAGAGGAAAGGAAGCAAGAGGAAGAACAGCATCACAAGGAGATGGAAACCATGACTGAGAAGTTGAACTTAGAAAGAAAAGAGCAGGGGAGAATGAGCAAAGAATTGAAAGACCACACCCACAAGCACTTATAGTAGGGAAGTGCAAAATCCTTGTAACTATTGAGACTGAAAGCTTGCCTATCCAAGTTATATTTACGATGGCCTCTAATGAGGTCACGACTGTAGATACACCAACGTATTAGTATATATTTTTGCCTCCACCATCAAACAGCCACAATACTAATAAGAAATATGAAAGAAAATATCTCATAACATATTGTCGCAGTACACAAAACCAAATTTATTGTGCAAATCAAGCTACTGTAAGACGATGGGTAAAATATGTAGAAGAAAAGTATAAAGATCTGTGACACAAATTTGACTTGCAAGGAGAGATAAAACATTACATTGAGTCTAAGCATCATGAGATTAGGCCACTTGAGTTTCCGAGGGCAACTTGTATTTGGAGAAAAGAAGACATCTACCTATATTTCCTTCAAAATATGCAAACAAATAGAAAGTTCAAGAAATAAAAGATGAGACACTTATCGGAGAGCTCCTCTATGGTACACTCTTTTACATGTATTACAACTTACTTTACTTTTTATGCTACTTATAATTTAATGTCTTTTATAGAAATCAACTACTTCTATAGTTGGAGAATATGTAAAAGATTATCAAGAAGAAGTTCAAGAAGTTTATTTCAAAACTTTTATTTCCTTTTTTGGAGTGATGTTTTCTTGAATTATGATTTGGTTTACATAGTTGTACTGATATAAATTGCACTTTTGTTGTTATATTAAAAAAAAAACATTGTAGCAATCCCAAGCTTTTAACAATGAAGAAAATGAGGGTTTGGATCATAATGCATGTGGCATAATAGAGGTTTGTCAATAAAATTATGATGCACATAATTGATAATTACTTTTTAGAATATTTATGTTTTTTATTTGATTACTGAGTTTTCTTTCAAACAAGATGGAGATAGAGGACGTTTATCATCCAAAACAACCTTCACATACACAAGATGATTTGAATCGCATAGAAAATGATGAGAATTTTGATGCGGAGAGTATGATATTCATAATTATTTTAATAAAAACTTTGGGTCATTTTACTAATATGTTTCATTTTCTTTTAAGGATGATATGCTCAAAAAGTATAAATCATTTGCCAACCTTCTTGTACATGCTACACAAGTTAGTTATCTTCAATGCTTTGTAAAAATTAAATATTAATACATATCATATTGTAATTTAATACTATTATTTTTTTAAATTATAGATTTAGGAGAACACTATGTTGGCAAATAATGTTATAGCTCTAAATTGAAAAAGCAAACGAATCCCAAAGGTACTAAGACATTTCTCATTCTTTTTATCAATCTCATCTTACCAACTCAATAAAACACGATAAATAGCCGCCCAACAGAGGCAGATAAGTGACCTAAGAAAGGACTTGGAAGCCAAAAAGGGATCGTAAGGGATGGAGAAGAAAAAGGATGTAAATGAGCCCCAAGGTGAGGAAAGAGGAGAATAGATGATGCTGGAGGAGGAATTTTCAGTCCTCTTGCAATAGAACAAGGAGATTCAAGAATACCTTGAACATGTGAAGAAAATCAGAGACGAGCTCGCTGAGGAGCTGGAAAGAGTAAGGACCCATGCCTATGTAGAGTTCCGTTAAGGAGAAACAAAAAAAGGAACAATTGCTTAAAGAACTACATGAGGCCAAGGCATAGAGAGATGAGGTGTTAGCCAAAAGGCTGACAAAGGTGAAAAACCAACTCCATGTGGCCCTCCTAGAGTAAGAACGACTAGTAGAGCAGATTAACTACTTCAAACAATAGAAAGAGGAGATGCTCGGGATCTAGAAGGAGTAGGAACATATGGTAATGATGTTGTCTAAATGCCAAAATTAGGCAATAGAAAGGCTGGAGGAAAAGGCTAAGGCTTGGGAGGAAAAGACCACTAGAAGACTCAGAGATCTTGCTGAATACCTTACCTTGGTGAAAAGCGAACGAATCATGGCACTAGCAAGGGTGGAAGCAACAGAAGCAAGTTTAGAAGTCCAACAACAAGCCTTCCCAAATAGGTCATGCATGTGACCCAGGCCGAGGGCGAGGAGACAATACAAGGGCTAAGAAGGAAACTAGACATTACAAGGAGAGCCCTTAGATACTGTCTCTATGAAAAGGCATCAAAAGAGAGCACTAGCCGGAGCAACAATGACAATACCTGAGGCAGGTTGGACTCTTAACAAAGGAGTTGGAAGAATTAGGATTTGGAGAGCAAGAAAAACAAGCTCAACCATCCACTGTGTCACTAAATTAATTGCTTATTACACATTCTCTATTTAATAAATTCATGTCAATAAATTAATGACTCACTTTTCTTTAAGTGTTGATGATGATCTAGCATGGCCATGAGACCATTTAGAGACCAGTATTCCTAGTGCATCACTTAATGGGATGATTAGAGCATTGTGACGGGGATATCTGGTACAGGCAGTACAAGTTATGAGGGGGGAAAGAAGTGTATGCCAAGTGTAAGAGTGTACATAAGAACCAAGGAGTTACACATAAATGAAGATGGATTGAGTTCTAAGAAGAGGAAGTGCATTAGCATTGTGTATATGTATTTATGTGTGTATCCAGGGACGCCTGAGAATGTTTACTTGTGTGTAATGAGCATTGCATTCATTTGGGGTCATCCTCTCCCTTACAAGTCAAGGTTTAAGGTCTTTTCTTTCATTAAGAAAGACGGAGGAAATTCTCTCACTAAGAAAGACAAGAGACGTGATCCTCTGGAAGTGAGGAGAGAAGTGATTTTCTCTTTCTAAGGTCTAAAATAACAAAAGCTTTTGTGTGGAATTCAATCTTAAGGTTGAGGCCCAAGGCAATATAATGAACTCTCCTTATCTATGACTCAAGGTGGTTGCATGAACCACAAGTTAAGAGTACAATTTAAAAAGCTGTTTTTTGGAAAATCCATTTTTAAAATATCTCACAATAGAAAAAGGATCTCTAAAAATGGGCCATGAGGGTTATCGAAAACTTTGAGATCTACAACTTTTGTGTTGGACGTTTTTTCATCCAAACAACGCACAAAGAGATATCTCGAAATTAGTGCTACAGAATGGAACAACCACATCTTGCATGAAGATCAACTCAACTCTCTCTCCAAGAAGAGAAGCTCTTGAAAGCCTATAAAAGAGGAGGCTCTCCTTGGGTGTAAGGGAGAGGTGAAGGAAGCATCAGTTTGCATGTATCCAAGAGGAGAAGAGAAGGTACAAGTGCTGTGAAAGCCCTGCTGAAATCAAGTGCTACGGAAGCCCTGCTGAAATCAAGTGCTGCGGAAGCTCTATTGAAATCAAGTGCTAAGAGGAGAGCCCTACACATATTGTGTATGAGAGAAGGAGACTCAAGAAGGATCAAAAGGTACCAACTTCCAAGTTGTGCAAGTGTTAGCTAGTTGTATACCATGCAAGGAATTGTGATCTTGTTTCCAAGATCTACAAGTAAGAACTGGCTTATGTGTAATGGAGGAGCTTGCTCCTTGTCAATAATATAACTCCACAAGGGGGGGGACTGGCCCATCTTCTAGTCCCTAGTGTGTTGCAAATTTCTCTACCTCTCTCTCTACATCTTTCTTTTCTCTCATCTATTCTCCCTTTGTGCCAACATAATATTCGCCATATATATTTTAAGGATATAAGAAAGTCGAGCGTGTATCTCGGATTCTATAACAGTGATATCAGAGCAGGTCTCTTTGCTTTTCTCAAAGTAAAGGCGATCCTTGCAAGAAGAAGGTAAAGATTGAAACTGATGAAGCATCTACAAGTGAGCAATTACAAGCCCAATTGACAAAGTATTGTAGCTTGTTGGAGATTCCCAAAGTACGTCAATTGATTGACAGCTTAAGGGCAAGGGAAGAAGCTACTTATGAAGGACTGAATCTTCCAAAAGATGGTGATACTGGAGGAAACATCATTGCACCAATTGATGGTGAAGATGCAAAGCATCCAATTGCAGAGAAGCTTCCTAAAAGGAAGAAGGATTCTGGGGTCAAGAAGAGTAAAAAGACCTCACCTCGAGTGAGGCGGATAAGGAGGGAGTCATCTCCCTTAGCAACCAACTACTACCATGATTGCTCAAGTTCCTCCTCCTCCTCATCTTCTATTTTCTACTCTCTTGGTTCTAAGTCTCGTGCAGTCCGCAAACGGACAAAGAGAGACCATAAGAGGAGCAAGCTTAAGAAGACTAACACTTTCAAGTCTGGGGATAAGGACATAAAGTTTAAATCTTACTCCATTAAGAGAGATCTTGCTAAGGCGTTAGCCTTTGTCAGGCAATTTGAAGTTGCTTTTTCTGATGGTAATTTCTCAGAAAAGTCCAAGCTAAGGCATGTAGGCATGCACTTGAAAGACACCGCTAGCAATTGGTGGTTGACTCTCATTTTGGAGGGAAGGAAACATACGACTTGGGAAAAGTTTAAGAAGAAGTTTTATGCTCAATTCTTGCCTCCTGATTTTGAGAATGATGTCAAGAAGGAGTGGGATTGGCTAGGCCAAAAAGAGCATGAAAAGGTCACTAGTTATGTGGACAAGTTTTGGTCTACTCTTCTCAAGGTTACTCCTTTCATGGAGATGAGCGATGAAGAGAAGAAAAGGAAGTTTGAAGCTGGTCTCCCTCATTTACACAGAACCATGAAGGTGTATCCACATGAAACCTTATCTCGCATGATGGAGTCTGCCATCATAGCTAAAAGTTTGCATACACCTAGTACATCTCGAAAGTTGGAGATGAGTTCTTATAGAGCTAGACAAGAGCAGCTCTATGATCAACCAAGAGATATGACTAATCAAAGAAGACCTACCTTTACCCATGACCAATATTTAAAGCCAGAGGGTAACAAGAAGAAGCGCAAGTATCTCTCACCCTTTGAGATACAAAAGTACAAAGAGGAAGGAATGTACTAGTTAACCGTTAGACAAACAATGTGGAAAATCTGGAAAATCTAAAGCGAAGGACAAAGGCCAATGCAAAAGTGAAACGGAAAACAAAGGCGCGCCAAGAAAAATATGGAAGCACAAGAAATGCAGAAAAGTCCTAAATAAAGGAAAAAGGCGCACAAGGAAAAGCACAAGTCAATACTTTTGTAAAAGAGCGCAAGCGCATCATGATTTAATTTAAGGAGTGCGGGGCTCTCACCCATGCAATTTGTAAATGTAGACGGGCGGTAGAAAGGAAGCTAGGAAGATAGAAGGACAATGGGAAAAAGGGCCTAGGCTATGGCCGTCCATGTAAAAAAGGGGATAAAGGGATGACCGCCCAAAAGAGATTTAGGGTTTTGTATATAAAGTTGAAAAGTAAATGAGAAGCTCATTCTTATGTGTGGCCAAAAGCTTCTTCTTCTTCTTCTTCTTCTCTTGTTTCTTGCCTTCTTGCTTGTGCTTGAGTGAGGGATTGAGGGAGTGAGGGAGTGAGTGTGTGAGAGTGAGGGATCGTGGAGAAGAAGCTCCCCATCTTCTCTCTTCATCTTCTCTTCTTCTCTTCTCTTCTCTTTTCTCACGTGGCTATGGAGGATGGAGCTTGATGGAGGGGGCTTGAGGTTGTTTGAGATTGCTACAGGGATCGTGGAGCTATCGGAGTGCAAGAGAGAGGAGGGAACTTGATCGAGCATCAAGGTAAGCTCACTACATCCGTAAGGTAGGCATTGCACGTCGGCTATGTGAGAGGTAGCCATGGCCGCTCGGCTTGAAACGCTTGATCAATAAGCGGTTCGCAGGTCTCGGGGTAGAGCTCCGTAGCTCCCTTCCATTTTGGTTCCATTGCCAGGACCGACGAAATCGAGCCTTGAGCGCCGCCGCGCACATCGAATCGAGCA
This sequence comes from Lygodium microphyllum, assembly GCF_053477565.2. Lineage (NCBI taxonomy): Eukaryota > Viridiplantae > Streptophyta > Polypodiopsida > Schizaeales > Lygodiaceae > Lygodium > Lygodium microphyllum. The sequence goes on from NC_141153.1 coordinate 69,438,463, forward strand.
TAGAAGTAGGGTTTGTAGCCCGAACCGGTGCTTGAGATAGCTAGGAGATTTAGGAGGTTTTAATCCTTGGAGCAAGTAAGTGTTTTGATTTGTTGTTGAATGTTAGAGTAGGACCATCCATCCCCATCTCTGGTTTTGATTTTTGTTGCATTAGGTTAAGATTAGGATAGGAAAAAGAAGAAAATAGAAGGGTTTTGCTATTGCTGGAAACAGGGAAATAGGGGGCACAGATTTAGATTTCTGGCTGGAAGAGTGTGCGGGATTAATTTCTGAGGTTACATCAGGCTAGGACGGGGCAATAAGAGGCCCATGGAACCAAGAAACACCGCATTTGACATTCTGCCTTCTGAGAAGAGAGTGAGCTTGAGAGCCAGAGAGAGAGAGAGAGAGAGAGAGACAGCAGCGGCGGGGAGATCGTTGAAGTGCCAATCGATTCGAGCGCCACATTGATTCCAGGTATGCATGGCAATTCCTTGCATTGTTTTGCACCTATTTGGAAGGCGCGGGACAATTCCAGGGAGTAGGCATTGACCTTGAAGCATCACACGCAACCCCCGGACTGTCATCTACATCGTCAGACCAGTCTGTCTGACCCCCAGAATAGAACCACCCGATTTCTGGAGTCAGACCATCTGAAAATCGGACCACTTTTCCAATCCGACTCCCAGAATCGAACCACTTCGAAAATCGGACCACCCCGTCCGACTGCTATAATCGGACCCAGTATCGAAATCGGACTACAAGTCCTAATCCTAGATTCGGACCACTCGACCCATTGCAATAGTCGGACCTCCCCTGTTCGACTAGGGAAATCAGACCAAAGTAGAAATCGGACCTAGTGCCAAAATCGGACCACCCTGTCCGATTCTCACAATTGGACCAGCCCGTCCGATTCTCACAATCGGACCAGCCCATTCGATTCTCACAATTGGCCCACCCTGGCCGAGTCCCAGAATCGGCCCTCGGCCCACTACCACTCGGACCACCTGACTCGGCCCTTGGCCCACTTGGCCACTCGGCCCTCGGACAACTAGACTCAGATTGGCCGAATTTGACATTCGGACCAATTACATTCGGCCCTTTCTACTCAGCCCTCGGACGGGCTGAATCGGGGATTCAGCGCTGCCTGCAACTCAAACTTGTTGGGCCGAATTTGGATTTTTTTCAAAATTTAACCCATAGACCTGAAACTGACCGAGAGACCATATAGAACCGAAATCATATCATAGATCGATCACTGGGCTGAAATTTAGAGTGAGTAGTTCAAAATTTGGCTATAAACGTCCTCCAAATTATGCATGGTGTTTACCGTAATGGCCCTGTGGGCCGAGGACCCTTGTAGAGGGGGCTCTTCTCTACCCCCTCCGCACCTCCCCCAAGTAGGCTGGAGAGAAAACGGGCGTCGTGATAGGTCCTCCAAATTGGACCCTAGTGTAGTAATGGCTCTACACGAGCATGGATTCTCACTTGCAAAAGAGCAACCAAAAGCCCATGCCCGAACAAAGAGAAATAGAGACCCTAGAACATCAATGGGCCAATCTAGCTAACAAGGGCAAAAAGGCCACACTACAAAAACACATACATGTTTCATTCAGACTGCACCTAGTCAAAGCGGAAAGCAACAACATCAATCTACAACAGCGAGAATGACTAGATATGACAGTTCTGACGATAGATGCTTCTAGAATAGCACTGCACTGATGATCCAAAAGATCAGTGGAGAATCCATATCTGGTCGTGCAGTTGGGGACTCAAGGGCATTTGTTAGAAGGCTTAAATTTACAAGCCAAGACCCGGAAGACGAAGACATAGTACCACCTGCTTATCTTAGGGTCAAACTCGCTGCGAAAAGAGAGCATACTATCGATGCTCTAATTGATGAAGGAGCAAATTTTAATATCTTGACCTATGAATCATGGACTCTACTGAAAGGTGAGAAGAATCGAAGCTTGCACGCGAGCTATGGCGGGAGAGCAAGAGCAAGAAAGAGAGAGACAAGAAATGGGAACTCCAACAGTCACAATGTGTGACCGGGCCTTCCTTTATTTACTAGTCGCTAAAATGAATATAAAGAATAAAGTGACGTGACGGGCGCCCGCCACCTGCAGTGTGCAGTGGCGGGTACTATCAGTGTAGTAATACATGTGGCAGCACAGCGGAGGCGCATTTACCCTAACAACCTCCCACTTAAAGGCGAATCTGCCCCAGTGAGAGAGAAAAGAAAAGAAAAAGATAGTACAACTGTACATAGGTACAAGGGATGAGGAAAGGCAACATCTCATCCAACGCCCATCAATCTCCTGAGGAAGGAAAAGCGCTCAGTAGTGAGGCTTTTTGTGAGCAGATCTGCAGGATTCTCGTCAGTGGAGATCTTGACAAGGTCAATAGACTTGTCCTCCACGACACCACATATGCAAGGAGTCGATCTCAGACTGCATAGCCCTCTCCCAGGAGTGACTGTTACCCCTGCGCATAGCCTCATCATAAGTGAAAGACTCTCCTGCATCTGTAACCAAAACATAATGCATAGAGGGCTGGAATCTATCAGGTGGATGTCTGTCTCTAGCAGACCATCTCACTGCAGGCTCTGTTGCCTGCCCAACTGCCTGTCCAACACCCTAACCATGAGCATCTGCTGCAGCTGTAGGCTGTCCAACCGGCTGTGTAGGAGCTCTAGGCTCCTCCTGAAAGATCATTCTGCGGATCTCAACCACCTTCTCAGGCTGCCTGTGCATCTTGTCTTCATGGAAGACTACATCATGGCTGCGTACTATTTTCCGCGCCTGCGGATCCCATAGGCGATAACCCATCTCTCCTGAATCACCATAACCAAGAAAGATGCATTTAATGCTCTTTGGATCCAACTTACTCCTCTTGTCCTTGGGCACATGGCAGAATGCCTCACATCCAAAGACACGGAGATGTGCATAATAGGGGTGGCTTACCAGCCCAAACTTCCTCTGCAACCTGGAAATCCAATCCACTAGAAGGCGATCAGTTTATGACATGCACTGCCGTACTAACTGCCTCAGCCCAAAAGCTCTGTGGTAGGCCTGCATGGCTAAGCATAGAGCGGACACGCTCCTAAATAGTCCTGTTCATGCACTCAGCCAAACCATTCTGGGGTGGGATGTAAGGGGCGGTCAACTGACGCTTAATACCCCTGTCATCACAAAACTGCTCAAAAGAACGTGAGACATATTCTCCCCCATTGTCAGTCCTAAGGCCTTTCAGCCTATACCCAGTCTGGTTCTCAACAAGAGCAAGCCAACGCTGAGAGACTGCCAAGACATCGGACTTTTGCTTTATGGGATAAGCCCACACTTTCCTAGAAAAATCATCAATGAAGGTAACAAAGTACTTCGCGCCACCCATAGACATACACGGCATGGGCCCACAAACATCTGAATGCACCAAAGCCAAGGGCTCACTCATGCATGGCCTACCCGATTTCTTATGCGTAGACCTATTCTGCTTACCATAAAGACAATGATCACACGAGTCAAAACATGCATAGTCCAAAGGCGGAAGATACTGCAAACCAGATAACATTTTCATTCCCTTCAAAGACATATGCCCCAAATGGGCATGCCAAAGTGATACATGTGGGATAGAATCCACTGCCAAAACATGGTCTACAGAAGACCCAGATACAACAAGAGGATAGAGGCTGCCAGCCTTGGCACCTCTAGCAAGCACAAGTCTGCCTCTGGTAATCTTCCAGGCAGAATCCCCAAAACAGACATGAAACCCTGCATCATCCAACTGTCCTGTAGACATAAGACTGCGCGTAAGCGCAGGTACATGACATACATCCCTGAGCAAAAAGGAATTGCCAGTAGAAAACTGCAACTGAATATCTCCACAGCCCACAATATCAAGAGACCTGTCATCTCCAAGTCTGACTGATCCAGATACAGTACGGTAAGAGTGAAACCACTTACGGTAAGGCGTCACATGGAAGGACGCACCTGAATCCAATAACCATCACTGTGCATACATACTAGGTGTCTCAGTCAAGTGTGAGGCATCAGAAGAACTAGCTGCAAGTATGAACTCATTACCACCATCGGAATCCTCGGTCTGCATGACATTAATTTCCTCAATCTTGACGCTGGAATTCGCAGGTACTATGCTGCGATCAGAGGATTTTTTCTGCACTTTCTCTTTCCCCTTATCCTTGCGCTTCTCATTGCGCGACTTATGACACTGTGGTCTGATATGGCCCTTTTCCCCACAATGATGACAAGTGACATTAGCGTTGCACCCACGCAACTTACTACGCGACTTTCCACGAGATTTAGACCGACCCTTCTGCGAGTCACGGCCACGGCCATGACCACGATCATTCCTGTCATTCCTGCCTCTAACTATCAAAGCATGTGAAACAAGAGAGGCATCCAAGTTTTTGCGATTAACCTCTTTCTGTAGAAGAGCACTCTCAACATCATTCAATTTCAGAGTGGCACTAGAGGCACATAGGGTAGTGCGGAATACATCCCATGACTCATTCAGAGTCCCAAGCAAGAAAAGAGGAGTTACTTCCTCTCCAAAGGTGATATCCTGCGAAGTCAGGTTCTTCAGTATAGCATGAAACTGGCTCAAGTGAGCAGACATAGTCGCATTATCCTTCATGCCAGATCCATAAGCTGCTTCAACCAGTACATCTGACTTGTCGGACTTTTCTTATCATAAAGATTATTGATCTTATTCCATAGATCCCATGCACTCTATGCTTCCTCAAATACATTATAATGTACCTGTTCAGTGAGAGACAATACAATCGTGGACTTGCATAGCTCATCAAGTTCAAGCCAGTCGTCATTGTTCATAGTTGCACGCTGCTGCCCACTCAACCGAAGTGGCTTAATCTGAGATTTCTGCACCAAGACCTGCCAAATTTGACTCTTCCAATAAGAATAGTTGGTACCATCCAACTTTGTGATGTTAAATATGGCATTATTAGTCGAAGAGGACGCCATAATGCAGGCTGGAAATGCACAAACAGTCTAAAACTGCTTGCTGTTTTACTGCAGAAAATGCCCAAAATCCACTGAAATGAGCTCCAAATGGCGAGAAAAGTGTGCCAAAAGATGCTGCCCACTTAGTACTAGGTGCCAAATCGGGATATTTTATCATAAAAAATACTGCTCAGTCCACCAATAAATGCTTGTTGTAATAAATTTCAGAACTGCAATAATGAGAGCAAACTGTCCCAAAACTGGATCTAATGTCAACTAAACAATGCTAGCTCCAAAGCCGGCATAAAGAGGACAAAGAAAAGCCAAATGATAGTGAAAATACATGAGCATAACACCGAGAGATGTCAAATAGCATTTGCCAGTAAGAGGCACACCCCCAGACAATCTAGGCAAAATGTACCTGCAACTGCCAAAACCTGACACAAATAGGTGTCTGCTCAAAAGAAAGCGGATCCAAAACTGAGACTCAGCTCATAAGCATCCTGTGAACCAAGACATATACTCAATGCAACATCCAATTGTCGGAGTATAATCCCAAAGTCTCAATACATATGTAACTGCTCAATGACATAGACTGCTCCAATACATGTAACTGCTCCAATAGCATGTAATCCCTACTCAAGGTCAAGTAAGCATGCAAGATGCTCCCACTAGCACAAAAGGCGTACAAACGAGCTCAAGGGCTCAAGCAACCCAAGACAAAGTACCAGTGACAAGTGACCAAGTCAATGCATCATACGCATCCCAAGAGCATGACATACATGAAGCAACTGATGGAAGCAACCAACGAGCAATACATAATCCCAAAATAAGATCTCTGTCAACTCAATGACATCCGATAGCAACCAAGTAAATGATCAAACTGAGTCGGAAATGCTCAAATACATCCAAGGCAAAGCTCCCAATGTCGGTAAAGCATAGACGAACCAAGCGGCATATATCACGAACCAAAGCATGTAATGTATGAAGCCTAACTGTCAAGCATAGACATGAGGCATAAGCGGTCCAAGAGCATGTCAAGTCGGTCCAAATGCCAGTGAATACCAACCAATACAGAGCTTATGCATAGCTCAAATACATTCCATAGACTCAAACATGAGCTCAAAGTCGTCCCCAAATGTCAGATACATGATGGCAAATCCCAAAGCATACATCCGGTACCAATAGGTAAGTGACAAAGCATCCAAAGTACCTTCAGCCCACTGTTATTATAGCCAAGTTTGACTGTCAAAAATGAGAAATTTCAGCCAATATTTCAGGCCAAAATCATGGCATAATCATGTGCATACATTCCCAAGGCATTAGGCATCATGTAGGCCGCATATGGGCATCAAACAAGGTAACCGGAGTAGAGTATAAGCATCAAATGCCAATGCCAAGTGTGGCCGCCGTATTTCCAGCACTGTATAACAGTAAATGACAGTCCCAAATTAGAGAATGTCAGCCCCAAAGCTTCAATGCCAAGCACAAGGCCTAAAGAGGCTTTCAAAGTAGCTCAAATGCCTTCTAGAAACCATTGTTTAAGTGTTCATTTAGGAGCCAAGGCATATAGGCTGAAAACGTGATGAGTAGGCAGGCAGAAATCTGGCGCAAATTCAACGCAGGCTGTCCTGGGAAGTGGCTGCTCCATGTGGCAATGTTGGTGTGGATGGGAGGCTCAAAGAGGCCCCAAAGAGGGCATACACAAAGCCATGAATGCCCAAAGCAAAGGGCAAGGGAGATATGGAGCTTTGAAGCTTCAAATGATGGCTGCCCCTCTTCTTCCACCTGTTTAAAACTGAGAACTGAAGTAAAACCCTTCAAACTCTGATGCAATACCTCAAGGACAAGGCCCTGAAGAAGCCCAACAATGCCGGGAGGGAGCTCGGGAAGTTGAGGAGTGTCAGAAGCTCGGGAGATCAGCTATGGCTGCTAGGATGGAGACCCAATGCGTAAAGGGAGTCGATGCGAAGGTAGAGAAGCACCGAGTCGAGCTCGAGCAAGAGGAAGCCAAGCTCTGATACCAGTTGAAAGGTGAGAAGGATCGAAGCTTGCACGCGAGCTATGGTGGGAGAGCAAGAGCAAGAAAGAGAGAGACAAGAAATGGGAACTCCAACAATCACAATGTGTGACCGGGCCTTCCTTTATTTACTAGTCACTAAAATGAATGTAAAGAATAAAGTGACTTGACGGGCGCCCTCCACCTGCAGTGTGCAGTGGCGGGTACTGTCAGTGTAGTAATACACGGGGCGGCACGGCGGAGGCGCCTTTACCCCAACACCTACTAGGCCAACCAGAGCTCACATCGACTAATGCAACTCTTAGCCCTTACGGGGGACACCCACAAGCACTCATAGGGAAGTGCAAAATCCTTGCAACAATTGAAACTGAAAGCTTGCCTATCCTATTTCATGTTCCTCCAAATAGTGCTAATTACAGGAAGGAAACTCTCCTAGGAAGACTTTTCAAAAGGGCAACCAAGTGTGAGGCCGACTATGTAGCATAGAGGATATACCTGATACTACCGGGTGTGAGGATAGTCACAACCTTTAGCAAGGGTGACCTCATCGAACCTTGAGGGAAAGGCAAAGAGGGTGCTGACATAACAGTCAAGCCTGCTAACGAGAGCAAGGACTTGTTGGAAGAGTTGATAAAAGCACAGGTTGAACAACGAGAACCAGTGAGTGAGGCCATGCTTGAAACAAGAAGGTCAAGAGACAATGCCAAGGATGGGCTTTGGACTTACAAATATCGTAGAAGACCCCAAAAGAAGCCCAAGCCTTATAGACAAAGGCATCGATGGAGGGTCAGCACAACGCCACGATGGATATCCAAAGCATTGCTACATGCTCAAGGGTATTATGCAGGTAACCGATGGATTTGGGTGCCAAACCCCCTTGTTGCAAAACCTCCCTTGTCGACTGAAGGCCAGATTGTATCAAGAGCAAAGAAGCATAGGAGGAGATCTAAATGAAAAACCAAGTCTCGAGTCAACAACAGTGGAGTGACCGAGCCCCTCATGGTCGAAATCAAGAAACCAAACGTGACCAATCAGAGGGTAAATCCTTAGCCTAGCGTGCTTGACAAGCAGATATCATATGTAATCGTTGAGGATACGCAAAAGCCACTAGTGCCCAAGGAGCCTTTGATTCCCCAAGAGGACAGCAGGCATCATAGGCTCAACATTGCTCATGGCAAGGTTAAATGCTCAACAAAGCAAATAGCAAAATCATCTAACAGCCACGAGTAAATCTCCCAGCCAGTGTCAAAGCCACTTAGGAGTCCCAAGTCTCCTACACCCTCTTCCCCTAAATGGACACAGGAAGCACAACAGTCATCAAGTGCTGCTACTCAGTCCCAATCTCTATCTACATCAGAGCTTCCAAAGGTCCAAGAGGTAGGACACGACACCACTCTTAGCTCTCAACCTAAGGATATGCCCATGCAATCCACTGTGGCTAGCTCAACTGATACTCGATCTACACAAGTGAATGCTCTAAGGGCAACAAAAGACACGATCACTTCCAATTGACCTAAGGACTTGATACCACAATCTGCCAATAATAGCAAGTCCACTAAACTAGTTGCTACTACTTCTAATCAGGGATCACAGCTGTCACAGCCCTTGGTCGTGACAATGCCCCTTGCGAAACGTGTCCTTAGTGGTTCACCTATGGAGAAGGTGTCGCAACCAACTTCATTGACAAATCCAGCACTTCCAAAGCGCCTGAAGTCTAGGCTGGAGGAGTTAAACAGAAGGGAAGAGCTAGACTCTCCGAAAAGGGAGGCAGTTGTACTCTCATAACCTAGCGAGGCTATTTAGCAAGCCACGGCTATGTCCCATAAGGACACTAGAGAAAGAGAATGCTGAGGCCCAACCAAGCACATCAACAGTTGACCTAGTCCAAGATCCTGAGTCATTGAGAATGCTTAACTGAGTTAGATGCTAAGCTCAAAGTGTTCGCATGTGTCTATGTCCTGGCAGACATGGGCGCATTTCCTAAAGAGCAGCTTGAAGAATACTTGCCATTTCCCTTATCCATTAGGGCCAAAAAAACTTCCAAAAATATACTTTTGTTAATCACGGGATTAAGAAACAGGCTAAAGAGAGTTTGCCACGTGTGCAAGAATATGGTATTCTTGTCTCCTCTTTTTTAGAGATAGTGGAGTCCATTTCGTGATTCTCTCTTCTTTTTTAGCCAAAATCCCCAAAGTCTGACATGTTTTGGAGTCCCAAAGACCTTATTTACTCACAAATTTGAAAAAATACGTGACAGAGATGTGATGAAATTAATAATGAGTTTTTTGAAAGTCGAGAGATCTTTCAATATTCTTTTTGGTGTCCAATACATATTCATTTGTGTTCTTGATGCCACTTTTTAGTTCATTCACCCCTCTTTGAGCTTCTTTCTCTGGGCTTTCATTCTTTTCATGGCTTTCTCTAGGCGCCCTTCTCATTTAATACACTCTTGCACAGTCTATAGCTAGGGAGCAGGTGGAAATTGGGAGCCCAAAACCTTTAGTGTAAACGATTGGGTTACCATGCTACCATCTTGCAAGGACTCTCATAAGGTGAAAAGAAGAAAACAAGATGATATAAAACATCACTGAAAGGGGCGTATCATTGCCTTTAAAATTATGCCCGAAGGGTGGTTTGTCAAGGTGCAACATGTTTACATGGCCAAGGATATGCACTTGCCTCCAAACGAACGTGTTCCCCAACAAACACATTGTAAGTTATTAGTTGAATAAGGTATGTAATTCTTTTCCATTTAGGCAAGTACTAACAACCGATTCGTCATTGCAGATATCTTTCTGTCAACAAGTATTGAATGGCAACCTGTGGAAAGCCTAAGTGGGACTTTCCATGCTATTCATAAGGTATTGGCAGACATTATTTATGCCGATCAAACTATGTCTTTATTTAGTGAATGCAAGGTTTTTATATAATATGCACAGTATGTGGTTCCCTCTAGAGTGGATAGGTATGGGCATATCGAAGATTTTCCATTGCCAAGTCTTTTATCTCTAAACTGGGAGAATCCTGACAAGGCAACGGTGCAGAGTTTCAAATTCAAAATATCTCAGGATATTCAAAAGTCCATGATAGCTGGAAGGATCTCAAGAAGAATATGTTTATCATGGTTTGTACCCCTCCATATCTTCGTGGATTGCTTCAAAACAACAAATTTACAAAGAACGAAGGTATCCTGGCTAAGTAGAAACTTTTCAGAAGAGGACTTGGACAACACTATAGGGACGCTTTGGCAATCTACAGAGTGCGACCATAAGGGAGATATCTTGAGGTGTAGTGCATGCCCTCAATCCTTTGCTTTGGCTTACAGTATCCCTCGCCAAACTCTTGCTTTGGGCTTTGATTACAGGAGATACAAACTGAGATTGGGTATTTGGGTTCCCTTGGATTTCGATACAGATTGCACACCATATAAACTTGCGGTGCATGTTTTGCCGCATGAAGAAGCAAAGGGGGTGAATGTTACTTCCAATTGGAGTCTGAAAGATGTGAGGGATACCTTGGAATTGCTAGACAATACATCCCCAAAATATAAGTTCAAAGTGAATGGCGTAACAATTAGTAAAAGAACCGAGCGCTCTTTCTCTTGTACGAGTTGTTTGTCTCCTACAATTGTGAGTTTTGAGCCTTGAGAATGAAAACTTTGTAGGAACTTATCTTAATTGAGTGACTGTCCTTAAGATATTTCTTAGTGAGAACTCATAAGCTATCATGAAGCAAGTTGCCTTTCGAATATATAGAAATAAATGTACATTACATTTGATTTATAAGTGAAAAAGAAGTTCATTATATCATGAGGTACAAAAATGTCATATAAATATACAAAGCCAAAATAATAAGGCTTGTGTATGCTTATGTTTGCTCTTTTGATTCTTCTTTATCTGCTGCCTTCTCCTTTGTTGGCTTTGTGGCTTCTTTATCGATTTCTTCAAAAATGTTTTTTCTCATAGGGCCTTTCTTCTTTGATTGTTGAAAGAATTTCACTTTCACAGGTACTCTCTTTTCTTGGGGCTTAAGAGGGGATGGATCAAATTTCAGAGGAGAAAGCGTTGGCATTCCTTTTCTTTTAGACTCGACAGCAGTGGTCTTTGTGGCTGACTTGCCATTACCATTGCCATTGCCTTTGCCCTTTCCCTTGCCATTGCCGTTACCATTGCCATTGCCGTTACCATTGCCATTGCCATTACCATTGCCTTTGCCCTTTCCCTTTCCATTGCCATTACCATTGCCACTGCCATTACCATTTCCTTTGTCCTTTCCCTTGCTTGTGCCCTTGGCCATTGAAGTTTTGGGAGGAAGAGGGGAGTCAGGATCATATGGTGCGATTGCCTTGTCCAAAATGCATCTCTCCCTTATCCACCAAACATAGAATCAGGATAGTCTCTACACTGTAAGAATAAATGTTATAAGTTAGTGAAAAGACATCGTGATAAGGGTCACACAAAAATCAAATGAAATTAATAACTTACATTCACTCCTTCTATTTGTAGCAACTTTGAATCCACTGTTCTACAAATATTTGATATAACTCTCCATCCACAAGAATGCACATCACTTTGCAATGGTACTTCTTGTAGAAGAAACATATAAGACTTTTGAGGATCAGCAAGATCCTCATATGTAGTATCCAAAAACGTAGAAACAAGTCTACCAGCACTACAAAAGGAAGCTATGTTAGTTTGAGTTCCACGCTCATTTGGTATGGGTGTTATTTGCAGTTGGAGATTGCTAATTCAGATAACTTCTTGGGACGTGGCAAAGGATCGAGAGCTGGTGGTAGTACATTGAAAGACATTGCACTTGGCCACTACTTAGCTAGGATTGACCCTAATTCATTTTTAGTACTTCATAGTAGTATCTCAGAGGATGCAGCATGGCCCATACTTTGTATTAAAGCTCTTACAAGGCTTCTAGGTTTCTCAGGATTACAATATAATGCCCACAAAGTAATATTTTTGGAAAAGACTGCAGTAATTAGCATTTTTGGCTACGGTCCAGGTTACTCTACTTCTAGAGCAGGATACTTTTTGGCCTTCACATCCTACGCCTTGGCTGCAAACCGAACTGATGTAAAATCCATAGTTGGCTACAAGAGAAGAAAATTTCTACATTATAGAGGAAACATCCCTGAGGAGGAAGAGAATGTGAGAGCTTTGGAAAGCTAGCCTTGTATATATTCTATCTAATATATAAAAGTGTGACTGCTCATGTGTCATTGCCATCTTTTATCTGCATTCTTTGAAGTTGTCGTCGAAAAAACCAATTGAATAGCTCCTCCAAAGCATTGCTTTTTGTAACTCCTCCCCCATGCCTTGTGCTTCGAAAATAACTTGTGCGTGCTTGATAGTGGGATTTTTCCATGCCTTGGCTACTATAAGTTGCTAAGGAGCCGTGCTCCTCCACAAAGTAAGGCCCATGAATATGAAGAATATGCTGCAATACAAAGTAACACTCATTTTATACCAATTGAAAAACCTGTCAAAATAAACCCATATTAAATTATTGTTACTTTACCAGATAAAAAGTGATATCTTTTTCTCCCCATGCCTCTTTTATCGCCTGAATAAGATTTTTGATTCATCTTTGAACTCTTCCACATATGTATATGTTGTCTTATGTTGCATGAGGAGTTTCAGAAAAACATCAAGGTGTATCCAAACCTCCATTCTAAGAAACGCAAGCCTCGACGTGCTTGCAACATTTGTTGTGATCTCACATAGCTCTCTCCAACACTCCCAAGCCGCATTCACCTGCTTTCCTGTATGGTTTTCTAAGAATCGTCTAGCTTCTGAGCCTCCCATAGAGACATCGGCCAAGATATCTCTTGTTTTTCTTGAAAGTGTTGGATCCTTTCTCAAGTTAACTTGGCCTCCATGAAATCCCATTTTCGATAGTAATGCCTCGCATTTATCAATACACTCATCTGATAAAGATAATGGCTTAATGGAATATGCGTAGTCAAGATGCAACATGAGAAGCTTATCGATTATTCTAATCTCTGCATGCAAAGTTCAAATATGAACATTCTTAAGAGAGATTGAAAGAATGGGATCCCAAATGTCTTCTATGTTTTAAAATTTACTCAAATCTATAGAGTTTCTATTTGGGGCTCTTCTTACTGGTCGCAAACTACTCCAATCTTTAGATCCAACACTTTCCATGCAATAAATGCAAGGATATTTTGCATTTGCACCATTACATATTCCAAGCATACATTTGATAGTTTTTAAATCAGCACTCATATGCCATTCCACATTAAAATTACCAACCCCATCAACTACCAACATTTCGCCTTCACTTTGAGACTTAATAATATTTGGAATACCTGTATGGTTGAACAACCATTTCAACGTTTGATGATTTTCAATTGGTACCTGGGCTGCACCAATCCACCAAATCTCCATCTCAGATTGGATCTTATGCAATGGAGCTTGGTCCTCACCATTGCTGTGGTCCAATGCCATGTTCATGAGGCAAATGGTAACTCTTTTCATCTTTTGTCCCTTTTGAATCTGTGCTTCATCCAACTTCAAGGAAAACTTTAGAACGCCATAACTTTCTTCTACTTTTATTTTATACATGTGAACCATTGCAATTTGCAACTTTTTTAGATCAACCCATATATTGTTAAATGCATTGTAATCGAAAATTGCCTTTTTTTTTTGTTTTTCATAAGACATAGACCCTTTGATGTGAATGTACTCTCCAAAAACATGTGGAATCTTGCGATTCATGGCAATTCTTGCAGTCGAAACTGCAAGGGCTCGGGGCAATCCAAATGCAGTTACCCTATTGCATCTAAGATTTTTAAACCATAATCCAGAGATAGCACGATAACCTTTCCGACTTATACCCATAGTATCACACGTCTCTACAATTTCATTTGCTTTCACCGTGCCTTTTAAGTCCTTCACTAACTCTTTGAGAGTTGGACCTCTCAAATCCGCATTTTCAGGTGACTTAAGAATCCTCAAAATATCTTTCTTATTCATGGTTTCCTTCAAAATTTCGATTCTTTCCTCATTCTCTCGGATATTGATGCCTAATATGTTAGAGACATATTTCTTTGTAAGATTTAGTCTCCTTTTCTTTGCTCTCTCACACAAGTTGGTTATATTTTTTAATGGTCTCTTCCTCTCTCTAAATCCTACTGGAGTTTCTCTCAAGCGTGTTAGCTTATCCTGCAATGACTTGTTAACATTTTTCAAAACATCAATCTGACTTGTCAACTCTAAAATATTTGTTTGTGCAGTTTCTAGTGCTTTTTTTATTTCGTGCATTTGAGCTATATATGTGTAAGATGTAGAGTACAACCTCATACAGTAGCCAAGCATCCCATTGTAACCTTCTCCAACATATCTTATATAGTCATGGACATTGAAAAAAGGAGGTGGTTTACTTGTAGAAGGATCCTTGGGATAAATATTTCCGTCCACCCACAAATCTATATGCTTCATTCCTTGTGTTTGCAACCTGTTGGCTTCGATCTCATCTATCAATACTTGATGATGTATACTTCTCCAAGATGTGTAAATCGGATCTAGCTGAACAATTAGCTTGTATTTATGTGTGCTTGCACTTGTGTTATTTGAAGAGGTATTGCTAGACATTTTAGCAAATGAACCGAGCAAGAATCTCACAGTGATAGGAAGCAAGTGCAACAAAAAGAATGGCGAAAGAGAATAGTGTGTAGAAAGAAAACGCGGGAGCAAACAAATGCGATTTTCGTGCAAAAATCTCAAAAATACAAAATCTCTCAAGTCCCAAGACAAAAACGGTCGAAAAGATGACCCCTGACCTGGATTAAAAGATGAGGGCAATTAATGGCCAACCTCTTCAATGAACCAAATATTCTCTCATTAATCACATCTGGACAACCAAATTTAAAGGTTTCATTCTTCCTAAACCTCAACTAATTAGTAACTTAATCACTTTCTTACAAGTGCCTTTTTTGAAGCATTTTTGGCCCTAATGCCTGGGAAGAGCAAGAACATCTTGACGAGCACTATAACAGGCTCTCGCATGAACGCATGCGACTCATCTCTGATGAGGAAGCCGACGAACTACGCTTAACTTTAACATTCAATGATGTGCTCTGCCAACCAAATCTCTTAGAGATAGAGCAACTAAAGCGACAATCAGAGGGTCGAAGTCAATTTGAACAACGTTAGTGTGAAAATCGGGTTGCAATGGCCGAACTAGGAGCCCAGTCTCAGAGGAGCGATTGGCCAAATGGCGGTTTCAAAGAGACCCAACCTATGTGGCACCAACTTCCTTTCGAGTGCTGACTGCCATTCGGGGTACGGACTTAGCTGAAACTAGCCAGAGAACTCTCTGCTGTCTGATAAGGTTCTCACTGAGGAGGAGTTACATGTTGCCAGTAGACTTGGACAAGGTCCCATGCTACTCGATGTTGCAAAATATATATCGGTATTGAGTAAGCTGCTAGGAGTACTAGATGTGTGTGCCACACTCCAGTACAATTCGGGAGTTCTACAATTGGCTTTTATCCTCCTGAAGTGATATGGATTCGTAGATATGTATATAAATAAACAATGACTTTTGTGACCATGTATAGACAATATCAACACACACAAGCAATGATAGTCAAGCGCAGGTCGAAGAGTTGGGTTCAATAGGCTAAGCTCCTCAGGTCCTCCTCTCACCACACATTTAGAAGTTGTGAGACCATTCCCACCTCTAGGTGGAGGGTATGCAACCCTCATTACCACCATAGGAAGCCCTGACCAACATCTCTGATGGTGTAGACAAGGTACCATCCCTTTCTATACACCTTTCCCCCTTTCCGGTCTATCCTTCCGAGGATGAGCCCTGCTCCACTCCATAATAACCAATCCACACAACTTAGCATGAGCTAAGATCTGCTAATGGCTGAAGTCCAAATGAACATCATCATGGGGGCCATCCCTCTACAACAAACACTGCATGCCTCACCTCTCCCCTTCTCGTCATGTGCACTTGATAACCCACTGTATAATCCCTTCCATGAGAACAGTTTTATCCTGCCTCAAGGCCTAATCCTTGGTTCGCATATTGCAAGTCCCCCTACGATAGCCGACATGGAGCACCCAGTGCAGCTGGCTTGCAAGGACGCTATTCGCCGTCGAAGAGAGCATGTAGCACAAGCTCCTCCGTCGAAACTCTACATACCTACCCTTAAAAGGTATGCAAAGAAACGAGGCCCCAAGCAACACTGCCCTGGATGTAGGCCAAAAAATCCCAAGGCCAGGGAAATGGAAGCTTAAGGGAGCACATGGGGCATGGCAACACCGGTCGTGCAGGCTCCCACCAGATGCTCGGGCACCAGGTGCTCAAAAGAGGAGAGGGCAACTCGAGACAAGCAAGAATTTGACGCATTGTTTAAAAGCGTTCTGGAAAAAGTTGCGGCCAGGGACTACACCATTCAGGTCCCGGCCGACATTTTCCTCGCCCAGCCTCACAGGAGTCTCTCACTAGCACAGCCTCAGTCGCCCGACTACCCAGACTCGCCCCGACTCGTACAAATAGAGTAGCCCCATGTTGTATAAAAGGCTTATCAAATGCTACCTGGCCATGACTTTTTGTCTTTAAATGGTTAAGTGTTGACATGTTCCCTGATTGTACAAACTTTTCATATTTATGTTTAATATATTTCACGTCTTTAGCAAAAGAAAAAGCTAATCAAGTGCAAGTGATAAGTATCTAAGTCAACACCATGGAATTCAGATAAGTGATGTCTCTTTGCGTTGCACTAGTTTATTATAGTTGCGGCATATGCCATGCATGTACTCTCATGAAGTGACAAGTGGATGCAGGATGACATAGATCTTTGTGCGAAAGTGTTCAATGCCCAAGTCAACGCAAGACCACCGACCCCACAAAGAGCCGCGACAAAGCCACGTTGCTAAAAGCAAAAATCACCCGTGTGAGTGCCCACATCGCATGGCCCAAAGCATGATCTTAACCACTTCCTCTTTCTAGGTTACACTCTGCGCCGGGCACTCACAGCAGCTGTTATCCCAATTGTACCAACATCGCACGTTCCAAAGAGGGTTGCAATATCTCAAGTGTATCTCCCCATCTCAACGACTGCTTCTCTAACAACGAGGCTAGGGCACAATCATCACTGTAATATCCATTTCCTGAGCCTTCGAAGCTTGACATTCCCCAACCCATTGAAAGGTTGATAGCCTCAACATATTGTAATGGTTGTACTCAGGCAAGTCCAAAAAAAAAAACAAACAAAGAAAGAAAAAGCACAAGAAAAAGAAAACGGAAAAGGAAAAAAGAAAACAAAACAAAACAAAAAAAACGAAAAGATACGAGAAGCACCCACAATCACATCACAACACCTAGGGGTCCTCAAATTAGTTACATCCAGTGACCTTGGTCGGCTGGCTCCGTCCCTAGTCCCCTAGCCCTTTAGCGTCACCCAAAATTGTTCAGGGTACATCAAGGGCAGGACATACCTAGGGAGCTTGTCTCGCCTATGGTTCGACGTGTCACCCTTACCCATTCGCACAATTCTCTCTTGCACTCCGCCTTAATACCATTGCAATCAATTGTGGTAACCACCGCACGAATGGCCATGAAAAGTACACTGTCCTTATCAAGCAAGTCAAATAGCTCCCAACTACCAAAAGTGCAGTGTCCTTGTGTTCAATTAGGCTACGTCGTGCAGTCACAATGCAAAGGATGTCTCATACACCTTCACGTGTACTTCTTCTCAACATGGAAACTTTGCTTCACCCACACATTGTTACGAGAAACCAGCCCACGGTCTTCTAACTATGTAATATCTAAGTATACACGAGCACTCACATAATATCTGCATCGAAGTATATACACAGTTTGGGTCCTCAAGTGCAGGACAATACTCTCAGCTTGCATAGAGTTTGACCTGTCTCCCAAACTAATTAAACTATGTCTTGTGCACGATAGAGAAGACTAGCACTATCCCTAGGGAGAGACCACCTATGAGAGGTTTTCAATTGCAGGTATTGAAGACTCCAACAAAAGTGTCATTCGCTCTTCATCAACACTCAACTCTGAATTCCTATCCTTTATCGTCTTGCAAGCCCGCCAAGAATCGTCATGTGCAGAATCCCCAACAAACTGCCACTTGTACTCCATCAGTGCAATCCCCACAAAGAACAGCCCTACCACCAACTCCAATAGCCCTACCACCAGCCACCTAGGCCACCAATGTGCCCCCAACGACCTTCCTCCCCACCACTACCAACACTCCTCCATGGCAACCATAGACGTCCTCACCATCCACGTCTTCGGTGCATGCTAAAGCCTGCTACCTACGACAGTGAGTGCCATGGGACTGGCACTCATCTAGGAGGGGGGTAATGTTAACTGTTAGACAAACAATGTGGAAAATCTGGAAAATCTAAAGCAGAGGACAAAGGCCAATGCAAAAGTGAAACGGAAGACGAAGGTGCGCCAAGACAAATATGGAAGCACAAGAAATGCAGAAAAGTCCTAAATAAAGGAAAAAGGCGCACAAGGAAAAGCGCAAGTCAATACTTTTGTAAAAGAGCGCAAGCGCATCATGATTTAATTTAAGGAGCGCCGGGCTCTCACCTGTGCAATTTGTAAATGTAGATGGGCGATGGAAAGGAAGCTAGGAAGATAGAAGGACAATGGGAAAAGGGGCCTAGGCCATGGTCGGCCATGTAAAAAAGGGGATAAGGGGATGACCGCCCAAAAGGGATTTAGAGTTTTGTATATAAAGTTGAAAAGTGAATGAGAAGCTCATTCTTGTGTGTGGCCAAAGCTTCTTCTTCTTCTTCTTCTTCTTCTTCTCTTGTTTCTTGCCTTCTTGCTTGTGCTTGAATGAGGAATTGAGGGAGTGTGAGGGAGTGAGGGAGTGAGTGTGTGAGAGTGAGGGATCATGGAGAAGAAGCTCCCCATCTTCTCTCTTCATCTTCTCTTCTCTTTTCTCGCGTGGCTATGGAGGATGGAGCTTGACAGAGGGGGCTTGAGGTTGCTTGAGCTTGCCACAAGGATCGTGGAGCTACCGGAGTGTAAGAGAGAGGAGGGAACTCGATCGAGCATCAAGGTAAGCTCACTACACCCGTAAGGTAGGCATTGTGCGTTGGCTATGTAAGATGTAGCCATGGTCCCTCGGCTTGAAACACTTGATCAATAAGCGGTTCGTAGGTCTCGGGGTAGAGCTCCATAGGTCCCCTCCAATGCTTTCTTTGTGTTGAGTTAGGGCATATGAAGCCTGATTGTCCTCACAAAAGGAAGGAAGCAAATGTGGTTAAAGATCCTCCTCCGCCATCCTCAAATTCTATTCCGGATGTGCAAGCTAACGCTCATTCAAATGAGAAGAAAAGACAACTCTTAAAGGGTTGGGGGACACTCAACAATCAACGAGTTTTGATACTCTTTGATCTAGGGTCCACAGATAATTTTGTGTCAGTAGATACTGTTGAAAGGCTATAAATTCCACTGGATCCATTGGGAACACCAATTGGATCAGGTTCGGTATTTAAAGGACTTACAACCGATTCTACTCCTATTCAAGGGAAGTTGAATCTTAGAATTGGGGATTACCGCGACCAAGAATCTTTTTTACTTGCACCCATAGGTAACTATGATGTTATCTTAGGCATGCCTTGGCATTACAAGATTAGACCTCTTCCCGATTTTGTTAAGAAGACCCTTGCATTTCAATTCAAGGGTCGGAACATAGTATGCATTGCTGATGCTGGAGATTGGCCTATGCCAATTGTTGGTCATGTTAGCATTTCTAAAGAAATGAAGAAAGCTATTTCTGCGTACATGTCTTTTGTGAGAGAGTCAAAAGAAACTAATGATTCAAGGGCACTTGGTGCCTCTAATGAACACACAATACCAACTAATGCTTCTAAGTCTCAGACTTTAAAAGAACCCCTCTCTTTAATTGATCAAGCTAGACATGATTTTGTTAAATAATATGAGGATTGTTTTAGTGATTCACTCCCAGGAGAGTTACCTCCTAAGTGCCTGGAAGATCACACAATTGATCTTATCCTAGGCAGTTCAATACCTAACCAATCGCCTTCCCGAGTAAGTGCAAGTCAGCAAGAGGAGATCCTAACACAAGTAAACGAATTGTTGGAAAAAGGGTTAGTTCAACCTAGCTCTTCTCCATACTGCTCTCCAGTCTTACTTGTTCAAAAGAAAGACGGTTCTTTCTGTATGTGCATAGACTATAGATCTTTGAACAAGATCACAATCAAGAATCTTTTTCCTATCCCAAGGATAGATGATATCTTGGATAAGTTGCAAGGGGCTAATATCTTTAGTCGCATTGATCTCACGAGCGGCTATCACTAGATATGGATAGCACTTGAAGATGTTCATAAGACAGCTTTTCGTACAACATTTGGACTATACGAGTTCTTAGTCATGCCATTTGGTTTGACTAATGCACCCACCACATTCAATCGAATGATGGAGAGAATTTTTAGACCTCACTCAAAGTTCACAGGTGTCTTCTTTGATGACATTCTAATATTTTCACGATCTGAAGAAGAGCATAGAAAACATATATCTATTGTTTTTCAAGAGCTTCGCAAGCATAGACTACAGGTCAATCCTAAGAAGAGTGAATTTTTCCTTTCGGAAATTCATTACTTAGGCCATATTGTTTCTCACAATTTGGTGAGAATGGATCCTCAAAAGATTCGAGCCATTGTTGAATGGCCTACACCTACTTTTGTACATGAAGTTAGAAGTTTCTTGGGCCTATGTTCATACTATAGGAGGTTTATACAAGGTTTTGCATATGTTGCATCTCCTCTACATGACCTTACTAAGAAGCGAATGCCTTTTTGCTAAGGATCAAGGCAACTACAAGCCTTTGAAAGATTTAAGTTTCTTGTGACTCAAGAACCATTTCTCATAGTTCTGGATCTTCAAAAACCTTTTGAAGTTCACTACAATGCTTCTAGGGATTGCATTGGAGATGCCTAACCAAGAGCATCATGCAGTATCATTTGAGAGTCAACGCCTCAAGGACCATGAGCTACATGCTCCAGTATATGAGAAAGAGCTTATGGCGGTGGCACATGCTCTTCGAGTATGGAAACACTATTTACTTGGTGCAGATTTTGTTATTAAAATAGATCACCAAAGTCTAAGATACTTCCTCACTCAGAAGAAGCTCTCAGAGAAACAGATGCGTTGGGCAAATTTCTTATCTATGTTTCATTTTCAAATCCTTCACACATCTGGAACTAAGAATGTGGTAGCAGATGCTCTATCACGGTGACCTCGAGTGAATGCAATCACAATTGTTTACCATAACAAGTTCATGGATTTACCCGAAATGTATGCAATTGATTTCGACTTCTCAACCATATGGGATCAGCTTAACTCAGGTCAATCGATTACACCTTACTTGATTCGAGATGGTTATTTGTATCATCATCAAGCAATTTGTGTAGCATTACCATTGCGACACAAGGTAATGGATGAAGCACATGCATCTCCATATGCTGGACATAGGGGTGTTCTACCCACTATTCAAGCATTGGAAAGATATTTCTTTTGGCCCACTCTTAGAGCTGACATTGAAAGATATGTCTGTGAGTGCAAGATATGCCAAAAAGTAAAGTATGACAAGCATAAACCACCTGGTCTACTGAAGCCATTACCTATTCCCAATGAGCCTTGGGAAAGTATAGCCATGGACTTTATCATGGAGCTTCCTTGCACACAAGTAGGCAATGATGCAATCTGGACTATCATTGATAGATTCAATAAAGCAAGCTCACTTTATACATGTGCGAAAGACAATCAAAGCCGATCATATGGCTAAGCTATTCATTGCTCATATTTTCAAGCATCATGGCATGCCTAAGTCCATTATAAGTGATCGAGATCCCCGCATGACCAGCCTCTTTTGGCAAGCTCTCTTCAATAACCTTGGCACAAAGTTAAAGTTTTCATCCTCTTATCATCCTCAAATGAATGGGCAGAGTGAAAGTGCTAATTCTATTGTTTTGGACCTTTTGAAATCCTATGTCTCTGATAATCAAAGAGAATGGGAAAAGTATTTGCCTTTAGTAGAGTTTGCATACAATAATACGGTGCACTCTAGTACCGATAAGGCACCCTTTGAGATCATCTATGGTAAGCCTCATTTACCACCCATTCTTCTTACGAAGGATAAGATCTTTGCAGTAGATGAGTTTGTTAGAGACATTGATACAACTTTCACTCAATTAAAAGCTGCTATCCAAAGGACACAAGAGAAGCATAAACGTGAAGCAGATAATCATCGTCATCATAGATAAGATAAACTATCTGACTTTTTGTTTGGATCTACCAAGTCATTGGAACATTCATAATGCTTTCTATATAAGTTTGTTACGTCCCTATATTGGAGAACCTCCAATGGAACCAATCAAGGAAGATTTACCTGACATAGAAGAAATAAAAGAGTTCCTTGTGCCTGAAAGAATTTTACACCACATCAGGACAATACTCTAAGGTCAGATAAGGTATTACGAGAGTATCTGGTTAAGTTTAAGAATTATCCCCCATTGGATGATCAATTTATGACTGAGAGAACTACAAGACTTTCCAGATCTTCTTAAGGACTATGTATTCCCTCTACAGTTGAGGTCAACTGTTTAGAAGCTAGAGGGATGTCACTAAATTGATTGCTTATCATGCATTCTCTATTTAATAAATTCATGTCAATAAATTAATGACTCACTTTTCTTTAAGTGTTGATGATGATCTAGCATGAAATCAAGCGCCAAGAGGAGAGCCCTACACATATTGTGTAGGAGAGAAGGAGACTCAAGAAGGATCAAAAGGTTCCAACTTCCAAGTTATGCAAGTGTTAGCCGGTTGTATACCGTGCAAGGAACCGTGATCTTGTTTCCAAGATCTACAAGTAAGAATTGGCTTATGCATAATGGAGGAGCTTGCTCCTTGTCAATAATATAACTCCACAAGGGGGGGACTGGCCCATCTTCTAGTCCCTAGTGTGTTGTCAATTTCTCTAACTCTCTCTCTACATCTTTCTTTTCTCTCATCTATTCTCCCTCTGTGCCAACATAATATTCACCATATATATTTTAATTATATAGGAAAGTCGAGTGTGTATCTCGGATTCTATAACACACTACAGCCCCAATAGAATCACCAAGAGAAGAAGGTCCAAACTTTGAGGTGCAAGACAAAGATAAAGAAGAGCAGCCACATGAGCTTAGCTCACCACAGTAGATTCATGCACAAACAAAAGAGTAGGGTGAGGAAGCTGCCCCTAAGAGAGGGTTGGAAAGGAAGAATAAGGAGAGAGAGCAAGTGGAGTTAGCATGAAGGAGACTCCAAGCAAGGCTGTAGCAAGTTCCTAAGGTCTAGATCCTACAAAGAGAGGAGTGTGATGCTATAAACTAGGCCCAAGAACTGGTTGTTTAGGAGCAATGAGAGAAAAGACACCAACCATTTGAATTCTCCTTCCATTATCCTCACCCCTTAGATTGGGTCTTGTCGCTAAGAGTGGTGGAGTAGGTGATCAGACTCGCCCAATGACTAGGGAATAGATGGACAAAGGAAAGAGAAAGACACCATATAAGGTGGCAGAGAGAACGCGCAGACTATTGGCAAGACAAGGTTTCGAAGATTCCAAAGACCATTAGCGAGTTTGAAGCCCAACCAAAGCGGTGGTGACGAGTTTGGGACTCCAACCTTGATGCTTGGATGGCCTTTTACACCACCATACCATATGAGTGCAATGATCCCACCTACATGCCATATCTATGGAGAATAGGGGTAGATTATAACCTAGACGTGTATGCCAGGTATGATTTCGTAAGGATCTACAATGTGCATGCAAGGAGTCCAGAGGAGTGCCTAATCTTCATGGAGCCAGACATCTTCCTATCCATCATGCACTTCCTTGATGAGTTTTCATCCTACCTCGACTCCACCTTTATGACTACATGCAATTATCTTAGGGTACTTAGGATTTTTCTCAATCAAAAGCCCATGGTGGAAGAGGCCTGACTACCGCCACTCTTTTTTGCTCTAAATGCAGGAATTGATAGTTGTGCAATGGCCCGCCTCATGATGAGGGCCACACTTCTGCCTTCCTTTTGTATGGTCATCCTCGAAGATATGAATGACACCTGCTTCACCAAGTGTAGCCACCTCTTCCCTCGGGGGGTCCACTAGGGTTTACCGTATGGTACCATGTGAGTGTAAGGGAGGAGTGTTATTTAAGGGAAGGAAGGTACATGTTATAAGGTAAGGTCCCATAAATAGGGGGTAGATAAGGGGTATTTTCATATATTTCTTACACGCAGGTGACATCTCCTTATTACTACTAGTGAATCCCCCGTACCTCTTCCTATCGACAACACCCCAAAATGCACGCATTAACATAAAAGGATACTTGTAGAGTAGGCCCTTCCTTACCAAGTCCCTTAGGCCCCCTCACAATGTAGCTCTTGAAAAGCATAGCGATGACATCTAGCGTGCTCCTGCCCAATGTATTAAATGTAAAAAAAAACACACAAAAATTTAAAAAACAAAAAAGCAAAATAGAGAAGAGAAAAAGAGAGAAAGAAGGCAAATAAAGGGCAAACAACGAAGCATAAGAAAAGGAAGAAATGGAATTCTCATATATCATTAGAGTGCCACAGACATTACACCTAGGGACAATTATATCGCTAGCCCCTTCCTCCACTTCACATTTAAGGCACGTCAAGGGCAGAACACACCTAGGGAATTTATACTCACCTAACGTTAGACCTATCTCCTTGTGTTACACCCACAATACCTCCCTTGTACATGAATTGAGTCCTCAAGTGTGGGACAACACCACAAGCTTGCCTAAGGTTCTCGACCCAACTCCTAGCACAGTGAGATAGACACCCCCAAGGTAGTGCACTTCCTTTTCCTTTTCAGATATGTTCAACTACCCACAATCACCCACCGTTCTCGAAGGCCCCATCACCCACTCAATCTATCCTTGGATGCTGCAACCTCTTATCCATTTTGTTATGCTTCTCCTCCATGACCAATCTCCCCCACGCCTCATCATTGACCCACATGGCCATCCTTAAACCACCCAAGCTGGTGCGCAGATCGGATGCCGTATGCTTGCGTAGTGAATGCCGGAAGGTCCCCAAGAACAAAAGAACTCTACTTTTTGCACAAAACTCAAGGTAAAAAGCATGCACGACATGAACAAGAGACCAATTGGGTGCAATCTCCCCCCATGCCTTGTGTGAGCGCTCCACAAAGCATATATTTTATGTATTAATCATCTTCAAGCTCAAATAATAGCCCAAATTACAAAATAGCAAGCTTTTGGCTTTTGAGTTTGCTTTAGCACAAAATAGAAATAAAGCTAATGGGTGGTGCCCAAAGAGTCAGGCGTACCCAATACAATGTCCAAGTACAAATAACATAATCGTGCGTCCATGCGCATACAAAATAATAAACAAATATCCAACGCCTCAATAAATAGGTGCGACAAAATATAGGCGCCATGCCTAAGGTATGATCGACTGAAGCATTCACAATCGTTAGTAAAATAATACAATTAAACCAACAAAAGTGAATACCTAGCAGTCTTCAGCTACATAAATAAATCAACTAGTTAGAAATCAATCCTAACCTTAATTTATTACGAGTGCGCACTCTAAACTCATAAATGTTTATTAATTTAATATGCATTTTGCGGAATTACCCGCTATGGAATCACCCATGTACACACTAAATTAATGAAACGCTCGAAAAGGATAGGCGTCCCCATCAACTTCTCGCACAAAGAATCCACTTTGTGTATGAGCCCCGGTCAACAAAGTTTACGGAATCCACCGTAAAACCTCACGGAATCCACCGTGGCATGGAATCCACCGTGAAATATGCCTCCTGGCATCATACCCCCGGGTGTGTACATGGGTGATTCCATAGCGGGTGATTTCGCAAAATGCATATTAAATTAATAAACGTTTATGAGTTTAGAGTGCGCATTCGTAATAAATTAAGGTTAGGATTGATTTCTAACCAGTTGATTTATTATGAGTGCGCACTCTAAACTCATAAACGTTTATTAATTTAATATGCATTTTGCGGAATCACCCGATATGGAATCATCCATGTACACACTAAATTAATGAAACGCCCGAAAAGGATAGGCGTCCCCATCAACTTCTCGCACAAAGAATCCACTTTGTGTATGAGCCCCGGTCAACAAAGTTTACGGAATCCACCGTAAAACCTCACGGAATCCATCGTGGCACGGAATCCACTGTGAAATATGCCTCCTGGCATCACAAGCCCTCACCAACAAGTGCCATGGGACTAGCACTTAGCTAGGAGGGGGGTAATGTTAACCCCAATGTAAAGAAATCGAAAAGAAAGCAAAAGAAATTTAAAAAGACGTAGGACAAAGCAAAAAAAAGGCGGCCAAGAGAAAAATAGGAGAAAAAGGGCCAAAAGTGCAAGAAGCAAATTTAAAAGTCCAGGGCAAGTGCAAAAGGGGAAAGGTGAATCTTAAATATAAAAGCGTGCCCTAAATCCTTGTAAAGAGCACTAGGCTCCCTCCTATGCAATTTGTAAATATAGATGAGTCTAGGTGAAGGAATGATGTAAATAATAAGGGAATAGGGAAAGAGGACCTAGGCTAAAATGGCCGTTCATGTAAAAAAGGGATGGGCACCCAAAGAGGAGTGGGTGTATAAAAAGGCAAAAAGTGAATGAAGAACATCTAGCTCTCCTCCTCCTCCTCCTCCTACTCCTCCTCTTCTTCTTCTTCTTCTTCTTCTTCTTGCTTTGCTTGAGAGAGGGAACAAGGGAGTGAGTGTGTGAGGGTGAGGGACTGCGGTGGAGAAGCTCTCCATCTTCTCCCCTCTTTCTCTTCTCTTCTCTTGTCTCGTGCATGGAAATTGAGCTTGGAGCTTGGAGCTTGGAGCTTGAGGATCGATCTTGCTTGAGATTGCACCTTAGATCTTGGAGCTACTGGAGAGCTTATAGGAGGAGGCAACTCGATCAGGCATGAAGGTAAGCTCACTACACTCATAGGTGTGAGAGTGCGCACGGCTATGTGAGAGGTAGCCATTATACTTGGCTTGAAACGCTTGAAACAATAAGATGTCTGTGGGTCTTAATAGTGAGCGAGAGCTCCCACAAAATCTTGATGGCATGAACTTTTCATACTAGAAAGATCAAATCAATAATACATTGGTCCAAAAGAAGCAAGTGAAGCCAATCAAATGTAATGGGATTAAGCATAGGACATGTATCTAGATGTATGAGAGGAATTAGATGAGGTAGCATGCTCCACTATTATGTTAGCACTTGCAAAGTCTATGTATATGGTCTATGGAAAAAAAGCATGTTGACTTGTATGAGAAAGGAAATATAGCCTTGTGTAGGCTTACTGGTTGAAAAAACTCATTGATCTCTTGGAGGAGGGGGCTTCAATGTCTAATAAGCTCAATGAGTTTAGCACTATTTTCAACCAATTAACATCTCAAAAAATCATATTTTATCATTTAATGAAGATTATGTTTTTATTAGTCAACTTGCTTAAGAGTTGGAAACTTTTAAGTTTTCCATCAGTAACTTTGCATATGCAAATGGTCTTACAATAGTGTATGGAAAAAGCATAGTGACCTATATGAGAAAGTGCAGCCTTACAGGTTTATTAGTTGAAAAAACTCATTGATCTTTGCATGGAGGAGGGGGCTTTGAGGTCTAATAAGCTCAATGAGTTCAATACTATTTTCAACCAGTTGACATCTTAGAAGATTGTATTTCATGATTCAATGAAGGCTGTGTTCTTGTTAGTCACATTGCATCATAGTTGGGACACTTTTAGATTTGTTATAGTAAGTCTACATTCGCAAGTGGTCTTACAAGTGCTAATATTGAGAGAAGTCTTTTAATTGAGAAGGTGAATAGAAAAAACAATGCAAATTCAAAGAGTTCCAATGTACTTATGGTAAGAGGAATTTCAAATGCCAAGAAAAACTCTCATGAGAGAGGTAAGTCAAGAAGCAAGTTGCGTAGCAAAAAGGATGTGGAATGCTTCTAATGTAACAAGAAGGGACACATGAAAAAGGACTAGTACAAGTAAAAAAACAAGCAAAAGAGAAAAAATGCAAATGATAGATGACGAAGGGAAGAGAAAAGTAAGGCAAAGATAAATAAGATAAATGCACAAATTAGTGAGAATGGTGATGTTTTGTATGTATCCTCTTCAGATGATGCATTCTTGCTTGCATGGATAATGGCATGTCTCAAAACTTGCTTCTCGATTTTGGAGTATTGTTTCATGTTACCCCACATAAGGACTGGTTCTCTACTTATGACATTGGAAAGCGAGGATGTGTTTATCTTGGAAATAACTATGGATGTAGCATTGTTGACATTGGGAATATACACTTGTCACTACCAAATGGATCTTCTTTTGTCTTGGGAAATGTACAACATATTCAAAACTTGACAAAATGTTTGATTAGCACAAGACAACTTAATGATTATGGTTATAGAGTGATGCTTGGTGATCATGTGTGGAAGATTAGGAAGGGATGTCTTATTGTGGTCCAAGGGCCAAAATTTAGTGCTTTGTATCATTTATATGCTTCCAAAGTCAAAGGCATTGCTATAACCATCATAGTATTCATTCCTTTATGACATCACCATTTAGGGCACATGTCAATCATTGGAATGAAAGTTTCCTGTTGTTTGATTGTGAAGCCATACCCCGTTTCATTGGAATTACTTTTGTACACTGGATTCCTAGTAACTTACGCAGTAAAATTACCCATTTATCTTCTGTCTCTAAATATTTTTATCTTCGTTTTTGTGAGCATTTTCTCTTTGGAAATGGAACAAAAATGTCGCATAAGAGATATAGTGGTAGTACAATATCAGAATGTCTTGATTCGGTTCATAATAATTTGTGTGTCCACAATTTCATTGGGTAGACCATTTCACTTTGTCACTTTGATATATGATGCCACAAGGAAGGTTTGGGCTTATCCTCTTCACAAGAAGAGTGATGCATTGGATGCTTTCAAAAGTTATTGCCATTTGTAGAGAACGAGTCAGTCAAGAAGTTTAAGTGCTTGAGGACTGATAATGGTAGAGAGTACACCTTGCATTTATGAACTTTTTTGCAAGCCTTGGTATCAAGAGAGAGTTGACAAATCTAGAGAACCCTAATCAAAATGATATGGATGAGGAAATGAACATGACTATTCAAGAAAGGGTCTATAATATGCTCTCCAATGTTGGACTCAGTGTTGGATTTTGGGCTAAAGCTGTAAAGGCAACAATGTATTTGGTCAACCAGTATCCTAATAAGCCATTCTATGGCAAGATACCAAAGGAGTTATGGTCTAGCAAGATACCTAATTATGATTACTTGCATGTCTTTGGTTTTGAGGAATTTATGGTCTAGCAAGAGACCTTATTATGATCATCAACATCCCTTTGGCTATGATGCATGTATGCATATACCTAGAGACCACCAGACTAAGCTTGATCCTTATTCTAATAAATGTATATTTCTTAGTTGTGGAGAGTTAGGTGGATTGGGATGCTGCCTATTTAATCCTAAATTAAAAAAGATAGTACACAACCATATGCCATTTTCAATGAGGGGATAAAATACATAAATAGCCCATTGAAATTGTTGAGATTCGTAGAGTAATGTTTCAAGAGGATGGAAAATCAACACATGTATAATGTATGGCCTATCCCACATGATGCAAGGGTTGGACAACAAGCAAATGCTAAGATGGAAGTGCCACACAATAATGGACAACCTCATGTTTTACAGGATAGATAGGTGGGTCATCTAGTGGCTACTATTGAGCAAGTCTGGCATAAGTTTACAAGGGTTTCTAGATGGCTAGATAGATATACACAGTCTCTAGACTATGCTATGATCACGGATTTTAGTGAGCCTTCCTGTTATGGTGATGCTATGACTAGGGATGGCATTCATACATAGCTGAGGTATATGTAGTTTGAGATGGATTATTTGGAAAAGAATGCTACTTAAAAGTTGCCTAAGGGAAAATATACAATGCCATATAAGTGGGTCTACAAGCTTAGGTATCCCCATGTGATGCATTACTTGTGAGATTAGTGGCCAAAGGGTTTAAGTAGGAGAAGAGGATTGACTTTGATGAGATCTTCTCACTAGTAGTCAAGATGACTACCTTTCATATGATCCTTGCTCTAGTTGCTAGAGAGGATATGAAGTTGGTTTATATAGATGTGAAGGTTGCTATCTTTCGTGGGGACTTGCATGAGGATATTTGCATGCAACAACCTAAGAGGTTTATTGTGTGTAAAGTAAGGAACAATCAATGTGTAAGTTGTACAAGAGCTTATATGGTTTAAAACACACACCTAAGGAATGGTGTTATAAGTTCAATGCCTTTATGTGGTTTTAGACTCTTAGGGGTACATTATGAGTGAGACCAATTACTGCCCATACACTAGGAAGGCTAGGTATAGTAGCCTTATGATATCGAGTCTTTATGTGGAGAACATATTGATTGCTAGGAATTCTGCTATGGATGTGGATGATTTAAAGAAAAGGTTGCATGAAACCTTTAACATGAAAGACTTACAAATGTTGGTCACATTCTTGGTTTACACATCATGTGAGATTGAGACAAAAAAATACTATATTTGTCTCAAAAAGAATATGTTGGAAAAGTATTAGAGCATTTCAATATGGATAGGGGAAATATCAATATCCATTACCTCCATTTTTGAAACTTAGCCAATAGGACAACCCCAAGTTAGATGAGCAAAAGATTGAAATGGCGAAGGTTCCTTATGCATCCACAATTGGTATCTTGATGTATGCCATGACCAAACATTGCCCATACAATGAAAGTAATTAGTGAGTATATGGTAGACCATGGCAAGAAGCATTGAGAGGTAGTAAAGAGTATCATGAGTTACTTGAATGGTACTAGATCTATGTGCATATGCTTTGGAAGGAAGGATGCATCTATTCTTGGATACGTAGATGCTAATTTTATAAGGAGTGTAGACTCTAGGAGCTCTATTATAGGTTTTGTCTTCACTTTCATAGGTAGTATAGTCTCTTGATTGTAGCCATATATGGCTTTATCTTCCATTAAGGTAGAGAATATTGTAGCCACTGAGGCATGTAAAGAAGCTAGATGGTTTACTTGTCTAGTGGGAGGCTTAGATATCATAAGAAAGGTGTCTACATTCCATTGTGATAGTCAAAGTGCCATCAATTGGCACAAAACCATGTATTTCATGGCAAGACAAAGCATATTGAGATGAAGTATTTGAGGACAAGCACATTGAGCTTGTCAAGATCCATACAAATGATAACCTAGTAGATCTTCTCATGAAAAGTTTACATTCTAAGTACTTTGCACACTATAGAGTGCTGATGGGTATTGGACAATATCTTCACTTTCTTCTTATACTCCCACAAAGGCACATTGGCCTTTCAGTGGGAGGTTGTTAGGGTAAAGGCCAGTAGTCAAGCTTGCATCCCTTTCATACATACACACTGTACAGTCATATATAAGTGAGAGTAACAAAGAATAAGGGTACCATTCATTTTTTTACCCACATAATTCTCTTGTGTTCTTTGTTCTCTCTCAACCCTTAGGTGATCAAGGTGAAAAGTGGTGGTGACATAAGATAAAATACTTGGTGGTTAGATAATACTTGTTGATATTCTCTCCTTCTTGCATGCCCTATTTTGGGCTCGAATAGCATGTGCACCTAACTAGCATGATCTTTGAGACCTGGGGTAGTTGGGGTTTCTCTATTACTCGTGCTAAGAATCTCAAAACCTTGATCATTAGGCTAAGCAATAGCTTGCAATATTGTTGTGGATGGAGATTTCCATATTCATTTAGGCTTCCCCTCTCATGCAAGTGTTGTCATGGCAAAACTTATGGGATTTTCCTTGAAGGTGGATTGTATTGTGCATTTCTTCGAGTACAATATGGCCAACAATGAGGCATGCATGCTCTTTGTCTCCTTAATCATGACTTGCCAATGATCATGCTTGAGAAGAGATTGCTGAATTAGACATTCACACACTTTTTGAGAGCAACTTGCCTTTGACAAGGAAGCATAGATGTCATAAGGAGGGCAGGGAGCTACACGTGTCCATCAAGTTACTCACTAAGCTTTTGATGATTCTAGAATATGGTGGCAAAAATATAGAAGTATCTTACTTGCTACTTCACATTGAAACCTTTTTTATTTTTTGTGGAATCTATTGAGTAGCATGCAACGAATGCACTCTTCCAAGGCAAACACCTATTTTTCTAACAATACATCTTCTATCTTAGTCTCTTTCTCAAGAAGGTGTAGACATGGCCACTTTTGGAGGCCATTCTAAGTATCTTCCTATTGCAATCCAATGCCAAGTAGAGCTACATATAGCTCTAGCTCCCCAAAGTTGTGTGCATTAGTAGTTCAACCACTTTAGTTCAATGAGGATAACAATGAGTCAAGGTTGGCTATCACAGTAACATGATGGTGAATGAGTAAAATATGTAGCAGTAGCAATAGTAGCTAAGTTGATGTTGCCCTCACTCAAGCACCAAGCTATTATATTGAGCAAACAAGAGCAACCCTCCCCCCCTTCATTATTCCTTCTTTGCTACCAATAAGAGCAATCATCTTTTGCTTCTTACATCATGCCTTCTTTGTTGTCAAGTAGAGCAATCCTCTTTTTCTCCCTTGATTATGCCTTCTTTGCTTGAATTTTTATATCTTTTTAGGACTCTTAGGATCATTATGAAGGCTTACTAAACAATCCTTTGATTACAGCTCAAATTACATGTTTCTTTAAAATATTATTCACAAGTATCATTTACTTTGAGTTATGCAATTCCTTTTAATAATTGGCACACTATAAAATGAATATGAATTTTGACTATGTATTTATTAAAATTGTATGCATTTCTATTGGTTCTAAGTTGCATCATGCTCTTCTTTTACAACACACATGTGTGCACATGTATGCTGTATATATATATTTGTTGAAAAAACTTGCAACCATAACTACACATGAACATATATACACATCAACACATCTAGACACACACACACAACCAGATCCATACATATGCATGAGATACTATAGCATGCACATGCAAAGGAAAGCGATTGTGCACATATAAATGCAAGCTTTCAAATCATGCAACATATGATTAGTAGGCCTAGTTGGCATTGATGTCAACCAAGCCAACTAGTGTGCGTTGAAAGAGTAGGACATATCTAGTTATGCTTTTAAAAAAATGTTAAATTTCTATGAAACTAGCTAGATTACATAACTCTTTATGACCTTGTATGATTTGTGGTTTGAAAGGAAGTAAGTGCTAATTTTTTTCTTATTAGAATGTAATTGTTATTATATGAACATTGATAAAATAATATTTTGGATGTAGGTTTGGAAAAGTTTGAACTTCTCTCTAAGAGGCAAATGAGGAAAACATTCTCTTTCCTGTCCTTAAGGCGTGTTGCAATGTTACATTATTTAGATCCATTTTATTAAAAAGTTGTATTAGTTAACATTGCCATAAACTAAACTATTATAGCTTTTACCATAGTTTAGAATTTATATTCATAGGTCCCATCTATTAAGGGTTCAAATCCCTCCCTTATGGTTCTTAAGTGAGTGCAAAGTGAGCATGTACTTGCTACTCTTAGCAAAAGCTTCCCATAAAAGGTAGGCCCATCACTATTTTTGGTAAGCCACTTTCTCCCTTCATCATAATCATGGTCATGCAAGAGGAGAACCATTCTTCTACCTCATTTTTATATCCTCCTTCTCAAGATAATACAATGATACACACTTTCTCACAACACAAACACATGCAAAGTGGTAAAATGCATGCATGGGGAAAACTCATAGCCTCTCAAGGCACCCAATGGGTAGTGTTAGGTGGATTCTCTTATGTTTTATAGAGCATGGATATGTGTGTCATTTGTGTGGCATTGATTTTGCTTCTGGTTTGTATTTTAGCTTGCTTCAAAAGCACCTCTTGAAGTTTTATGCGGAAAGCATTTCCTTGTCCCAACAACTGAATTGACCAATCTAGTTTCCATTTTTAACTATTGGAGGCCATAGCTAAGCTATTTATAATGTTTATAAAGCCATTGTTGAAGCACAAGAAATTACAATATTAATTTACTACAAAATGACTTTGAATGACTATGATGAACTTGGTTCTATTTGACTTCTTAATCGCAAAAATGATGGATATCACCTATCAAATACACCAATAAGATAATTAAAACAATCTTGATGTGTATTGTACCTTAGTAAGATATATATGAGTGGATCCAAAAACAATATCTGAGAGAAATTGAATCAATGAGTGTCCCACGAATCATCGTCACTCTTTTTGTTAGCCTTTTGAAATAATGTCCAATTTATCTTAATAAATGATTTACCATATTAGAATATTTGCCTATTGTAGGTTGTAGATAACATGTTCATAATTTAGTCTTGCAATCTATGTAGGAATTATTTAAATAGCGTAATCTTGTAACAAAATCGATAAGATTACCTTAATAGAACACCTCAAAATTCTTCTTCCATTTGTTGTTTTGAGAAAGTTAAGCAATAGGTTGTTGGGTTGACATGTGAAACAATGTTGTGGGTGTTTTAAGTTAAGCTTGTAAGAGTAATTTTTTTTGCCTTGACCAAAGGAGGATGAGATTATGTTTGCTCAATTCGAAGCTAGACCTTCTTATAATCAATGGGTACCACCCGTTCAACAAGATCATGATCTACAGATGTTGAAGTCCTCATTGATGATCCAAAAAAGCACCAATGGGTTTTGTCCATTTGAAAACCATGGATGACTCTGCTGTGACTAGCAAAAGGAAAAGATTTGGTCAATAGATGGTTATGATATAAGATTCATGTTAGAGTATGGATGTAGAGCTACCTGTTACCTTCAAGTCTAAGTATGGCGTTAGGATTGAGTGATAAGTAGTACTGGAGTATGGCCTTAGGATTAAGGTGATGATCAAAGGAGATACTCCACCTATCCACCAAGACTTGTAGGCAAAGCCCTTAGCCTAGTGTGAGTGGTACACATCCTGATTCCTGGTCTTTGGCTACCTAGCCCACGCAGTTTTTGTGGGCAGTTCATTTGCTGGGTTCTTTTTTTCTCCCTGCTAAATTTTGTATTGCTGCGTTTCTATATTGAGAGAGAGAGAGAGAGAGAGAGAGAGGGGGAGAGGTGGGCTTCTTTATCGAAGGGATACAGGTAACAGAGACTGCTCAGAGAGAGAGAGAGAGAGAGAGAGAGAGAGAGAGTCTGGCTTCTTGGTGGAAGGGATACAGAGGCTGCTGCGTTTCTTTCTTTTGGTTTTGGCCTCTGCTGCCGCCACTTCAATTTCAGGTGGTTCAATCAATTCTCTTCCCAGACTCTTGAAGTCTTTCATAACTGCAAGCTGAGGTGGTTGAATCAATTCTCTTCTCATATTGTTGGAGGTTTCATGGCTGCCGTACAATGACCTAGTCAAGCACGTACAGAAGAGAATCATACACAAAGCATGGAGCTGCTGCCGCGGCCCCTGAATTTCGCAGACCTGACAGAGGACATATTGTCCTGCATCCTGTCATTCCTCAGCCCCGCCGACATCTCGGCCTGCGCCTGCATCTGCCGGCGCCTTCGTGAGATCTGCAAAGAAGAACGCAAGGTCTGGCTGCCCATGTGCGAGCGGCGGTGGGGCTCCGTCACACACATCAACAAATGGGGCCTAGGGTGTATATCATACAAGGTGCTCTATGGCACGTTGGCCAGGTGGGAGAACTTGATTGGCTTTTGGCGCGGTGTTGGTAATGGGGGTTGTGGCTCTTTGGTGTTGTTTGATTGGGAGCCTCATTGCATAGTTGGTTACAAGGTTGTTCCTACTTCAGCAGGTGGCTACTCAGTCCATAAGATTCCTTTCTTATGGATGAGCATTTCAGAAGATGGACGAATTTTGTGTATTTTCGATCCTGCTTCCAAGCATTCCCGCAAGGCCAATGAGAAAGAAGCAGTATCTTTGTTAGCCGTGGCTGGGAAGATGAACTCATCTCCAAGCCCGAGAATCAAGGCACACTCTCCTTACATGGATCCTGAGGCCACTATTGGTATTGGCTTAAAGTTAGTTGATGTACATTTCGTTGGGAACCACCATTTGGTGATAGAGGAGATTGTCCAGGCATCTTCCTCATCTGTAAACGAGCTAGCAGAAGCTGCAGCAATTGCAGCTCTTGGGCCTAGTGGTAGTCTCCATGAATCAGGCAAGATAAGTGCCTTCAAAAGCCCGAGTTCAAGTGGCTCAGAAACTGATAGTTGTGTTGGTAGTCCTCCTGGCAGTTTTCAATACGAAATGTACCAGTTTCTGGTTAGCAAAGTGGCAAGCACTGGTGGTGAAAGGGCTGCTCGGAAACAAAAGAGGAGAGATAAGGAACGTGCTTGGAGCCAAGGAAAGTCTCTTTTCGAACCTGAACATTTTGTCAAAGTTGTCCATTCAAGCCCTACCAAAGCCCGACCTCTCCAAGGTCTTTGGAAGGTATAAGCTTCATTTTCTTCATGATTCTTTTGTTACTTGTGGAATTTTTCTACAAGGGTGTCATTTGGTTTCCCTCTGAATGTTATCTCCAGGGATTTTTTGAGATTACAGGACTTGATTTTGTCCTTGTATCATATGATGATCAAGGAGGTATAGTTTGCCGACGGGTTCATGACCTGGCTGGTACATCAAAAAGTGGATCTGTGCTGTGGACTTCCAAGTCATCTGCAAGAGTGGGAACACCTCTTCCACTAGTTGAAGAGGCTTTGTACACTAGTAGGATTCATATTCAGCCTGTCTGTCAAGAGCATAAACAGCATGAAAATTCTGGAAAATCCATTGAGTTACGTGCTGAAGAGGTCATTGGGATGCTTTGTACCTCTTCTTGTGACTTTCAGTCTCTATTGGCTTCAAACAAACGAGAAGGGAGGATTTGGCAATATGCTAGTGGGAATTTCGGTTTTGGTTATCTCCACACGAATTCAATCATTGATTTTAGGGTATTATGTTCAGACGGTTGCTTGCTGGATGCTGTTGATTGAGTTGTAAATTACAGCTCAACAATTATTGAATTTGTTTTGAAATCAGAATAAAACCCTGTTATGCAAGAACTAGTCTCCACCTCTTTCATCTGCTGTGCATTTTACATGATGGCAGCCACAAGTCATAGTGACATGTTGTTAGTTTGCATGCATATATTGACATCATCTGCTTTTGTGTGAGAGTGAGCTGCGTGTGCATGTTTGCTATACATATACACGTGAAGGAGACAGCTGGGCTCAAAAGTACCTCTAGTCGTTGGTATTTTTGTAATGTATGCTGGGGTTATTTGTGCTCTGAGTGGCACTAAGTGCACTTCTGCAAGCTGGTTTACAAGTGATTGGTAGGAATGAATCTCCCTTATTTTACAGAACTGTTATTGTAGCAGTGTTTTACTTTTGGAAGCTTCATAAGTGCTTGTAGATCTGTCTAAAGAGAAAGTTGTTCAATGCCTTGGTGTCAGGGCTGCTGTGAGAGATGTGTTCATGCAAAATATCTTCATGGAAAAGCAAGTGCGCAAAGTTTTACTATGGGAATACCTGACACACTCTGTTGCAGTTGTCTGGTGGGAAGATGGCTTGGATTTATCAATTCAGGTGGCAAGGTGCTGGATGATAATTAAAATAAATGGTTTCTTCCAGCTCAAGCCCAGGAGTTACTCTGCTTACACTGTTCATTGACTTTGTCCGATTGTGCAGAAAAAGAGTCATGTTTTGATACCCTTCTTTGTAGATGCATTTAACGCATAGGATTTATCAGATGACTCTATACAACAGGCACAACAGGACCAGAAACACCAGGGAATACTGCTGTGAAGATTGAATGCATAAATGCGCTTAAATGACTAATGTTTTATGTGGTCTTGTCTATAGTTGCTTAGAGTACAGGGCTGAAGTAAAGCTAGAATAGGTCTGCTGGTAGGCTGTGTGTGATGTTTGAGCAAAGTGTCTGCTCTATAGACAACCTGTTGGTTAAGATCTATGGAATTCACCAGGTGTCAAAAATTTGGGGTTGTATGGAGACCATAACTTCACTGAGTGGTGCGTGTCTTTTTGGGGCAGGGACAGGATAGGCACAAGCATAACACTGCTTATTCCACGGACCACAACAGTGTATACTTTGCTGTGTTTGAAATATGCACCAATTCCAATGTACGTTACAGGGTTAAAATTTAAAAAATAGATCTCTTCAAACGAGTAAAACCAAGTTTTATGTGAGGGTGTAGTGACAGAGGCATTGATATCTTGCTGTTGCTGAAAGCTGACTGCTCTTTCTGGGAGAATTTTGGTAGATCAAGTCATCCAATGCATAATAGTATCTCTTTCAAGTAAATCTTATGGCTCAAAAGACTCTCTAAAGAGGATGATGATGCGAGGATTACTTTGGGATTGTCACCTAGCTTATTGTGTTACCACACACCCCTAAGGAAAATCGACCACTTTAATGGAGACATTCATGATCTTTGAAATGAGGAGAACATTTGGTACAATCCTTATAGCACAATCTCTGAGTGATGACAATCTTATGGGGGCATTAATGACTTTTGAATTGAGGAGACGATTTGGTAGATATATATTATCCTGGAAGACTCCTATGAATGTGCAGGGATGGATAGGAACTACCATGTAAACAATTTCCTGTGAGTGGGATTGGATTGTTGATTTCACACATTGTTGGTGAGAGGAGATGAATCACATGCCATTTATGCATATGGTGACACCCTTACAAGGGTTATTTTTCTGGTCTGTCAGAAGCTAGTGTTCTTGTGTGCTTTTTTCCCCCCCCTTTTTTTGGTGGGGGTGTGGGTTCTCTTGTGCAGGAGCATAGGTCAAGGGTTGTGCTACTGTGTAGAGAACCAGTGCATCGAACTATCGGAATAAATGTTCAGATTGTAATGTGCAAATGACTTTTTGTAGCAGTAGAGCTTGAGGTACGCATAACCCTTGCACAAAACTATTATATTTCGTATGAGACAAAAAGGCCTTTCACAGCATGCCCAAAAGTTTGGGCAATTTCACCTTTTAATTTCTGCCGTGCTGTAGACGATTTGACTGGTAAGAGAAGCAATTTTCTTTGCTTATGATTGAAAAACATAAGAAGTATATGTGCAGTCTGAAAATCTTAGTGGGGTTTCTGAAGGTGAGTTTATAAATGGGTATGAAAAGGATATGGAAGTTCCAAAACACACAAAGAGAAGTTTGGAAGCACATTCCCATGATGTTAATTAATGGTTATGCTAGGGTGACCAGTGTAATGTTTGACAAGTGTGTGGTAGCAATGGGAGGAAGGAACTAAAATAAGTCCTTGACCTATTCTAGGTGATGAGAGTGGAACTTTCTAAGCTTGTTGCTTTTACTATTTAGCAAAATTTGTGTGCTTAGTAGTTAACATTATCAACTCAATCACTATTTCGATGAACCTTGGGTAAGTGGGTTGGCACTTTCTTGTAGGAAAATGTTTATTTACAAGATTGATGTCTTGAACATTTGGAAAAATGTCTATTGTGATTGTTAGTTGTGCAAAAATGCACACAAATTTAGAGGATTAGTATCAAGTTCTTAGGCGTAATATTATATTGAAATACAAGGATTGTTTGGGATTATTTGCCCTCGTAGGATCGGCTTGCTTGTTGCACTCTCCTCCCTCCCTCTTCTAGCATTTTCTTTTTGTTTAGATCGTGGGTCATCGTGACTCCTCTCCTTTTCAAAAAGTAACATAAAATGGTATAATGAAGTGAAGCAAGACCTAAAGTGGTTTATACTAAGATTGAGTTACCCATTTATATAAATGCGTAATTGGTGCTTTTTCATCTACCATTGAATAAATATAAAAGACTTCTACACTATTTACTTCTTTGGCTTATATGATTGCCCTATTAAATGACAATTGAGATATTGAATAACATTTAATTAATGGTTCCCATACACGGTTGTAGGCGCAACCAATTTGCCAATAAAAATAAAATAAAAATGGCTAATAAGAAAATAGCTATTTTATAATGTACTTTGATAAAAGTAGGATCAAATTCAAAATGCAAGTATTGAAATACATAGGTTTTCTATAAATACTAAAATAGTTAGGAATCCATATAGTTTTGTAATGCAGATATAAAGATAATCTTAGCATTGTTATATAGAGGATGTTAACAAAAAAATGTTTACAAATTTATTAATGTTGGAAGAACAAAAATAAGGACCAAAGGTTGCAACTTGTAATATCTATGTTCTCTCATTTTCACTTGCACTTATCTCTTCTTTCAATATAAAGTCATTTTCTATTTAATCACAATTTTGATTTTAAATTAATTTCTCTATTCACATTTTCATTGGCATTTCTCTCTTCTTTCTTATTTCTACTCACTCATTTTTCATCTCTCCAAGTTGGTTACATTTGATAGCTTAGAATTTGATCTACTAGAGCCACAAAACTTTTGAGAAGTCCAATGTTGGAATGTAATGTGCTCAAATGATTAATAACTCACTATTTCAAAGAAGAGGTGGTTGTTACAATCAAATTGGAGCATGGCAAGGTTGAAGTGAAGTGAAAGTGCCAAAAATGTTAGGCCATCAAGTTGATTTACAACTTCTTTAGTCATTTTGCTAATTTGAGGTTAGGAAAGCTAGAAAATGTTTGGCATTTTGGATTGAGAACTTCTCTTAGCTTTCTCAAGCTCCATGAAACCTCCCAAGGTTTCTATTACAATCCTCCTACAAGTTTTTGCCAAGGATTACATAGGGTTCTTCCTTCTTGAACTGCTTGCGATTCATCACCATTTTGACATTGTTTCGAGTGAGGAGTTTTAACCCTTGTTGGTGCTTCACATCACATGACTTTTGGGGAGCCTTTTGTTTCATCATCACATGCTTGAATATCCATTTGAGTGTCATTGATGGCATCAAATGCTCTTTTTAAAGCTCAGTTTCAAGCTCTCTTTCACCTTGTTCATATTTTGAAATCTTAGCCCATGGCCTCTTAAAACTAGAAAGAAGGGTTTGCAATTATTTGTCACTCCTAACCTCTCAACTACTCAACTAAATTTCCATTTTAAGTTGAGAGTCAACAATGCTTCTTTCTCTTACCCTAATTACGAATTGGTTACATGTTACTTTTGACCATTAGAATATCAAGTATTAAGTCGAATTCTTTGGGTTTTGCTAAGGTACTTTCGTAATAAATCCTTTTGTTGTAATTCAAAGCCCATCTTTATTGCGAATTTCATTCAATCCCAATTATAAATAAATTTTAGGAAAATCTATGTAGGCCTTCAATACTTTATCTTCTTCATGGAGCCTTGCATTACTCATATACATTACACATTCTCGTTAATGAGAAGCTTTGAGGGGCAGGCTCTAGGAGTACCCTAGTTTGGGACAAAATTGATCTCAATCTATAGATATCTGTCAAGAAATCTATGCCCTTATTGTATATCTTCTTGATTAAGCCTTGCAATAAATATACGTTTTGTCATGGCTATATGTTTTCATTAGTTAGACCCTTTGAAGGACAACCTCCCACTAGTACTAAGATCTTGATAAGAGTGCAACATTGACTTGGGGATTCCATTACTCGCAATAATATAGAACTCTAGTGTATATGCAAGGGCAAGTAGCTAAAATTAGGACTCTCCATCATTGAAGTATGGGTTTTAATTGAGGGGAGTAGCCCCATTGGAAGGCCACTTTATTTAAAGGGAAAGATAGGGTTACTATAGGTTCCTAATCCTTTTGAAATTTTGAATAATTCTACGTAGGTCAAGGGCATTGGATTGGGTTAAAAAGTTTTTGTTGTGTTACACAAGTACAAGGCCATGATACTATTTTGATCAATATTTCATGCAACTTCATAGTTGATATCACATAACCAACCCTAGGAACAAGGTTCAAAACATTAACAATAAGGACCAAGCTACAATCAAAGGTACTATGATGGCTCTTAAACAAACTCACCCTTAAGAGAATAACCTAAGGGTGTAGAATGGGAGGCCTGGGGCAAGGTGCTATAAAATGCCATCTCTCTCTCTCTCTCTCTCTCTCTCTCTCTCTCTCTCTCTCTCTCTCTCTCTCTCTCTCTCTCTCTCTCTCTCTCTCTCTCTCTCTCTCTCTCTCTCTCTCTCTCTCTCTCTCTCTCTCTCTCTCTCTCTCTCTCTCTCTCTCTCTCTCTCTCTCTCTCAAAGTCATGGCAAAGAAGCAATAGAGATTGTCGTATGCCAAGGAGCTAAATCCTCCCTAGCAAAAACCCAATCAAAAGGGCACAATGGTAGACCAACAAAATTACTTTCTTTTACATGCCATAGTCACATATCCTAGGATAATTTTTAAAAGGAAGCCTCTTCAATATGACAAAAATTACATCATAAGTTCAGACCTAGTATAGCTTGAGGAAAATGAATTTAACCCCAATTATCATGCATGAAAAGTACTCGTGATTGTATTTCGAAATTGCAATACCTTTCAAATCCAAGGTCCAAATATAATTAATAACCATTCAAATCACATGAAAAATTCCATGTGTGCTCATTTATTTGGTTCTCATTTGGTTAGATCTTTCATTAAACATGGCATGCCATGTCAAATTTAAGTAATAATAAGTTTTCAATGTGAGGTGACTCTTGAAAGCCATCCTTTATGCATTTTCTTGCTAAAAGTACTAATACTAGTTATTTAAGTATTTGAGGCTCATGCCATGCATGTTTTAAAACTCCCTAATAATTTAGACTCTAGTTATTGTGAAGTCATTATTATGTACATAACTTCCTACTAGTTTTAACAACTCTATAAATTGTTTCCTTTTTATGAATTTTGTTGTTTATTCATTTTTACATCAAAAGTTTTTGGACCTTAAATGTCAAATATGAATGTGGTTGTAGAATATGCCTATTAAATTCTTAAAATATTCACCTCGATTTTGTGTTGAAATATCAAACCCATGATATGTACTTGGGGAATGCAAGAGGCACACACTCAAGAGAGGGGGGCCGGGGGGGGGGGAGAGGGGAAGACAGTGATTGATCTATGAGGTGAGTAGTCTATAATATACAAAAGCAACAACATCTAATGTTAAGAGACATAGTGTGAATAGATACCTAGATTTTGTGCACTGGGAGGACATGTGTAATTTTGTCACAAGTCCATAACCTTAACATGGAGTAGAGCATGCAGTAGAAGCATGTGCTTGACTCTACATAGGGTATTGCAAATGGTATCTCTGCCAAGGTCCAAGAGGTGGATGGACCGTTGGAGTTGGATTATGCTGTTGTGGTCCAAAGTGAAGTTAGTAGAAGTGGGAAAAGCCCTTTGAGTTAATCTTTGTCTTTTCGATGTTCATGTACATGCTGATAGTGGTGGGAAGAGGGTGCTCAAAGCCCTTGTTGCATTCTCTCTAACTCAGCTTTTATAGTGTTATGGTATGCTCTTCCATTTTTAGTTGAAGGTGCCAAGCAAGCAAGAGTTCAAACACTGGTTCCATAAGAACTATTAGTCTATGGTAACCAAGTTTTAGTTTAGATTCATTTGGAAAAGGGCTTCTTCTTTGCCCTTCTTGATTTTCTGGCTAAGAGAGAGTGCATGCTAGGCAACATAGTGGGCTACAAACACGACTTTGTATATACCTTGCCTTGGCTGGCTAGATTTTTAGTATTGGGGTAAAGCCCAATGGCCAATAGCCATGCGGACACCCCTTGTCTAAGTACATGTTGTACAATAGTATACAAGTGAAGATAACAAAGAATAAGAGTATCATTCCTTGTATCCACAAACTCTCTTGTGTGCTTCTCTCTCACTCAACTCTCTTGCACTCCATAGCTTCTACCTCACATCCCATCATTGCTTCCTCTCAGTTGGTATCAGAGCGGCATTTGTGGAGGCTCATGCTTGGAGAAAGGAGCATGAGGAGTCAAGCTTCATCACAAGGATTAGGAGCTTCTCTTGCAATATTCATGCTTGTTGTCCACATCTTGAAATAGATATTATTCTTATTACCAGCTCTACATCTAATGCAAACATGTACTTTGGATTGAGGAGTCACAAAGATTAAGATTCAAGCTTCTCTTGCAATATCATGCTTGTTTTTCGCATCTTGAAAGATGCATTATTCTTATTATCAAGCTCTACATCTAACACGAATGTGTACTTTGGATTGACGAGTCATTGAGGCTTAATTTTGGGGCTGTAGTAGTTTCATTTAGTTGCATTTGGGTAGCATCCAAAACCAAGTTGTTTAGCTTGAAATCTAGCCAATGATTGTTACATTTGGGTAGCACAAAGCCTTCTTAAGTAGGGGGCATCTTGCTATTTGGAAGTGAGGGACAAGTAGACCCATTGCTAAAAACTAAAGTAGGGGGCTTCAGCAAGGCCTTCAAGTTTTTTTTGGGGGGGGGGGGGGGTACTACAATCTATATAACAAAGAAAAGAAAAGAGAGAGACTTAATGGTTTGCTAGAATAGATGGACTGTGCTATTTATCTAGAATGTTCTAGGAAGCAATTTATGATGAAAACGATCTACTATGCACCTCTAGTGCAATCACTGTGAAAGGAAGATCAAATGCAAAGGGAAATTCCCATAAGAGTGGAGAGTCAATGAGTAAGTCTCATTGCAAGAAGGATGTGGAATGCTTCTTTCGTAATAAAAAGGGACATGTAAAGAAGGATTGCTACAAGTGGAAGAACAAGAAAA
Source organism: Lygodium microphyllum (assembly GCF_053477565.2). Lineage (NCBI taxonomy): Eukaryota > Viridiplantae > Streptophyta > Polypodiopsida > Schizaeales > Lygodiaceae > Lygodium > Lygodium microphyllum. The sequence goes on from NC_141153.1 coordinate 69,483,248, forward strand.
AGGAGACAAACCATAATGAGAATGATGACAAAGACGAAAAGAAGACCAAGGCAAAGATAGAAGAGATAAGTGCATCTAGTAGTGGTAATAGAGATATTTTGTATGTTTTCTCCTTTGGTGATGATTGGCTTTTGGACTCAAGAGCATCATTCCATATCATTCCACATAGAGAGTGGTTCACTCTTACTATGTTGGGAGACGACGATGCATTCATCTTGGTAGTTATTCTATGTGTGGCATTGTGGGTGTTCTAGATGTACATTTGTCACTAGCAAATGGATCTTCTTTTGTCTTGCAAGATATACAACATGTTCTAGATGATTAAGAGTCTCTAGATAACTTGATGACTATGGTTATAGTGTGATCTTTGGAGATCATGTATAGTATTGTTACCAAAGGGTATAAATCTCGCACTTTTGTATCCTTTGCATATTTCTTCGGTTAAATACCATGTTGTAGTTATCATTTGACAACCATCAATTTCTTTATGGCAATTCCATTTGGAGCACATGCCAATCATTGGAATGAAAGATTTGTGTCATTTAAATTATCTTTTGTATTTGATCTTTTTTAATCTTCATTTTTGTGAGCATTGCCTTTTTGATAAACAAACTAAATTGTCACATAAGAGAGGTGATGGTACTAGAAGATTGAAGCATTTGGATTTGGTTTAGAGTGAAGTTCCGTGGGTCTACACCCATGATTTCATTAGGTGGAGCTTCATGTTTTGTTACTTTCATAAATAATGCTACCAAGAAGATTTGGGATTACCCTCTTTGTAAGAAGAGTAATATGCTAGATGCATTTCAAAAGTTCTTGGCATTTTTAGAGAATTAGTGAGGTAAAAAGCTGAAGTGGTTAAGAACTAATAATGGTGGTGAATATACTTCTCATGCCTTCACAAACTTTTGTGTAAGCGGTGTTGTCAAAAGTGGGCTAAAATCTCCTAAAAATCTTGCTCAAAATGGTATCGTTGAAAAGATGAACACGACCATTCATGAAAGGGTTCACAATATGTTTTTCTAATCTTGGTCTCACTAATGGGTTTTGGGTTGAAGATGTAAAGACAATAATGCATTTGATCAATATGTCTCCTAGTAAGGCATTGGATGGTAGAGTTCTAGAGAAGTTTTGGTATGGAAAGAGGCCTAATTATGATCACTTACATATCTTTGACTATGGAGCAATTATGCATGTATTTAAGGACAAGTACACTAAGCTTGATGCTAAGTCCAAGAATGGTATCTTTCTTAGATATGGAGATTCAAGAGAAATGGGCTATCACTTACAAAATCTTGAGTCTAAGAAGGAATTTCGTAGCCATGATATGATTTTGAATGAAGGTAAGATGGATAGGAAACCCTTTAAACCACTTGAGATCCGTAGGGTAGTGTTCAAGAAGGATGGACAGCCACCACGTAGGGCCTATTCCACATGATGCAGGGCCTATACTATGTCATGGTTACAAATTGTGATGAGCCTTCTTGTTATGCTAATGCTATGACTAGGAATAATAGTCATAAGTGGAAGAATGCTATCTAGTCAAAGATGGATTCTTTGGTGAAAACTGCTACTTGGGAGTTAGTTCCTTTGCTTAAGGGAAAATTTGCACTAGTATGCAAATGGGTCTATAAGTTGAAGGCACCTCCATTAGATGCATTGTCTAAGTACAAGGCAAGTTTGGTGTGGTTAAGTGATTCAGGAAAGAGAAGGAGATTGATTATGATGAGATATTCTCATATGATAATCAAGATCACCATTATTCTATAGTACTTGTATTTGTTGCTAAGGAAGACATGGAGCTTGTTCAGATGGATGTAAAGACATATTTCTTGCATGGAGATTTGCATAAGTATATTTATATGTAGCAAGTTGAAGGGTTTCTTGTGAAAGGCAATGAATAATTAATGTGTAAGCTAGACAAGAGCTTATATGGTTTGACACAAGCCCCTAGGGAATGGCATCATTCGTTTAATGTCTTTACGTGGTCTCACAGGTACATTAGAAGTGAGACAAATGCCTATATGCTAGGAAGGCTATGGATATCAAGCTAATGCTTTTGATTCTCTATGTGGATGATATATTGATTGATGTTGGGAAGTCAATCATGGATATGGATGCATTAAAGAAAATGTTTCATGAAACCTTTGATATGAAGGACTTCATGAATATTGGTCACATTCTTGGCATGCACATTATGTGGGATATAGAAAAAAAGATACTCTATTTGTCTCAAAAGGAATACATTGCAAAGATAGTGGAATGTTTCAATATGGAGAGGGAAAAAACTATTAGTGTCCCATTTGCGTCCATATTTGAAACTTAGTCAAGAAGATACCCTAGGTCATATGAGTAGAAGGTTGAAATGGCTAAGATTCCTTATGCATCTATAAAATTGGTAGCTTGATGCATGCCATGGTTCCTATATCCCTAGTCCATTACCTATGCAATAGGAGTGGTTGGTAGATATATGGCAAACCTTGGCAAGAAGTATTGGAAGGTAGTAAAGAGTATCCTGAGCTACTTGAATGACCCTAGAGTTATGTGCATATACTTCAGAAGGAAAGATGCATATACTTTAGAAGGAAAGAGTATCCTAAGGTACTTGCATGGCACTAGAGTTATGTCCATATACTTCAGAAGAAAAGATGCATTTATTCTTAGATATGTAGATGTTGATTCTATAGGAGTATAGACTCTAGAAGGTCCACTACAAGTTTCATATTTACTTTCATAGGTGGTGTAATATCTTAGATCTCTCTTTACTTTCATAGATGGTGCAATATCTTAGATCTCTCAATTTTAACCATGTGTAAAACTTTATTATCACTAGTAATGAGTATGTTGCAATCACTAAGGATTACAAAGAAGCTATATTGCTTACTTATCTAGTGAGAGACTTAGGTATGTAGGAGAGGTGACATCAACATTGCATTATTAGAGTGCGATTTAATTGGCATGGAACCTTGTCCTTTATGCAAATCCAAAGCACATTGAGGTGAAGTATCACTTCATTAGGGAGGTACTTCATTGAGAACAAGTACATTGAGATTTTTAAGGTCCATATCGATGATAGCCTTGCAAAACTTGTCACAAAGAGTTGATCTTTTGAGCACATTGCACATTGCAAAGTATTAATGGGCATTATGGATAGTATCTTTACTTTCTTCTTATACTCCCATAAAGGTATCTTGGCCTTTAAGTGAAAGGTTACTGGGGTAAATTGAGAGAGAGAGAGAGAGAGAGAGAGAGAGAGAGAGAGAGAGAGAGAGAGAGAGAGAGAGAGAGAGAGAGAGAGAGAGAGAGAGAGAGAGAGAGAGAGAGAGAGAGAGAGAGAGAGAGAGAGAGAGAGAGAGAGAGATAATGAGACATTCATATTCATATTATTATAAAGAGAATGGTTACATATGTAAGTGTTGTCATGCCTTTTAAAATCTTTGTCATCATCAATACCATTTACATCACAATTGTATTGATGGGAAAGTTGCTAGCTAAAGTCATCTCTCCTTTGGTTCTTTTGACCTTGCACCTCCTTGTACACCCTTTGCTTCCATTAAGTCTTATTGCATGACCACAACTTAGCAGTGTTAAGAGGTTGAAGTGGGAAAGGTCCATTGGTGTTATACCAAAGTAAGGTGAGAGGTCAAAGAGGAGCCATAGGAAAGTGGATATGAAAGGTTAGGAAATGATAAAAGGAGTGGTAAGAGAAGCATGTAAAATTATGTTAGGAAATAAGGTTAAATGGGTAGTAGGGTAAGAAGTGATTTATAGAATAATAAAAAGCAATTCAAAGGTTGAAAAGGAAGTTGCTGACAAGGAGAAAGAAAGGACATAGTGGCACCCACAGTTGAAAACTTTTGGACACGTTTACATAGCAACCACATCCATAGTTGGAATCCATCAAACATGAACTGATAGGGTGGATGGAGTAGATAATCAATGTGGAGATGAAGCACAAGAGTAGCGGTCTAGGAGAGAACAATAGTTTGAATGGCCCCAAAAAGTGCAGATACAAGGAACTTTTGACGAATTTCTAGGTAGGAAAAGAAAGAGATTTCCTACCTAATTCACTACACAAAAATACACACATATAGGGATTTTTCAAACTAGGAAAAAGGGCACTCTTCCTGCATAGCTTATATGGGAAAATGTTAAATATACAAAATTTCTCCTATATCTAGCCAGTTCCTATGTATGTATTTCACTATATAGAGATTCTTTCCTATATGGAGAAAAAATTACTAGATAGGTAATAGTGATTCTTTACTATATGGAGAGAAAATTGTAGCTGCTGATATTAACTTTTTTCATGTATAAAAAAACTACTTGGAACCATTGATATAGTAAAGTATTCCTACATAAGACAACTAGTTGGAAATATTAATACAATAAAGTCTACATCTCTTGAAATTTGAGAGCAGATTTTTGAAGTCATTTTTAGAGTGTAAAAGACCTTGGGAGGCATAAAAGAGAAAAATTTTCATGGAAAATGAATTGGTTGCAAACCAAGGAGTTGGAGTTTTCCTAGATGCATTTCGACGCTAGGAACCCAACGCAAGTCTCCACTCATCAATTGAAGGTCGTTTGACTTCCCATTTAATCCCCCCAAGTTTTGGCATTATGAAGCAACTATCAGATTTAGGAGCTAGAAAGAGCATGATAGAGGCCAAATTGATAGATTTTGATGCCACGAAGCTAGCCGTCTAGTCTGTTCGCGATTTCGAGCTTGTTTGGTCCTCTGTCTAGGATGAACCACTTTCAAGAAGGGTGAGAGTGCAAGACTTGAACCAGTTAACTTCAAAAGTTAATGATTAAGATTATTAGCTTTAATTAATCATGAAATTCAACATGGAGGAGGGAGGGGGCACAATTTTTTGGTGCCCCATCAATTGGCATGATGGCTTCTTGCACCAACACAATCGGAAGATGAAAGGCAATCCTTTGATCTACGTGTCAAGGGCTTCAATTCAACTGTATGCACACGCAATATGATGCAAGGAATGAAAATCTCTTATTTCACTCTTTCTCTCTTCTCTCTACACCTTGTTCCCATGGCTATTCATGTGAGAGAGGGGGTGGCTGAGAAGATTTTGGTCGTTTGATGATGTTGAAGCATTGTGGAGGCATAAATTGAAGGTGGGGGATGCGTTAGGCTTTTTGACTTTGAAATGCATGTGGATTTCATATTAAATTAAATGCATGTGTTCGTTTTTATTGTTTTATGATGAATCTTTTGTGCATATTATGAAAAATGGTCTAAAATGATTCAATATGATTTATAATTCTTGAAAAATCAGAGTTCTCATCAGTTGGTTATTACTATTCGTATGATTAAAATGGAAATAGAGAAAACTCGCAATAGAGGAATTGCAAGATTTTGAAAAAATTAAGGATTTTATGAGTTTTTATGGTTCTTTTGGTGTTCACATGGGGTCATATGGAGTACAATGTCGGTTCTTGATTCATATAGCTTCTAGATGTTTGAAAATAAAAAAATAAATATTGAAAAAATCAAAAAAGAAAAAAAAAGATTTTACACATGGAAAAAGTACAAAAAATTACGAATGTGTCCATGAATGTATGGTGGGGCTAGGGCATGAGGTTTAGCCTTAGTTTATTCACATTCTTTATGTTACAGTATGTATTTATTAATTTTTACATATGAAAAACATATAAAAAGTACTCTTTACACCTACTGACAAATGCAAAATCATAAATAGTAGAGGAAAAGAATTGTAGAAAGTTGAATATCATGTGGAATGCTGATTTTATGCATATCTTGACATATAGGCATCGTTCATTTTAAGTTTAAAAAGGACAGTAGTACGAATTACTTTAGTGCTGTCTTAGCAACAACACATTATGTTAGAGTGAAATCACGAAAATAATTGTTTACACACATTCACATTGTTTGATCTAGAAGTTTACTTGTTTATGCACTTAAAGGTATTCACTTTGCACCCACATACATGGTATCATGAGAATTATCTCCTGGATGCATAGCACTTGTTTGCACATATTTGATCCATGTTGAGTGTGAGATTCCCCAAGCCATAGGTTTAGATGACCGCTTTCTTTGGGGGATGATTTGGTAAGGATTGAATTATTGGAACAAATATTAAAAGAGATGACTATGTTGCGTATGTGCTTTATGTTGAAATGACGCATCTTGGGGCTAATCCCTAGGGTGTAGGAGAGCCATAGTGGGGCCACAACGATAAGCTGGGGAGTGCTCCCTGTGTATGTGATACGAGGTGTATATCACTGTTATGTTTGGGTACTCCAATTGCTTGGAGTTGGGAAGGGCAATACGTTGGACTACAATTTAGAAATAGTACCTACAAATGCATTCTTTGGTTAAATCAGTTCATAGTGTCTATATGCTCCTGGCCGCAAGGCTGTGGGATTGTTTAGGTGGGTTTAGGAGGTTTGCAACTAGAGCCCTAAGTGGGGCCCATGTTTGGTCCCAATAGGCAGTGAGTTTTCCTAGAGCCACTAATAAGTGGTGGTTTCCGAATCTTGGTTGATTAGGGACTAGTCAGTCAATTTATGCTAAAGAGCACTGATATTAACCCATTATTTCTCGATAAACACCGTCAAGCCTAGATTCAAAAACAAGAAAGAGCTGAAAGGGCTAGATAGCGAGCCGAAATCTTTAGGAGGTATTCCCTTCAACCTAGCGCTCAATACCCCTATGAGGGAGAGGTCTTAGTGAGCCTAATGGCACAAATAGTCTATTAGGAGGAGGAGGAAGCTCTAGTGCACCCCTTCTCTCAGTAAGTCAGTCCACTTCAAGTGGAGTCGTAATCGTACCATCGCAAAATCCTACAACAAATCCGATTGTCGTTATGACACAACCTATTTCCATTCATGCAGGAATGACATATTTGCTAGGTTTAGAGTTCTCCCTACCCATCTCCAATGGGTTGGCAGAGGAGGATGAAGAGCTTCACATAAGTGAGTTTTGAAAACTCATGTTTAACTATTGAATTCAAGATGAGGGACATCTAATGATGTTATTTAATATGACTATGAAAGGGAGAGTTGCAATGTGCTATCATGACTTGGAAGTGGGTACCATAACCACGATCGATCTATTCTTTGTAGCCTTTCAAAGAGAATTTGCCCTAAAAGAGGTGGTCATTATTGGCTATGTGTGCTAAATGTGACATATCAAGAGCCCCATGAAAATGCCCAAGCATATGCCAAGAAGATGAAAGAGGTCTTTCGCAAGTTGCAAGCATATCAAGAGCCCCATGAAAATGCCCAAACATATGCCAAGAAGATGAAAATGCCCAAGCATATGCCAAGAAGATGAAAGAGGTCTTTTGCAAGTTGCAAGCCTCTATTCCTATTCCACTTGTTGCCCAATTGCAACACTTCTTGCATGGATTGGACTTTAATATCCAAGTGGAGTTGAGTAGTGTCCCTTTAGCGGATATAGATACTGCTATAACCCGAGTAGAGGAAGTAGAGTCCTGCTTACAAGTGGCCTACACGTCGAGGGAAAATTTAAAATTGAGCGTTAGTCCTGGAAATAATTTGGGATTGGTTAATGGAGATCAAGGTGTGACCAATGCCCCTATGACCAACCCGAATGATAGAGGAAGCATGATGCAAAATGTGCCTTTGTTGCCAGCTTCTCCAAATGTCATTAAGACAATTGTGAGCCAAAGAGCTCCTTTTGCAAACCAAGGGTCCATGCAAGTTGCAGATCCTTTATAAGTTGTGGAACCTAGTGAAAAGCTAGCTCCTGAAGCCATTGGTTATGAGTCCTTTGCATCAAATATTGTAGAGGAGGTAAAAGATATGATGAAACACTTGGTTTATAGCACTATATAGATACTGTTATAACCCGAGTAGAGGAAGTAGAGTCCTGCTTATAAGTGGCATACACATCGAGGGAAAATTTAAATTCGAGCACTTAAGTTTAGAAATAATTTGGGATTGGTCAATGGAGATCAAGGTGCGATCAATACCCTTGTGACCAACCCGAATGATAGAGGAAACATGATGCAAAATGTGCCTTTTTTGCCAGCTCCTCCAAATGTCATTAAGACAACTGTGAGCCAAAGAGCTCCTTTTGCAAACCAAGGGTTCATGTAGGTTGTGGCTCCTTTATAAGTTGTGGAACCTAGTGAGAGGCTAGCTCTTGAAGCCATTGGTTATGAGTCCTTTGCATCAAATATTGTAGAGGAGGTAAAGATATGATGATAACACTATATGGATATGATAACTAGCAATACCGCCAGATCACCGTAGATGTTAATTTCTTAAAGCGTCAACAAAATCTGATGGGTACCCATCATGATCCAGTTGTAAGTGGTGTGGTGGGAAGCATTTCCCTCGTAATTGTCCTACTGCTAAATATGATATATGTGGAAAGTCTAGTCATTTAGCCACTATATATTGGAGTAAGGTTAGTTTTCTCTAGCAAGGTAGTCAATAACCTAGGCCCGTGAATCATCGTGCAAATAGGTTTGGTAGGTTCTTGGCGACGAGTCAAACTTGATGCCTTGTCTTCCTAGGGGTGACATTTAGCTGAAAAAATAAAAAAGAATGGTTGGAGCAAAAATAAAAGTGAGCAAAATAAAATTATTTAGTGTCGCCTTGCGGGAGCTTGGTAGGTTCTTGGGTACTAAAAAAAGACATGATATTAATGTCTTGTTCTCCTTAGGTCACAATACACTCAGCTCCCTCCTTTTTACATGCCCGAGTATCAAGTCCTCACGTTAAAAAAAAGGGGTGATAAATCAAAAGGATCTGAAAATAAAAGACCAGGCTATAGGAGTCCTTGCCTAGTAGGAGTTCTTGATCCAGTTGTCCCAGGTTAGGTAGGCAGGTCAAACTACCACTTAGGATGACTCCTTTGATGGTTCTCTTTAGCTGGTCTGTGTTGAAGCAGTTGGTTAGCAACTAGCTCTAGATCTCTGTCAGATTATACTTGACATATCCCATATGAATCTTCAAGCCTTGATTTTGTCGGGGGTAGAGGGTGAAAGCCGTGCTTGTGTTTTGTGGTGTATTCTCTTTGTAGTAGCTTGATGATCTTTCTAGTTTATTGGTGTGCAAATCAGTTCGTGGATTTTGATGGCCCCCTAAGAGTCCCCCAAATACGTGGACAAAATGACTATGTGTGAAGCCAGTGTATTAATTAAGGTTTTAGGATGGACAATTATGTTTTCTTTACTTCTAAATTACCCACATAAAAGTATCATTTCATTTATCTCCGTAGTCCAACTATCAGCCAATAATAACTTTCTTTGCTTATTTACTATCCTTTTATCATTACCATCTAACCTCTAAATTTGAATTATAGTTCATAGATCATAAGCTTCAATAAAATCAAGAATTAAATTAGAGAAAGAAATTATTTTAAAATTATTATTTCATCTATAATCTCTATTAATCCTTTAATATAAACCCTAATATCCACTAATTATCATTTCAGCCCTGAACCTCATTTTACAAAAGAAGTACCTACAAACGGAATCCATTCTTAATAAAAATCTAGGAGCATGTTCTACACAAAAATAAAATATAGTCTCTTTTTAATCTATCCATTAATTTCTTCATTATCAAGAGTTATTAAATTTCTATTATTACAGTCCATAAAATAAAAATATTTATAGAAATTATATCTGACCATAAATAATCAAACCCAATTAACCATACATTCATCATGATACATGTAGTTGATATACTAGTTTACAACCATAAATTTCTCCATTTCCTCTTAATATTCACTAATCATCACTAAAAAATACCCAAAAACTGCCATTTCCACACTTAAAAATTCAACAACTTAAATTCTAGACATCCATTTCACCTAAGATTTCATGATTGAATGCATTCCTATATAATTCAACTTTGTTTTTGGTTCTCATCCCTAATATTCAATTAATACTCTTAATTATCACTAATCAAGATAAAAAACAACCATTTTTAGCACTAATATGCATATATCCTTCATTAAACTCATTTTCAGGTTATGAGATTTCATTTGTAGGTCCTTCTTAATGTTTTCTTACTCTATTTTTACTCATATTTCATTAACATCATGCAGAATTCTCACTTTTCAATAATTAAGATAAATAAATGTAGTTTTAACCCTAATTTCAGTCATTCATTTATCATTTTAATGCATCTAATATAAGAACTTTGTTTCTTTTGTTCGATTTCACATTCAACAATTAGAAACTGAATGCATATGATCATAAAACATCAATTCTTTCCATTTCTTGATCTAATTTCAATGAAAATCAACATACTTGATTAACAAAGTAATTAGAGTTATTCCACTGTATTCGAGAGTGCTGCTGCTTGCTCCTCCACTCCCTTCACTTCTAGAAATTAGCAAAATTCTTAATCTTCCACTCCTCTCACTAATATTCACTAATCCTCTCTAAATCTTGTAGAAATTCTCTCTCTCAATACCCAAGAATGGTGGCCGAGAATGGAATGAGGCTGAAGGAGATGCAAGAGGGGATCAAATGCAGCCTTTCATTGCTGAAAATGAGGCAAAGAAATCACGGAAATCAGCAACATCCTCTTGCATGATGGCACCCATTTTTTGTGTGTCTTCTCTCTTCCTTCAACCTCTCTCTTCACAAGACACTCTCTACATAACTTCTTGATCAACCTCCTTTCAAAAATTGACCATTTCCCACTTGAACCGGTTTCTTTTGGCATCTCTTCACATCTCTAGACCTAATTTATCCCCCGCCCACAACTTCTTAACCTGAAATTTGTGTATGCATGCTAAATTATACCCGTCCTTCTACCCATCTCCAACTTGTCTACTCTTTCCACTTAAAAATTTTTCGCATCTACCTTCTACCACTTAATATTTTTCCGTTCCCTAAAATTTCCACTAAAAAATATCCTAACTCTCAACTTCTAAATCCTCCCCCAGCACTGCTCAAATACAACTTTACATCCCTATTTTTAATTAAAATTTATGAGAAATATTACATGATACAGAGCCAAAACTCTTCAATTTTGCCAAAAAATAGTGTAGAAATTGTATAGAATAAAGAGTTATCATTCCTCCCTCACTAGCTTCAGTGAGCTCATGCGAACTACTCTAGTCTTCAATAACAACGTCAGCAACAATAGCTCATGGGATAAAATAAGTACTCTCTCCCTCCAAGCCGCGAGCGTCCCCGCGAGCACAGCTACAACAAGAATCATGAACATTTGCAACCACTAACACTGCTACTACAAACGGTACAAAACAAACATAAAAGACCAGTAGACAATGAAAAGAGAATAAAATATGCATGTTAAAGATATAAAAAATGACAAATAATGGGACCATCCCCCTCTAACTCATGTATCTCATTAAAGTGCATAACTGAGCTGCTGCATCCGAAACATATACCAAACCAACTAAGAAGCAGGCTAGAGTTGCTAAGCAATAATAATCCCTCGAGACACTACTTTCCAACTAAAAATATGGCTTCAGAAATAGCCTTGCGGATAAGGTCCTTACGGATAAGGTCTAGGCCTAACAAAGAACCCAAACAAAGCAAGCTAATACTACAACACCAAATAGGACTCCTATGGTTTAGTTGCTAACCCTCCATGATCTACTAGAACAACCAACCAATGGTCCCTAACTTCCAAATGTCCAAAGTGGTTGTTGTTTTTGTTGTTTGTTTTTAAAAGAATTTTGTTTTGTTTTTTTCTTCTTGAAGTCAAAAGAGTATATTGATTGTTTCTCCGTCCCAAAAGGTCCTACCCCAAAGAGATGCAAGACATCGGACGCATGGCACACCCATCAAAGAAATCCCTATAGCCTACCAAGACCGTAGAGGCGATGGTTATCTTCTTTTGGTGTTTTTTTGTTTTTGTGGACCCTACAGCCTTAGGGTATGTGTTTTGTCTTTTTTTTTTCTTGTTCTTTTCAGAAGAATAAATATATAGACTCTCCCAAACTTCCACTAATCAAATCAGAGGGTGTTTTTTTTTTCTAGTAATGATCAACTAGAAAACTAGGAATACATCATTCAATTGAATGGTCAAACAGTTCAGCTCAACAACTTCACTCGAGGAATCTAATCTAGCGCATAAATCTAGTCACTCTGGGTGGGCAAATGAAGCAAAGAGACTCATCAGCTCAACATCTCTCTTCCACACTACTCCTAGTTAAAATTTTGTGGAGAGAACCTTGTTACTCAGCTACCCCACATTGCTACAAAGCAATAAGGAAAGGGAACATACTCTAGTAGATTCCTAATTAGTTCACTGTATATTATAAAATTCACTAAGTTATTCACAAACATCACTCCCTTTATTAAAACACTATGAATACAAATGACCTGGTTTTGAATGGCCCTAGTCCTAAATTAATTAGTTCAAAACAAGAAATCATGCCAGTCAAAAGATGTAACTCCATAAAGCACTGTGTTGTTACAGAAGAAGAAGAATAAAGAAAAAGTAATGAAACCACCTGGCATAACAATCGAACAATGAAGCGCCAAAAGATAGCTAACATAAGTAGGTGGTGGTCTTCAAAGTGAAATACATACTCAAGCAACACAAAATTCTAGCACTAACCACTAACTTGTTAACAAATTAGCTCAATCAATAAATAAATAAAACCCATGCGTTTCAGACCAAGCACTTAGTCAAATAACCGAAACGTAAAATTGAAGCACTGAACGAATGTCCCCAACCATGCGTACAACTAACTATCTAACATCGTGAAGACTGACTAACCAAAAGTGTGCTAAGAATTAAAACCCGAGAAAACATCAGAAAGTATGATTTGTTCAAATGCAGATATTTTTAGTTTTTTTATTTTTATCAAAAGGAAAAAAAAAACACAAAAGACGCTAAGAAAACAACAACCCTAAATCAAAATCCTCAAACTCCCTAAGATCCTCTAATGCAAATAGTAACCCTAATCCAAAATCAATAACACTATCAAAATCAAACAAATCACCTAAACTACCATCTATAGGATGCTCATGAATGGCCTCTAATATAGGAACATCAGAGATCATAGAATCACTGTCAAGCGCATCACTAGAAATCTCCAATATGTCATGGTATGGAACTGAGGCATCATCATCATAGTAAGGCATAAGTGCCACTGGTAAAGCATCTAACAAATGCCCCTTAGTTGCATCCATATACCAACAAATATAATCCCAACATGGACATGGAACACTAGTTTGCAGATCATGGTAAGATGGAGTAAGGTGGTAGACAATAGATCGATATATCGAGCAAATTCCAGCTGCTCTCTACCCACCCTGGATTGATGTGCGCCATGCTCAGGAGAAAATACACTAGTAAAATCATGATGCTGGTAAGTATAACCTATCATATCCTGCATGGCAGTGGTACCATAGCATCGAAAATATGTGCGACACTGCCAACACAATAACTGAGCGCGCAAAAACAGATGCCTTTGACAAGACCTACAACCAAATGGCAGATGATACTGCAAGCAAAAAACAACTACAAAAGATGTACCACAATAGGCCTCACCTCGCAGAGCATATAAGAACCTATCATGTGTCTGAAATCGTGGAATACTATAAGGACCTGCATGAGTAGTGTCAGGACTATCATCATCAAGACGAGGACACTGAGCATCCATCCATAAAATCTCCATACCTGTATGCCGTAAAAAATTATGTCCCCCACCCAAACAAAACAAAACAAAACAAAACAAAATAAGCAAGAAAGCAATTTAAGAAACCATCCACCCATACTCAAATGATGCAACTAAGTCGGAAAATGTTTCAAATGAAGACCATTAACACGAAAAGGTGCATGAACTGCCTTTAAATCTTGAATATCCACTGAACCATTATCATACACTTCTTTGACTTGAAAGGGACCTAACCATCGTATATGAAGTTTCCCTGGAAATTTATAATAATGACTATCATACAATAGAACTAAATCATTCTGCTCAAAATCCTTAAGCTTTAAACATCTATCATGCCAGGATTTCCTTAGTTTATAACGGGCTTCAATACATTGTAAAGCGAACATACGATCCTCAACCAATTTAACTAACTTGCATAGACAGGTAGTACGCTCACCAAGATGATTAGACAATGCCACATGTAAGGTAGGAACTTCCAATTTGATAGGAAATATAACTTCAGTCATGTAAACCAAACTAAAAAGTGTGTTATTAGTTGTGACTTTATAAGAGTCTGATATGCCTAGAGTGCTTCTAGTAAGCGCTCATTCCAATCCCGTCTATTGTCAGCGCGACCATTTTGGTTAAAATTGCCATCACAACACAATTGGTAACCTCTACAGCACTATTAGCATGTGCATAATACATGGTAGACTTACGATGCTTAATCTTATAAAGATCCATCAATTCCAAAATTAAATTATTCAAAAAATGAGATCCACGATCACTGACTAATTCTAGTGGGCAGCCAAAATGAGTAATAATGTTCTCATAAAGAAAGAGAGCAACATCCTTGCCTCGATCAGTTTTGAGTGCTTTTGCCTCCACCCATTTGGTGAATAGTCTGTACACACCAAAATATAATGATTAGAACGATATTGTGTAGGTGGATCAATGGGACCAACAAAATCTATACCCCATTTTTCTAAAGGTGCCAAGACCAATACATGAGTCAATGGCATGGCGGAGCGCTTATCGGTTGCCCAATACGTTGGCATTTATCACACTTACGACAATGTTCATATGCATCTTTGTATAAGGTAGGCCACCAATAACTAGCAAATAAGACATTCCATGCTGTCAGATCTCTTGCAAAATGATCCCCACAGGGTTCATCATGTAATGCAGTTAAAATTCATGGTACCTCATCTTAATGAACACACCTTTGATAAATCTCCTCATGAGGAAAATATTTATATAAATAACCTAACATTAAAACATAGGAGCATGACTACAACAAAATACGATGATGTTCATGCTTAGCTGATGTTGGTGGATACTTAGCCGTACTAAGAAAATTATCAATATCAGCATACTAAGGTAATGTAGTAGAGATGTCAAATAATTGAGTATAAGGAAAGTCATCATCTACACCTTTCTCTGTATCATCCGTAATTAATCGAGACATATGGTATGCAAGAACATGGGATCGGCCTGCACGAGTAATAACTTCAAAATCAAATTCTTGAAAAAGCAACATCCACCGAGTAACTCGACCACTAAGCTTGGGTTTATTCAATAAGTATTTTAGTGCCTCATGTTCCACATAAAAAATAAACTTATTGCCCAATAAATAATGCCTAAACTTGATAATAGCAAACACCATCGATAGACACTCTTTCTCAATTATGGTACCAAAATTTCATCTAGCTCCTCAACCTCAAGCTGAATTTCAGCAGACATATCCTTAGGCACATCACCATGAAAAAGCCTCAACAAACTGACATGAAAGGCATTATGTATCTGCCAATATGGAGGTAATTTCAGCCGATATGCCACATCCCTGATCTTCTCCAACACTTGGAAGGGCCCATAGTATCTCATACTCAACTTCGGATACAATCTTTCTCTTCCTTTTATCTTTTTCAGCCTTGCCTTTTCAAAATGCAGCAATACATAATCACCCTCTGCAAATTGCAAAGCGCATTTGTGTTGATCAGCTGCCCTCTTTTGCTTTTCTTGCGATCTCTAAAGTGCATATTTTATCTTTGCATAGGCTATATCCAAGTTTTCCACATAACGATCAGCCTCAAAGATCTCATCCTTAGTGGTCCTTCCACCAACCGAAGTTTTAATTTCTCAAATGCAGCTTGGCATACTGAATCCCAATCATAAGGTTGATTTTTCCTAAGTAAATCAGTCAAGGGAGAAGCCACCACTGCAAATGATTCAATAAAGTGCTGATAAAAATTTAATGACCCAGAAACCCACGTAATTGTTTCAAATTTTGGGATGTAGGTAAATCAACAATTTTCTGTACTTTAGCCATATCCATCGAAATACCATCACTTAAAACTATATGACCTAATAATATACCCCGTGGTACTTTAAAAACACACTTTTCTAGATTTAAGGAAAATCCTATACTTTCACAACGTTAGAATACCTCTTCCAACTGGTTAGCCATATTTTCATTCATTTCCATGCACACAGAAGTCATCCAAAAAGACTTCCATCGACTTAATTAGAAAATCTTGAAAAATTGCCATCATTGCTCTCTGAAAAGTAGTAGGTGCATTACAAAAACCAAATGGCATTACTTTATAGGCAAAAGTCCCCCATTCAGTGGTAAAAGTAGTTTTGGGTTGATCTTCAGGGTTAATAAAAAATTGATTATAACCACTAAACCCATCCATAAAAGAGTATAGCTGATGTCCTACCACTCTATCTAATAATTGATTGGAGAAAGGTAAAGGAAAACAATCCTTACGAGTGTGCTTATTCAATGCACGATAATCCACACAAATGCAAATTTTATTATAATCCTTTTTGGGAACAATGACTATAGGTGAAACCCAATCACTGTACGCAACATGATAGATAAAACCCACATCTAATAATTTAGAAATTTTAGTACGCTCCTTATTTGCATAGTTAGGATTTGTGCGCTGTTGATGCTGACGTATAGGTTTGACACCTGATTCAATATCAATATAATGTTGACACAATTCAGGTTTCATACTTTTCAAATCCGCGTAGCTCCAAGCAAACACATGTGCATATTTCTTAAGAACATTCTATAATTTCTCCAAAGTAGCACCTTGCAATTGACTACCCAATAAGAGAAACTTATTTGGTGCCACTTCAAAATGAGTTGTTTCAATTTCAAAATTGTGCACATAAGCTGTTTGAACCTTGTTAGGTTTAATGAGTGGTACCTCAATGGATTTCTTTGTAGATACATGACCTAATCTATTACTCACTCCCATAGGTTGTCCATCATTAGTATCAGATGATAAGTTCTGAGATGGAGGTTTAAAAGATGTTTGATACACAATTAGTGCTTTGGAAGACTCTTCCCATTGTGAAAACTCAGTAATCTCAACCATATAATGGTCTAATACATCGTGGTCCCCCATGGATAACTACCAATCCTTAGATCCATATTGTATACTTATATGCTTATTTTTATTTTTATCATGCAACTTCTGACGGTAACATTGTAAAATCTGATTATGATGTTCAAGACATTGTTGTTCTTGATAAGTCCACCTCCATTTCTTCCATTTCAACTTGACTATCAACAAATGAAGATTTTCATTTACTTCACCTTGTATGCGACAACCTAAATAATGAATAATCCTCTTAAGCTCAATAAAATTAGTTGGAGCCACTGGTTCATACCCTAAAAGAGGCGGTTCAATCCCATCGCCATAAATTGTGAAATCCATAACCTTTTCACTAGGATGAGGTAAAACCCTTTTTATACTATAGAAACCATTTACATGCGCAGAGGAACGCCCCACCGTCGATCATAAAGACATGCTTCTATCAAAGTAATTTACTCGACGGAGTTGATCATAAAGCCAAGGGACATTAGTAACCCCTTGCCCCCTATTAGTGGGTATCACAACTCTTTCATGTTTTAATATTGAATTCATTCCCCCTTTCAAGGCACTAATCACGATAGTCTTCATAGTTAGTTCATCCATTGATCGGCATTGTGCTTGCTCCAGGTTTTGCTTTTTTTGCAATATTTGCTCAGCAAAATTCTCGGTTTGAAACACAATATCTTCTAAATGATTCATTTCTTCATCATAATAAGACTGTAAGGATTGAACCAACTTCTTGTTTTTAAATGCCTCGCATTCTGCAATAGCTTTATCTATCTATAGTTGAGTAATTTTATTCAACAATGGTTGAACAAGGGCACTATCATCTGCAATTTCATTCTCATAATAAAATTTTATCATTCAGCATATCCATTGAATAAGATACCATTTCATGAGACACCTCAACTACTTGCTGGTGGGGGTCATCTTCCCATTTTTCCTCCCAATCAATCATTGTAGCATAACATGAAACAATTCTGCCATTCAAAGGATCATCCTTGTCTTCCTTGCGAGAGGAAGACTGAAAAGGTCTACAACTTCTACTATGAGATTCACGAACTTTTTGTCTCCAGTGATAGAAGTAAAGTTGTTGTATGGACAAAGGTATTTGACCAAACCCAAATGGAATCTTGTTTCTCAGGATGGGGGCCAAGGTCTCAGGCACAGTAGTACCCTCTATCAACATCCCATTGGTTTCCATTACTGGTAGTAGCTCTTCAATAATTGGCTCATCGCCTATCTCCTCTATTTCATCTTCAGATTCTTCTGCTTGTATCACAACTCGGGAATCATACCCAAAAAAGAAATCTTGAGAATGATCTTGCTCTCGTGTTTCATCAACAATTGAATTTGTACGCTCCCTCACTAAGCTTCCAACATTAAGAAGAGAACTTTCCCATTCATCTTCCATATTTTCCTCCTCCATAGAAACTGCCAATAAATTAGATAAAGCACTATCAGAAGTAGTCAACCAATTGGCAATATCACTATCCGTGTCATCTTTCGAAGAATAGTGCACGAAATATTCCCCCATTCCTAAAGGTTTCACAACATTCTTTTGATGTACCATATTAACTGTAGTATTGTCCCAATCTAATGAGGCTCGATGATGTAAATCTCTATATAACCACACATAATTTTTCTCAGTCTCTGAGCTCTCATTCAATTCCTTCTCAGTCATGGAGGCATCAGATCTATTTGTATCCGTGCTTTCCTCCATTGGTTCATGCAAAAATTCCCTAGCTACAACTCACAATTGTACCCGATCGTGCTTAGGTCTCCTATCATTAAAATACATCTATGCTAGCTCTGGTTCACATCGAGACTGCAACAACCAAGGTCTACCCAAAATAATCGGATAAGAAGTAGCTCCTTGAATAGGTCGCACAATGAAGAAATTAATACTAAACTCCAAACCAGCAATAATAGTTGGAATTTGACGTAAAAGACCTAAATGTGTGACCCTTCGTTGATCAGCTAAATGTAAAACAATACTGGTAATCTCCTTCTTATCGGTTAACCCTAACTTAAGCATTGTTTCCTCTGTTATCAGATTCACTGCTGTCCCACCATTCAACTGAGCTCTGAATATCATATGCTTCATCACTTCCATGTCTACAACTAGAGCCCCTAGATCCAAGAACAAATCCATAATCTTTATGGATTAAACAATTTTATCCACTTTAACAGTTTTCACGTTAGATGAAACAATAATAGAATTACCCCTTTTTTCCCTTCTTCGTACTAGTCTACGATAGATCTCCCTTCTACAAGTAGGAGAAATTTCTAGTAATTGTCTTAGATTAACCGCCAAATGTAAACTCTCCAACTCATCCCACACATCAAAGGATTTCCTTGATTCCTTATCGTCTTCTTCAACTGCCTTTGAAGCTCTCAATCTTTGAGGAAATGGAGCCACTCCCTCCTTAATCTTTGGGGAATTTAAAGGAATGGGTAAAACTTGCTAATCCTCCGAATTAGGTGGCGAATCGATCGCATCTTTCTCTACATCATGATCTTCTGCATGTCTTGGTAAAGATGTTTCTTGCTTTAAAGTTTCCATCATAGCGTTATTAGGCTATGTCAAACCCGAATCATTTTCTTGATCTAAGATAATCACCGGGTTTGATTTTGAATGAGTGATTGCTCCAATCATAACAATTGAATTAAAGGTAACATGTTTTTTATTAATTGGTTTACCCTCTAATTCTTCCACAATTTCTACCTAATTTGCAGCCGAATTAGTAATTCATTTACCCTTATCTTGATTCTTCGAAGAAGTACCTTCTCCTGAGCAATCCTTTTCGTAATGACCCTCCCAACCGCACTTGGCGCATAAGGGAATGTAGTCCTTTCGTTTCTGCTCATTTTGGGTAGAACCTAGCTACATGTCCATTTTTTCACATCTCCAACAAACCACACTTGTTCCTGCATTGTTATTATTCCTTCTAAAATTAGGATTTCTATAGGGTGGCGGTCGCCTCTCATTTCTAGAATACCCTCATTGTCCCTGATTCCTTGGCATTGGGGGTGCTCCTTGAGTAGGCATACCTCTCGGCATAAATGGCCTATTAGGAGGACCTATTGGATAAGTCACATATTGACTATCCATATAGTTATATTTTGTTTGCATTTTGACTGCTTATTGCCGTAAATGGGTCTGTTTAACCCAACATTGACCCTCCACATGATTATTTCTCAAACAATACACGTAAAAAATTTTTCTTGGTTGATCAGGCATCACTCTACTTGGCATAGAACATTTTGTTGCTAATGTCCAAAACCATGCCATTTCCCACACCAGGTATTAGACCTTGGAGGTGTGGAATTTCCTTGATGACTAGATACTTGAATTGAACTTGTTGCACTAGTGGGATGACTAACATCATAAACTCCCTTCACCTTGGGATTCACTTCTGCTAAAATCTCTTTCTTCATATCTGCCAAGGATTTAGCTATTAACTCAGCCACCTTAAACTCATCTAAACTTCATCTTGCAGGTGCAGTAAGTGTCAATGTGGGGGAGGATATATTGGGGGTACCATGTATGGATTTAGTCCTAAACATGGTATTGATGATGGTGTAACCCCTGCACTTGTCATATAAGTAGCATGATGAGCTACTAGAGCTCTTGCATATGGTGCACTAGTTGCCATAGAGGGCGACATACTTGAGGGAACTAATCCATACCTTGAAGTGTATACACAACCTCAATCCCGATAAAGTAGTTCAACTCACCAAGATCCTTGACTTTGAATTCAGCATGTAACATTGCTTTAATTTCAGCAATCCCATGATCATCATCTCCAATGATGATCAAATCATCGACATAAATCACCAGAAAAACATAACCATGCTCTATCTTCTTTGTAAATAGGTTGTGATTTGCATGACCTATCTAAAAATGAAGCTGCTGCAAATAAGTGCTTTTGTGAGCATTCCATGCTCTCAGTGCTTGTTTTAGCCCATACAAGGCCTTTTTCAACTTACACACATATGCCATATAGTCACAATGTACATAACCCTCAAGCTGCTCCATATACACCTCTTCAAGCAAGTCACCATTCAAGAATGAATTTTTGACATCCATCTACCATAATTTCTAGCCCTTAGAAGCTGCTAATGCAATAACTATTCTCATCATTGCCATCTTGGCAACCGGGCTGAAAGTCCCCTCATAATCTAGGCCATACTGCTGTGCATATCCCTTTGCAACCAACCAGGCTTTATATCTTTCCAATACGAGCCATCTGGCTTACATTTCACTTTATAAACCTATTTGTAGCCAATGGGTACTTTGCCTTTAGGTAAACGGACCAATTCCCATGTCTCATTTTCAGCCAATGCTCAGTATTCTTCATCCATGTTAGCACACCAATTCTCATCTGTAGCTTTCTCACTAAACTTCGTAGGCTCTTTGTAGCGTGACACTTTAGTCATATATGCATAGTGTTTGGCTGAATACCCACTGTATGTCAGCCTATCAATTGGTTTTTTGACCCTTTTAGACCTCCTCAACTATGGTGCACTTTGGGCTTTTGCCTCTCATGAGGCGGCACATACGTGCTTTGCCTCGCACCAGACATCATAACTGATGGTATGCCAAATTCACTATCAAGACTGTCACTGCTAGGTGACTCATATCCAGATGTAAGCTGGCTAGTCACATCATCAAACATCTTTTCTTTGCTTTTATCCAATCTCCCCCTCACTAAGATATCCGTGTCAGTGGATGTAGTAGTACAACTACAGAGTCATCTTGACAAGGACTAGCAGTAGATGAACCATCACTTGTTGATCCACTCATATACGTACTAGTTGAAGAAGGGGAATTTTTCAACATAAGGAGGGTTGGCTGGTCCATCAGAGACCATTGCATTCAGATTACCATACCATGAGGCCAGCTCATCAAAAATTACATTCCTACTAATCAGGGTTTCCCGACTAGATGAATCATAGCATTTGTAAGCCTTTGTCTCCTGTGCATAGCCAAGAAAAATACTTTTGACAACTTTTGGGTCTAACTTCTTCCTCTTTTCATCAGGCACATGTACGTAGGCAATGCAATCAAATACTTTTAGGTGACTAATGTCAGGCTTGTGTCCATACAGTTTCTCATACTGAGTTAAATCATGAACCCCAGTTATAGGTGTTCGGTTTAGCACATAAATTTCAATAACCACTACTTCAGCCCAATAAGCATTTGGTAAATTATTTTCATTAAGCATTGCCCTAGCAGCTTCCATAAGCACCCGATTTTTTCTCTCTGCCACACCATTTTGCTTAGGTGTGTAACTACATGTGAGCTACCTTTTTATGCCATATTTAGCAAGGTACCTATCAAAATCTTTGGATACATATTCTCCAGCTCCATAAGATCTCAAACCAACATGAGATATAATAGCCAAGTTCATTTTCAACATGCTTCTTAAAGTCCTTAAAGACATCAAGCACCTCATCCTTGTGCTTCAGAATATATAGCCATGTGTATCGACTGAAATCATCAATGAAGGATACATAATACCTAGCACCACTAAAAGACACATTATGGGCAGGATCCCATACATTCGAATGTATTAACTACAAAGGTTGAGAACTATTTCTAACATGTCTCATGGATGGGAATCTCACTTGTTTCCCAAACTAACAAGCAGAGCATATATGTCCAAGATCAGTGTACTTGAGCTTCGGCAAGCCAAATACAACCTCTTTTTGTTGCATATTTTTCAGCTTCTATACATTAACATGACCAATGCATTTGTGCTATATTTCTATATCTTGAACTACTCCATTATCGTGGGAAAACATGGCTTCCTTCAATTCCGGGATAGATGCATTCAAAGTAAACATTCTGCCATCCCTCTTGCCTTTAGCAATCAATTTACAACCATTGCCATATTCTTCAATAAAACAACCATCCCTATTAAATCTGACTTGCAGATTCTATTCTACTGCCATTTGTCCAATGGACAATAAATTCTTGGTAATAGAAGGTACATGTAGTACATCATGTAGGCTCTTCTTTCTGCCATCGGGCATGAGCAAGAGAACCACACTTGTATGCTGAATATCATGCTATGTATCATCACCGATACATGAAAATCCATGAGACCCAGCTACTAACTCATCAAACCATTCACCATGAGGAGTCATATGATTGGATGCTCCTGAGTCTATGTACCATTTCTCATCTTTTCCTTGCTTAGGCATATTCTTTGATACATGCTGCATAGCAAACAATCTATCTCCCTGGTCATCCTGAGTACCACTAGAATATGCATAATGTCCATGTTGCTTACCTTTTGCCCTCATATCGGCTTGCTTTTTTATGGCAATCCTTTGCAATATGCCTATAGCTTTTGCAATAATAGAGCCTAGCACATGCAAGAACACAAGCCTTCAAGAAGAATTAAGAGCCTTATTTAGCTATTGGGAGCATGACACTTTGATTCGCATGCTTATAATACACCAAACTTCTAAATCTACGAGTCCTAGCTTTTTACAAGTCAACCAAAAGAGGAAATTATTCCCATCCAAGAACTCATTGACATTGTAATGGAGCTAACAAAAGAAAAAATAAAGCAAGGATTAGTGGATAAGATGGCAAGAATAGGATTTCAAGTAGACAATGCCCAAGACATCCAAGAACCTATCCAAAACTTTAGAAATGTTATAGGGGTTGATATTAGCCATTTAACAAGGGAAGTTGCATTAGATAGGCTATTAACCCTACAAATCTAAGACAAATTGATAGTATTAAGATGTTGACCTTCAATTTTGGAGGAATGGGATCTCCTAGTGATTGTGCATTAGACCTAGGCCAATGATGGCTTCTTAAAGGGACTTACATAGCTAAAATATTGTTGACCGGACTAGAAAGAACTCTTGGAATGCAAGAGCAAGCCAAAATTACATTCATAACTAAAAGAATGGAGAAATACAAGATGGAAAATGATTTGTATAGCTTCATAGAATAGTGATCAATTTTGCAAGGCCAATGACCTCACATGTTACTCAAGAAGGGCACAAGCCTTTAGCTTGTGCTTAGGTAATCATGGGTAAACTTGGTTCACAAGCTTGGATGTTGTGAGAAGTTGCATTTCCCTAGCTTCATAATGCACTTTGCTAAAGCAAGTTAAAAAGATAATCTCATTGTTTGACTAATGAACATGGAGTAGGAAGAAGGAGAAAGTGTGAAAGAACATGTGGCTAAAGTGCAAAGCCTATACATAAGAATCCCACTTGTTGAAAGGACAAGCAAAAAAGCATTAATAAAAGTCTTCACAAAGAGCATCCAAGACGAGAAAGTCTACAAGGCCATAGTCAAAAACTCCAAAATTGATTAATCCGATATCAATGAGGTGCTCAAGAGGCAATTAGGATAGATGATCTCTTTAAAGAGAGAAGTTAAAATTGAAATGAAATAGGAATACAAGGCTCCACCTCAAGACACATCTAGTTCAAATTTACTATTGTACTTTTTACTTTTCACTTCATCATCACATACTAGTACTTAGTTACTATTTTCTGTTGTACTAACTTTTAGGGCAAGTTATGCAACTGTTCTAGAGGACTTTGAGTATCCTAGAGGGGCTCTACTCATGGTTACTCACTATGTATTATCAAGGGATGAAAGGCCTTTGGCAAGGTATAATTGTGTTTTATTAGTTAGTTTCAGTAGTTCATACTAGTTTGCTACATATTGGTGGGCTTGAGCCTTGATTGTCCCAATCATCCATTGGGCTATGCTAGGTTTTAAGGCTCAAATTAAACTTTAAACCTTAGTATTCATGTAGGCACTTAAATTATTACATATGAAAAAACCCTTGAGTGTTGTGTGAAGGGTGATTGTCCTGATTGTAACTCCTCACGTGCATCGTTTTGGATCTATCTTTCATATGTAATGGAAATCCTTCATCGTTTTGGGTCTATCTTTCATATGTAATGGAAATTCTTCAAGATGGCACCCTATTGGTGGGTGGCTTATGTCTCAACTTGAATTTTATCTCTATCTCTTAAAAATTAGATGTTTTTTCCTATTTTTTATAAATTACAACCCATCCTAGAATGGTGGTGTAGAATGTGTAAATATGACCATTTAGAAAAGGGTTCACACTATGCTTAGTCATGCCAGCCTATCTAATTGATTTTGGGTTGAGGAAGTGACTACTATAGTTTACTTGATTAATCAATTTTCATGTGCTACTCTTGGTGGTAGGGTTGTTGAGGAGGTATAGTCTAGTAAAACTCCCTCATATGCACACTCGCAAGTTTTTGGATGTGAGGCTTTCTACAATATTCCCAAAAACAAGCACAACAAGTTGAATCCGAAAAGTTTGTCAAAGTCTTTGGATGCTTTTTCCATATTCCCAAAGATAAGTACAACAAGTTGGATCTATAGTTCATCTTTTATATCAAGTACTCTACGAGGTTGAAGCTTAAGGACTCCTTGGCTTGGAATTACAACTTGTTCATAATCAAGGACATGCTTGGGATTAGGTACATAAGCTTTCAACAAGCCAACATGGAATACATTGTGAATTTTCAATGCTGTGGGAGTTGCAATTTGTATGCATTAGGTCCTAGACACTTAGGAACTTTATAGGGTCCACAATATCTTGGACTCAACTTCTTGAATTTTGATAGAGATCTTTTTGTTGGAAAAAAAGGGGAGAAAATCATGCCTCCTTTGAAGATTCACCCTTGTCTCCCTAGATTAGCATAGGCCTTTTGTTGATCCTTAGCTGCTTGAATGTATGGTTTGATGGCTTTAACTTGTTTGTCTATTTCCTCTAGCATCTTCTTAGAGGCTTCTACTCTCAAAGTAGGATCTAAAAAGCGGAGTGGAATTAGACAAGCTTGCCCATACAATACTTGGAGAGGGGTCATCTTAATGCTTTGATGATAGGACAAATTGTAGGCAAATTCTTGCATCCACTGCGTAGGTTCTCTCCAACAATATGCCCTAAGTATGTCTTCAATGACTTGATTAACTGACTTTGTTTAGCCCATAGTTTGGGAATGGTAAGTTATACAAAAAAAAATCTAGGTTACAATAGCTTCAAATAGGCTCTTCCAAAATGTAAAGTAAAGAGGGAATCTTGATAACTAATGATACTCTTGGGTAATACATAGAACCTAAAAATCTCCTTCACAAAGAGCCTTACAATATCTGAAGCCTTATAATTTGTTTTAATTGGGAGAAGATGAGAAAATTTGGTCAATATGTCCACAAGACCATAATGGAATTTGAATCCACCTTACATTGAAGGTAAGCCCACTATAAAATCCATGCTAATAAATTTCCATTTCATTTGAGGGATGTCAAGTGGTTGGAGCTTGCCAAGCATCTTGGCATGCTTAGCTTTTACCAACTAGGGTAGCTTAGATATTTGGTGGCACATTTGAGCACATCTCCCCTTAGCTTTTTTCAATGATAGCTATTCCTTATGGCATTGAGTGCCTTAGCATAGCCAGGGTGCCTTGAGAATGGAGAGTTGTGTGCTTCCCAAAGTATATTCTTTTAAGATCTTGACTTGATGGAATGCACAATATCATCTTAAAATAAACAAGTCATTCTTGAATGGGGAAGCCTTTATACCTAGGCTTTAACTTAAAATCTTGCTCCTTAGCTTAGAATTCCCTTAACTAAATCATGTCGTCAAGGGGAAATTTGATAGGCACATTACATAAGGAAACTAGCTACATATCATATGTCAACCAACACTTCTACGTACCACCCAAGCATTTAATAGAAAGCCAAATGTGACCCTAATGCCCATGATTAAAAACTGCAATCTATGAGCAAGTCCAAGTCATCACCTCTATCGAAAGAAAACTATTCAACTTTAATAAAAACCTAAAGAACAAATCCCAAAAAAGGCCACAACACCTTCAAGACACTTAACTATTGCATTGTAATTCAACTTGGCAAAAAAGAAACCTAAGAAGTCCTCTCTTCTCACTCTTATGGGTATGCAAATCCCTCCTCAAGGTACAATAGTATTCTTAGGGATGTCACTATCTTTGGAGTCTAAATTGCACCATGCCCAAAAAATCACTCACAAACCACAACCAAAAGTAATATAAAAACATCCAACACACAAACACAATCAGAAATGGGAACCACAATAGTAGTAGGCTTGCACAACTAGTAAAGATATGAGCCTTGAACTTAAAGAAAAGGGGAAGAAGCATGATCAACACCCACTATCAAAGCATGTTGTTAAGACCAATTTTAGACCATTTAAGCTCTTAATAAGACGCCAAAAAGACCAAGTCCCAAAGCCTATTATAAATTGAAGGACTCTAGTTCTCCCTCTACCTCTACCAATAAATAACATATGCCTACTCCCAATGATCTTAGGGATGTTGCTATCTTTGGATTCCAAAATGCACCATGCTTAACAAATCACTCACAAGCCATAACCACAAGTAATAAGAAAATCTCCAACACACAAACACCATTAGAAATGGCAACCATGGTAGTAGTAGCCCTATACCACTACTCAAAGTATGAGCCTTTGTTGATAAATATGGCATATCCTAAGTCATATCCTATGGTTGTATGTATCTAAAGTAGAAGCATATGTAAAGTGTCCCTAAGTTGAGGGTATCTATCAATAGAGGATACCACTTGTAGTAGACTCTAAGAATGGAAGAAGTATAATGAAGGAGAAGATAGTAGGTAGTTCCTGACCATCACTACTTGCTCCATCCTGGTCTTCCTCTACTCGTAGTTTGTCAATTGGTATCAGAGCCAAAGTATCCAGCTTCTGTGCTCCACGTTTCTCTAGTATGTTCACCTTTGGCTTGATTGGATTCATAAACGTTAGAGATTTGAGCATATCCTTTGTGTGCATAAGCCATGCGATCACCAAAGCCGCAGAAAACTCTTTTGACTTATCCGTACATATTGACAGCTCCTGCAAGCATTTTGCCCTCATTATTGTCTCTGTCATGAGAATCTCACATTGATCCACTATAAGGTCCTTGAAGGAATGCCAGTCTGAATAAGCAAAAACCAATTTTTTCAAGTGGTATGTTGCAGCCTCTCGCCATATCCTGCACATTGTTGATGCAAAGACAACATCACGATTAGAGGCCACATGAGACAGGATTATTCCCACTACATCCACAATAAGTGACTCCATAGGCATCTAATTTGGAAGAGGAGGAGCGCACAACTGCGTCATCGGTGACCTCCCTAATGATGATGAATAAGAAGGGCACGTGGCAGTTGGGTTCAGGGCCAGTAGTAGGCATGTAGGCCTATGTTGGCAATTGGTTGAATAAGAAGTTTCTCTCCCTCTCTTTGTATTTGTCTCGGCCTTTAGGAACAAGCCAACATGTGCAAGAGAGGATATAGATGGGGTGGAGGCTCTAAAGTCTGCCCAACCTCAAAGACACATCAAATAGAGTATGTCAGGCACAAGTGCTGACAGTTTTAAGCACAAAGACTGAGAATGCCACCGGATCCACATTCAATGCAGGCATTTTTATCCAACATAGACAAGTGCGCTTTGAAGATTGAGTAACGACCAAGTGTGACCCGCTCGCCAGGGAATAATATTAGTGTGATGAAGTTCCTTCAGGTCCACGACTCTGAGCCGTGGCAGACTGGCTTAGAGCTTCAAGCTAGAGATGGTGAAGCAGATCTGATGAGGGGGTAAAACCACCTGACCTTTCTAGTGCCCGTTAAATGTGTTGAAGGTGAGACATGCACCAGGAGGAGCTATTTCTATGAAACTTATGGGAGGAGCTTGATATGTACTTCCAGCTTGGCACAAAAAAAAAAACTACAAAAAATTTGCAGGAAAAATGGTCAATTTTAGACTCGTGTTTTGATGCACTTTGGGTCATACAGACATTGGTTGGGATCCAAATTGGATGTTTCTTGTTGGGAATTGAATGTACGACATGTTGGCGTCATGGATGGATGCATATGATAGTTTTTGGACACATTTATGATAGTCATATTGCTTGAAGCTATTTTTACATGCATTTTTGGGCCATTTTTATGCTTTTTGGTCTCGGATTGGACCCTTGATGTTACGGATTGGGGCATGCTGTTGAATACCATTTGTGGACAGTTTGTATTGCTGGTTTTTCTGAATTTGCAGCAGCCATAATGTCTGACACGGCACAGATCACTCAGATTGTAGGAGACAAATTGACCAAAGACAACTATAGTGTTTGGTCTTACAAGATGGATAAATTTTTGATGGGTAGAGGTCTATGGGACTTCATAAGAGGTGATGATGAATGTCTAGAAGTGCTTGAACATCCAACTGAAGAGCAAAAGAAAGCATACAAGAATTTGATAGGGAAGAACATGAAGGTTTTGCATTAGATCTCCATATGTATTTCAGAAGCCTTGATTCCTCATATCAAAAAGGCAAGTACTTGTAAGGAGGCATGGAAAATCATAGAAAAAATGTAAGGAACATGTACAGAGGCTCATAAGATACAACTCAAGCAGAGATTACATGGTGCATGGAGAGGCAATCGTAGTATCAGTGACTATGTGGCAGAAATCAATCAAATTGTAAAAAACCTTACATCCATTAATGCATATGTTGATGATGATGATTAGTGTCAGTGACACTAAATGGACTTGGACCAACTTTCAAATCTTTGGATACCTCTATTTTAGTTAGAGGAGGCTCTATGCCTAAGATTGAATGAATCTAGTAGTGGCAAAATTGCAGGTTGAGACAGTGTTTTCTATCACTAGAGAGGTCATGGTAGCTCATCTAGAGCTAAAGTCTCTTCACTTGGTCGTGGTAATTATGGTTTTTCTCATGGAAGAGGTAACTTTGGCTGTGGTGACTCCATGCATAGAGGCAAGGGGAGATCTTTTCCTAGAGGTAGAGGGCAGTCTACTCCTTCACAGAGAGATGGAACTTGTCATTATTGTGGGCAGTTTGGTCATTTTGAGAGGGATTGTTATCATAAATAGAATGCCATGTCTAGGGGTCATGGAAGGACCCAATATGGCCATTATGTAGGCACTTATGGTGATACAGGTTATGGACCTAGAGGTCACCTATTTGCTATGGAGCATGTGCTTGGGAGCATGACTCACTCTCTTCATGAGAATGATTGGTTTTTGGATTCAGGAGCTACAAATCACATGACTCATCATGTTGAGTGGTTTGATAGCAAGGAGCAGATGCAGAATGAGGAATATGTTGCCACTAATGATGATACTTTACATAAAATTACTCATATTGGTAGTGTGCCACTTGTTACTAAAGATGGGATTGAGAATAAGATTGGTGATGTACTTTATGTGTCCACAATAATTAAGAAATTAGCATCAATTGGTCAAACGACAGATCAAGGATTGCAGGTGAGATTCAATAAGTTTGGATGTTTCATTGAGGAGCTCCATAATGGAAGACCTGGTAGGGTGATTGCTCATGGTAGAAAGAAAAGGGAGATTATTTGCTTTGGATGTAGGTACTCCAGTGATTCAAAACTCTATGTATGTTGAGAGAGGACATGGGCAAGATAAGGATGTGGAATTATGGCATAGAAGGATTGATCATGTCAATTCGCAAAGATTGAAGCAAATGCACAAGATAGATAGTCCGTGGTCTACCACATTTTGGATATGTGAATTTTGATCATGTATGTGAGTCTTGTCAATTTGGCAAGCAATCCAAATTGCCATTTCCAAAGAGGGGGAGGAGAATAAGCAGCTATCCTTTGGAAATGGTACACTTAGATATTTGGGGCCCATGTTAGAATGTTTCCACAAGTGGAAAATGTAGATTCTATATCACCTTCATTGATGATTTTAGTAGAATTACTTGGGTGTACTTTATGCAGCATAGAAGTGAAGCATTTGAAAAGTTTTTGGAATTTAAATCTATGGCTGAAAATTAGTTTGGATGCTACATAAAATGTTTGAGGTTAGATAATGGTGGAGAGTACATGTCATATGAGTTTTGTGACTTCTTGAGAGATCATGGTATCGAAAGGAAATTGACATGCAGGTACACACCTCAGCAAAACAGTGTGGATGAAAGGAAGAATCAGATTATTGCATAGGTTGCAAGGGCAATGATAAACCAAATGAACATGCCATTGTCATATTGGGCAAAAGTAGTGCATACTGCAGTTCACATTATGAATAGAACACCTACAACCTTGACTCATAATATGTCACCATATGAGAAAATGTATGGAAGGATACCCACTGTTGCATATTTTAGAGTCTTTGGATGTGTTTGTTATGTTCATGTTCCGGATGATTTGAGAAAGAAGATGGAACCAAAGGTTGTAAAATGAATTTTCCTTGGATATATTGATGAGAAGAAGGGATACAAATGCTATGATCCAGTGAGTAAGGAAGTATACATAAGCAGGGATGTCTGATTCAATGAATATGAATCATGGTACAAGCCCAAAATTGCAGTGGATGTTGATTCCTATGAAAGCAATGATGATGATGGCTATGGAAGGAAAATTTCAGCAAACAACAAGGCTGAAAATCAGCATGTGGAAGATGCTTTAGGACCTCAAGAGAATGTGGAAAGCAATGGCAGTTACAGTCCATGGAGTGGTAGATTGAGAAGTGCACAAAGGAGTGCGGAAGTTGCAAAAGGAAAGAGACCTATGGCTGAAATTTTAGAAGATGAATGTATAGATGATGAGTATGGCATTCCACATGTTAAAACACCTGGCACTAGAAGTGCAGGAAAGTATGTTCCACCACACGCTAGATCAGTTGAGACACATGGTAGTGCACCTAAATTGAGAAGGTCAAAAAGGGTAAGGTATCCAGTTTTGATAGATTGACTTATAATGGGTTCATGAAGATGCATTATGCATACATGGTTTCTTATGTACAACATGTGGAGCCTACTTGCTTTGAAGAAGCAGTAGAGAGCAAAGAGTGGAGACGAGCAATGGATGAAGAGATGGATGCACTAAGGAAAAACAAGACTTGGGATTTGGTGAAATTACCTCATGGTAAGAAATCCATTGGATGTAAATGGGTTTATAAGGTCAAATGTAAGTCGGATGGTTCCCTTGAGAGGTATAAAGCAAGGTTGGTTGCAAAAGGATATGCACAAAATTATGGTTTGGACTATGAAAAAACATTCAGTCTAGTAGCTAAAATGATGACAATGAGATCGATGATTGCCTTGGCTTCTATCTATGGTTGGAAGCTTTATCAAATGGATGTAAAAAATGCATTTTTGAATGGTAATTTAGAAGAGGAAGTGTAAATGGATCAACCAGAGGGATATATAGATTCAAAATACCCACATTATGTATGTAGGTTGAAGAGGCTCTATATGGATTGAAGCAAGCACCAAGAGCATGGTGTGATAGAATCAGCAAATTCTTATGCAATATGGGATTTCATAAGAGCAAAGCTAAGTATTCACTTTATGTGAGGCATACAGAAGATGGTATGGTTGTTGTTGTCATCTATGTTGATGATCTCATTATTACAGGTACACTTGAGAAGAAGATTGCTAAAGTCTAGCATGGGTTACATAAAGAGTTTGATAATAAAGGACCCTGATTTGTTGAGATAGTTTTTGGGTATTGAGGTTATTGACACACCTCATGGTATATGGCTGATACAAAGGCAATATGCATTGGAGATGTTGGAAAAATATGGCATGACAGGATGCAAACCCATTGATACACCATTGGATCAAAATGCTAAGTTGATGGATGATGGATCTTATGTTGAGGATGTCACTATGTTCAGAAAGATGGTTGGTAGTCTTATCTACTTGACCATTACAAGACCAGACTTGAGTTATGTTGTTGGATTGATAAGTTAGTTTATGCAAAAACCATGCAAATCACATTTGGATGTAGTGAGAAGAGTTCTTAGGTATGTGAAGAAGACAATTGGTTATGGCTTGTTTTATGGAAAAGGAATCAAGCCTTGTTTGGATACTCAGATGCAGAATGGGCATGCAGCTCTATGGATAGAAGATCTACTAGTGGCTACGCATTCTCATTTGGTTCAGCCATGGTAAGTTGGAGTAGTAAGAAGCAACCTATAGTTGCTCTATCAAGCACTGAAGCAGAGTATAGAGGCATTGCATTGGCAACATGTGAGCAGACATGGCTAAGATTGATCTTATATGACATGGGGATAGAGATTGATGGTGGAGTCATTATGTATTGTGACAATGTTAGTAGCATTATGTTGGCAAAGAACCCAGTTTACCATGCAAGGACACAACACATAGAAGTGCACTATCACTTCATTAGATAAAAAGTCATTGATGGAGAGATTGACTTGTGGTACTATACATGCATACATGATAGAAGAATCTAGTATGCTATTTTAAAACTAGTCACATCAATTGATTGGGCAATAGCTAGTGGGTAGAATTGTTGGTAAATATGGACTTTGAAAAAGTCTATGACTATGTATCATGGGACTTTATCATCCTTATATTAGAGGCAGCGGGCTTTTGAAGAAAATAAAGCCAACTTCTCAATGGTTAGATTGGTTGATTACATAAATTTCTAATTATATGAGAGTATGGCAAGTGTAGGATCAAAATAAATTTGAGCATGGTGTTTCAAATGATTTGATTAATTTCCTAAAGTCCCAATATCTATTGACAAGCCACAATAACTGCTTGCAATAAGCCTTTAATCTACTAAAGATTCAATTCCTAAATCAGAAAGATCTAAAAGCACATTTTCCAAAGCATGGGACTAACTTACTTTGCAAATCTTAGACTACGAAATTCTTCACTACCCCTTTATTCTATGTTTTCCACACAACAAAATTGGTAAACCTAAATCTTGCTAGAATCTTCATTGTTGAACTCTATAGGGAGACTCAAAATAATCATTCTACAATGGTGAAAGTAGACCTTAATCTCTGAGGTGAAGTCTCATCTAGCCATTCTTTCAAAGATGGACTATCCAATGAGTCCCATCTCCCTCAAGCTCAAGATGATTGGGGAACAACTCTCATCTAGCATCATAATGTAACTTCAATGGTCCCTTAGTAAATGTATATTTCTTCACAAATTCCTTTTAACTTATAAAAATCATAATTAAATTGTGAAAAATATTTTGGGATAGTCGAATATTGATTATCATAGTTTAAGCTATTACAAAGATATATAAATAAAAACACACATACAAACTTTATGGATAAGTGACCAAGTGTGAGAATAGGACCGAATTGCATATATTTGTTTGGGAAAATTGGGTATGTTATATTCTCTTTTCCTTAGAAAAATCAAGATATCCTAATCTCAAGAGAAACTTGGGGTTCTCTCTTGGGAGAATGGATTCCTCAATCCAAGTTGCATCTTCTTCTAGGAAGTCCTATTGGATTAGGTATTCCCATAAGGTACGATTTCTCAAAGTTTTCTCCATAATTTCAAGAATTCTCTTAGATTGGACTTCAGTAGGCTTAAGATTGAGAACATAATATCTCAACAAGCTTATATGATACATTGTGGATCTTGAGATGAGGAGGTAAGACTAGCTTGTATGCATGCCTTTCAAGGCATTTTATAATTGTGTATAGTCCACAATATGTGGAACTTAGCTAATTGAATTTCCTAAGAGGTAAGGAACTATTCTTGCGTTAGGAAGACCATATCACCTTCTTTAAATATTTGATTAGTCCTCTTTGGGCCTGTATAGGCCTTCTGTGGATCCTGTGATGCCTTTATATCTTGTCAGATTTCCTTGATCTATTGATGCCTGTCATCTAGCATCTTCTACCTCTATGATAGGGCTAGAGAAATTTAAAGGAGATAAGAACTCTTATTCAAATAATGCTTGGAATGGAGTCATCCCAATACTTTGTTGGAATGAAGCATTATAGGTGTATCCTACCAATGGGAGGCATTCAATCCACCTTTTTGGTTCCCTGTTGCAATAAGCTCTCAAAATATCATCCAAAACTTGGCTTACTCTTTCATTTTGTCCATCAATTCGTGGGTGATACGCTATGTTGAAACACAACTGAGTCCCGATGGCTTGAAAGAGACTAGTCTAGAATTTTGATGTAAAGAGAGTGTCATGATTGACAATCTTTTTTGTTAGTCTATGTATTCGAAATATCTCTTTGATGAAGATTCTAGCCATGTTAAAAGATTTATGGGTCAATTTTACTAGGATAACATGAGCCAACTTAGTAAGTATATCCATGGTCACCAAGAACGTTGCCTTGGGAGCTCATCTAATCATGCAAAGGATTAGTCATGTAACTACACTCCTCATCATCTCCTCTCCTCTTGTTAGCACTCATCGAAGGTGCCATATCCACTCGACTGTCCACCAACTGCGATAGAGAGAGAATAATAAGCCTTAGAGCTAACTATACTATATAGGTTTTCTATTTTGGTGTGCTAGTTGTTGATAACATTGAGATATATATATATATATATATATAGGAGAATAGAATAGGGAGAGAAGAGTAAAAAGGAGGAGGAAAGAAGGATAGAAGAAGGGAGAGTAGAGTAAGAAGGAGAAGGAAAGAAGAAGAAACAAGAGTAGATAGGGCGGGAGTAAGAGAAGAGAGAGGAGGAGGAGGATGTTAACCCCAAGTCCAGATGGCGGAGAAAGATGGCAGAGATATGAAAGAAAAAGCGGGAAAAAGATGAAAAAAGAACAAAGACATGCAGGCTGCCTCTAAAGCTAAGATGGGGCAAAAAGTGCAATTTTAAATGAAAGGCGTCTCAAAAAGCTCTAAAAACTCTTGTAAAAGAGTGCCAAGCTCCCTCCTGTGCCAATTGTAAAATATTAGATGGGTGTAGGCTAGAGACATAAGACTAGAAGAGGGAAATAGAGAAAGGACCTTGCCACAACGGATGATCATGTAAAAAAGGGATGGGTGCCCATGGGATTTTAGGGCTTGTATATCAAGTTCAAAAAGTGAATGGAAGCTCATTCTTTTGGTGTGTGGCTAACAAGAGTTCTCTTCTTCTTCTCTTCTTCTCTTCTCCTTGCTTGTGTGTGCTCTTGAGAGAGGGAGTGAGTGTGTCGAAGTGAGGGATCAAGAGTGTGAAGCTCTTCACCATCTCCTCTTCTCTTCTTCTCTTCTCTTTTCTCGCGCGTGCGGCTATGGTGGATGGAGCTTGGAGATGGAGGAGGCTTGAGGATGCTTGAGCCAACATCTAGGATCGTGGAGCCTCCGGCGTGTGCGAGAGAGGAGGAAACTCATTTTGGCATCAAGGTAAGCTTACTACACCTGTAGGATCGACGATGCGTCGGCTAGGTGAGAGATAGCCATTAGAGCTCGCTTGAAACGCTTAAAATAATAAGCGGTCCGTGGGGTCTTGACGATTGAGTGTGAGCTCCCTCTACATTTTTATTCCATTGTCGGGACCAACGGATTCAAACTTGAGCACTTGCGCACCTCATATTGAGCATCGAAGTAAAGGATTCATCCCCGAACCAGAGCTTGAGATAGGTAGGAAGTTGGGTTTTTTTATCTTTGAAGCAAGTAAGTATTTTGGGTTATTTTGTTTATTTGATGATTGGAAAACATGGAGAAATCACTTCAATTTTTTTCTTTCGATTCTTATTGCATTTAGCATAAGTTAGAATTAGGAAATTGAATCGAAAAAGGGTAGGGTTTACTGTTGCAAAACAAGGCAAAACAGCGCACAAATCATGCAAAAAATGGCAAAAAGATTGCTTGGGATGCTTAATGTCAGCAAATGAGTGATTGGGAGTATCCAAACCTTACACGGGAAGGGGTTTAAGAGCCAAGAGGCCAAGGGAGAGCTCATTTGCAACCCTTGCAGAGAGAGAGAGAGAGAGAGAGAGAGAGAGAGAGAGAGAATCGATTCGATCTTGTCACCGGAGAGCCTACCAATCGCTTCAGGTATATCAATCACTTCCCCTTGCATCCTAGTTGTGATCAGGAAGGTTGTGTGTGAAATGATTAGCTAAATCGTCAGTTTCGATCAAAATCGCCTCAGCGCTGCCTCATCGTACGCAACTCGGCCCGTCCAAGTGGTCGATTTCTAGGCCGAGTCACAGAATTGGCCCTCGGCCCTTTGTCTTTTGGTCAACTCGGCCCAAAACCCTACTCGGCCCGTCGAATGACATCACTTGGCCCTGGGCCAACCATCTCGCTCAGTGTCTGAGCGACCTAATTCGGCCCTCGGTCCATGCAAAACTCAGCCCTCAAACAAACCTGATTCGACCCTTGACCCATGTGCCTGGGCTGTCGGAGTAGACTCCCTCGGCTCATTCGAGTGACCCCGTCCGAGTGGACCTTCTTGGCCCGTGGGCCTTGGCCCATTCGTCACCCACTCGACCCCTACAATTTGAACAAGTTGGGCCGAGTGTGGACTTTTTCAACTTTTCCAGAAATTTGACCAGACCCAGCTAGAGCTCAGCTGCACAACCTTTCGCGAGTCCTTCTAACGCTCAAAACTCAATTCTGGCGCAAGGAATAGGCAAAATCATAAGGCACAGCCGCTTAGCAGCTTGCGTAGGTTGTCGCGAGACCTGAAGTCCTAGAGACAACCCGCTAAGCCATAAACCCTATGACCGGACCAAGAATGAGCAATGCAACATAGTAGGAAAACGCGAAACCCTGTCAAGACGGCCAAAGAATTGATCGACAAGCCTATCAGGGCCAAAATGAAGCGAGAGTGTGTAAGACACTTAGATATTGTTTGCCGTACTCACCTTGAATTTCCACACTTGAAGTACACATAAGGAAAACTGAAAGCCTGATTGAGCACAAGTGCACGGGAAGGAACACACACTGAGAGGAGATAAATTGAGGATTGTATTTAATAAGTCAAGGAACTCACTTAGATAAACAACTCAAAGAACCCACCAATAGGAGAAGACCCAAAGACATAGACAGACTATTGACACACGGAGTAGGACCAAGCAAGCGGCGCCAAAGTGGTGGATTTGACAAACTTACTTAACCTGATCGATAGCTTGGTGGAGCACGAGAACACGATGATGGTAGAAGAAAACCTAGACCATAGGCCAAACAAGGCACTCGACTTAGGGGTCTTCCCAGAGGCGATTCAGCAGAGCTGGTTAGTAGCTACGATGTGCATGCCTAGTATGAGCACTACGCAGAACAACAGATGCCATCATTGCAGACTTAGAAGAGGAGAGGAAGCTAGCCCACAAGGCACTGCAAAGCATAGTAGAGTACAACAGAGACCAGCAGGCTAGGAGCCAAAGGCAAAGCACAGAATTGTGCGAGGTATAGCGAGTGCTGAACCTAGCTGGTAGAAACTGAACTGATCACGAGAGAGCCATGGAAGGAGACTTAATGCTGAGCGAGCTTCTCATGAAGTGACTGCTAGACAACACAGCAGCAGAGCAAAGTGCCACAGCACTAGCGACATCACTGCTAGCAGGATTAGGAGCAAACCAAGGCTCCAAGAGCCAGTCCAAAATCCCAATCGTTGCAAAGAAGCTCGACAAGTACCAGCCCCATACAGTTTCGTAGAGCAATTCGAGCAAGTCTGGGAAGCCAACGGCCTCACCGACCTGACTCAACACTCTCAAGCGTTTGGGCTCTGCTTAGGTGACAAGGGTAGGACGGTATACGAGTTTAGATGCTGTAGAGCGAACCAAATTCAACGGCCTCAAGAATCTCTTCATCAAGAGATTTTCGGAGCCTGGATACTCCAACAATCTGCTAGTGCGACTGATGAATGTCAAGTAGAAGGAGAAGGAGGACATTTGCGATTACGTGACCCATGTGAGGAGTCTCTTCAAGAGAATCCCTATGGGTGAATTCTGTTGAGATTCAGACAATCACACCCACTGATAGCCTCTTTGTATGGAGCTTCAAGGCCAAGGATATGCAGGCTTACCTATCCCATATGCACAGTGGTGCCTATTGCAATTTACTACTTTCTTATAAAGCATTGAACTTGCTTCCTTTTCTAAATGCAATGATAGTACTCTTTTCCTTCCAGTAAAGTGTCAGTAAAGTGTCAGTGTCATTGTCCACACACAAGATTGTGTTTATGAGTTCAAGTCTCAATCTTGAAACCTAATTCACTCGTGTGGCAGTCAGTGTCTGAGTCATGTCTTCATGATTCCTCTCTTTACCTTCCGTCCTCCATAACTGTTGCTATGCTCTAGATCCATGATTTTTCACATGGTATCAAAGCTAGCTGAGCATGGCATAGCCCTTCTCTCTGCTCTTCCAGCTCTTCTAGTCCCTCTCCACCTCTGGTCAATTCATCTTCAGCTCATGGCTCTAATTTTTCTCTCCATTCTCATTTCCCGTGTGTCTGCCATAGCCAGCACCTACCTACCTTGCTTGGAGCTTTCATATCTCACTCCACAAGCCATATTTGAACCTGCTTCCTTCTAAAGATTTGTTCTTCTACTCGTGGCGCTCCCTCTTGGCACATTAGTTCATAATATTGACCTCCTTCCTACCCAGCATTGCACGAATTCTTGACAGCTGACAATAATTGCGCCTGTTTTGGATTTCATCTCTATGCGCCTGTTGCTCGACTAGATCTTGACGATTGCTATAGGGCTTTTGTAGAGCATTAGCTAAGCTTCATTTCTATAAAAAAAAAATTCAAAATGATCAACTATAGCTCTTGCAATTTGTAAAAAACTAGGGCCGCCTCAGAAACCCTAACTGTCAGTCATAGCCAAATTTCACCTAAGCTCAATTTTTCATCATTTTCTCTCTCCTGCCACCTGGAGCAACCCACTCCCACTCTGATCTGCTTCAAAACACAGGTCTCAACAAATTTGGGCTATCAAATCATTGAGGAGGGGAAGTGCTTTAAGATCCTTTGAAGTCTTGAAGAAATCAAACCTCTCACATCTCATCCTTCTCATTCTTCTTACCCTACTCAAGGTTCTGCCACCTTCAGTTTCCAGCAAGCAATTCAGCAAGCAAACCAAGGAGGGGAATAGAAGACCTATTTAGAATTTTCCAAGCATTTAGCTCCACAAGTATCTCTTGATACTAATCACTTAGTGCTTTTTGGCACTTGTGCTTATTAGCACACTCAAAGTCAACTCTTCTGCTCTGCTAAAATCTGAGAACTTTGGAGTTGATTTGTTGCTACTGATTTGTTGCTACTCCAGCTCTCCAGCATGGGAAAAGACTCACTGACAACTCAATTCAAAGGAGTTGGGTTTTACACCTGGCAGACCCGCATCAAGCTCATCCTAATGAAGAAGGGTCTCTGGGTCATCACAAATGGCAAATAGAAGAAGCCTTGAGATGCGGATCTTGCAACTACTTGGCAGAAGAATGATGACAAAGCACAGGCCATCATCA
Source organism: Lygodium microphyllum (assembly GCF_053477565.2). Lineage (NCBI taxonomy): Eukaryota > Viridiplantae > Streptophyta > Polypodiopsida > Schizaeales > Lygodiaceae > Lygodium > Lygodium microphyllum. Next base: position 69,523,509 of record NC_141153.1, read on the forward strand.
AATTGGAATTGGATGACAGCTACATCCATCATGTGGATGCTTGTGAAACTTCTAATGATACTTGGAAGAGATTAGATACTTTGTTTGGTGCACAATCAAAGTCATCTAAGTATGGATTACTGATTGAATTTGTATTGGTGTCCTACTAAAAATTTTGCATCCTGATTATGATAATGTATCAACCACTCTAATCAATATGCCTAATCCTAAATTGGTTGACATTAAGGCTTCCCTGCTTGAAGAAGAAAAGAAGATAAAGTCAAAGGGAGAACCAAGCATCTCTAAAGATGAACAAATGTTGTATGTTGGCAACAGGTACAAGGGCAAGAAGGAACCGCTCTTCTATGAATTCTACAAAAGAATCAGACACACGGAGAAATTTTGTCATGCCAAGAAGAGGTCTCAAAAGGCCTATCTTGTAGCTGTGAAAGAAAAAGAAGACCATGGACCAAAAGAAGAAGATGAAGATGAAGATGAAGACCACCAGGATCGGAAGGACAAATCTCACCAGTCCTTCTATTCTCATTACTCTGATAAACTGTCCTAAAAGCCTTGTATTTCCTAGCCCTAATACTTCTTGCCATAAGCTTTGAAAACTCCTCCTGTAACTTGGCATTACAGTCCCTGTACACTTTGTGAGGCCCCTGTTATAGCCTCTGGATGTCCATCTTGTTTTGATGCCCACACTTAGCCTTTTCTGCGACAACCTCTGGTGTCTACAATGTTTGTGGTGTGCCCACACTTTGCAGGTGGTTCTCATTACAGCCTCTACACACTTAGTGCCTTTCTGGTTGTGATTGAGGAGGGGTGTTGAGATTTAGAAAATCACACCCACTGACAGCCTCTTTGTATGGAGCTTCAGGGCCAAGGATATGCAGGCTTACCTATCCCATATGCACAGTGGTGCCTATTGCAGTTTACTACTTTCCTATAAAGCATTGTACTTGCTTCCTTTTCTAAATGCAATGATAGTACTCTTTTCCTTCCAGTAAAGTGTCAGTGTCATTGTCCACACACAAGATTGTGTTTATGAGTTCAAGTCTCAATCTTGAAACCTAATTCACTTGTGTGATGGTCAGTGTCTGAGTCATGTCTTCATGAGTCCTCTCTTTACCTTCCGTCCTCCATAACTATTGCTATGCTCTAGATCCATGAATTTTCACATATTCATCAGCGAAATTTGAAATGAGAAACTGTATGAGGCTTTGGCAGGCAACTCAAGCTTGCAAGGAGACATGCTAGCTAGGGTTTTTGAGGAAGCCATTAGAGTTGACGACCAGCTGAAAGAGAGAAGCTCTAGGAGATTAAATGCAGAAGAAACCAACTCGTGGAGCTCAAAGAGAGCTTCAACCTCTAGCAAACGATCAGGCCCAACCACCCAAGATAAGGGGAATGCCATCGAGACAAAGTAGGACTTGGCTTATGTAAAGATGGAGATAGCCAAGTTGCAAGACATGTTGAGATGACCAACGCGCCCACATGTCCAATGCGTGTACTATGGCGGAAACCACTTGCCAGCTGAGTGTCAAGACCCTAGGTCAAGACCTTGTGCTAACTGTGGTAGGTTCTATCACGACGTTGCGCATTGTAGATTACCAAGAAGACTTCCATACTCGCAACCATACGGCCAGCCCTACCTAGCGAACAAGCCGCAACCATTCTTCGGAAGGGGAGCCCCATTGGCCCTTCCTGCGTCTAACGACATTAAGCCGGCTGTTCCTAGGATGGACATAAACCCTACAGGCATACCTAGACCGCCTAGCCCCTACGTAGCCCATCCACCAAGTAACACTCCATTCCACTACGTGGAAGAGCTGGCTAAGGAAGAGACTTACATATACCCTTACATCTCGCACGATGACGAGGGCAACACAGTCCTTATGGACTATCGACTAGTACTGGTGATGGCATTAGGAAGAGGACGAGGTAGAGGCCTAGGAGGGCAGATGCAGGATCCAATCATCTGTTGGACTTGTGGTCACCCAGGGCATGTCTCATCACGCTGCCCTAAGAGGGAGCAGCAGAACATAGACAAAGCTGACCTAAGGTGTGTTGAGTGTGGGATCACTCATCTCTTCATCAACTTCCCAAAGCTAAAACCATCTTCAAGTTCAGCCAACGTGCCATCTGTCCCATTGGGGCTGTTTGGTGTCGAGAACCTTGATGGGGAGGCCACACCTATCCCATTGCGGGTCATGACTTGTGCCCAGATGAAGCAGGCCGGCATATCACTGCCAGGGCCTAGCAACCTTGGCACGCCAGTCTCATCCCGTCGATCAAAGTCGGGGGATGCGACTGCACCACAAGCAGTACCGCTTTGGCCAAGTCTTGATGTTGTATCCACCCCATACACATGGAAAATAGGCAGACCTTGGTACAATCTTAGATAGAATCCCCCTAGTTTCTTGCTAATACTCTTGACTTTCCCATTTCCTTGGGGATTGTAAGGGGAAATTTTAGTGTGTTTAGTTTTCAAAGCCTTTATCAAGGCCTTAATGACCTTCTTTAGGAAATATGTCCCTTGGTCAAACGAATTCTTTTGGTGGAGCAAACCAAAATACAATCTACTATAATATAAAACATGTAGTTTGCTTTGCAGTATCCTTCAAAGTTCTACAGGCTTCAAAGCACTTTGTAAATTAATCCATTCCACAATGATATAATATTTACATGATGAGGATGAAGGATGAATGGGTCCTACAAATACAATACCCCATTTCTCAAAGGGTAAAAGAGTTAGGATAGGATTCAATGGCTACTTAGGATTTCCCCCTACATCATGTCTTTGACATAAGTTGCATTGTTGTAAAGACCATGGCCAAACACACCTTTTCTAAGTAACTATAACAAAGATTGGAAATCTCTAGATTTTGACTCACATAAGCAGTTAGATGATAAAATTGTGGCTTGAAATCCAATGTAGGCAACAAACTTGTACTATACATCATTACTACTATAAAAATGTAAAAGACTCCCCCCATTCTAGGTGCCTTGAGAATCGTTCAATGGAAATGAACACTCAACCAATGCATTGATGAATCTATGATAATAACCAACTAAGAAAATAAAGATATTAATCTCTCTAGGGTGGTGGGTGGGCTCATTGTTGCAACGATAGCTACCTTTTTAGGATTAGTAGCAATACCAACCTCACTCACAACATGTCCCAGAAGTAAGCTATAAAGTACTTTAAATATATATTTCTAAATTTAAAGCAATACATTATTCATGAAAATTCTTAGAACACTTTTGTAACACTATGAGTTTTTGTTCATAGATCATGGTAACCTTGAAATCATCTATGAAGACCTTGAGCTCTTTGAGTGAAATGTCACAGACATCCTACCTATAATTCTTTGCTAAGATCTAAGGGAGCTACTTAAACCAAAGGCTGTGATATGGTATGAAAGTGTACCAAAGACAATTATGAACATCATCTTAAGCTTATCCTCTTTTAATATAGCCATCTAGTTATACCCTACAAAACATTCCAAGAAGGAATAAATCTTCTGATCCTCTAATCAAGAGTCTCTAAGCTCAAAAGGTATATGTATAACCTACTATCTTACCATCTTGTATCCTTCTTTCAATAGGATGGTATGGATAGTCAAAAAGGGGGAATCCCTTTAAACTTCTCATAACTACATGCAAATATGTCCCTAAATTCTTAGAAAAGTGCTACATAATCAATCCACTCTTCATCTATCAACATAGTACCAAGCTTAACTACATGAGGGACACCTTCTACTACATTAGCCACATAGATACAATCTTTTGGCTAAACGGGTTCATTCAAACTTACTTGGTGTACTTCTTTCCTAATAGAGTCTTCTTCAAATTCACTTGAACTAGAAGTCTCACCCATAGAAGTAGCTTCCAATGCCTCCAATTTAACTATAGGAGGAAATGCATAGAATTATCACCCACAAAAATATCTTTCAATGCATCCCATTCAATCACACGAGGAAATGCATTTTCATATAATGGTTGCTAGGGATATGATGGTCCTTCTACTCCCTTGACCAACCTTTCATTTGGGATAACAAACAAGTAATCTACATGCAAATCCATACTTTCCCCAAAAAAATCTAGTAGCTTGGTCTCCCAACAAATCTAATCATTTGGAAATCCAATATATGAGCCACAATCATAAAGCACATACACTTGCACTCTATCAAGATATTGGCAATCACACCTATTTTAGCCGCTTTGTATGGAGCAGTGTGGCCTTAGGATGCAGAATCCCATATGCACAGTGGTGGAAAGTGCAGTCTAGTCTATTCCTATAAAGCATTGTACTTGCTCTCTTTTTTAATGCAATGTCATAGTAATTCTGTAATTCCATCAAAGTGTATGTGTCATTTTCAACACACAAGACTGTGTTTATGGGTCCAAGCTTCCATCTTGGAACCTAATTCACTTGTGTGAAATTTGGTCTTGATGTTTGTTACCTCATGAGCTCACTCTTTCTCTTTCAACTTCCATAGCCATGCTCTAGATCTGACATTTTTACATGGTATCAAAGCCTAGTTAGGCATGGATCAACTCTACAAATAACTCCTTCAGATCCTTTCAATCTTTGGTTAGCTCATCTTGACATAAACCCTTCATCTTCCACCTCTATCTTCACTCTATCTCTCTTGGCTGCCATAGACAGCACCTACCTACCTCTATTAGAGTAGCCATATCTCTTCAACCAGGCCATATCTCTTCAATCCATATCTCTTCAATCTTTCTTTCAAAGTCATTCCTTAGGTCAAGACACATCTTTCCAACCCAAATTTTCCTGACATTTTGCAACGTACATCCCGGCATTGTTGAAAAGCCCAAATCTGGTGCAAATTTCATTGCTGTAAATTGAACATGTTCTCTCTTCCTAATATGAGCATTATTCCAAAAGTTATCATAGGGCATTTGTTGGACATATAAGTGACTTACTTTAGCTAAGAGGGCTTGAGAAAATTCCACTCCAGTAGAGATATTAGAAGATTACTTAGAGGTGGTACTGCAGGAAGCCATAGCCACATCCTACTGCTATTCAACTGATGGCGCCATCATCACGCCTCACAATGTCAAGGGCTACCAAAGGACTTTTGAATTTTATCATATGGAATATATTCTAACAAAATTTCAACTCAAATGGTCCAGTGAGTGAGCTGCTACAGCCAAAATATCAGGTTGTTGTCCTGAAACCATTAACTGGCAACCATAGCCACTTACCTCCAAGCTCATTTTTTCCTTCATTTTCTCTCTCTTGCAACTTAAACCAAACCTCTACCACTATGATCCCGTAAGAATTGAAGTTTCTAGCAATATTTTAGTATCCAACAAGCAAGCCTTGGAAAGCTTTTGAAGATTTGAAGCTTTCACTAAAGTACAAGCATCAAGCAAAGTGAAATTTTATTCTACCATTGTTTGTGTTTTTTAACACACTACAAGTCAACTTGGTTACTGATCAACCTCAATCAAGTGAAGCCATTTTGAAGCTATTTCTAGTAATAATTTCCCATCAAATCAGCAAGGAGGGGAGAAATCCAAGCATCAAAGCATCAAACTCAAGTGCCTGAAAGCATAGTATCTATTGTACTTATCAAATGTTATTTAACACTACATTCCTTGTGTCTCTTGACACAATTAAATCTTTTGCTGCTCAAATCTGAGTGTTTTGGTGCTGATTTTTTGTTCCTGCATCAGCAAAGACTCTCCAATTGTTCAATTCAAAAGGATTGGGTTTCACACTTGGCAAACATGCATCAAGCTCATTTTGATGAAAAAGGGTCTTTGGGCCATTACCAATGGCAAGGAGAAGAAGCCTCGAGATGCGGACCTTGCAATTACTTGGAAAAAGAATGATGACAAAGCACATTCCATCATTAAGCTGGAATTGGATGACAACTACATCCATCGTGTGGATACCTGTGAAACCTATAATGATACATGGAAGAGATTAGATACTTTGTTTGGTGCACAAGCAAAGTCATCTGAGTCTGGATAACTATAATGATACATGGAAGAGATTAGATACTTTGTTTGGTGCACAAGCAAAGTCATCTAAGTCTGGATAACTGATTGAATTTTTCAGGCTAGATATGAAATCAAACACATCTCTTGCAACTCACTTAAACTACATGGAAAGTCTCTTAACTCAGCTTACAAGAATTGATCTTAAGATGGATGAAGATATTTGTATTGGTGTGTTGTTAAAACGCGTGCCTCCTGACTATAATAATGTGTCAACTACATTGATCAACATGCCTACTCCTAAACTAGTCGACATTAAGGCCTCCCTGCTAAAAGAAGAAAAGAAGGTAAAATCCAAAGAAGAACCAAGCACCTCTAAAGATGAAAAAATGTTATATGTAGGTACGAGGTACAAGGGCAAGAAAGATCAACTCATATGTGACTTCTGCAAAAGGATTTGGCACACAAAGAAATTTTGTCATGCCAGGAAGAGGTCCCAAAAGGCCTATCTAGTTGTTGTTAAAGAAGAAGAAGAAGACCATGGAGAAAAAGAAGAAGAAGAAGAAGAAGAAGACCACCAAGAGAAGGACAAGCCTCATCAATCCTTCTATTCTGATAGACTTTTTAATTCTTGTATTTCCTAGCCCTAATGCTTTTGACATAAGCTTGTAAACTCCTCATGTAACCTTGTACTACAGCCTCTGTACACTTTGTGAGGCCCCTATTACAGCCTTTGGATGTCCACCACGTCTTTGGTACCCACACTTAGCCTTTTTTATAACAACCTCTAGTGTTTACCATGTTTGTAGTGTGCCCACACTTTTCAAGTGGTTGCTCACTAAAGCCTCTACACACTTTGTACTTCTCTAGTTGTGATTGAGGAGGGGTGTTGAGACATTGGCAATCACATCTAGCTTAGCCTCTTTGTATGGAGCAGTGTGGGCTCAGGATGCAGAATCCCATATGCACAGTGGTGGAAAGTGCAGCATAGCCTATTCCTATAAAGCATTGTACTTGCTCTCTTTTTGAATGCAATGTCATAGTACTTTTGTACTTCCAGCAAAGTGTTTGTGTCATTGTCAACACACAAGACCATGTTTATGAGTCCAAGCTTCTATTTGGAACCTAATTCACTTGTGTGACATTTGGTCTTGATGTCTGTTACCTCATGAACTCACTCTTCCTCTTTCAATCTCCATAGCAATGCTCTAGATCTGACATTTTTACGTACTCTAGGGCAATGTTTCTCCACATGGTTGAGTCGTGTACTACCAACTTGATTGGCTCCAAAAAGGATCAATGATATAACCATGTAATGTATGAAAATTTCTTTCAATATAATGATCTATTTCTTTTGCTTAGCCTCTATCATTAATGCTTGAAGCAATAAGGTATCTCATCAATACTTGAAGCAATAAGGTACCTAATTTTGAGAAAGACATTGGCTAATACAATGGCTTGGCACTTTTTGCAATGTATGTGACTATATAGGTAAGTATTTCCACCCATGATACATCAAATATGATCAAACTCACTAATAAGGTCAAATTCTACAAGAAATGATTGACAATAATGCCTACCATGATAGCAAATGGTAGTACTATTAATGAGGCATTTATGCCAATTCGTAAGTAGGAGGTGCTTGAAAAGCTCCTCGACTCCCCCAAAACAATCTTTTGGAAACTTTCTTTATGGTACAAGAACAAGGCTCAACTTGATGGTTAGTTACCTTGTTGTTAAGCATGATTGGGTGATGATTGTAACCAAATGGGTGACCTCTTAGGAAGTGTTCCATTCAAGCAACTAATTGCATCTCATGTGTAGCCAATGATGCCAATGAATCCTTTGTAGCCTTGTTGTCAAGTGTGCCAAGGTCTATGCTTTGGTCACTACCTTAGTTGTAAACCATAGGAGGACGCAGCCCACTATCACTTCAGCATCTCAAAATAACCCCCCTTTCCTCCCCCATTATCATCAGTGAGGGAAGCCGCAAAGGCTAATAAAGCATTTCCCTTCTCTCTCATGATCACCCCACCGTATCCCTCAAAAATGATATAATGATCCCCTTTATTACCCACTCAATACACACATACACGTTGATCACAAGACAAGACCCTTACAACAACAAGAGAGGAAAGAGGTGCTAATACCTTCACCAACCTTGGATAGAGCTACCCCTACCTTGGGTGTAGCTCTCTGACATATTGACCACAACCTCTTCATTGAACTGGGATTGAGGTCCCCAATCCTAGGTATAGCTCTTTGGAAATTTCTATAGCAATGCTTATCCTAGATTCATTAATCTTAATAATAACCTCTTCTACAACCAAACAATGCTTATCCTAGATTCATGGATGAATCTAACCCAAGGTGTAGCAAGTGGTTGTGATGATAGATGTAGTCCCCCCTTCTACATGCACTTCTAGTTTACTAGTGCCTCTAGTCAATTTGTTTGTTTAGAAATTAGTACTATTAGAACTCAAGGTAAACTCAAAAGAAAAACCCCTTTTTGAAACTACTAGACCTTGAGACCCATGAATTGAAACACTTGGTCAATTTATAGTCATGGAAATGTAGCATACTTGGGCAATTATTGGAATTACTTGTACTACATGTTTTTAGATGCATCTAGGAAAAGAATTATTTAGAAAGAATTGTTTGCCCCATCATCATCATAATACCCTTGTACCCAAGAACCCTACTTCTAATCATTACCAACCTTTATCCATCACTTTCTTCCAATCAAGCTCACTATCACTACTTTGAGAGCCAATTAAGATTGTGACTTGAAGCATTGCAACACAATGGCCCCAAGAAGAAGAAGGAAATTTACATTAGAGTAAATCCTAGCATGATCAAAGCAGATCAAATGGTTATGATGGTAGATGTAGCCCCTCTTCCATCTCTACTAACTAATTTACTAGGTGACTCTATTCAAGTCGTTTTCTTGGAAATTAGTATTTTTGGAACTCAATGTAAACTCAAAAAATACCCATTTTAAATTGTCTTCAAAACACTTGGTCAATTCATGATCATGGAAATGTAGTACACTTTCACAATTATGGGAATTACTATTTTCTATATTACATGCATCTAGGATAAGATTTGTTTGGAAATAAGTTTTTGCAAGTATTTTCTTTAAGTGAATACTATTTGTCTTGATTGTTCTTTTCTAAAGAAATCTAGTGATGGATTGAGTCTGTACAAAGTGTATGGGGAGAAGGTGTATCTATCTCCAAGTACGTTGCTAAGTTCCACTACTAGGAACTAGTTGTGTCACACAAGTGCTTGGTTCAAGCCTACAAATGAGAGTCTCTCCACAAGTTGCAACTAATCACTCAAGTCCATGATAAACTAGCAAGGTTATATGCCACTTTCATGAATCCAAGATAGGATCAATGGCTTGCATTGTTTGATGTGTTTCGAAGGATCCCTATACTAGTTAGGGGATAGTTTGGAGAAAAGAGACAACCTAATTAGTTCAAAAGTACATCTAATGTCCTTTACATATATCTAACGGGATCTTGATATTCTAGATTATGAGGATATGAATGCATATGTGGGGGGTGTTGTCCTACAAGCTGCTTTGTATCTTCATTCCTTGAAGTGACTCTATCTTAGGCTCATCAAACTTATGCCCACCAACATACTTCTTAGTGTGGTGAGTCTCATTAGCATCAACCTTTGAAAGATTCTATATTATTCTAGCACCATCGATGTGCTACCTTCTATGCATCAAACATCCAACCCTTGAGAACCCATTTTAATTCTCATCCTCCTTTTTCTAATATTTTTTTCAATCCTTTAATCGCCACAACTCTATTTATCCTTATGAAACTCTTATTACCACTTATTAGCATGTGGCTCACCATTTTACCTCTTATGTTACTATTCTTATCTATTGTAATGTGCCTGAAAAACACTTCCTTTATGAAACAATTTGGGTCCTACATTACACTATTTGGGACTTTGTTGGAATATCACGGATATTGTTACCTAGGCTTGCTTGACTCTATCTCGTAGGGGAACCTCCCTTCCATATCCACAAGGATCAATCTAAATCAAGACTCCTAATAATATTAAGGTCTCCAAACCATTTACCTTGTGTCAACTTATGAGCCATTGTATTTTTGCAAGTTAACTTGAACCAAAGTAGATCAATGCTGCACTTGGTTCATAGTGAGTGAGAAATGAGGGGGAGCAATGTGCTTGATCCCTCTACCCATAGGGCATAGTCTTGAATGTAATTATCCACACCTTCTCCAAGGTGCAAATCTAATATTCCATCCCTTACACAAGACCCATACTCAAAGCACCTAGATACATGTGTCCAAATCCCATGGACACAATCAAGCCATCCTTTATCTAGAGTTGTAGGGTCTTCCAATGTCCAAATACATTATGCCACTAAGGTATTCTGACTCCATCCTAGGCCAAATAACTCATCCAGCCAAATTGGCTAGTGTTACCAGAGACCCAAGTAGTGGCCATGACTATGATCACTCTGAAGGAGACAATCCAGAGGGTCCAACAATACAACCAATCCCATTGTCTAATCTAATAGTTTCGATACTCCGAGTTTGGTGCAAGGGCAGAATCACCCAAAATGCCTTGCTTGACAATGGATCCAATGTCAACATCATCACCTTGGAAACCTATCAAGAGCTTCAATTAATGGATAGGAAACCATGCCCATTTCTAATAAGAATGGCAAATTAGCAAAGGGTGATATCACTTGGCATTATCCGCTCTGTGCTTTTGGAAATTGTTGCAATTCTCTTCTTGGTCTCTTTAGTTGTTTTGAATATGGAACATGTAGGTGTGGATTACCACCTCTTTTTGGGAAGGTGGAGCCCAAAGAGGAACACCAAAAAACGGGGAAACTATTGCAATAAAATATAGTCTTGCCAACAAGCATGTTCTTCATACTTTAATCAACCACAAGAAGAAAAAGAACACCAAGAACAACCAATCTTCACATAGCATCATATAGCGAATCTCCCATGGATTTATCACAACAAATCTTCTTCATAAAAACCATCAAAAAACCAAAAGAACATAAAGGAATGATCAACTTTGGATGAAATTTAGAGGGAATTCATCACATACAATTTATATTTTATCATCATCATAGTCTTCATAGTCTTTCTCTCAATCTCTCTCATCTAGATACAATATTTCTTATGGAAATTGATTATCTCTCATATACTATTTCTTTCACATGTGCTCTCTCTCAATAGTACATGAGAATAACAAAGAATGATACTCAATAATCCTCTCTTGGTTGTGCATGCCCTTCCCAAGAGGTATGACTGATATGAAGGGGCACTAGAGTCACTACATTGTCTCGTGAGAGCTCATCAATGTCAATATCACTTCAATATTCACTTCAAGTCTTCATCAGCTACTTCTTTTCATTCTTTGAGTTATTAAGAGATTCCATTCTTCTCTTTTTAAGATTAGACAACATCCCCAAGCTAAACATCCATCCATCATAACACTCACAAAAGCATACAAAAGGCATACAAAAGCTCAATAGTACACTACAGAAGGTCTACAAAAGGCATAAAAACCATATATCTCAATACTACACTATAGAAGATCTACAAAAGGCATAAAAACCATATAGTAAATTGCAATACTCCCTCCACTAAGAGAGATCAAGTGAGAGTATATGAGAGAGAGAAGATAGTCATATTATATCAATTCTATATGGTATGTGTGAGAGATTGTGAGTGAGAAGGTTTGGAGACTTTATTTATTGATAGTTATTAATATACTATGTAATCTATTTTCATTCATTTCCTTCTCTTTATCTATGTTCTTCTAGTTCAAATTTGTGGATAATAATGAAAGATGAATGATTCATTGGTAACAAATACATGGGAGATCTATGTTATAATATTTTGTGGTTCTAGTTTCTTAGTTCTATTTCCTTATTTTGAGGATATATAATAGTATTTCCTTGATTTTTTATTTCTTGTAGATCTTTCTCAATTTCCTTGGTGTTCTCTTGACACCTCCCTAAATCTAATCCTATTCATAATTAATGATATGTAAAGAAGATCTTTTACTCCATGAGTAATGGCTTCTCCAATGTAGAAGAAGCAAATGCAGTGTCTTTGATCCAGAACAAATGGACAAAATCTAACTATGTAGTTGTCAGATTACCTTCTGAAAATTTACCACCATCCTTGGTACTCAGCTTAAACTAAGGGTGCTTTTGCCAACACTTCTCAAGATAAGTACCTTTCTTATCATGTGGGCATTTTGCCATTGACTTTTTCTTATCCTTCTTATCTTCATACTTCTTGTTCTTGTTGACATGTTGAGCTCCACATGAGCTAGCATCCACTACATACCTTGGTGATGTGGCAAGACTTTCCTCACTAGCACATTAGGTTGTCTCTATTTGTAACATTCCCCCCCCCCTTTTTTTCTAAATTTTTTAAATTTTTTTTCCCTTTCCCTCCCCCCCCTAACAGTATGTCAGGGAGAGAGGGGGAGGGAGTGATGTGGAAGAAGGGGAGGGGCATGCCGCCCAAGTGGCGGCGTTCAGATGCACCCCCCCTTTAAAAGCCCACCCTCCTCCTTGTCATCGGAGAGTTTCCCCCCTCCCCGTTGCTGCAGAAGTCCCCCCCTCCATCGCCTGTGCAGGTGCCACCCCCACCTGGGCGTGACGTTAGCTCCATGGGTCCTCCGACGGACGTAGAAGCCCCCTGTTGACGTAGAAGCCCTCCTGCCACCCTGACCGGCCGTGAGGAGAAAGGGAGGAGGAGAGGATAAGAAGGAAGTACTGGGAGAAAAGTAAGAAGGAGGGAGAGAGAGAAGAGGAGGAGAAGAGAAGGAAGGGAAGGGAAGAAAAGAAGGGGAAGAGAGGAAGGAAGAGGAGAAGAGGGAGAGAGAGGAGGAGAAGAGGGAGAAGAGGGAGAAGAGAAGGAAGGGAAGGAGAAGAGAAGAGCGAGAAGAGAAGGAGAAGAGAAGAAGTGAAGAAGAAGGAGAGAGGAAGAAGGAGTGGGTGAGAGAAGTAGAGGGAGAGAAGTAGGAGAAGAGAAGGAGGAGGAGTGGTAGAAAAAACAGGAAGTAGTGGGGAAAAAGAAAGAAGGAGGGAGAGAGAGAAGAGGAGGGAGAGAGAGAAGAGGAGGAAGAAGAGAGAGAGAAGAGGAGGAAGAGAGAGAGAGAAGAGGAGGAAGAGAGGGAGAGAAGGAGAAGGAGAGAAGAGAAAGAAGAAAGAGAGAGAAGAGGAGGAAGTGAGAGAGAGAAGAGGAGGAGAGAAGGAGAGGGAAAGAAGAAGGAGAGGGAGAGAGAAGAGAGAGAAGAGGGAGAGAAGGAGAAGGAGAGAAGAGAAAGAAGGAAGAGAGAGAAGAGGAGGAAGTGAGAGAGAGAAGAGGAGGAGAGGAGGAGAGGAGGAGAGGGAAAGAAGAAGGAGAGGGAGAGAGAAGAGGGAGAGAAGGAGGAGTGAAGAAGAAGAAGAATAGGAAGAGAGAGAGTAGGAGAAGAGGGAAGAGAGAGAAGAGGGAAAGAAGAAGAGAAGGAGAGAGAGTGGGAAGGAGAAGAAGAAGAAGAGTAAGGGAGAAAAAGAAGAGAGAGAGCGAGTAGGAGAATAAGAGGAAAGAAGAAGAAGTGGATGAGATAGTAGAAAAGAAGAGGAAGAGAGAGGGAAAGAGAAGAAGAAGAACAGGAAGAGAGAGAGTGGGAGTAGAGAAACGAGAGAGAAGGAAAAGAAGAGAAGGAGAGAGAGGGAGTAGAGGAATAAGAGAAAAGGAGAAGAAGAGAAGGAGAGGGAGAGAAGAGCAGGAGAAGAAGAAGAAGAGAGAGAGAGCGAGAAGAGAGTAACCACCGCAAGTCACCCAAACCACTCTCTCAGCACGAAACCCAAACCCATCCAGCGGTCTTTTCCTACTCGAACCTGTCAACCCGAAAACCATTAAGGTCTGGACTGCCCAATTTCCGCGAGGCGAATGGCTCCCAAGAAAGTCGTGGGGAGCGTAGGCACCCAAGCTACCGATAATGTTGGAGTGGCGAGCGGGAGCGACCAACGTAGCACATATGAATCAAGCCCAAGTTCTAAGCGTTAAAAATTAATTTAGGAATTATTTCTCATGGAAGGGATGAAAGGATTGATGTCGTGCATGGGGCTTTGTTTACTCTAAAAACTAAGTTGCAGGGATGAAAGGATTGATGTCGTGCATAGGGTTTTGTTTACTCTAAAAACTAAGTTGCATGCGCGAAATGGTAGAGTTTGGAATTCGCACAAGCTTTAGGCACGAAATGATAGCTTTTACACACATAAAATGATAAGGTTATCGCCTTACTTCACATAAAATGATAGCTTTTTAACCAGTTCAGTGCATGAATAGTCATTTAGAATTCATGTTTTGCAATCATCGTTAAAAGAAACACATGAAATGTTAATTTCTGTTCATGAGATACACTTGCATCGTTAGACAAAACCCTAGACTTTCATAGATGCAAATCACATATGATCCGGTGCGTTAGGAATAAGTATAATTACCTGCGAATTATTTTATCGATCTTGCTGTGGATTATCGCAAATGGATACGCTCCTAGCTTAATTGAAGCTGGTGACCTAACCCTAAATGGATTATTGACCCAAGTTATGCTTGGTGGTGTGAAAAGGTTGTAAATCCCTTAAGCAACTGTTTTGATACATCCAGTTAAAATTATGATTATGCATGCAATGGGATTGCGATGCCTTGAAGCAAGAGGTTGTGCATTCAACTATTTGTTAATGTGGTTTTGGATGTTAACCCAAGTGGGGAGTGTTTGATGATTTCATGGCCGGGTCTGAGATGACTGATTGCCATGGAAATGAAAGGGATGTTTTCCCTAGAAATTGTTACTATGCTGGTTGCTTCAACTATGGTTGATTTCCTAAAGGAATAATTAAGGAAGGATGGCGCTAGCTACCCCCCGCGAACCGCCAAACCCTAACCAAGGGGTTTGTGGATCCGCACCGGGAATGTGGACCGAACCCGCCGTGAGAGGTCTCTCCGTGGAAATTACTTGGCGTAGGAGGATGCTTGGGTGCCAGTGGGGCTCATCCTACCCCCTGACCAAATCAAGGCATGAAGATCTACAAGGGACATGCCAAGTATAACCTGACAGGTATCTAGAGCTAGTTGCTAATCAACTACTCCCACACAGACTAGCTAAAAGAACTATCAAAGGAGTCATCCTAAGTGGTGGTCTGACTTGCCTACCTAACCTAGGATAATTGGACCAGGAACTCCTACCAAGCGAGGAGCCCTATAGCCTAGTCTTTCATTTTTAGACCCTTTTAATTTATCACTTTTTGATACTTCTGGACTTGATACTCAAGAGTGTAAAAAGGAGGGAGCTGAGTGTATTGTGACCAAACCAAAGGAGAACAAGGCATTGACCTCAGGTCCTGTCTCAACACCTAACAACCTATCGAGTGCTCACAAAGTGACACTAAATCCTTTTTTTTCACTCACATTTATTTTCACTCCAACCATCCTTATTTATTTTTCTGGCTAAATGTCACCCCCAGGAAGACAAGGCATTGGCCCCTCGGATGTGACTCCTCCCTAGGAACCTACCAAGCCTTCGTAAGGCAATAATCATCTGCTCTTAGAATTTTTCTTTTTCATTTCTTTTTTTTTTAATTCAGGGGTTAGAATTCCTTTTTACACACCTCCGTATACTATAGTCTATACATATATTAATTGTTTATGCTCTTTTGTTCTTGACAGGCTTTCCTATCTACCTCACAGCTAGCAAAAACCCCTAGAAATAGATGTCTAGCAAGCTAGCAGAATAGGGTCACTAAGGGACTACTCTCAAAACAACTCTTAGAATGTCTGACAATGTCTTCACAAGAGGCAGACAATTTCTTAGACCTCCCCAAACACACATAACCTAAACTTTAGGATTTGAGGCCTTAATTTTTACGGTCCCCAAAAGAAGGAAATTCCCCACATACACGTATATGTATATATTACAAAGGGAAATAACTCATAAAAGAAGGACATCACCTGGACTTGACCACAAGAAGCTTCTGTGCAATAAGAGGCTCGCTCCATGTACTCCATCAAATCTATCTAGTATAGCACTAAAATAAGAAACCATTAACTGCACCTACACCAAACATATACACGCCTCTCTTGGCCTTATGAAATCAACCAATGCAATGCAAAATAAATAGCCCTCTTGGCCTAACAAAATAAAGCTATAAAGCACACCATACAGCATCTTATGGTTGAAACCAAATCCTTGGTCCCCACATAAATCATACTGAAAGATAGCACAAAACCAAGGGATGGACCACTTAGGCTCTATACTTCAATGGATCAAATTATTAGCTAGGCCCCCTACATAAATAGCAAGGGATGTCCTATGAATATTTCGTTTAATGATCCTATGTGTCCCATGAAAGAATGGGAAGATGGTCAATTGCAACCTGACTCATCACTCATATTAACCATCGGTGGCCAAAACAAGACATGCTAGCTAGCAATCCCCACAATATTTTTTGCCTTGAATTAGTTCCTTGAGCAAGGAAATTCAAACAATGTGCCTAAGTGTACAATCACGATCATTTCGGAGGCCGTTTGTACGACCAACTGTTAAGGCATGATTCTTTCTTTCCGAATGCTCCTAGCATTTGATCCTGGATTGTTCGCGACTTGGCGAGATTCCAAGGGCTTGGCAAGCTAGGTTGCTTGTTTCCCCTTTTCCTTCGGGTTAGGATTTGTACCCTACCGACCCTAATTATCCTTACCTTAGGTCTCCTTGTAAAATAGGTCATGGAAAACCCCGTTGTCCTTGGTTGGTCAACTTGTTGGTTATCTCCTAGATCCGTTGAAGTACCTATGTACCTTTATCTTTGATCTTAATTGATCAAGATTGTCTATCCCTTTGACCATGGCTGTCAAGATGGTTCTGTTTAGAACAGTTCCTACTCCGACTTAAGTATAATCTTCTTAAGCCTTCTTAATAATGCTCACAAGCACTAAGCTTTTACATATCCCTCTTGAAGCACCAAGGACTTTGACATGGGATTCATGGATCTCAATTCCATTTGGTAAATTACAAACAACATTGAATTTTCCCAACAACTTTAATGCACGCAACGTAATGCCATGCCTTCATTTCAATGCTCACAATTTTGATATAATCTATATGATATTTTATGCCACATATGTGAAGGTACTTTCTATGCATGCAACATTAACATTATCCTCTATGTAATTATTTACACGATCTATAACCTTCTTGAATGATCTAACTTTATGTGATCATTGTGTGCGTCTAGCTGTACTTTTAATCTTTTCTGCAAATTATTACATGTACCTTAGAATCCATCTTGCAATATGGAGATGCACTTTGTTTCTTTCAATGTCCTCTGAAGTGCATTTTAAGCAAGAACTCGTGCAAGGAGCAATGCACTTTATGCAAGAATTTTTGGCAATTTACCATGCAATTTCTAATCGATTCCACCTATTATGATGACATCTTATGATGGAAATTATCTTGCTTGTTACATACATCACAACTATGTTCATACCTAGGAAATTATCAAACACGCAATTAATGTGATAATCTATGATTTAATAATAGAGCAACCTGGGTTTGGAGTGATGCCATGATTCTAGCGGTATTGATGCCTGATGAACCGTTCGCGGTTGCGGTGCCACCTTGTTTGGAACCTCCATCAACACTTGCAGGGTTTCCGGCCATCTTTGTGGAACTACGCTTCGAGGCCATACTCGAAGATGCGTGTACGAGTGATAGAGTTCTCGTACTCTCCTATGCAAGATTCACCACCTCTCCATGAGTGGAGGAAGAGATTGAGGGGGGAGGGGCATATTTCCAGAAATGACAAGAGGGGTGACCTCTCTTTGAGGAGGGAGGGAAAAGAAGCTTCCAGAAGCTTCTCTCTCTCTCTCTCTCTCTCTCTCTCTCTCTCTCTCTCTCTCTCTCTCTCTCTCTCTCTCTCTCTCTTCTTCTTCTTCTCTTCTTCTCTTCTTCTCTTCTTCTCCTTCTCTCTCTTCTTCTTCTTCTTCTTCTTCTTCTTCTTCTTCTTCTCTTCTCTCTCTCTCTCTCTCTCTCTCTCTCTCTCTCTCTCTCTCTCTCTCTCTCTCTCTCTCTCTCTCTCTCTCTCTCTCTCTCTCTCTCTCTCTCTCCTTCTTCTTCTTCTTCTTCTCTTCTTCTCTTCTTCTCCTTCTCTCTCTCCCTCTTCTTCTTCTTCTTCTTCTTCTTCTTCTTCTTCTTCTTCTTCTTCTTCTTCTTCTTCTTCTTTTCTTCTCCTTCTCTCTCCCCCTCTTCTTCTTCTTCTTCTTCTTCTTCTCCTTCTCTCTCTCCCTCTTCTTCTCCTCTCTCTCTTCCTTCTTCTCCTTCTCTCTCTCCCTCTTCTTCTTCTTCTTCTTCTTCTTCTTCTTCTTCTTCTTCTTCTTCTTCTTCTTCTTCTTCTTCTTCTTCTTCTTCTCTTCTCTCTCTCTCTTCTTCTTCTTCTTCTTCTCCTTCTCTCTCTCTCACTCATGACCAGGGGGTGCGCCTGCTGGAGACTGCAAGGGGGGGGCTTCCTGTCGAGCCGAGGGAGGGGACATGCTGTCGTCGATGAGGGAGAGGGGGCGCTCTGTCAACCAGGGAGGAGGGGGGGCTTCCCTTATAATGGGGAGGGAGGTGGTAGTTAACGGCCGCCACCCCCCACCTGGGGGGCTGCATGCCCCCCTTATTACTTACTTACTCTCTCTCTCTCTATCTCTCTCTCCCCCCACCATGCAATTGGCAGGGGGAGAGAGAGGGAGAGTAAAAAAAATTGATTTAAAATTAAAAAAATTTAGGGGGGGTTCTCATGGGGAAAGGCATGGGGGATATAACAAAATCCAAGAGGGGATAGTGGGGGCAATTCATAGGCATGAAAATTCACTACCATGCCTAGGAGTGGATTGTGTTCGTCACATTGTCACAAAGCTATTGAGAGGACTATTGCGCTCGAGACGCATCATCGCTAAGGATAGAGGAAGCCTCAAGAGATGGTGCCCTTTGGTGCTAATAATTGACCTAGACTCCTGTGCGAGGAGTAGAACTTTACAAACGCATGCCACCTGGATGGACAAAAATACTCTCAACCAACAATACCCCCAGGTCTTCTCGAGATGAGGACATCTCAATTCCTCTAAGGGGGAGAGGATGTAATATCCCCCTGTGCCTTTCCCCATGAGAACCCCCCCTAAAATTTTTTAATTTTAAATCAATTTTTTTTACTCTCCCTCTCTCTCCCCCTGTCGACTGCATGGTGGGGAGAGAGAGAGAGAGAGAGAGTAAGTAATGAGAGGGGGGCATGCAGCTCCCCAGGTGGGGGGTGGCGGCCGTTAACGACCATCTCCCCCCCCCCCCCAATACCACCTCCCTCCCCCATTATAAGGGAAGCCCCCCCCCTCCCTGGTCGATAGAGTGCCCCCCCTCCCTCATCGACGACAACATGCCCCCCTCCCTTGGCTAGACAGGAAGCACCCCCCCCCCCCATTGTCAGAAACCCCCCTCCCCCCCCCCCCCGCGGTCTCCAGCAGGCGCGCCCCCCTGGCCGTGAGTGAGAGAAGAAGAAGAAGAAGAAGAAGAAGAAGAAGAAGAAGAAGAAGAAGAAGAAGAAGAAGAAGAAGAAGAAGAAGAAGAAGAAGGAGGAGGAGGAGGGAGAGAGAGAGGAGAAGAAGAGAAGAAGAGAAGAAGAAGAGGGAGAGAGAGAAGGAGAAGAAGAAGAAGAAGAAGAAGAAGAAGAAGAAGAAGAAGAAGAGGGAGAGAGAGTAGGAGAAGAAAAGAAGAAGAAGATGATGATGATGAGGAAGAAGAAGAAGAAGAGGAGGGAGAGAGAGAAGGAGAAGAAGAAGAAGAAGAAGAAGAAGAAGAGAGTGAAAAGAGAGAGAGAGAGAGAGAGAGAGAGAGAAGCTTCTGGAAGCTTCTTCTCCCCCCTCCTCAAAGAGAGGTCACACACCCCTCTTGTCGTTTCTGGAAATACGCCCCTCTCGCCTCAATCTCTTCCTCCACTCAAGGAGAGGTGGTGAATCTTGCATAGGAGAGTGCAAGAACTCTATCACTCGTACATGCATCTTCAAGTATGGCCATGAAGCGTAGTTCCATAAAGATGGCCGAAAACCCTGCAAGTGTGGATGGAGGTTCCAAACAAGGTGGCACCACAACCGCAAACGGTTCATCAGGCATCAATACCACTGGAATCACGGCATCACTCCAAACCCAGGTTGCTCTATTATTAAATCATAGATTATCACATTAATTGCATGTTTGATAATTTCCTAGGTATGAACATAGTTGTGATGTATGTAGCAAGCAAGATAATTTCCGTCGTAAGATGTCATCATAATAGGTGGAATCGATTAGAAATTGCATGGTAAATTGCCAAAAATTCTTGCATAAAGTGCATTGCTCCTTGCACAAGTTCTTGCTTAAAATGCACTTCAGTGGACATTGAAAGAAACAAAGTGCATCTCCATATCGCAAGATGGATTCTAAGGTACATGTAATAATTTGCAGAAAAGATTAAAAGTGCAGCTAGATGCACACAATGATCACATAAAGTTAGATCATTCAAGAAGGTTATAGATCGTGTAAATAATTACATAGAGGATAATGTTAAGATTGCATGCATAGAAAGTATCTTCACATGTGTGATATAAAATATCGTATGGATTATATCAAAATTGTGAGCATTGAAATGAAGGCATGGCATTACGTCGCGTGCATTAAAGTTGTTGGGAAAATTCAACGTTGTTTGTAATTTACTAAATGGAACTGAGATCCATGACTCCCATGTCAAAGTCCTTGGTGACTTCAAGAGGGATAAGTAAAAGCTTAGTGCATGTGAGCATTATTAAGAAGGCTTAAGAAGATTATACTTAAGTCGGAGTAGGAATTGTTCTAAACAGAACCATCTTGACCAGCCATGGTCAAAGGGATAGACAATCTTGATCAATTAAGATCAAAGATAAAGGTACATAGGTACTTCAACGGATCTAGGAGATAACCAACAAGTTGACCAACCAAGGACAACGGGGTTTTCCATGACCTATTTTACAAGGAGACCTAAGGTAAGGATAATTAGGGTCGGTAGGGTACAAATCCTAACCCGAAGGAAAAGGGGAAATAAGCAACCTAGCTTGCCAAGCCCTTGGAATCTCGCCAAGTCGCGAACGATCCAGGATCAAATGCTAGGAGCATTCGGAAAGAAGGAATCATGCCTTAGCAGTTGGTCGTACAAACGGCCTCTGAAATGATCGTGATTGTACACTTAGGCACATTGTTTGAATTTCCTTGCTCAAGGAACTAATTCAAGGAAAAACACTCAATGCTTCATATTAAAAGCTTGGAGGGAGAGGCAGGTTCAGTTACCTCCGACTACCTGCCTGGCCTTATCCAAGGGGGTTGATTAGCTGCGTCGGGTATATGGACCGAACCCGTTGCGAGAGGTCTCTCCGTGGGTACTACTTGGAGCAGGAGGACGCTTGGGTGCCAGGGGAGGCTCTGGCTGTAAATTCCTTGCCTCCGAATCCTGCACAAGAGGCCGACGTGACTCGAGATGGGATCTTGAGGCCCGTGTACTAGTCTACGGGCAAAACTTGGAGCAGTAATCTTGTAGATTGCTTGGATAGCCTTTGGGCATGATACTTGATGTATTCCGGGACTATGATAAATAAAGATCAGATATTTGAAAAAGAAACTTGCTTGACATTGTTTTTTGTGTCAATGCCTAAGTTACGTGAAGGAACTTATGTTTAAATTGATTAATTAAGGAAGCTGCTTTTGCATGTCAAACATAATGTGATAGGTAATTAGATAACTAAGCAAACCGAGGAAAGTGCGGTGGATGTGACTTGGGTCCATGGACCTACAGAAGGGTAGTCCCAGTTAGTTGGGAACTTTTCTCAAAAGACTATGAAGACCTAGCGTCAATAGAGTTAGGATCCCGATTTATGCTATTTTAGGGGAACGGAATGGGACTATGCCTTATGGGCAGAGAGGTTGAGCTTCGCATCCCTCTCGTTTTCCATTCTCCATGAACCAAGTGCAGCATAAATCCGCTTTGACTCTATTGTTCCTATGCAAAGTGGTTCATCTGGAGCTCGACGCTAGCTACTCCCTAGAGACTTTGCTGATAGGAAGGAAACCCTGATTTCAGGTCGGTCCTAAGTGGGAACGGCCGGACACTTCTGCTCGGGGTAGACTCGGGAAGACCTAGATCGCAAACCCTATGACATTCCTTGCGAGTGCCAGGCGGTGCTTTCTAGACTCTCTTCCCGATGGGCTGTTAAGACGTGTCCCACAAGTGGACAAGCGGACACATTACAAATTTTCATCATATAATAGAATGGCCGGCCAAGCCACAATCCCATTCACAAAGTTCTTTGGATCTTCCCATGTGAGAATCCGGATGTGTTCATTTGCCAAGGAATAACCCATTTAGGAGATAGAAATATTAGCATGACTAAACATCAACATGATCGACATGGCTAGCTATAGATTCACAATCTCTCAATCTCTCTCTCTTTTTGACTCTTTGTTCCCTCCCTCCTTGCATCTCATACATGCTTTGAGAAGGCTTTCTTCTCACTTTTTCATATTAGGAGGACATATGGGACTCTTTGCTTCTCTAATAGGTGGTTTTGGTATATTCAAGTATTTTCTAGACCAATTTGCCCTAGTTTTCCTTTGCCTCCTTTCCCAAACCCTAGAGAAGCCAATCTCTAACCAAAAGGGTCTCTGCCACTCAAGAAGACTAGCATTTCTTGCTTATTGACTTAGCTATAGAGATGTAAGCCTCAATAGCCCAAAAAGAGGATCAACACATCAATTTTGCAACCCATTTGGGGCGCCCCGTCCAATCTTTTTACCTTCACTTCATCCCCCAAGTCATCTGTTCCTTGCTTTTCTTCCCTACCCACACCCTAAACTTTCCTGTACAATATTTTGTGGTTAAGCAAAGACTAGATACTATTAAGTAGCAAACTCATGACCTAGCTATCAAATG
Source organism: Lygodium microphyllum (assembly GCF_053477565.2). Lineage (NCBI taxonomy): Eukaryota > Viridiplantae > Streptophyta > Polypodiopsida > Schizaeales > Lygodiaceae > Lygodium > Lygodium microphyllum. The sequence goes on from NC_141153.1 coordinate 69,546,496, forward strand.
GGTGTTTAGGTTTACAAAATAAGGGACTACTTAAAAGGAAATCTAGACTAGTCAAACTTCGGATCTAAACATTTAATCATTTGAATTTCAAATAAAATGTCAAAACCCCTATCAACCTATAACTTATTGAATTATTGGTGGTTGATTTAATTAGCACTACCGATGGAGGTGCACAAGCCATTGATGGAGGCAAGTGCAATCTAGGAATGGTTCCCCCTTTTAAATTAAACATGTCACTCCTTAAGGGGACTACGAACCCCCTTGTCAAATTGAATGTCTTTTTCTTGAAGGATCTGGCCCATTGCAATGCAATCAAGTGCATCTAGAAGGAGACTATTGATGCCAGGAGGCATATTTCACGGTGGATTCCATAAAATTATATTTATTTGCCGAGGCTCGTACACAAGGTGGATTCCTTGTGCGAAAAGTCGATGGGGATGCCTTTCCTTTTCGAGCGTCACGTTAATTTAATGTGCAAGTGGGTGATTCCATACAGGTGATTTCGCAAAATACATATTTAAATTAATGAACGTTTATGAGTTTAGAGTGCGGACTCGTATTAAATTAAGGTTAGGACAAAGTTCCAACCTATTTATTTATTTTGTAGCTGAAGACTGCTAGGTATTCACTTTTGTCGGTTTAATTGTATTATCTTCTAACAATTGTGAATGCTTCAGTTGATGTGTAGAGCAGGCGACGGTGGTGCTGGGAAGCACTAGGCGATAGCGTGTATTCAAGTTATTTAGAAGAAATTATCATTTTTGATGGGCACGCGCCTTAGTCGTGGCACCAATATTTATTTGGACGCGCTTATTTGTTAAAGCGCTTGACATATATTTATAATTTAGTATGCACATGGGCGCATGATTTAAATATTCATTATTGGTCATTATATTTGGGCACAGCCCCCGACTCTTAGGGCACCCAAGCGCTTTATTCTTTATTTGGACAAAAGCAAATGCAAAAGCTAAAGCATGCTAATTGTTAAATTGGATTATTTTTTAGCTTGGAGATGAATAATATATTAAATACATGCTTTGTGGAGTGCTCACACAAGGCATGGGGGGAGATTGTACCCAATTGGTCTTCTTGCTTCATGTCGTGCAAGTCTATTCTCTTGGATTTTGAGTAAAAAGTAGAGTTCTTTGTTCTTGGGAACCTTCCGATGCTCGCTACGTACACATAAGGCATCGGATTTGCGCACCAGTGGTATCAGAGCAAAGCTGAGATCAAGGGCTTCCAATCACTTACCATCTTGCACGAAGGCGAAGCTCCTGGAACAAATGGGCTCTATAGTCAGTCTCGCGATAATCTGTAAATACTAGCATGTTCCCGGTGGTGAAGAACCCCCTACTACGTAGTCGGATCATGAGGGACCACTCTCAGGAAGCGAAGGACCCCCTACTACGTAGTCTCTTTGAAAGTCATTTTTAATCTCAAAGATCAGAAAGCTTAAATCTCATTAAGGATAAGCTTAAGAGCTTATAAGAGCTTAATCTTTACTTAAGCTTTGAAAATTGACGACGGCATGGCAGTAGGATGTACTGCAACCCGACGGCGACATCAAATAGCTCCCAACGTCCTGGATTTCAAAAAAAAAAACTAAGCTTTTATTAAGCTTAAGTTTTTTTAAAAAGCTTACTAAGGTCTAAAATTACAAAGTCCCAATCTCTCCCATAGCGGGCATTCACACTCGTCTTATCCCAAACCGGTTTTCGACCTCCTTGCAAGCCCCTTTTCACACCTGCGCTGTGACAGAGACGAATTCCAGCAAGCAGAGAATCACACGCAGATTATATGGAAGACGTATCCACAAGGCGGACATCAATTTTCGTAACCATGAAGAAGAAAGATTGCTAAAAAGTCACTTAAAAAAAAAAGAAAGCCTTGTAAACCCGACCTTGAGCTATGCTCATCCCGCTAACAGGATTTTGAGTGTGTGAGGTTGTTTGAAATTTCGCAGGATGACCAATTAGAATATGGAAGATTTTATGGCCGAAGGTGATCTATCAGAACCAACAATGGAACAAAAACTAGACTTAATTATGATGCAGCTTCAAGAGGAACGAAGAGCACATCAAACTTTGCAAGCTCAATTGGCCAGCCTTCAACGATCTACTGTCGATCAAGATGGACCGTAATCTGAAGATATTATACGACGTACGTTTGGTGCGACACTTGAAGCGCAATCTGTTCGAAAAGAAACCAAGATAAGTAAAAGAAATTTCAAATTTCGTACTTTCAATGGGTTACGCGATGGAACGACTATACTTGCTTTTATCAGTCAGTTTGATGATTATTTCCATGAAGAATAGTATGCTGAAAAAGACAAAATTAAGTGTGTCACTAATCAACTTGATTGGATCACCTAAGGACAACGTAGCCACTAGTTAGCACTCGAGACTAGCCTTAAGCACCCGATGGAGTTACCTATCATGTATCCAATTGAGTGATTGATGAGACTACAAGTTCAATAGGCACACATCATCCATACTCGCTCTGCAACTGACACCTTGCAAGGGTCTCACGAGCCAATGCACAAAACATTATTGTGGTAGTTCAAGTCCATGAGCAAACCAAGCACAAGCGGCACTAATACTAGCTTGACTTGTTCTCATGAGTCACAACAAGGGGGCAGCCATGTACCAAATCTCTCTCTAATCACCAACCAATATCTTCAGTGTGGTATTTGAGATAGTTGCCACTGCCGTCGCATAGTCTTGGTTTTATAGGGCCTCTAAACTTTAGAGTAAGAATCCTTGACATGAGGAACCTGATCATGCAACATAACACCTCAATCACCTAGGCTATAGACTCCATTATCAATCATACCCTTTTAAGTCCACTTTGGAGTTGAATGCACCCTAGCCCCATGCTGACTAATCAAAAGATCCAACCAAGGACCATGAGTAGTTGAGAACGCAGGTGCAAGAATTATTGATATGCATAAGACTCTCAAGAGGCCATAACAAACCCTGGGCTAGCAAGTCTTCCAAGGATTAATAAACATAACTTGAGGATCCAAGACACCCTAACAAGCATAGTATAAACAATGAGTGTGCATTAAAGGCGAGAGGCCGAATGAGCTAGGGAGTGTGAACCATACTAGAAACCAAGTGACCGAATGAGCTAAGGAGTGAACTGTACCAGAAACCAATACAAGACCATAACACAAATAAAAGGAGGAGAGATTGCACCTTACAAAAGATATTGTACCTAGAGATGTAGAGAAGCATCGAATAATTGTCCACACCTCTTAGCTTAACCTAATAATCTAAAAAGGACAAAATCCGTGCAAAAAGGAATGGCAAGAAAATACTATACCCTCATGTACTTTTGTGTTGGGATTGCAAGTCTAACAAACGAGAAGAAAATCTATTGGACCATGTGTAAGCCCCAAAAGGCAAGATGGGAAAACACATTGGCATGAAACTCATGAATATCAGGAAGAGATATTATCATACACCACAAGGGATATAGAATACTAGCAACAATTAGAGTGAGCAAAGAAATTAACGATTGTGCCTGTTGGTGGTGCTCATACTAGCCCCGACTTGAGATTTTAAAATCAAAGTGACCAATGCACTTACAACATTGGAGTTGCAGCCAAGACATGAAAAGGAAAGTTTTTTGTGTGCAGACCACCCTTGGTGGAAACCTAGGGGAAAGCACCATTGCACAATCTGAAAGAATCCATCTAACAAGGAGGCAACATCTAGTATCTAAAAACTACTTGCAACAACATACCTTGTAGGGACACTTATATCCTTTAAAGAGCTTGAAGGAGGATGAACTATTGTCCCTAGAATGGTGCACAAGCTACACACAAGAGATAGAAGTCAGAATGAGAAAAGGGTCAATTGTTTTGATCTTCTATTTTAGGACAAGGGACTAGACAAATTTAGTAAGATAACCAAGCAAGATACCAACTTCTACACCTAGAAAAGGCTATGAATGAATACATGATGTACCTTTGTGTGAGTGCAGCACCATGTGAAGCATCAATGAACCAAGGGTAATCAAGCTCTTGAAGCCTAGCAAGGACTTTTGAGCAAAGGAGCTTACTTGAATCACTTAAACACTATAGCTCTCTTGGAAGAATTTGGACACATCATATGAATTCGATAACTTGTTGGAGAACCTCACTCATAGCTGGACCAATTGGGGCAACTTTATTGAAGCTCAACAATCATTGGACTACCAACAAATAATCCAAATTTAATATTTTAAAAAAACCCAAAATGATACGTCCAATACTGCACATGACCACTCTTCATTATCTTAGCTACCTTCAATTTGGCCAAGGAGGTTGCATTGCATTAAGCCTACCTGACAACAACCAAAGAACCAAGGGATCACACTCATGAAAGGATAATAGCTAGTATTACATTGAGGACAACAACCACAGCACGTGTTGTTGCAAAATAGTGACAAGTGAATAGGGAACCACATCACAACAAACATAGAAAGAAGAGACTAATAGACCACTTAATATTGTCAAAAGGGGACAAACCAAATTGAGAATTTATAGGAGACAAGGCCAGGGAGAGAAACTAAAGCCAAGCAATGGATTTCAATAACTTAACAAAACTTCAAAAATAGAAGCAAGGGAAACCCACACTCAAATGAAAGAAAAACAGAGACCATAGTGCTTTGATAAGCCATGCTAGCCATCAAGGGCAACTAGGCCACATAAGAACACATGCACATTGTATTCATATTACAATCAGTATGAATAAAATACCATCAAAAGAACAACACGAAGATGGATCAACTCAATAACTTTAACCTTGAATACGATAAGAGTAGCATTGCACAAAAGAGACAATTCTAATATGCAATCCACACTTGATAGTGCAACTAGGAGTTTAAGAATCTACATTCAAAAGGTCATGATTCTAGAGCTAGACCCGAAAGACAATGAGATAATACCTTCTACCTATCTTAGGGTCAAACTTACAGCAAAGAAAGAACATGCTATTGATACTCTTATTGACATAGGAATGGACTTTAATATTTTGACCTTCAAAGCATGGATTGAAATAGGCCAACCAGAGCTTACACCAACTAATGCAATCCTCAATCCCTATGGGGGAAAACCATATTCTCTGCTAGGGTAGTGTAGAACCCCTCACAGTCATCAAAACTAAAAGCATGCCCACCTTATTCCTTGTACTCTCAAATCTTGAGGATGTGGGAAAGGAAATACTTATTGATAGAGCTTTCAAGCAAGCAACAAAATGCAATGTTGATTACATAATGCTACTAATATATCTAATGCTCCCAAATATGAGGATAATTACAACTTTTAGCAAGGTTGACCTTGCCGGTCCTCAATAAGTAAAGGCATGGAGTGAATCCCTAACTCAACAAAGATATGATCTTGTGAGAAAAGCATGGAAACACTTGAGGAATTGCTTCAAGTGCACATCAAAGAAAGAAAACTTGTTAGCACGACCATTCTCCAACTGAAATTTTTTTAGAGTGATACCAAGGATATAAGATGGACCTATAAAAACCATAGAAAACCATGGAAAAGATCCAAACCTCATTGGCAAAGACATCAATGGAGAGCTAATATGCAACGATGGGTTCCATGATCTCTCTTGCTTGCTCAAGGGTATTATGCAAGAAATCATTAGTTGTGGTTGCCCAAACCACCTATGAGACCACCTCCATCACACCACACATAGGTGCCTCCCCAATGGAAGAAAAATAGACCTAAACACAAAACAAATCCTCAAAAGGAATAGTTAAAGGAGGCAATGCTAATTACAATCCCTAAGGACAAGTCCTCTACAATTGGATAGGATAAGGCCCCAGAGACAACAACTAAGCAAGAACAATTGCCAACACCCATAATTCATATGCCTTATAAAGAAGAGACAGTTGAAAGGTTCAACTCTTCCAAACAAGAGGCAATTGAATCACTGCAACCTGCATGACTGAGGAAGCTCCATGAGGAGACAAAATGAAAAGAGATCCCTAATGAGCAGTCCAATGATATCATTGCCAGACCAATCGAGGATATAGAATTTCTTAAGTCCACAACCTCATTGTCCAAGAGAAAGAAAAGGAAGCTAAAGAAACAACACTAGTGGTTAAGAAACTACAAAAGCCATAAAAAAGGAGTCCATAAAGTTGAGCGAGAAGTCAATAGCCTTAACATAGAACAAATCCATAGATATCTCCATGACTGCATTTCCTAAAATTGCCAAACTTGTGAATGCTTCTAAAATTTCCAAGCATTCCAAGCAATAGATGCTTCCAATTGATGTAGATAAAACTCAATCCTATTAGATATACTCAATGCCCCACCCTCATAAGGTACCACCAATGATCCATGGTGCTCTATGTTGTAAGGCCCCCATTATGAGGAGAAGCCATGTGTGAGCGCATCAGACATTGGTTGGGTCCTAACTTGTATGTCGAATGAGGTCGATGTGACTAAATGGCAAAAAGGTTCCCTTTGTAGGTCAAACGAGGTCACCTTTTTGCCATTCGATTGATGTAACCGGATGGCGAAAAGGAAACCTTTGTGGAGCTAGTCTTTGGGTTAGATATAGTTATATATTTCTAGCATAATACATCAAGTTGTGACATGTAGGAGTTATCAAGAGCCCCTATTTTGGTGTCTACGGTCTATAGAAGTGGCCCTTGATTTGGGGGGGGGGGGGGGGGGGGGGGGGGTTCTCAAGGGGACCAATGACCCCCCTAATGGGGGTTCGGGGATAGCACCCCCAGCTCGAAAATAAAGGGAATATTTCATGGCAAACTAGGAAAGGTTCATAATATGGTCAGAACTACCTTATCAAGCTATAAAAAGAAGACCCCTCTAATTATATATTCAATCTATCTTTCACCCACTCAGAGTTCTTCCAACTGCCTTTAAGCTCTTCACCTATCATCTATCTAGATTGCCATCTAAGCTTCACAATGGAAGCACACAAGTGGGCAAAGCCATCTTTGTATCAATTTTTTTGAAAGTAAAGTAGTCTTTGTTCTTTTCATATTTGCTATGTGTTCTCTACTCCTTGGTCAAATTTTGTTTGCTATGTTGTGTAATTTCTGCAAATTCACAAATGACAAGGTACATGATGGCCAATTAAGTGTGGAAATAGATCTCATATTTTTATCAAGTGAATGCAAGATAACTAGATGATTACACGAGTGAATAAAATGTTTGAAGCCATCAAGGACTACTGTCCCTTAGAAGTATTACCAAAAGCACCATCAAGCAATGAAGATCTACCTGGAACATATCATTAGAAGAGACTTTAAAGACCACATATGATGCTCCATATACAAGTCAGTCTCTAATTATCTATTCTTTCTTTCCAAGGACAACACATAATACAATGAGAAGACAAGTGACAATCAAGGGTGGAAGTTCCACTATCAATAAAGCCTCAATCTCCATATATCCTACCTCAAGTCTAACAAACCACTATATCATTACTTCTTTGACATTGACTTGGTTATCCCATCTTAAGAGCCTCCTTAAACCTCTCAATCTTGTTGTATTCCTTTCGTCAAGATTGGAAAGTCCCTTTATATTGTATTGTATTTTCAAAAAAATAAAGAGAGAGAAAAATATGCATATACAAACATGTCACCATAACTAGGGTTCTTAAGTCAGGTATGCTCGATGGCCTTGATTAGTCAGCTCAATCTCCCCTAGCCCCACGTCTTACTCCCCCATTGAAAGTCTAGGCACATCAAGAGCATGACACACCTAGGAAACCTTGATTATGGTTAGACTCGTCTCCCTGAGTCACTTACACAAGTTCTTTCAATCTGTTTCAATCTATCATGGCTACAAAAACAATATAGGAAAAGCACAACAACTAGCGAGTCATTTGGGCACATCACTCAATGTTGCAGTTCCTATTGAGTATCGCAATCTCTATTCATTAAAAGAAACCTTTGTTATCATATCCATGAATGTGAGCCCATTGGCTTTACATAGTACTTCGAGGTTTTTCTCATGTTGTTCCATTGACTTCTCTATCCCTTAGTAGCACAACAATAATTCTTGCCATCACCTACCCATCAACCATTCGTGCTCTACTTCATTGACGATTGACAAACGTAAGCCATCATGTTGTCTTCTAACTATGTAATAGCCTATGTAAGCACATGCACTCACATAATAATCACACCATAACCTATACATGGATTGGGTCCTCAAGTGTGGAACAACACTTTGGTTTTGGTCTCAAGTTTGATCCATCTCCCAATCTGTACATATATCTTGTGCATGCAATCAAGCTAGCACTTCCCTAGGAAGAGAGCATGAGAAGTTTGTCCTTGCAAGTACAAGTGAATGTAGTAGCTTGCAACTTCTACCTCAAGCTAGCATCCTATGTGGTGCCTAGCTTCAACCAACTAGTCGGGGGCCTCCCACCAGGAGATCCTGATTCCATGAGCTACATCTAAGTCACATTACCACTTTTTTCTTGGCATCCAAAGCATAAAACAAATGCAATTCCTACAATGATCTTCCAACAACTTTAACATCCAAATCAAGCTCCAACGACAACTACCACTCTCGTCACAAGAATCCCAAAACAGTCCCTAACATTCTTCGTCTTTTTGGTGTAAGCTAAAGTATGCTACCTCCGACAAAGAGTGAAATGGGACATGCACTCATTTAGAAGGGGGGTAATGTTAACTATAGGACAAAAGGTGGCAAGACAACAAAGCAAATTGGCAAAGACCCGCAAAGGTGAAAAAAGTATAGAGAAGTGCAAATCAAGCAAAAGGCAAAAGGCATATAATTTTTTATCAAAGCCGGCAATCATACAATTAATGGTAATATTATTTGGAAAGCTAGGCATAGCATATGTGCAGGTTGTAATATTTTTAGCCAAGTAGAAAGACCCATAGCTCAACAAGGATGTGAGCACTAGCTTTCATTCACTTTTGTGATGGTTGATGTAATCTACAAATATATGCAAAAGCTAGGAAAGTTTGACCAAAAGCCAAATAGGAGAGATGTGCACCCAGCTTAAGGAATCCCAAACTCCAAAACCCCAAGTATAAAAGCTAGAAAATGAATGGATAAGCTTATTATTGTGGTCTACGAACTTAAGAGCATGCTTCTTCTTCTTAATTTTATTCTATCTACTTGTGCTCCATCTTAAGAGTGAGGGCAAGTGAGAGTGTGAGAGTGAGCGACTTGAGAGGTGGATCTCCATTCTTGCATGCACTCTTCTCTACTTCCCTTTTTTAGTTGAGAGGTGAATTGGAAGAGGGATCAAGTGGTCTTTCTTCTTCTTCACATTTCTTCTTGTGGATTAGGTGCTTTGTAGATTGGATCGGGAGCTATGGAGTAGAGGATGTGGATCGAGTATTATTGCACAGATCATGGAGCCACCATTGAGCTTTCACTTTGTGGTGTCAAGGAAAATATAAGGCCATGAGTTCACTACATCCTCATCAATCTATTCATTCTCGCTTTTGTGTGGTTTGGGAGAAGAATGGATACATCGATGAGATTAGGATGTATAGGCTATGTGAGAGGTAGTCATTGCCAAATTGGATGAAATGCTTGAAATAATAAGCATTCTATTAAGTCTGATGATCAAGCTTGCCAAAGCTCCAATATGGGACTGTTTGGAAGGAGTAATATGAGTTAGGAGGTTTAGGGCAACCTTCAAAAGGATGGTGCATGTCCTTTTCACCAACACATTGGAAACAGTGGCAATCAATGGTTTTCTCTATGATGGCTTCCAACCCCAAAGATCAGTGTGACAAGGATGTCCATTGGTCCCCCTATTATTTGCAACCATTACCGAGTCTCTCCTTTAGGCAATTGAAACCAAAGCAGAAGCAAGTTCCATTTGAGGCATCCATGTGCTGAATGGTAGCTCCTTTGCACCACAAATTTCTATGGATGACAATGTTGTTCAAGCCTCGTGGAAGCCAATCGTGGCACTTATGGAAGTCTATGAGGAGTTCTCTACATCATCAAGGTTGAGTTTGTCTATCTATCTTGGGAACAAGCCCCAAATTGGCTAGAGGAGCTAGGCATTAGATGCATATGCTCAAGTCAAGTCTTGTGGTACCTAGGCTGCCCGATAGACCTTGGCATCACTCTAGCATAGAAGTTTGCATGGTTTATGGGGAAGATAAAGCCTAACTACAACATTGGGCATGTCATACTTATAGGCTTGCTGACAAAGTCACCATGCTCCAATCAATTTTCTCCTCATTCACATATGCAAGTCAAACCAGGAGAAAGTGGAGAAGTTGTTTAGAGCCTATTTATGGTCATATGGGGATTTTTTAAAAAAACCCTTTGGTGAGTTGGGACCGAATTAATATCCCAAAGGAGGAGGGCAGGTGGGGCCTAGAACTCATAAAGGCCAATATCAATAGGTAGTGCTTCTCATTGATCTAGAGACTCAACTAGTCCCAACCTTGTCATGGATTATTGCAACACTTTGTATTGCAACCTGGGTGCAAACTTGCAGTGTGGAGACTAGGCTTTGCTAATCGCAAAAGGGAGTACCCCTAAATTGAGCCAAAAGCAAGAAGGCATTCCATCAAAAGTCAAGGGTATATTTGGCACAACTTAAAGTAGACTAGCACTCCAAATTCCCTCTTTTTGAAACTGCCCATAAAGAAAAAGATAGGTAGGTTCAAGAGAGTGAGTCCTTTATGCCATGCCCACTTTGCTGGAGTAGGAAGGATGAAGACGCAGTCCATTCATTTTGGGATTGTCCCCAGTCTGCAAAGTGTGGAAGAAGTTTGAGAAATCGATGTTTCAGACAGGTTTTCATAGCACTATTTCCCTAAAATAGGTGCTCCTAAGAGATCGAGGGGGTGATGGTAGAAGAATCTTGGCTCATATGGGGAGCCATAAGAGCATCAATATACTGCATTTTGTGGTCCATTAGGAATAGACTAGTCCATGGAGCCCCAAGGATGGGGAAAAACAACATTGATCTGGCATATGACAAATGCCTGCAAGATGTCAAGAGTCTTTTCTGATCAGTTATAGTTATTAGGAAGAAGAAGCACATGTATAAGATAGCTACCAAAGCCTTCTAGATGCTAGTTTAACCCTCAATTGTAAGTGTAGGAAAATCTCCCTTTTTTTTAAAGGTATTCTCCTTGGAGAGGTTTTACATACACTATTCACTTTTTTATCTTTATTTATAAGCTATATTACCTTAGCGCATTTTTTACAGGTGTAGCGATACATCGTTTTTTAATGATTATTTTTGTTGTTTTTTAATGTTCTCCCCGACATGCAATTAAAAATCTTTTTACACGTGTCCTTACATGCTCTGATACACTTCAATTTACACACTGCTCAAAGTCTACATGCTCACACGCTCCATACTACATCTGATTCACGTCCGTCACTCGCATCAACTCTGTCCCATCAGCTCCTATGTCAACTACAATTAGCTTTTAACTCCGATTCGCACACTTCATACTCCGTCAGATTCACATCCATCACTCACATCAACTCTTGTCCCATCAGCTCCTATGTTAACTATTACTACTAGCTTTTTTAAAGCTTTTTAAAAAGGTAAAGAAGATGTTTGTAAAAGGAAATGCAAAGCTTTTTAATCATATATTTATACATTTAAAACTAACAGTGTTGTTATTGTCTTTGCCATTCTTTTTTAGAATTCTGCTTCTGCATTTCTGCAACTCCGTTTGGCTGCTAAATTTTTTTGTTGTCACATAAGAGTGTCATCCCACCATCGAAGCTTCAATTGCTAGCACAAGTAAGACAATATGCTTGACAACACGTGTCTTTGGCTTTCCCACTTTTCCATAAATGTTTAGAGCAAATAACTATCTGAATTGCCAAGGCATTGAGCCCAAACATTAATAAATCTCTTAATTGAAGGCATATGATGGTCATCATAAGCCTTGAGCCTATACATTACTCTAAATTGAAGGTGTTTGAGTTACCATTGACTAAGGCATGCATTATGTGATTGATTCCATTTGAGTTGATTAAGGCATGAAGTCTTTGGTGATGTCTTGAAGCATAATCTTGATGACCCATCGGAGTGACCATTGACAAAGGCATTAAGCCTTACAATTCAGGCCTTGTGATTAATTCCGTTATTCAAATTGCCAAAGCATTAACCCTTTAGATTGGTGCCAATTGACAGCCCGAGTTGATGCTTTGAGCCTTGTATTTTACATCCAAGGCAAGGCTTTGAGCCTTAACTTCTTCATCCAAGGTGCTAAGGCTTTGAGCCTTTGTGCTAGAATTGTCAATATAATGCACCTTAAAGCCTTACCATATGTTGTTCGATTAATGAGGTCGCTTGAGTTGACAAGGGGCTGTACAAAGCCACTTGAAGGTCATCCCCATGATTCAATAAGTATATTATCTCTATTAAGTCACATAAGAGTTTCACATCACCTTTAGCAACTATTTCTACCATTTCAAGTCAAAGCACCTAAGCCATCTCGTGGATAATTGCCATGCATCTAGTAGAAAGCACTGGTAAGGTCAAAGCACCTAAGCCATCTCGTGGATAATTGCCATACATCTAGTTGAAAGGACTGGGAAATGACTAGGGTTAATTGAAAATGCTTGCTGTAATTACCAAAATGAGAGAGAGAGAGAGAGAGAGAGAGAGAGATTGTACTACTATTAGTTACTTAGTTTGACTTATGTAATGTTAGTAATAGTTATTGAAGGCATCCGAGTGACCATTGACTAAAGCATGCATTATGTCATTGATTCCGTTTGAGTTTATTAAGGCATGAAGCCCTTGGTGTTGTCCCATGAAGCATAATCTTGATGACCCATCCGAGTGACCATTGACAAAGGCATTAAGCCTTACGATTAATTCTATTTGAATTGCCAAGGCACATGTTGCCCAAATTTCCAAGGTATTAAGCCTTAAGATTGGTGCTAATCGATAGCCCGAGTTGATGCTTTGAGAGTTACATTTTACATCCAAGGCAAGGCTTTGAGCCTTTACTTTTTCATCCAAGGTGCTAAGGCTTTGATGCATTGTGACATTGATTCCGTTAGAGTTGATTAAGGCATGAAGCCTTTGGTATTATCCCATGAAGCATAATGTTGATGACCCATCTGAGTGACCATTGACAAATGCATTAAGCCTTACGATTAATTCCGTTTGAATTACTAAGGTGTATGCATTATGTGATTGATTCCATTTGAGTTGATTAAGGCATGAAGCCTTTGGTGTTGTCCTATGAAGCATAATCTTGATGATCCATCCGAGTGACCATTGACAAAGGCATTAAGCCTTACAATTAATGCCGTTTGAATTTCCAAGGCACATGTTGCTCGAATTGCCAAGGCATGAAGCCTTAAGATTGGTGCTAATTGATAGTCTGAGTTGATGCTTTGAGCCTTATATTTTTTACATCCAAGGCAAGGATTTGAGCCTTTAGTTTTTCATCTAACGTGCTAAGGCTTTGATGCATTGTGACATTGATTTCATTTGAGTTTATTAATTCATGAAGCCTTTGGTACTATCCCATGAAGCATAATGTTGATGACCAATCCGAGTGACCATTGACAAATGCATTAAGCCTTACAATTAATTATGTTTGAATTGCCAAGGCACATGTTGTCCAAATTGCCAAGGCATTAAGCCTTAAGATTGCTGCCAATGGACAGCCCCATTTGATGCTTTGAGCCTTGCATTTTGCATTCAAGGCAAGGCTTTGACACTTTTTCATCCAATGCAAGGCTTTGAGCCTTTACTTTTTCATCCAAGGTGCTAAGGCTTTGAGCCTTTGTGCTAGGATTGTCAATATGAGGCACCTGAAAGCCTTAGCATATGTTGTCCAAGTAATGAAGCTGCTTGAGTTGATAAGGGGTTGTACAAAGCCACTTGAAGGTCACCCCCATGATGGAAGAAGTAAGTAGTGGTACCATTTCAAGTCAAAGCACCTAAGCCAACTCACTGGGGTTAATTGGAAAGGCTTGCTCTAATTATGAGAGAGAGAGAGAGAGAGAGAGAGAGAGAGAGAGAGAGAGAGAGAGAGAGAGAGAGAGAGAGAGAGAGAGAGAGAGAGAGAGAGAGAGAGAGATATTATACCATTATTAGTTAATTAGTTTGAGTTATACACTATTAGTAATATTTAATTAGATAGAATTATGTAGTATTAGTTGTATTTGTATTAGTTAATAGTTAATTAGTAGTTGCAATATTAGTGATTATACTTACTAGTAATATTAATAGTTCTAGTATAATTAGTAAATTTGTTACACTTTTGTAATATCAATAGTATTTGTAATAGTTAATTCGTAATTAATAGTTGCAATATTAGTAGATAGACTTATTGTTAGTTAATAGTTAAATAATAATGAAACAAAAATAAAAGAAAACGTTTTTTTGAACGTGTGGTGAAAACAAAAGCGTAATGATCTTTCAACCATACTAAAAAAAATGAAAATGTAAAACTTCAACAAATTGCATATTTTGAATGGACAGGGGAATAAAACCTTCTCCTATAATTATTTAATTATGAAGAGATTTGTGCCAACTCTTCGGCATGCTATATAGCATGTTTTCTCATTTCATTTAGTTTTTTTAAGTTTTTGATTATTGATTTCATGAAAAAAATCATCATCCTTGCGTGTCAAAAAAATAAACTATCTTTTAAAAAAAATTAATTATGAAGTATAGCATGTTTTATTTCATGAACAAGTGTAGTGCACTTTTATAATAAAAACATATTGTTCTCATCAGCATCAATGGACGCTACAAAGAAGCAAAGTTACAAGGCATCCTTCAGGTTCTAGAAAAAGGAAAACTATGGCTTGTAGAAAAACATCATTAAAACCCTTTTCTACAACTTGGTATGACATAGAAAAATTCGAATAATCTTGGACGACAAATTTGGAAAGCATCAATAGAAGACTAACAATGTGTGCATCTTGTGGTATAATCACAATGCAACATCATGTTATCCACTCGCAAAAGAACGATCCATCTACAAAACAGATACAAGTAACAACAGCTTTGTCAAGCACTATTCTCATCCTTGCATGCCAACAACATGGAATCAACATAATGATAACTAAATACCAACCATGTCTTGCGAAGAAAGAGAGAAAAAAATATGTGGTGTCACTCTTACCAGACTGCACAAACGAGTTCTCAATGCAAAGCCATTACAACTTCAACTATTGAGCATCATTGATACATCCATCTTGGTTTGCAAAACGACAAGAGCGATTGCAAACGGAACCTTGGGGATCGTCAATCTATTCTCAACAAATCTCTAGTCTCTTGGAATGATGGGTTGCTTTCACAGTTGTCTACTAGAATTAACTTGACTACATTCAATATTGCAGATCTATTCACTTTCAACATGTTATATAATCCATTGATCTAGAAGTATATAGCTATAGCAGAACATCCAGATCCAAGGATGACAGGGCTTTGCATCCTTAGTAGTCAATCCATCGAAAGGATTATAGAGCTTCATCATGAAATCTCTCCATTCGAGCCAATGCTCCAAGCAGAATACGAGAATGAAACAGGTTACAATTTGCTCGACAATGCCATTCCAATGGCACGATTAGCATGAGTTCACATGCATCATATTACAAAATAATAACTATCTTGTTGAAAGAACAATGATGTTCAGGATGGATGACTTACTTACAATAAGCTCACCCTACCTAGATATCACCTTGGAAAATGTAGTGTTTTTGTTCTTATTCCCACTTGGCCATGGCGCCTATGATGGCAACATCTACCTTAGCGAATACATCAAGATGTAGGCTTCAACCCTATTCTCTATGTACACCTTACACAAGCCTTATATCCTGATTCTATACAAGCTAAAACAAGCTGTCTTGATTGTGAATAGTACAAACATGACTTGCCTACAAAGGGACATTGATAACTATATGCGTGCAAACAAGCACAATTCCAATGAAGAGGTCATCAAGCATATCCTTCAGTACATTATTTCTGCCTCAATACTGGGATCCCCATCTTGGCACTAGTGTAACTTGAAGGACCTTATCACAATGGTCGATGCATGGGGAATACCTCATTTCTTTCTTATGTTCACTGCAGACGAGGTCACCCCACAAGGTGGGCTAAGATCATCAAGTTGGAATGCATCCTAAAGGAGTTCAATCTTGAATTCTCATGGAAAGACTATCCCATCAAGTGCGGCATCCTCTTCCACACTAAGTTTCATTCAACCAATACATCCTTGGCAAACTTGCTTGTGTTGGGTGTGTACAGCACCATGTCATTAGGTATGAGATCCGACATAGGGGCTCCTTACATGCACATGTAATTCTATGGTCACATGAGGCAAACATTGCAAATACGACATACGAGATATGCACGTACATTCCATCCAACGATGAACAGTGTAGTTTGACAAGAAAACTAAGAGCCCTCTTCATGGCAAAGAAAATTCATTAGGTGCCATTGTGCTTGCTACATAAGCAAAAGTAGTGGCCATAATAAATGGAAGTACGGATTTTCATGCGCCTCATGCGACAATCTGAAACCAACAATAGATCTTGAAACTCAACGATACATATACTATCATCCTAGAGATGAGCATCGAAATGTTGTGCCTTATCACCCAACACTATTGCTCCTATGGGGAGCTCACATGAATATTCAACGAGAGAAATGAACTCTTCCATCTCTTACTACCTGCTCAAGTACGCAATGAAGTCAGAGCTGATCGGAAAGATAAACATCCATATAGAAGATGCCAATAGACTGGGATTGCAAGACTTGGACTCAAACACGCAGAAATTAATTTCCCTAGCAATATTGTGCAAGTTAGTGTCACCTACTGAAGCGGTGCTGAATTGCTTACAAACCCTGATAGTCACCCAAATCGAGTTCATCAAGTACATCGACAACTCCCCTATACAAATATGACAACGAAAGCTCACAAGGATAGGGAATATCATCATGCACCTTGTAGACCTTTATTGTGCTCGATCATCGAGCTTAGAGTATTTAACATTCTATCACTACTACAAAAACTACACCATCACCAAAACCACCACTACATCTGATCACGAACCCACTCTCTATGACACTTATGGCAATATAGTGCAGGAGCATACAAGACTAGTACATTTCATCGATTTTCACCCAAGCCACCAAACTGAAGGTTTCTTCTTTAACACATTACTACAATGAATAACCTTCAGGTCATAGAGCGAACTAATAAGCATCGAGAACTCAACAAAATCATACTACATCGAGTACCAACTTGGTGGTCTCATGGCCAAAGATGAGGAAGACCTTGAAATGTTCATCACGGATGACACACAAAGAAACTTGCTTGCCTCAGACTGAACCCACCAATTGATGAATATGATCATTCAAAAGATCCCTTTCATCAAAGACAATCCAATGACATTCACAGTACCTGCAATAACTTCTGATTGCAAAAGTAATGTCACATCAATAAGGATAAAGATGTTACAACTCACGAAAGAGTTCCAAACAATTCTTGACAATACTCTAATAATAAAACAACAAGTTGTCTACAACCACCTCATCGATGTGACATACAGCCTACACATCTTTAGGAGCAGCACATCAAGCAATGGAAAAAGCTTCCTCATATGTTACTATTGTTACAACCTCATTGCCAAGAATAAGAGCATACTATTGATAGCAAACATATGAGCAATTGCAACTAGACTATGCAGCCTATCCACCATGGTCCACTACCAGTTCAAGATACTAGTATGTGCATAGAAATATCCAATACAATTGCAAGAGATGGACGAACACTACATTGTAATAAGAGAAAATAACACAATCGTCATTGATGAGATGTCCAAGTTAATAAGGACAACATTTGATATAATAGTACCTCAGATATTGAGGATCTACCGAGGCTTGCTGCTTAGTTATCACCTATTTGTAACCATCAAACCGAGTTTTGTGAATAATGTCACATCACGTCCTCCTCGTGTACTAGGGGGCACATGGAAATCAATACACTCTCCAACAAACCTCAGTTTGGCACGCACACGACTTATCGTTCTTACAATTCCTTCAAGTGATCAAGCATAGTTGTTGAACAAAGCAAGAAATACATAAATGCTTACGTCAGTGCATGATCGACGAGAAGGATGCCCTAGATTTTGTTGACCAAAAAACAACAATCATATGCACACACACAAGGAAGATGTTCGCAAGTACAACAAGCAGATTCTACAGAAATAGTACACAACTGAACAAATCCATTCCATCAATGTTCAGACGAGTGCAAACGATGAGCCAGAACTATAGACCTAGCTACATGACAAGAACTTCCATGAGATAGATGAGATAATAGTTGGGGCGACTGCAATGATAATTGAGAACATTGACCTCACCATAGGTACAATAAATAGTGAGATGTGTAAGATCAAGTGGACAATAAAATGATATCAGGAATCTAGGTCACGATCCTCCCAAAGAACCAACAACTCACCATGCAATACAGCAAGCACGAATGCAAGGCATTGAATAACAAGTGGTACCATAAATCCACATTCTCTTTGACACTCACATAGGCGATCATCAATCACCATTTGCAAGGAGCCACTGTGAACCAAAAAGTACTTCTACACATTAGAAGCAATGTACACTCCAAGACTAGTGTACGTAATGCTCTCCTGTGTTACCGAAAGAAGAAATTTGTGTATCGTCGGCCTTCCAGATCCATCTACCTTTGCTTCAACACCTTTCTTAATATCATGACTCAAGTAAAGAAATAACACAACTCAACAAAAAAAAAAAGATTAAACACAACACATTCTATTACACAATAATCTCATACGCTTCTTGTAGCAAGTAATAAATCAATCTTCTAGACCTTCTTTCAAATGTTATTTGTTAATAGACTAATGTGTTCTCCAATTTTTCTTCTCCAACTAATAGATTTATTAACAAACTAATGTACTTTCCTTATTTTCTCCTTTACAAATACACAACACTCATCCAAGGCAAAGATGACTCTGGATGAGGTACACAAAAACCAAATGATACCTACTTTGTATTTTTAAACTAATAGATTACTTTACCTACCACATTCATCTATGCATGCAGTTGTTCCAACTATACATTCAAAACCACAGGAACACCCAGTGCCCTATCGACAATTGTTCTACAAATACACATAATTGTAAGTACATAACGACAAACCAAATGAGAACGGCAAATGTCACTAGACAAAAGCCATCAACATACGTTAATGGCTTCGCAACATACAATGACATGCAAAAAATGATGGTCACATGCACTCAAATTCTCGACAACAAACATTGTCTCACATCAAATGACAAGCTCGTAACTGGTACACAACCTCCTAAAACTTAGTATCGTTAACAACAATGCTAACTCATATGCACTTAATATGCAAGATTCCTCAAATACATACTGAACAGACTCGAACTTGAGTATGAAGACACGGTTGATAATCCACTACGAATAAGCACGGCCCAAGCACTTCTGGACACAAGAACAAACGACATTAGAATGTACTCAATTGAGCTACTGCACTATAGATTTAATATCTCACTCAACCAATTGGTAGAAGTCACGAAAAAAAGAAGGCAAGGACACACTAGAAGATTACATAAGAAAAAACCAGTACAATCATAGTCATGACAATCTTGCAATAACGATTGAGAATGTCACATACCTACTGAGCAGAGAGGTCTACATCCAAAAACACCGTTCCAATTCCAATCCATTTAGCAACATAACCTACGTAACATGCAAGTTCTCAAACACGACTTCTTGTCAAACATTTAAAAAATAACAATTCGTAGAAATGCAAATAGAAGCACACCAAGAAGAAACCAAACTTTTGCCAGTGCCAAACTTGCAGCCTCAACCACTGCAAGTCTAGCAACCAACTCAAGTACTTCCATATCATTTGGCAACGTCTGTAACCAAGACCCATGGGCCAGTCTAGAAACGCCAATGTAGAGACACAGAAGCAAGTACTTCATCTACAACATAAGATGTGTGAAAAATGGTTAGTAGTATGTAGGACGGACGAAGGACATCAAGAAAAGAATCCAATAACACCAAATAAATCCCATCAAGAAAATAAATAAATACATAGAAACATTTTAGCCATTGAAGGATAATTTCAAGGTTAACATAGAAGCAATAGTTGATAGCATAGACAAGGCTAGGAATTTTGTGCAAGCCACCATCCGTAAGAAAAATGCAACCGTGACAAGGTACGACAAGCTATATGGACACCCAACAAGATGTAAAAAGTATCATTTTTTGAAGAGAAAAAATTTTATTTAACATACCAAAAGAAATGTGAATGTTCAAAATCATGATCAAGGACTTGAACTACATATGTATACATATTTCCTTTCGACATTCTTCGTGTATTTAAACAACACAAAAACTTATTTACAAACGTATTTTGCTGCAAAATACGTCAAATATAAAACTTCTCACTCCTTTACTGAGCTGCGAGTGCCAACCTAGTTACAAAAGTAATCTCTTGCTAGTTTAGATTTCCTTTCAATTAAGGATAGACTAGGCCCAAAATCCGACTAGTTTGGATTTCACTTTAATTAATCTCCTTTTACAGTCTGTCTCGCCACAGAGAAGAAGGCCATGGCGGAGGACAAGATCGTCCGCGACTGGATTTCCGACAACCTGCACGCGCTCGTAGGATACTCTGTGCCCGCCCTAATCTCTTTTGTATCCGGACTCGCCAAGAAGGCCTCCTCTTCTCAGGAATTGGCTTCGCAGCTCGTCGAGAGTGGCCTCCCATCATCAGGCCAGACCCACAGCTTTGCACAGGAGCTCTTCGGCAAGTTTCCCCGGAGATCCGGCGGCCTTAACAGCTACAAGCAGACTGAGCGTGCCGCTATCGCAATTGCTTGAAGATGAGGATGATGAGCAGCAGCCCTTGGCCGTTGAAGCTGCAGCTCCGCAAAAGGCATACAGGAAATCTGAGAAGCGTATCCGAAAGCGCACGATGGAGGTTGCCAGTGACGATGAAGAGGATGGCCTTAGATCTGCGAAAGAGAGAAGAATTCAGAATGGTAACGTTGATGATGATGACACCGACGATGAGGAGCTGGCAAAGGAGCGTGAAATGGAACAAGACCAGAGAGAGAGGGAGGAGCTTGAGAGGAGACTTCGTGAGAAAGATGAAGCAGCGACTAAACGGCTCATGGAGCCAAAGCTTAGCCTGAGACAGGAAGAGGAGGCGAAAAGGCGTGCAGAAGCAGAGGAGAGAAGTGAGTTATTACCCTCGTTAAGGGAAGTTAGTAGGCAAGTTTATCTGAAGATGAGAGAACAGAAAAAGCTGGATGAGCTTAGGGATGCAATTGAGGATGATCAGTACTTGTTTGAAGGCGTGGAACTAACAGCCAAAGAAAAGGAAGAAATGCGTTACAAGAAAACAGTCTATGAACTTGCTAAACAGAGAGCTAAAGATGTTGACAATATCATGGAATATCGGATGCCAGAAGCTTATGATAAGGAGGGTGGTGTAAAGCAAGACCGCCGGTTTGCAGTTGCTTTGGAGCGGTACAAGGATCCTGATGGTGAAGAAGAAAAGGCTAACCCTTTTGCTGAACAGGAAGCATGGGAAGAGTACCAAATAGGAAAAGCAACACTCAAATTTGGTGCAAGCAACAAAAAACCTCAAGAGAGTAAGTATGACTATGTGTTTGAGGATCAGATAGAATTTATCACAGCTGATTTGCTAGAGGGGCAGAATGATCAAGATTCAGAAGTGCAAGTGAAAGAGAAAAAACTGTCAGCTGCCAAATCAGCTCTACTACAGCTGCAGGAAGAAAGAAAAACTTTGCCTATCTATCCTTATCGAGATGAGCTATTGAAGGCTGTGGAAGATCATCAGGTCCTTGTCATTGTTGGAGAAACAGGTTCAGGAAAAACAACTCAAATTCCACAGTATCTTCACGAGGCAGGTTACACAAAGAAAGGCAAGATAGGCTGTACGCAGCCCAGAAGAGTTGCTGCTATGAGTGTCGCAGCTCGGGTTGCACAAGAAATGGGAGTCAAGCTTGGCCATGAAGTGGGATACTCTATTCGGTTTGAGGATTGCACTTCAGACAAGACAATCTTGAAGTATATGACGGATGGAATGCTTCTTCGAGAATTTTTAAGTGAACCAGACTTGGCTAGCTACAGCGTTATGATGGTAGATGAAGCACATGAGCGAACCCTTTCTACTGATGTCTTGTTTGGCCTGGTTAAAGATATCACTCGCTTCCGACCTGATATCAAGCTTCTTATATCAAGTGCTACCCTAGATGCGAACAAGTTTTCCGATTACTTTGATAGTGCTCCAATATTTCGAATTCCAGGTCGGAGGTTTCCTGTTGATATCTTGTACACAAAAGCTCCTGAAGCTGACTATCTGGAAGCAGCAGTGGTCACTGTGCTACAAATTCATGTCACACAATCGTCAGGAGATGTTCTAGTTTTTTTCACAGGTCAAGAAGAGATAGAAGCTGCAGAGGAGATTTTGAAGACTCGCACAAGGGGACTGGGCACCAAAATTGCAGAGATGATCATTTGTCCAATTTATGCTAATTTACCTTCAGACTTGCAAGCCAAGATATTCGAAGAGACACCTGAAGGAGCTAGGAAAGTTGTGCTTGCTACAAACATTGCTGAAACTTCCCTCACTATTGATGGTATTAAGTATGTCATAGATCCAGGATTTTGTAAGCAGAAGTCATACAATCCACGCACAGGGATGGAGTCACTTATTGTAACCCCCATCTCAAAAGCTGCAGCTCAACAGAGAGCTGGTAGAGCAGGAAGAACGTCACCTGGGAAATGCTTCCGTTTGTACACTGCATGGTCACATCAGCATGAGATGGAGGATAACACCGTTCCAGAAATCCAAAGGACTAATCTTGGGAATGTTGTTCTGATGCTGAAAAGCTTGGGCATTCATGACCTTATAAATTTCGATTTTCTGGATCCACCTCCTTCAGAAACATTGCTTAGAGCTCTTGAACAGCTCTATGCCTTAGGTGCATTAAATGACCGTGGTGAGTTGACCAAATTGGGTCGGCGCATGGCTGAGTTTCCCTTGGATCCAATGCTTTCAAAGATGATTGTGGCATCTGATAAGTTTCAATGTTCAGAGGAGATAATCACAATTTCAGCAATGTTATCTGTTGGAAATTCCATTTTTTACCGCCCAAAGGATAAGCAAGTGCATGCAGATAATGCAAAGATGAACTTTCATACTGGTAATGTTGGCGATCAAATAGCTTTGCTCAAGGTGTACGATACATGGAAGGAGACTAATTATTCTACCCAATGGTGCTATGAAAACTATATACAGGTTAGGAGCATGAAAAGAGCTCGTGATATCAGAGATCAGCTGGAAGGACTGCTGGAGCGTGTTGAAATTGAGCCTACCAGTAATCCCAACAACATTGATGCAATAAAGAAGGCCATAACTTCAGGGTTCTTTTATCACACAGCAAAACGTCAGGAGAAAGGTGCATATCGCACTGTGAAAAATCCTCAGACGGTCCATATTCACCCAAGTTCAGGACTTGCAGAGGTCTCACCTCGTTGGGTTGTGTATTTTGAACTGGTTCACACAACAAAAGAGTATATGCGGCAGGTTATTGAGATTAAACCAGACTGGCTGGTGGAGATAGCCCCACATTATTACAAAAAGAAAGATGTGGAGGATACTGGCTCTCAGAAAATGCCAAAGGGGAAAGGCAGGTCTAGTATCAACTGAACCAACCACTTGCACACGCTAATGTTGCAGTTCAACTGGGCTGTCAATTCCGTGGGCCTATAAAGGGGCTCAAAGAAGTCATTCAAATTTGAAATAGTGCCAAGGGTAAGAAGACAAGATTATCCAAAAAGTCACTTTTAATGCATAGAAACAAATCTATCTGATCGATTTTATGCTGTTGAAGTATGCGAGGGAGTTAGCTATTTTTTCCCTGTAGTTTTTTGGCACGTGTATGGATTGTTCCTGGCACTGCGGTTTCATCTTGTTTCATTCTAAAGCTTGTTCTTTTTCTTTTTCCACAGGCCCTTGGTGCTGGGAGCTGCCCATGTGATTCTTAATAGAAGTTTTAAGATTCCACACCATGGACACCTTTTGAGGATGTTGCCGGAAGTGGTTGAGAGAACTCACTTGGGCTCTGTGGAATGGGATTGCACCATTTATTGAGAAGTCACAGTAACATGGGATCACAATTTTCTAGCTTTGCATCCCAATCCTGTCCCCATGTTAGGGTCCCGTCTCATTCATGGTGATGGGACAGCAATTCCTGTCGGTGTCTCTGTTCTCATGCCCATCCTGAAAAACCCAGTCCATGCCACTATGCTACAAGTAAGGATCTTGGTTGTTTTGGTGAGATTTCATTGTGGCATCCTTGTGTAGCCATTTAAAAATATTTTACGATACCATGATAATGTAAAGTAGCTGCTAACAGTCAAACTGCAGGGCTGTGATTTGAAGGAGAGATGTTGTACACGTGATGAACCCTCTCTGATGCAGTTTTTTAAATCTCCATGTCACTACCCATTTCAAAGTGGCATACTCAACTGTTTGAAAGTGATCTTGGCTATCTTTTGTTGCAAAACAAAATGCAAGACTGAGTTAGATTGATCTAGTAAAATTTGCAGATGTTTCTACTGAAGGGTGCAGCATAGAGTGTATAATATCTGTAAGCTTATTGAGTCTCAGCCCTAAAATTTGGGAGCTGTGCTAGCTTCAAAAGGCTTACAGAACTATTTTTGTTTTTCTTTCAAGTTTTGATGGCATGGAAGGATGTACAATTTAGAAAACTAAACTGGTCCTGTAACTTCTCCATGTTCCTATAGATTTCTTTAATTCCTAAACAGGCGTCAATACAACATGATGTATGGTGTAAGATGATCAGTCATAGGCAAGCTTTACTTCTGAATAAATATGTGCATATTATCCTGTATCAAAAGTCTTTTGGTCCAATGAGTCTATGTATGTATGCTTCGTTCTACCATTTGATATTGATAACAGGCAATGGACTCTAGGTGCAGCACTTATTTAAGCAAACATTGGTGAGAGCAGCATTCTTAAAGCTACAGGTGTTTTACTTTCTGGGTGCACTCTGACTGTGTCACAAATGCATAATTGATGGTTAACCCATGTTCTATTCTTCCAGTCCTGCTAGTGGGATTTAGCATGTAGCTCTTCAGTGCTTGTTAAGGCAGCAACAATTGAGGATCATCTTTAATAACATTTTTGTCTGTATGATGTATACAGCTTTTGGGCTATAAGAAGAGGCTGCAAGAAGTACATGTCTTGGTCAAATGGATGGATTTGGTCACAGGCCAGCCTGTAGCAGGTCATACCTGGAAATTGATGCAAACAAATGCAATTGGCCTGTAGAAGGTTTGGGAAGTTGCCCAAAGGATTTGCCATCTCCTTCAAGTCCTACAGAGTCTGCAACATTCCAAAGTAGCCCAAGCTTTTGTGAAGAACGCTTAGCAAGCCTAGTGAGCTTGTAGAGCCTGCCCTCTTGAGTACCAGTCCAAAGCATAACACGGAGGTATCTCAACAATAACCACATCTTGGGTTAAAACCTCACTAGAGTCCCTAGCAATTCTAACCATGAACAAACAATAGATTAAATCCCTGATCAGGAACATAAAAGACTTCAGCAAAAGAGTCCTAGTGATACAATAGATGGGGAATTGCCCTTGCTCCTTGAATTGGCAAGGATGAAGTGTCACCAATGGCAGCTATACCCCCTTTAGAATGGAGGCCCTGCAACCAATCATGATGATAAGTTATACATTGTGAAGCACAATTGGTCATAGCTTCTCCAATGTGAAAGAAGCATGGTGTCATTGACCTCAAACAAATGGATGAACATGGACTTGGTGGTAGTGGCTAGTGTAGCCTTCAAGGCCTAAGCACCATACTTGGTGCTTGACTTAAGATGTGAGACAAATGATAAAATCAATGTCATATCTTCAAATGAAACCCTCCAGTTGAATGTAAGCTTGTATTGCAACTCCATCTTGTTGATGTGGTCCTTCATGGAAGGAGGGTCAACAATTGATAACATTATGAGCTTCTTTTTTGTGATAGAGCAGTCTTCTTCAGCTAGTAGAGGTGAGAGTTTTGTAAAAACCGCCAATGTGGTCCAAAGTCGATGAATATGAACAAGGATAGAATCCTCCAAACTCATGGAAATAAAAGATTGGGCTTGAGACTTGAGCCAATCCCAAAGAGTAGCTTGATCAACAATGGAACCAATATGGGGATCCTCCACTTGACGATGTATTAGGGTGGTAACAAAGGTGCATAGATTGAAGATATCTAATATACACACCACTTTGTAGGACCAAATGGAAGTAGTTGGTGCCATGGAGTTGATCCTCCTTGGATAGTGATGGAAGAACAAACATTGAAATAGATGGTGCTAGAATGGCTATATGAGGCTTTATTGAAAGTGCCCTGTTAGAAGCATATAAAGTAGGGAAATGAGACCGCTCCAAGCTGCAAATCGATGCAATCTTTGAGCTTGAGGAAGGAGAGTACACATGGGAGTGAAAGAACTAGGAGTTTGAAATCACACCCAAGAGGAGTGTTCCTAGTTTAAGGCATACAGTTGGCAATTGTATAATAGGTTTAGATCGTGAATTTTGGTCTATTTCCACTCAGGCTTAGCCAAAAGATCACTTAGGGGTTTTAGATTGGCAGCCATGTTGCCCTTCAGTTTATTGGTCAGGTACTCTATGATTTCCTGAAGCTCGAGCTTGTTGGTGGGGATATGGAACGAGACCGGTTTCCTTGGGTTACGTGAGCTTCCTACCATCATGCAGAATGGTACGATGGGCTCCCTTGCTGGCATGCTTGGAGATTTAGTAGCTTGCCTATATAGCTCTTTCTCATCTAAGAACGGTAGGTCAATGGTTACCAAGACGTGCATCCAATCCCGCTTGTCCTCAGGGCAAGGGATGTACTTGGTCAATGACCCATAGGGTTTGCTTTGCATGGTTGATGATTTTGATTGCTACACAAGTTTATTAGGTGCTTCAAAACCTTCTACCTTAAAGTATTACATAGAATTGTATGTGTACTAGGAGAGCACACATGCCTTAACATGTTGAGTTGAGGAATTAAGAAAAGTATTGATTTATGTAAAGAGTGATCTATGAATATTTAAGTCTTAAGAAACTAGGTCTAAATGATCATTTACCCTTGAATAATATGCTTTTGCAAAGAATCATGATAAGGGATTAGGTTTATTGGAACTAAGACTAGAGCAAGTCGATAAGTCTCCTTGATCTCATGTCTTGAGACACTTACAACCTTTGAGACTGTGAAATGGACATCAAAGTGAGATTCAAGAGCCCTTAAATCTTAAGAATGTCCTCAAGTTTGCTTCTTTAGGAGGACCTCTATTGAAACTCATACCTAGGGTAGAAATGCTTTTAAGTTTCCAAAAGGATCCATATTGTTGATTGATACTTAAACCCCTTTAGGTATGCTTGTTGTAAAATTGACAAAGTTATGATAGATTACCATAATGTGGATTGGTTGCCTACAAAGGACTAGTCTTGTCCTTGACTTGATTGATTGTTGCGACTTAGATGAAAGTTAAAGGACAATTTTTCTACATATACTCTTTAAGTGTAGAGTTTCTCTAAGTTATACTTTTAGGTATTTATGGTACATGAAGAGGCTTGAAATGCATTACTTTGACTTGCAATGTAAGTTTAAACGAGATTGCTATATATACCATTTTTCAAGTAGTTGCACTCTTTAGAGGATTATGTTGACAAGTTTATTGACCCTGGTGGGATATCCAAGGGTGTTGTTTGAATTCTATTCCATTTTGAAGAGATGCTATTCTTATCATAAGAAAAGATTGCTTTTCTTAGTCCAAGGATAGGTTGTTTGCCTTGTCTTTGTTTGAACCTTGAGAATCCCTAAGAGGGAGAGTTATACTCATTCTGAGGGTTTGTCAAACAAGGGTTTAATGCATGGAGGATCATCTCCTTGATTGCACCATGAAAAAATATGCTAATAAAAGCAAGAGATCCAAATGGGTACTACTTGATACTTGGCCAAAGGTTGAGTAGTGTGAAGGCCACTATGGAACATTGGTTTACTCCTACGACATCATGTGAGTCAAGGAGGATCTGGATGCCCCATGCTAGTCCTAGGATGACTTGGGCACGTCTATCCAGGTGCTTTAGATATGGGTCTCAATGTAAGGGGCAAAATGTTAGATTGGCATTGCACTGTGGAAAATATGTGATAAATACATTATTTCTATTGTTTTCTAAAGATTGTTTAATCTTATCTTTGTATTTGTGTCCGAATTACGTGAATAAACCTTGTATTAATAGGCTAATTAAAGTTATCTTTACATGTCAAATTAATTGTGTTAGGTAATTAGATAATTAAGCTACTCTCATAAAAGGGAAGTGGGAGGATGGATAATTGATGGATCTATCCAATGGTGGTCATGTGGTCTCGGTGAATCAAAAGTTTTT
The DNA here is from genome assembly GCF_053477565.2 of Lygodium microphyllum. Taxonomy (NCBI): domain Eukaryota; kingdom Viridiplantae; phylum Streptophyta; class Polypodiopsida; order Schizaeales; family Lygodiaceae; genus Lygodium; species Lygodium microphyllum. The sequence goes on from NC_141153.1 coordinate 69,575,001, forward strand.
CTTTAAAAGCATTAGATTGAGCATGTTTTAGGAAAGAGCTCATAAGAAATATTATAGAGATTGATCTCATGTTGTTTTAAGGGGCTAGAGTGAGACTTTACCTTATGGGTAGAGGGGTTGATATGCTAGATTCCTCTTGTTTCTTACCCTCTTTAAACTAAGTGTAACACATCTATTTTGTTTTGAGTTGATTTGCACAAGCAACTACTGGACAACCAATGCTAGATAAACTGTTAGGTGACCTTAGTGTTATCTAGGGACCTTGTTTCAAGTTTACCCTTGTGGGTATGGAACAGAGTTTCCCCTACGAGGTAGATTCAAAGGAGCCTAGATAACAATATTTGCAATATTCCAAGGGAGTTCTGGACAAGGTTGCCTAGGACTATCTCTTGATGGGCTATCCAAATTGTGCTATCAAGGGTTTGTTTGATAGGCACACCCAAGGTGAGGAACTAGGCAATGAGAACCTCTTGCCACTCTTCTTTCTCCCTATCCATCCCTTCATAGTGAGGGATGAGGAAGAGGGTGCATGTGTGAGGTTGAGTTGAGAGAGAAAGTATGCGATGGATTGTGAAGCTCTTCTTGCTCCACTTCTCCACTTTTACTATATCTTCTTTTCTCCATGTTGTGTTCAAAGGTTGAAGTAGGTATATGGCTTAAACCAAGTGGCATCTCATGGATTGTGGAGCAAGCAATAAGCCTTGGATAATAACTATAAAAAAGAGGGGAGTTCTCATTCACTACAACTCGATTATTGTTTTGTACATGGGAATGGTAGATTGTATTCACTACAACTCTATTATCGATCTACATAAATCATTTTATACATAGGAATGGTACATCATAGATTGGTTTGAGAGGAACATGTGAGACAGCTATGTGAGAGGTGATCAATGACATTGTGAGTTGAAGGTCTTGAAATAACAAGTTTGTCATAAGTCCCGACATTGAGCTTGTATAGAGCAACATTTTGGTTCCGTTGCTAGGACCACAGTTCAGTTCGATCACAAGGTCACTTATGCTCTTATTATATAAGGAAATGGGAGATTGCCTAGCAAACTTACTCTAAAACGCATACAACTAAATAGGGAGATATTTTCTTGGGTTAAAAAATAATATTTTTGTTGGTTGCAAATCTATTGATGAGTTAGAATCAATTAATATAAAATTACGAGAAAAAAAGTGCACAAGCATGCTTGTGAGCAAGAGCATTGCCTTTGCAAGGTTTTATTTGGTTTGAAAATACTAATTGGGCAACATGCATGAGCTTATTTTGTAAGGAAAACATGAGTTGCTGCGTTATTTCCATCTATTTTTGAGCTTCTTCTCTCTCTCAATACACATCATATTAAGCTACTTGATAAGCTTGACTTGGATGACCTTTTTGGAGCTCCCAAGAGAACAACAAGAACACGAGGAAAGAACTACAAGAAAATCTATCATGTGTTAACAACAAGCATGTTTTTCATCTTCTATGAAATCACACTAATAAAACTAACACCAAGGAAAAAGAACTTCACACATCATAGATCGTATCTCTGATGGTAGCAAACTTAATAAAGCACATCATATACTTCATAGCAGCAAACCATAAAGAAGAACATATATTTAAACTTTATTAATGCAACCAATCATACAGTATTCATATAAAAACTTCCATTAAGAATCCATATCCTTCTCTCATAGTCTCACAATATCTCTCATATATAATGTTTTGTACCAAAATTTAGTGCTCTCTCTTTCTCTCTCTCTCTCTCTCTCATTCAATGACACTATGGAGTATAATAGGATAACAATCCATAATCCTCATTTGGTCATGGAGATACCCTCTAAGAGATATGGCTGATCCAAAAGCTATCTTGGGTATGTATTCTCCTCCTTCCAAGGTAGAAGACTTCCCTTAGCTAAGAACCCGTCAAACATGACACATACAAAAGCATACAAAGGGTTACAAAAAGACATAGAAAACTCATAGAAGCTATCAAATCCCAAACAGAAACCAATAAAACCTCATAGGTCAAACCAAACCCACTCCAACCTATCAAAAACCATCTCATACATCTTGAATTATACCTTCAATCACTTATTCACAACTACAATCTCTCAACATAACCAAAACATAGACCTATAGATACTAACAAAGCACATCAGAAACAAAAAGCCACTCAATAGAACCTATCAAAACTCTTCAAAACAAAGCAAGACTTCAATGAGCTTTCCAAACATACTCAACCTAGCCTATTGACACACTCTAAAAAACTCTCAAAACTAGCCAAATATATCTAACAATGCATTAAACCATCCATTCAGCTCCAAAAAACCAACAAAAAAGAGTTGAAAATCAAGTGATTTCAGCACACACCATATCCCATGCTAAGGTTGGGGAGGGTCCTCATGACCTTGGAAAGAACAAAATACACAACTTTGATAGCTAGTCATCATATCTTCATGCTTCACTCCATCAACATCCTCAAACACAAACACGAACCCAACATATCTTCATAAAGAACTTGGGTCTTAAAAGAAGAACCAAAGGAAAACAAAAAACTCTATAAATTACTGTCATCCATTTATATATAGATAATAAACAAAAAACATTTATAGACCCAAGTTTTATGATTGATGCTCATCCATAAAAGATTTTTGAGAGTTTCACAAAACTTGCAAACAAAACATCTTTTTCAAAAGAACAATGTAACAAGATGGAAAAGATTTTGGCATGTAAATAGGGAATATCAAGCTATGGAGGATCAACATCAATGTTTGGATTTAAGTAGAACTTTGGCACTGTCTTTGAATCATTATGCAAATATCTATGCATAAAATATAGATATCAAGTAAAATGCATTGCAAACGAATGGATTGATCCGTAGATTGACAATAGATATTGGAAAATTGGACAAAATTGTGAAAACCTTTTGTTGATGCATCCCAATCTCATGGAATAATAGGCCAATTCATCGAACATGCTAAAGAGTCTTGTGATCTCCATTGTCAATGTTGAGTCACTCGAGAATTAAACCCATCGTATGCACTAATGAATTGAGGAGAATCAGAACAAGGTTAATGGATGAAGAGGGGGATTATTAAAATCATAAAATAAAGAAAGTGATAAGGTTAAAAAATTTAGGCAGGTGAATAGATTCTGATAGAAATGGTAAACAACAATATTAGGAAAATGAGTAAAAATGGGAATCATGGGTTTTAAAGAAGGTCGAAACAAAAGAGAGGTAATGTGTTGAGGTTAAGTTTTCATCATGGAAAGGTAGGATTCATATCTATGAGCAAATTGCTGATAATACATAAGTGAAGGAATGGACCTATGGTAGAATGATGGGAATAAGCCTAAAAAAAGATGCAATCAAATGGAGGATTTTGAGAAATGTAGAACAAAAGATCTTGCCTTAGTTGGGTATGATTCTTGACTCAAGTAGGAGCCTTCAATTGTCCTTGATTAAGGACAACAAAGTTCACTTGAGAATGCTAAGATTTTGTAGGATAACTTTCCACCTTAGAGGAGTAACCTTGAAAAAGCTCATCAATATGCAACTCTAAAGAATGAACATACAATGCAACTTGGAGGACCACATCCCCAACATATCAAGACAAGTCCTCATCATTAGGAATAAGTAAATCTCCTTGAATATACATATAGGACATTTACATTGTATCATGTGTGAGTAAATCCTCAAAAGACCATGCGAACCACCTCAATAAGAAGAAAAAAAAACAATTGTTGATAACTTAATGTAAAAAGTGAACGGTTGCTAGTAATAATGGACAGAAAAATGAATGATAATGAGAGATAGACTCCATATATTTCTCAAAAGTGGTCCATAGGAGTTTCATCCGTGATTATAATATTTCAACTTTAGCTTGAAAAAGTGGGAACTTAAAGAAGCATTGCGTTGAATGATAGCCAAATGCGTGGAAGAAAGTGAAGGTACAGCTAGAATACTAGGACTTGGGAAAATTACAGCAAGATTGTGCTAACTGCTTCTGTAACTCCTTAATCTTCTAAGCTTGGCTCTGCAATAGTAGCACTAGCTAATTGCGATTTAGTCTTTAACTAGCCATGTGATTTTTAAGGTCCTGAACCTCTTGGATAAGAGTATCTCACTCAATAGTTTACTAAAGTTAATGGTGTCTTGACTTTAGCTAATTGGGCCTACAAAGAAGCTATCACATGTTTATTGGCATCCAATGACTTGGTTGACTCCTCCGTTTGTCTAGTATCAATCAATGTTTCTTGTTTAGAACTTAGCTGAGCTAGGGTATTATTAAGTTCTTTCTTGGAATGCTACATATCATCATGAAGTGATGAATAGAGCTATTGAATATAGCTAATGAATAGAGCAACTAAGTTGACTCTTCCATTCGTCTAGTATCAATCGATGTTTCCTACATAGAACTTAGCTAAGCTAGGGCCGTATTAAGTTCATCCTTGCAATGCTACATATCATCATGAAGTGACGAATAAAGCTTTTGAATACATGCTATTATTGCTAACTCGAAAAATCTTTCAATATCCTTACACATAAATGGAATAGCATCGCCTATCATAAGCAGGTGGAGGAAAGAAGGAGTTACTCAATTTTACCCTCTCTACGTGCCAAAAATAGATCTAGACATGTTAAGAATGTAGGAAGCAAAATTCTTGATGTGGCATGAATAGTATTGAAGGGACTAGAAATGGTACTATATCAACAATATGCTTCAAGCGTTTTATGTGTAGGATCACCATGGTGGGGGGGAATTTGAATCAACATCCACCAGCATGGGTGTAGCAAGAGCAGAAGGAATTGAAGGATCGGGAGATTTGAAGACATAGAATGTTTCAGGAAAGCATATAAATAAGATCCATAAGTAACATTGATGGCATTACCTCTAGTCACTTTGAGGAAGTGTTGGTCCATTTTAGCACAAAGGTAATCACTCTAGTTTGAAGCACTATGTGGGAAGCAATAACAACTCCTTGGATAGATAGTTAGTAGGAGTTTTGGCTGGCATAAATCTATCTTGGAGGAATCGGCAAAGCTACTTCCATAAGGGATCAAAGATAATAGAGATAGACACGTGTTGAGAATCCAATTGGGAACCAAGGGCTCACAAGTTTGTTTCTATTGCATCTTGAGGAGGGCATTAGAAGATAATAATTAATGAGCTATTAGAAAAGCCATGGCTCTATAAAAAAGGGACAAAGCCTTTCCCAAACCTATAAATTTCAATATAATGATAGTATCATAGATGAGGCCTACATGTTTGTTGTAGGAGGATAAAAAGACATCTTAGAGAGCTGGATCTTTTGGAATAAGCAATAATGGCTTGGCCACAAAATCATACAAGCCATCCTTATGGATAAGCTCTAATTGTAGGAGCAATGAGCAGTCCCTAGATACCAAGCGAACATATATAATGGGCTAGGGAGCCATTCAAATACACCACAAATGCACACACCAAGACACACAAATGAATGCTTGTAAAATGAAAGACAAATCACTGATCAGATCTCCATAAAGGACAAACCGTAGATGACATGGCAAACACAATCTATGGAAAGAAAACATATATGACCTACGCACTCACACAACTGATAGCTTGGTGACGTGCATACAATTAGGCATGCAATACCTCGTCATCAAGCATGCAAAAGAAATAAAAGAAGCACATCACATCCCTAACAAGATAGATGTGATTGCCAAACAAAAATGATAGACTAGAAGAACAAGATACAAGCTAACTGGATATACAATTGAGCTGCTAAAAAGATGGATAAGAATGGTATAGCGACCCACTAAACAACAACGTACCCACAATCCTTGTATTGTCTTCATTAATTAAATGTTGGTAGTGCAATATGAATGGATCAAAATTTAGTGAAGGGTTCACTCTAAGAAAAATTATTACTAATGGGTGAAAATTTTATTAGGTGGTTAACCTTAAGAAAGAAAATAGTGGTTCCTTGTTATTATCCTAAGTGCATTATTCGAATCACATAGTGCATTAACACTCCCAGATGTCAGAACTGACACAAGGGATCTCTAAATGCAAATTTCTTAATTAAAATCTAAAGTGTATTGAGTGCTTTGTTGTGCATGCATTGGGGCTATTTTTACAAATGATTTTACTAATCACTATTGGATGCATATGCATGTGGAAAAAGTGACAATGTGTTCATATTGATAATTATATCAAGGGTTTTTGTGAGAGGAAAAATACAAAGAAGAACTTGGTGATGTGTGGTGATGCACTTGTAAAATAGTGAATGGCACAAGAATGAAGAAGATCTCAAGTGTGAGGCCCTAGTGTCACAAAAAATAGGCAAAGGATCTACTCAACCCATTGCAATAAAACCACAAAAATTTCAATTAACCCAAAAGAAACACACACACACACACACACACACACACACACACACACACACACACACACACACACACACACACACACACACACACACACACACACACACACACACACACACACACACACACACACACACACACACACACACACACACACACACACACACACACACACACACACACACACACACACACACACACACACACACACACACACACACACACACACACACACACACACACGTGCGCGCACACATACACTTTATAGGTGGGATTTTGTAGTATTTTTATGTGCGATGTATTTAAAGTGTAAATGATTGTTATGTGTATGGCATGTGCTATTGGGTTGTATGTTTTTCCCTTGTTTTTTTAAAAACTTTATTTGTTGAACATTTTTATGTTTGTTTCTAATTTTTTTGTTTTAAATTATTTTTTAAAAACAATTTTTACTACAAGTATGCTTTTGGTTGTTTGTTTGTTTTGGTTGTTTTGTTTAATTTTATTTGTGTAATTATTATTATTATTATTATTATTGTGTCTTTTAAATTTAAATTTAGGGTTGAAAAAGAGAAAATTTTATTGTCTTTTTTCTTAGTGTGCCTTGTTTTTAGTTTGATTTTTTGTGTGCATTTTAAACCTTTTTTGGTTGTTTTGTTATTTCATTTTTTCGTTTTAAATTGTGTTTGTATGAATATTGAGGGAAATGTCTTGGATTTTTAGTTTATCTTTCAATATTTATGTTAGTGACTAATTGAAAAACTTATATTTGAGGTATGTGTGTGTGTTTTCTTTTTTGTGGGTTTATAAAAAGAAATTATTTTTCACACATGCTATCAAATGGCAACATGTGAATATATTGCAAAAAAAGCCATCTACTAAGCTCCAAGTGCATGAACACCCACTTTGTAGTATAGTTAAGTCCACACGCATGTCTCGCGCATGAACAACAACTTAAAACCATAGGGATGAACATCAATTTAAATCCACATAAGAACGATGGCTAGAACACAAGGGCAAGCAACAACATGAACTTGCACAGGTGAACAATGGTGTAGAGACCATGCAAAAATAAGGGAAAAAACCCCATAGGTGAATGGCCATGGCAGATATAGGAGGTAGGGAGGTCACAACATCAATGGAAAGGGGGGGCTATGTGGAAAACGTTTTTTCTTTTGTGGTGGTATAGGTTTTGGGTTTTGGGGGGGAGGGGGGAAGAGGGGCCTATAGAGGGGGACGGGGCTTATGGTGGGTGGCGGGGGGGGGGGGGGGGGGGAAGGGGGTGGGTTTGGATTTCAAGGTGTGTTGGGGAAAGGGGAGTCTTACAAGGGGGATACGAGAGGGTTTGTTTTTGCTAGCATGTGTTTTGTTGGGAGGGGCTAGGGTAATTGTGATAAGGGGGGTTGGGTAAGAACCGGGGGTTGCTCCCCTCCTTTTAACTACCACAAGTAACAAAACCTCTCCTCCTCTCTCTCTCTCTCTCTCTCTCTCTCTCTCTCTCTCTCTCTCTCAAATCTTGGGGACTCACGACATGCATCTCCCTCTCCTCCTCCCCCTCAATAAAACCCCATCTCTCTCTTTCTCTTTTTCACCCCTAACTCTCATTTATCACACACACACACACACACACACACACACACACACACACACACACACACACACACACACACACACACACACACACACACACACACACACACACACACACACACACACACACACACACACACACACACACACACACACACACACACACACACACACACACACACACACACACACAACTTCTTTACATTAATACATTAGGCTTATGTGATTATTTTTTATAATATTATCACAATGTTATTGGCTCAAATTTGCATAAACAATCAATATCACACTCACATATACATTCATGTCCCCCCTTGTCAATTGTTTGCATGTATGTAACAATTACATCGTGATGTATAAGTACTTCAATTGTGCATACATGAGCCAAGCCACATACACATACACTTACACATTCCTTTCTCTCTCTCTTGCCCTCTTTCTTCTTCTTCTTCTTCTTTTCTCGCTCTCTCTCATATGTTTAGGACCAACCATCAACATGTCACACACACACACACACACACACACACACACACACACACACACACACACACACTATAGTAGTTCTCTCTCCCTAACTTCTTCACATCACTAGATTAAGCTTTTATGCTTATTTTTTATCATATTCTCATGATGTTAGTGGTTCAATTGCACACACAAGCAATATCACACTCACATATACATTCACATCCCCCCTCTCTCCCTTCTTTGTACATATTTTAAATTACATCTTAATGTGTTAATATATCAATTATGCACACATAACGGAAACCACATGCACTTACACATTGCTCACTCTTTTTCTCTTGCTCCCTCTCTTCCTCATCTCATTAGGCTTACATATGGATTGAAGTTATGTATCCATTTATAATAGACCCTTGCAAGCAATTACTTCACAATCTTTGTAAAATGTAGCTTTCTATTGCTTTGTTATTTGAATTTGTTATTCCTTCCAAGAATTCTCCATTTTACACTCCAAACTTCAACAATCAAATATTTTGATACATTGATATATATCACATTATTCTACATGAACTTATTACCAAAAAATATACTAAATCCACAAGTGCATTTGCAAGTTAGTAAACTACTGTGCAGAAGGTAACTGAACATATTTATTGCAAACATTAAATATCAATTTGGCTCCATTGCTAGAGAGCGAAATGGGTATTTTTTAATAAACTCTTGAACTCCCCCATGAAAACATGCTTACTCAATCAAATAGGGAAGCATGTGTTTCGAGAGAAAGGTATCCACGGGATTTCCCTCAAATGTAGGTGGACATATAAAAGGAGTTAGGTGGCATGCATTGCATCTTCTCTATACTATCATCCATAAATAGTGTCGCTTTAGGGCTAAGGTGTAGCCAATCAATATCATCAAAACAATTTTAGAAACTGTGGTTTCACATGACTCCTTCCTAAAAAATGAGTTATAGGACTTGTCTTGCATTTTCCTTGATCATATTGAAACACAAAATTATGGTACTTACATTATTTGCTTTATATAATCACTTCTAATTACTTGGAGTAGCTCATTCTAGTTCTCCTCCTTCATTGAGCTCCAAATGGCAATGTCAAACAATGCATGTATTCCCTCTAGAATCTTGGTGAGGCCCGACTACAAAAATTACCTAATTTTTGTCTACTTCCAAGGCTTGGTCGGTAATGACCCCTTTTGCCTTGGATGCTTGTGTAGAAGCAACCAATTCACAATAAGCTTCTTGGTTGGGGATAACTATAGATGAACATTAGGAAATTATGAGCACATGCTATGAAAAAAAGAGAGCTCTATTAGGATTTTTCACTCTTAAAAAATCTCCCCTCTTCAATAGAGCAATACAAGTATATGAGAAATGTATATTATTGCACACAAGAGTGGTTGAGACACCGTGTAGTGCATCTTAATTGAGAAGATTAGAAAGAGTAAGGTATCCATTTGATAAATTGACTTACAATCAATACATGAAAATACATTATGCATACATCATTTCTTATGCACAACATTCACAGTCAACATGATTTAATGAGGCATTTGAGAGGAAAGACTCGAGAAAGGTGATGGATAAAGAAATGGATGCTTTGGGGAGGAATGAATTGGGATTTGGTTGATCTACTTTATAGGAAGAAGGTCATTAGCTAGAAATGGATATATACCATGAAATGCAAGTCGAATGGCTCACTTGAGAGGTATAAAAGCAAGACTAGTTCCAAAAGGGTATGCTCAAAATTATGGATTAGACTATGAGGAAAAAATCAATCCAATTGCAAAAATGATCACCATTAGATTGGTTATTGCTTTGGATTCTACTTATGGTTGGAACCTATATCAAATGGATATAAATGCTTTCTTGCATGTTATTTTGGAAGAGGAGGTGTACATGGAGTAGCAAGAAGGGCATATATATCCAAAATTTATGCATTATGTATAGAAGTTAAAGAAGGCATTATATTGGTTGAAGCAAGCACCTAGATCTTGATGGTTTTTATATAGGATGAGTTTCCAATAGAGTATGGATGATTACTCTCATTATGTTAGACATTTTGATGTTGGTACGGTGGTTGTGGTCATCTATCTTAATGATCACATCGTAACAAGTGATCCTAAGAAAGAGATTGTGGAAGTAAAGCATGGCTTACACAAGGAATTTCACATTAAGGATCTTGGACTATTAAGATACTTCTTGGATATTGAAGTGATAAAAATACCACATGGATTTTTTTTTTGTGCAAAGTCAATACTCTTTGGATATGATTTTGCATGTAAGCTATTCGATACACCTTTGGATTAAAATGTGAAGGTGGTTGATGATGGATGGTATGTTACATACATTGCTATGTTTAGAAAGATGGTTAGTAGTTTGATCTACTTGACCATAATAAGCCTAGACTTGAGTTATGCAATTAGAATAAATAAGCCAATTTATGCAAAAGCCATACAAATCATAGTTGGCTACAATAGGAAGAGTGCTAAGATATGGGTTATGGCTTGTTCTATGAGAAAGGAATCGAGCCTACCTTGTTTGGATACACAAATATAGACCGGGTAGTAATTATTATGAATAAAATGTCTACTAGTAGGTATGCCTTTTCATTTGTTTTAGCCATGTGAGTTGGAGTAGCAAGAAACAACCTACAATAGCCTTATTAAGGATGGAAGAAGAGTATAGAGGATTAGTATTGGCAACTTGTGAGCAAACATAGCAAAGTCTACTTCTATGTAACACGAGGATCGAGATAGATTGAGGATTTATTATGTATTGTCATAACATTAGTTGCAATACACTTGTTCCAAAGAAGCCCAATCTATCATGCAAGAACAAAACATATTAAAGTGCATTGCCACTTTATCATAGAGAAAGTCATGGATGGAGAGATAGACTTGGTAAATGTCAAAACAAATGATCAAGTAGTAAAGATCTTTACCAAAGCATAGGTAAATATTAGTTTGAGTATTTTGAAAGTGCACTTGGAGTATTAAATTTACAAGATTATTCTAAGCTTGAGAGGGAGTATTAAGGAATATCTCATATGTTACAATCATGTCCTATGTATGCATAAAATAAAGTAAGATTGTGTGTAAAGTGACTTAAAGGTCAAAAGAGTATCTATCTGTCAAGATTGTGGGAGAGAAGGAAGGAGTCTCACTTGAAGCTTTCTTGCTTGCACAATAGGGGAATACACACAAGGGTGGAGGCTGAAAAAACAGTTTTCCTCTTCTTAGTTGTGTAAGCCAAAAGAACTCTAGTACAAAGAAATAGAAGAACCCTATATATGGGTCTCAAACCAAACTCAACTAACTAAGGTGGCATACTAACTGAGCCACGAACTAGAGTAGATAAGGATAGCTATCATGTAGCTATTATTCATGGGCGGTGTACCAACCGCGTCTGCAACTGACAAGTACACAACGGTCACCCTGGCGTATCACGAGTGGAGCTCGATATCTAAACACTCCCCCTCGAGCTCAATCCCAATTCCTGCACACCAAGCAGGTCTCTGAACTTGCGCAGCTTCTCTGCGCCCAATGCCTTCGTGAATATGTAAGCTACCTGATCCTCTGTGCTGACATAAACTAGATCAATAAGACCTAGTAAAACCCTCTCTCGCACATAGTGATAATGCACCTCAATGTGCTTTGTTCTAGCATGATAGACTGGGTTATTTGCCAAGTGTATACTACTCATGTTGTCACAATAAATGACAACTGGTCCATCTGTAGACTGATGCATATCATAAAGTAGCTTATGCAACCAAGCTACCTCACATGCAGCCATTGCTGCACCCTTGTACTCAGCCTCTGTGCTCGACAAGGCAACTGTAGGATGTTTCTTGCTGCTCTAAGTGACTGCAGCACTCCCAAAAGAGAACACATATCCACTGGTAGATCGTCTATCAGAAATACTACCAGCCCAATTAGCATCAGTGTATCCATGCAATTGTATCTGAACCCCAGTCTCATAAAATAGTCCATACTGCAATGTGGACTTCACATACCTGAGTATGCGTCTAGCCGCATCCAAATGTGGTTTCCTTGGAGCTTGCATAAATTGACTTACCAATCCAACAACATAGCTCAAATCTGGCCTGGTAATAGTCATATAAATCAAACTTCCTACTATGCATTTGTACATAGTAGGGTCTTCTAGAAGCTCACCTGCATCTATGCTCAGCTTCACATTCTGCTCCAAAGGAACCGAAATAGGCTTACAGCCTGTCATCCCATATTTGGATAGCATGTCCAATCCATACTGCCTCTGCAAGAGCTCTATCCCACTTGGTGATTTAATCACCTCAATGCCCAAGAAATAATGCAGCTCTCCCAAATCCTTCATCTCAAACTTCTGCTTCAATAGCATTTTCACATGAAGGATATCTTCATCACTGTCACCTGTCATAATCAAATCATCAACATAAATGACAAGTAGCATAATACCTTTCTCTGTTTTTCTCACATAAAGTGAGAAATCTGCCTTGGAAATCTGAAAGCCAATAGTGACAAGATATTGTCCTATCTTGTCAGACCATGCTCTAGGTGCTTGCTTCAAGCCATACAAGGCTTTCTTCAACCTGCAAACAAACTCAGGATGAACAGCATGCACATAACCTGGTGGCTGCTCCATATAGACCTCTTCTTGCAAATCACCATGCAAGAAGGCATTCTTTATATCCATCTGATGTAAAGACCATCCCTTTGATGCAGCCATAGCAATGACTGGTCTTACGGTTGCCATCCTTGCAACCGGACTGAATGTTTCTTCATAGTCAATGCCATATATTTGTGCATACCCCTTGACTACTAATCTTGCCTTGTATCTGTTCACAGAACCATCTGCATTGTGCTTCACCTTGTAAACCCACTTACAGCCAATTGCATTTTTACCTTTAGGCAAAGGTACCAATTCCCATGTAGCATTTGCTTCCAAGGCATCTATTTCTTCATCCATGGCTTTCTCCCATTTTTCTTTTCCCATGGCTTGCTCAAAAGAAGTGGGTTCTGGTTCCTGTATCACTTTGACCATATATGCATAGTGAATGGCTGTAAATCCATCATATTTCAGCCTATCCACAGGATACCTAGCTCTGGTAGACCTGCGCAAAGTAGGTTCACTCCCAGGTGCTCTCAAAACATCCCTGGTCTTCCTTACTCCAGGGTTAACAATAGAAGGAATACCCAACTCATCATCAATACTCTGTTCTGAGCCACTAGATTCACCATCCACATAAGAGTGACCTGCATTCACATCAAACATGGGCTGATCAACCTTCTGTTTTCCTTTTCGTGATACCTGCATACCACTATCTGCATTACTTTGAGAAGATTCTTTTGATCTCAATCTGTCTGTCCATGGCAAAGAATGTGAACCACTGCTAGAGGACGCTCCAGGTCCACTAATATTTTGTGACTGCTGCTGTGAATTCTGTGCAGCATTACCATTTTGTGCATCTACATCATCAATCACATTTACTGGTTTATACCAGCTACTCATCTCATAAAAAACAACATCTCTGCTCACTGTAAACTTACGAGTAGAAGGATTATAGCATCTATACCCTTTTTGCTGCTGAGAGTAACCAATAAAGATGCACTTCTCAGCTTTTGGATCAAACTTGGATCTCAACTCATCTGGGACATGTACATAGGCAATGCAACAAAAAATTTTCAAATGAGAAATATCTGGTTTCCTACCAGTATACCTCTCCTCTGGAGTCATTCCATGTATTGCTGCAGTGGGAGTCCTGTTCATTATGTAGACTGCTGTAGCAACTGCTTCAGCCTAATAAAAAACTGGCAAGTCTTTTTCATTGAGCATGGCACGAGATACCTCTCCAATATGCCTGTTTTTTCTTTCTGCAATTCCATTTTGTTGTGGGGTATGACTGCATGAATATTGCTGCTTTATGCCATGCTCCTGCAGGAACCTTGCAAACTCATTTGAGAGGTACTCTCCCCCTCCATCTGACCTTAGGCATTTTATCTGCAGGCCTGTTTCTTTTTCAACCATAGCTTTAAGAGTTTTGAAATGCCCAAAAACTTCACTTTTCTTTTTCATAAAATACACCCAAACTTTTCTGCTATAGTCATCAATAAAAGTGACAAAATAATGACAGCCTCCAAGAGATGCAGCTTTAGTAGTCCACACATCAGAGTGGATTAAATCCAATGGCTTCTCACTCTCTTGAACATGTCTAGGAAATGGTTTCCTTGCCTGTTTTCCAAACTGACAGGCTTCACATACCTTATGCATTTCTGCAACCTTGAATTTAGGCAAACCTGCAACAATATTTTGGGCCTGCATTGATTTAAGTCGCTGTACATTAACATGACCAATGCGTTTATGCCAGATATCAATATCTGCAACTACACCGGTCCCATGTGCAAACATTGCTGCACTCAATTCAGACATGTCTGCATCCAATGTAAACATTCTGCCCTTCTTCTTTCCTTTTGCTATCAAGCGACCTTTATTTTTCATATCCTCAACAAAGCATCCATGAGGATTAAATCTGACATGCAAGCCCTGCTCAACCATTTGACCAACATAAACCAGATTCTTGGTGATATTCGGGACATGAAATACATCGGACAGGTATTTCTTTTTCCCATCCTGCATAGACAAAGGGATTTTTCCAATCTGCACAATAGGATGTGCAGTATCATCACCAGTCTCCACAAATCCTGGTTTTTCCATTTTCCTTGCATCCTCCATCCATTCTGCATGACCTGTCATGTGGTTTGATGCACCTGAGTCAACATACCATACATCATTGCTTTCGTCTGCACTTGTCACAGAATTGTTCATGTGCTGCACCATAAACAAGTACTCATTTCTGTCATCACCCTGTCTACTAGAAGATGCATAATTCCCTTGTTGCAGTTTTCCATTCATGATGTCATTCTGCTTTTTATAGCAGTCTTTAGCCATATGACCTATTTTACCACAATAGTAGCATTCAACATTACTGTTTGCATTTTGGCCTCTTTGCCATCCACCACGACCTCTTTGGCTCCCCCTGCCTCTAGAGTTACCACGTCCTCCTCCATAGGACTGGTTTTCTTGAGTTTGCTGCATATTCTGATTTCTGCCATGGCCTCCAAATCGGCCTCCTCTACCTCTGCCTCTACCTCTTCCAACATTTGAGTAGAAGACAGCTTCTTTTGAAGTTCCTCCTGAAGAAGATGCACCACCATTTCTCTGCTCCTCAGAAATTAGAAGAGCAATCAACTCCTCAAAGTTAGGAAATCTTTCATGAACTGAAATGGATGTCCGAAACTGTGCATAATCCTTTCCTAGACCATTCAAGGTCACAGAAACTAAATCATCATCTTCCACTGGTGACCCAATGGAAGCAAGTGCATCTGCAATCTTCTTCACCTTCATGTGGTAGTCGTTGATGCTCATATTTTCTCTTTCACATTGTGCAACTCTTGCTTGAGCTGCATTTTCCTGGCTTGCGTATTTGTGCTATACATTTTTGACAAAGTATCCCATGCCTCCTTTGGTGTACTTGCATCCTGAATATGCACAATCATAGAGTCTGAAATGCTGATAGACAGCCAGTATATAACTTTTCTGGCTCTCTCATGCCATGCTTTAAATGCCTGCATTTGTTGTTGATTGGGAACATTAGGAAGAACTGGTTCTTCTTCATTTCCTGCAACAAATTCCCAATATCCTTTTCCCATAAGGAAATTCGTCATTCTAAACTTCCATGCTTGGAAGTTGTTCTTGTCAAGCTTTTCAGTGACAATCTGTGAAAGAGAATCAGATGCCATTACAGAAGACTGCAAAAAATTCTGTCACTGCAAAAACCACAGCTTCACCCTCATAAGGGAAAATCTGCAAAATTGGCGAAAGTGGTATTTGACCACACAGTCACTTCCTAGTGACGATTTTGCATCAACAGGCAACAGGGATGATTCTGTAACTCCCAATGTCTCTGCGCACAAGCATACAATGCAATTTTTACAGTAACTTTTCACCGACCTGTAGAACAGTGGCTGCACATCATAAAATTGGGCCTTTTCTTGAGTGCGTGCAGAAAACTTCCGCCTCCAAAACAGGCCCCGAAATGGCCTCAAATAAAAAAAACAAGGTCGCTGAGGGCTAAAGCCCAATCCCGCAGCATATACTGCCCTCTTGCTTCACCGCGAAGGGCGTCTCAACCTGAGACAATGCACTCCTGCACTTTCCGGCTGTGCTACTTGCAGAGATCTGCTCCCAAAACAGAAAATGAAAGCAACACTGCTCCTCTTACCAGAACACCGCGAGCTTGGCTTGCTTTCTTGAGCTCCTTACCATGAACAAGGCTCTGATACCATGTCAAGATTGTGGGAGAGAAGGAAGGAGTCTCACTTGAAGCTTTCTTGCTTGCACAATGGGGGAATACACACAAGGGTGGAGGCTGAAAAAACAATTTTCCTCTTCTTAGTTGTGTAAGCCAAAAGAACTCTAGTACAAAGAAATAGAAGAACCCTATATACGGGTCTCAAACCAAACTCAACTAACTAAGGTGGCATACTAATTGAGCCACGAACTAGAGTAGATAAGGATAGCTATCATGTAGCTATTATTCATGGACGGTGTACCAACCGCGTCTGCAACTGACAAGTCGGTGACATAAATACACAACGGTCACCCTTGCGTATCACGAGTGGAGCTCGATATCTCAACACTATCCACTTTTGAAATACTCATTATATGTGTGGAAAAACGAAGGAGGAGAATAAAGAATGAAGAAGGAGGAGAGCTATGAATAAAGATGGATTAAGCTCCAAATCCATTGCTTGTCTCCCTTCCATTGTGCATCTATCTCAATTTTTTTAAATGAATTTTAAGGAAAACTTTGAATATGTTGATTAGGATCTTTTTAAGGTTAAACATGTTTTTAATAATGGATCAATAATATCCAATATCTAGAAGAGAAAAATAAAATATTTTGAGTAAATGGTCTTTGGTTGAAGTACTTTGCGACTTAGGATTAGAGGTATCAATTGGATCATGTAGATAGTTATAAATTTATGTTAGGTTTTAATGGATTGCAGAAATTGACATTTGTGGATGGATGCACTTACATCTCAACTAGAAAATGATAGTTTACATATCTGACTCATGAAAATCCTTATATTATTCCACTATTAACCCCAATGCAAGAAAAGCAAAAATGAAAAGAAGGAAGCAGAAGAAATTTTTGAAATACAGGGCAACGCAGATAAAGGTAGCCCGACAGAGCAGAAATAAGAGGGAAAATGGCCAAAATCACAAAGACAGCTTAAAAACCCAAGGCGAGTGCAAAAATGTTAAGAGACTCATATTAATATGCAAAGGCACCCCTAAATCTTTGTAAAAGAGTGCCATGCTCTCTCCCTGTGTAATTTATAAGGAGTAGACGAGCATGGGTGAAGCCACAATGTAAATAGAAGGGAATAGGAAAAGAGGACCTAGGCTAAAATGGCCGGTCATGTAAAAAAGGGTGGGTTCCCAAAAGGGGTGAGGGCTTATATAAAAGCCAAAAAGTGAAGAGAGAAGCTCATTCTTGGTGTGTGGCCAAAGTGGCTCTCCTCTTCTTCTTCTTGCTTGCTTGTGCTTGTGCTTGAGAGAGGGAGTGTGAGAGAGTGAGTGTGTGAGGGTGAGGGACCATGGTGGAGAAGCTCTCCATCTTCTCCTCTCTTCTTCTCTTCTCTTTTCTTCTCTTGTTTGGCGCATGTGACTATGGAGCATGGAGCTTGAAGGTGGATGATTGAGGTTTCTTGAGCTCGTATCTCGGATCATGGAGCTACCGATATGCTTGATCGAAGGGTACTTGATTAGGCATTGAGGTAAGCTCACTATACTCATAGGCTTAAGAGTGTGTACGGCTATGTCAGAGGTAGCCATTGGCATTAAGCTTGAAAGGCTTGAGCAATAAGTGGTCCGTGGGTCTTGGTGGTTGAGCGAAAGCTCTCACATTTTGGTTTCATTGTCAAGACCAATGGATTCAAGCCTCGAGTGCTTGCATGCTCCGAATCAAGCATTGGAGGATTTTCCCCAAACTGGTGCAGGTAGATAGGTAGGAAGAAAGGGCATTTGATCTTTATTACAAGTAAGTGTTTTGGATTTTTGAAGTTTGGGTAAGTTGGTTTGATTAGCATTAGCATTTGCTTGTGATTTGTAGGCATTTAGGTAGGAAAAAATAGGGAAAGAGAAAGAAAACCACAATAGGGTTTTGTATAATAGCAGGCCTAAATCGAAGGAAATCAGGATTGAAATCCGGGAAAGAAGAGGAAAAGGCATCCAAGGAATGTTGGAGAGGGGGTCTAAAACCCTGAGAAAGGGGGAAGAGAGCTCATTTTTAGTTTCAGGGTTTTGAGAGAGAGAGAGAGAGAGAGAGAGAGAGAGAGAGAGAGAGAGAGAGAGAGAGAGAGAGAGAGAGAGAGAGAGAGAGAGAGAGAGAGAGAGAGAGAGAGAGAGAGAGAGAGAGAGAGAGAGAGAGAGAGAGAGAGAGAGAGAGAGAGAGAGAGAGAGAGAGAGGATTGAGCATGCTGGTTCAGAGGTTTTTGACTACCCCAGATATAGATAAACCTTCTTTATCACTTAATCATTGATTCTAGAAGTCCTTAGGGCTTAACATCAGCTCCTGGGGGGTCCACTAGGGTTTATCGTATGGTACCACGTGAGTGTAAGGGAGGGGAGTTATTTAAGGGAAGGAAGGTACATTTTATAAGGTAAGGTTCTGTAAATAGGGGGTAGATAAGGGGTATTTTCATATATTTCTTGCACGCAGGTGACGTCTCCTTATTACTACTAGTGAATTCCCCGTGCATCAGCTACAGAGATCAAATGAACAAATTTTTCCTCAATTTGTTTTTGCCGCCGAAATTAGATGCATGTTGTAGAGTCTGATTCCCAAAAGTGGACCACTCGGACTCGAATAGTTTGATTTGGCCTACTCAAACACCTACGATTCCTCGTCCGATCAGACCCTGCTAGTAAATCTAAGTTGGATAGACTTGGAATCAAATAGCTAGACTCAGATGATTAGACTTGAACCCCACCCGATTAATCAAACCCTCTGATTTAGACAATCAACTCGGACATGAGACTCAGATTCGGACAGTCTAATTTGTCCACTCGGACTCCGATTTGTTCACTCGGATAGACCCATAATTAGATAGTTTGATTTTGAAAATTGGACATATGATAATTGAACACACTAACTAGAACTTGAAAACTAATCAATCCAGCACATCCCAGGCTAGGTAGAGCTGAGCTTGAAGCAAGACTTTTAGACTTCAAAGATCATGACTTAGTTGCCTAGGAAGCAACCTCGAACAAAGCCTCTCAGACCACCCATTCGAAATGTTTAAAAGGACCAAAATGAACCTGTTAGAGTGGCCACCACCTGAGGGAGCTGACTAGAAAATTATGTTGCATCACCTTGTTTTTGTCACAATCACACACAACATGAATAATCACTTGAAGTGCACTGAGAAAGTAGAAAGCTTGATTTTGCACTATGCATGAAAAGAAGCACCCCATGAACACTTGAGTGCACTTAAATTTGAGGACTGTTGAACTAACATGGAACTCACATGCAAGATAAACGACCTGAATAGCCCACTAATAAGAGAAGATCCTCAAATCTCAAATGTGTTGCCAAAGATACCAAGTATCAAAAGCAAGCCTCAACAAGAAGACCAACACAATTAGGGACTCAACCTTACCTGAGTTGATCTTTTTGATTGACAACCTAGTGGACCAAGAGGTTGACAAGATGTCAGGACCAAGCTCTAATGACAAAAATGACCTGGGAGATTTTTCAATCGATATCCAGCAACAAATGATCAATCAATACGATTTACAAACCAAGATGGAGCATCATGGTAGGCCAACTGAGGATATCATGACTGACCTTGAGGAAGAGCGAAGATTGGCCAAGAAGGCACTGTAGGGCATAGTTGCTTACAACCAAAAACAACGAGCTCAAAGATTGAGGCAAGAAATAGAAATGCGAGAGGTCCAACAAGTTTTAGCACTTGCCAATTGGAATAGGACAGGACCCAATGCGGAGAGGGAAAGGGTTCTAGAAGCCGATATACATTGAGTGAGCTTCTCACTAAGCGACTTATAGACAACACATTTATAAAGTAGAGTGGAGCAACCCTAGCAATTTTGTTGCTAGTGGGACTAGAAATCACTCTAAATTTGAAGAGCCAAATGAAGACACCCATAGTTGCCAATCAACTTGGCAAGTACCAGCCCAACAATGACCCATATAGCTTCATAGAGCAGTTCAAGTAGGTGTGCAAGGCAAATAGCCTAGCAAACCCTCCTCAATGTGCATAAGATTTTGGTCTTTGTCTTAGAGATAAAGGAAAGATGCGGTACACTAGTTTAGATAACATCAAATGCAACAACTTCAATACTCTCAAGAGTCTCTTCATTAAGAGATTCTCTAAGGTGGGGTACTTAGATAACCTTATTGTTCGATTGATGAATGTCAGTCAAAAGGACAAGGAGGAAATTAGAGTTTATGTCACCATGTGTAGAGTCTCTTTAGAGAATCCCAGTCATTGAGTGACCTAGTGAGTGAGCGGTCTCTATTGTATTCATAAGTAGAATTAGGAGTGAAGAGCTCTACAAGGCCTTTGTAGGAAACTCGAACATGCAAAGGGATGTGCTAGCTAGGATCTTTGAAGAAGCCATATGGTTATGATGACTTGCTCAAGGAGAGAAGCTTAAGAGACACAAGCCAAGATAGTGCAACAGTCTCTAGAGCCTCAGAGAGAGCTACCACCACTAGCGAGAGATCTAGTCGGGGTAACCAAGAGAAAGGGAAGAGTGTTGACCCAAGCCAAGAATTGGCGGACGTAAAGCTAGAGCTGGCTAAGCTCCAAGAAATGATTAGAAGACCTGTGCAACCTCATGTGCAATGCGTCCATTGTAGAGGGAACCACCTCCCAACTGAGTGTACGGATCTTAAATCCAAACCTTGTGCCAATTGTGGTAGGTTCTATCATGATACTATACGTTGCCGATTACCGAGGCAATTATCAATCCATAACTTTACAACCAGACATACTACTTAGGTAATAGACCATCACAATTCAGAAGGGGAGCTCCATTATCTCTCATAGCACCTAATGATGCCAAGCCAATTATCCCCAGAATGGACATCAACCCTACAAGCATACTTAGACCACCTCTGACCCTTTGTGACCCATCCATTGAGTGATGCTCCAATACATTATATAGAGGAACCGAATGAGGATGAGACATACGTAAACCTTTACATCTCGTATGATGATGAGGGAAATCCCATCTTAATGGACTTTAGGTAAGTACTACCGGTCATGGTGTTAGGTCAGGGAAGGGGTAGAGGCCTAGGAGGGCAAAGCCAAGACCTTGTCTCATGGGCATACCTCATCTCATTGCCCCAAACGAGAATAAGATAACCAAGAAGAGGCCGATTTGAGATGCCTCGAGTGTGGAATCACTCACTTATATGCCGAATGTCCCAAGTGAAAACCATCTACTAGCTCAGTCATCGTACCTTATGTACCTTTGGGGCTATTTGGAGTCAAAATGCTTGATGGTGAGGCCAATCCCATCTTGTTGAATGCCATGACTAGAGCACAAAGAAGTGGGCTAGTATTTCATTGCTAGGACCTGGCAATCTAGATGTAGCCTCAATAGGAAAGAAAACTTGCTGAATGAAGAAAAAGAGGGATGACACCAAAGTGACACTAAAAATGGACAGTGCGACCACACCACTGAGAGGGAAGAAAGTGGCAAATGTAGAAGTAGAGACTTCAACACCTAAAATAGTGGAGAAGGGGAGTGCCAAGGTTGGGGAATATCAGCGCCAATTGAAAATAGTTGACAAGGTTAAGGAGTGGGTGAGAGAATCCCAAGAGCATCTAAAGGATGTTGAGCCCATCCTAGAAGACGAGATCAATGAGTTCTCAAGTGTAAGAATGTATGTCTCACTGACATGCATAAAATCAAGAGATGTATCGGCACCTCATGTAGAACCATGAAGACAAGGCTTAGATGCCATCAGTAGGCAAGCTGCCCAAGACCAGTGGAAAAAGAGTGTAGGGCAAGATGAAAGGCAAGCAGCTAATGGCTTTCTTACGACATTGTTATCGGCCCTTGTAATGTTGCCAATGGGGGATTTGCTTAAGCAAAGTGGGTCAACTTAGATACCATCTCCTCTATCTTGAAAGGAGACACCCAAGCTAGGAATTTGTGTGGACCATTAATGAAGTACATTCCTTGCTCCAAAGACAAGCAGGATTGGATGCACGTGCTAGCCACCATGAACCTGCCATTTTCAGATGAGGAAGAAGATTATAAGCAGGCTACAAGAATAGTCGATGAGTCCCACAAGGCCAACACACCACATATTGCAAGGGGTGAGACCCTACCATTAGTGCCACTCCATATGATGCCCAAAAACCCTAGTAAACAACAAATACCCACCCCTTTCCATATCTAGTCTGATAGACTTGAGCTCCAGGGGATTCTTGAGTATCTAACAAGGGAGCTACTTGGTCACCCAGCTACTAATCTCAAGCCGCTCCAAAATCTCATGGATGAAGAAAAATGGTGATGGACTAAAGTGCACGGCGACCTAAACCTTATGTACAATTGGGCATTAATGAAGGATGAAAAGAGAGTTGAGAATAGAGACCTAGATGATGACGAGCAGTCAAAATGTAGCAATTCAGTCGGTGAGTACAAGCACTGCTATTCCTTGAATGAAAGTAGTGAAGAAGAGGCTAAGACAATAGAGTATAATATTGACGGCCCAGTAATCGAAAAAATAAAAGTAGACTCCAAGCCGTGGAGAGCCAACACATTTAGTATTGAAAGAGGAGTCTTCAAAATTGAATGTGATTGCACTTGGCTAGATCGCTTAGGTGTTATAGACTATGAGAAAGTAGGGCTAGCCCACCAGCCAAGTGGTGTGCCTCTCTTTAGGACATTTCAACCTCAAAGCTGCAACCACTAGAGTGTCATTGCTCAAAAGACATGCACTTTTGATGCACTCATTGATAAGGGAGCTAACTTCAACATCCTTACCCATGAGCATTGGACTTTCATTGGTAAGCCCCAACTGCAACCATGAATGCTAAGCTCAACCCATTTAGGGAACAGTCGTATCCTCTATTAGGGAAGTGCAAAGTAGCAGTCTCTATCAAGACTGAAAGCTTACCCATGATTTTCTATGTGCTATTTGATGACACCAAGGCTGTAGGTAAGGAATTGATGCTAAGATGCACTTTTAAGAAGCAAGCACATTGTAATGTCAACTATGACTCGCAGTAGTGCATTTACCTTGCCATTGGCAATGTGAGAATAGTAATGGCTTTTAGTAAGGGTAGCACGGCTCTATCCAAGCCCACAGTGTGACCGATATAGCAATACCTAATACAAAGTCTAAGGAGGGGGGTCATGACTTGTCCCTCCTTGCCAAGACCTGACCAATTGCAATCCAAGGGAAATGCAACCAAGTCCATTGAACAACAGCTAAAATGGGTACCTAAACAAAAATCACAGCCATTTAAGAGCCAACCCACATGGACCCATAACTCCCGAACATCACATCCTAAGCATAGGAGACACACTTGTTGGTGTTCTAGAACTTGATAAACAATCAAGTCGCCATGATGGGTACCTACAACCCTATTGCATGCACAAGGCTACTATGAGGGCAACAATTGGATTTGGGTACCTAAGACCAAGAGTAGCACACATGCCCCTTAGTCATATGCAACTAGCCCATCTCCAAAGACTGGTGAGCCACCTAAACCTGCTAAACTTCTTGAGTAAAAAACCAAACCCGTTGAACCTCAACAAGTCTACCAATCAAAACTACAACCGGATGCCCCTAAACTGACTCAACCTAATGTTGCTAGCATCCCAATGGCTTCACAACCAACAAGCAACACAACATCTGAGCTCCGAACCATGCCTCTCACACAAGTGGCTAGCCCACACCCTAAGGATCGATTCAAGCAATAGACACCAATTGCTGAGCTATCCAACCTAGTCAAACCCCAACCTCCCCTGTAGGCCTTAAACCATCTTGTGAGTGGAGATCTATTCTTCTATTGGCCTCTGATCTGGCTAAGAACACGAGGGATGACTTGGTCACTTGCATTCGATATTTGGATGCCACCTTCACTATGCTTGCTAAAAGCTATGAGTGGTGGACTTAGGTCTCCTTGAAGAGTCTCAAGCAACTGATGTACACACATTCCTGTGCACCCAAGAAGAGTTCAAATTTGTATTCATTAAAGTCCCCATGATAGCCAAGGAACTGATCACCAATCAGATTTCTCACGAGCAAGCTCGTCAACGAAGGCTCATCACCTCATATAGCAAGAGCAAAGTCTTTGCCACAAGCCAAGAGCTTGAAGAACTTAAAAAGCTAGCCGTCCACTGACTCTCCCTTTCTACGTAGTAAATGGTATGCTCTCTGTCTTCAATGGGAACAAGAGGACTACCAAATCATCACCAATGCAGATATGCATCATCAAAACTGTGGAGTATGATCCAACTTACGTAGCTCCTACCTCCTTTTAGAGTATTCGCCATCACCCATAATCAATCCTTAGAAGATCATGTTATGTCCATCCTTACTTGGATCACATCGTGAATGAGGAAGAACTACACGTTGCTAGTAGGATCAACTATGGTGATTTCCTAACTGATGTCTTAACCTAGATCACATGTGTTGGCATTCAACCTCAGGACATGGTGTCACGATTGTGGGAGAGAAGGAAGGAGTCTCACTTGTAGCTTTCTTGCTTGGACAATGGGGGAATACACACACAGGTGGAGGCTGAAAATAGTTTTCCTATTCTTAGTTGTGTAAGCCAAAAGAACTCTAGTACAGAAAAATAGAAGAACCCTATATATGGGTCTCAAACCAAACTCAACTAACTAAGGTGGCATACTAACTAAGCCACAAACTAGAGTAGATAAGGATAGTTGTCAGCTAGCTATTATTCATGGGCGGTGTACCAACCGCATCTGCAGCTAACAAGTCGGTGACATAAATGCACAACGGTCACCCTGGCATATCACAAGTGGAGCTCAATATCTCAACACTCCCCCTCGAGCTCAATTCCAATTCTTGCACACCAAGCAGGTCTCTGAACTTGCGCAGCTTCTCTGTGCCCAATGCCTTTGTGAATATGTAAGCTACTTGATCCTCTGTGCTGACATAAACTAGATTAATAAGACCTAGTAAAACCCTCTCCCGCACATCGTGATAATGCACCTCAATGTGCTTTGTTCTAGCATGATAGACTGGGTTATTTGCCAAGTGTATACTACTCATGTTGTCACAATAAATGACAACTGGCCCATCTGTAGGCTGATGCATATCATAAAGTAGCTTATGCAACCAAGCTACCTCACATGCAGCCATTGCTGCACCCCTGTACTAAGCTTCTGTGCTCGATAAGGCAACTGTAGGCTGTTTCTTGCTGCTCCAAGTGACTGCAACACTCCCAAAAGAGAACACATATCCACTAGTAGATCGTCTATCAGAAATACTGCTAGCCCAATCAGCATCAGTGTATCCATGCAATTGTATCTGAACCCCAGTCTCATAAAATAGTCCATACTGCAATGTGGACTTCACATACCTGAGTATGCGTCTAGCCGCATCCAAATGCGATTTCCTTGGAGCCTGCATAAACTGACTTACCAATCCAACAGCATAGCTCAAATATGGCTTGGTAATAGTCATATAAATCAAACTTCCTACTATGCATTTGTACATAGTAGGGTCTTTCAGAAGCTCACCTGCATCTGTGCGCTCAGCTTCACATTCTGCTCCAAAGGAACAGAAATAGGCTTATAGTCTATCATCCCATATTTGGATAGCATGTCCAATCCATACTGCCTCTGCAAGAGCCGTATCCCACTTGGTGATCTAATCACCTCAATGCCCAAGAAATAACACAGCTCTCCCAAATCCTTTATCTCAAACTTCTGCTTCAATAGCATTTTCACATGAAGGATATCTTCATCACTATCACATGTCATAATCAAATCATCAACATAAATGACAAGTAGCATAATATCTTTCTCTGTTTTTCTCACATAAAGTGAGAAATCTGCCTTGGAAATCTGAAAGCCAATAGTGACAAGATACTGTCCTATCTTGTCAGACCATGCTTTAGGTGCTTGTTTCAAGCCATACAAGGATTTCTTCAACCTGCAAACAAACTCAGGATGAACATCATGCACATAACCTGGTGGCTGCTCCATATAGACCTCTTCTTGCAAATCACCATGCAAGAAGGCATTCTTTACATCCATCTGATGTAAAGACCATCCCTTTGATGCAGCCATAGCAATGACTACTCTTACGGTTCCCATCCTTGCAACCAGACTGAATGTTTCTTCATAATCAATGCCATATGTTTGTGCATACCCCTTCACTACTAATCTTGCCTTGTATCTATTCACAGAACCATCTGCATTGTGTTTCACCTTATAAACCCACTTACAACCAATTGCATTCTTATCTTTAGGCAAAGGTACCAATTCCCATATAGCATTTGCTTCCAAGGTATCCATTTCTTCATCCATGGCTTTCTCCCATTTTTCTTTTCCCATGGCTTGCTCAAAAGAAGTGGGTTCTGGTTCCTGTATCACTTTGACCATATAGGCATAGTGAATGGCTATAAATCCATCATATTTTAGCCTATCCACAGGATACCTAGCTCTGGTAGACCTGCGTAAAGTAGGTTCACTCCCAGATGCTCTCAAAACATCCATGGTCTTCCTTACTCCAGGTGTAACAACAGAAGGAATACCCAACTCATCATCAATGCTCTGTTCTGAGCCACTGGATTCACCATCCACATAAGAGTGACCTGCATTCACATCAAACATGGGCTGATCTACCTTCTCTTTTCCTTTTTAGGATACCTGCATGCCACTATCTGCATTGCTTTGGGAAGATTCTCCTGATCTCAATCTGCCTGTCCATGGCGAAGAATGTAAACCACTGCTAGAGGATGCTCTAGGTCCACTAATATCTTGTGACTGCTGCTGTGAATTCTGTGCAGCATTACCATTTTGTGCATCTACATTATCAATCACATTTACTGGTTTATACCAACTACTAATCTCATAAAAAACAACATCTCTGCTCACTGTAAACTTACAAGTAGAAGGGTTATAGCATTTATACCCTTTTTGCTGTCTGTAGAGAGTAACCAATAAAGATGCATTTCTCAGCTTTTGGATCGAACTTGGATCTCAACTCATCTGGCACATGAACATAGGCAATGCAACCAAAAAATTTCAAATTAGAAATATCTGGTTTCCTACCAGTATACCTCTCCTCTGGAGTCATACCATGTATTGTTGCAGTGGGAGTCCTGTTCATTATGTAGACTGCTGTAGCAACTGCCTCAGCCCAGTAAAAATCTGGCAGGTCTTTTTCATTGAGCATGGCACGAGATACCTCTCCAATATGCCTGTTTTTTCTTTCTGCAATTCCATTTTGCTGTGGGGTATGACTACA
This sequence comes from Lygodium microphyllum, assembly GCF_053477565.2. Taxonomy (NCBI): domain Eukaryota; kingdom Viridiplantae; phylum Streptophyta; class Polypodiopsida; order Schizaeales; family Lygodiaceae; genus Lygodium; species Lygodium microphyllum. Next base: position 69,602,989 of record NC_141153.1, read on the forward strand.
TGAATATTGATGCTTTATGCCATGCTCCTGCAAGAACCTTGCAAACTCATTTGAGAGGTACTCTCCCCCTCCATCTGACCTTAGGCATTTTATTTGCAGGCCTGCTTCTTTTCAACCATAGCTTTAAGAGTTTTGAAATGCCTAAAAACTTCACTTTTCTTTTTCATAAAATATACCCAAACTTTTCTGCTATAGTCATCAATAAAAGTGACAAAATAATAATAGCCTCCAATAGATGCAGCTTTAGTAGTCCACACATCAGAGTGGATTAATTCCAATGGCTTCTTACTCTCTTGAACATGTCTAGGAAATGGTTTCCTTGCCTGTTTTCCAAATTGACAGGCTTCACATACCTTATGCATTTCTGCAACCTTGAATTTAGGCAATCCTGCAACAATATTTTGGGCTTGCATTGATTTAAGTCACTGTACATTAATATGACCAATGCGTTTATGCCAGATATCAATATCTGCAACTACACCGGTCCCATGTGCAAACATTGCTCCACTCAATTCAGGCATGTCTGCATCCAACGTAAACATTCTGCCCTTCTTCTTTCCTTTTGCTATCAAGCGACCTTTATTTTTCATATCCTCAACAAAGCATCCATGGGAATTAAATCTGACCTGCAAGCCCTGCTCAACCATTTGACCAACAGAAACCAGGTTCTTGGTGATATTCGGAACATGAAATACATCCGACATGTATTTCTTTTTCCCATCCTGCATAGACAAAGAAATATTTCCAATCTGCACAATAGGATGTGCAGTATCATCACCAGTCTCCACAAATCCTGGTTTTTCCATTTTCCTTGTATCCTGCATCCATTCTGCATGACCTGTCATGTGGTTTGATGCACCTGAGTCAACATACCACACATCGTTACTTTCTTCTGCACTTGTCACAGAATTGGTCATGTGCTACACCATAAACAAATGCTCATTTCTGTCATCACCCTATCTACTAGAAGATGCATAATTCCCTTGTTGCAGTTTTTCACTCATGATGTCATTCTGCTTTTTATAGCAGTCTTTAGCCATATGATCCATTTTACCACAATAGTAGCATTCAACATTGCTGTTTGCATTTTGCCCTCTTTGCCATCCACCACGACCTCTTTGGCTCCCCCTGCCTCTAGAGTTACCACGTCCTCCTCCATAGGACTGGTTTTCTTGAGTTTGCTGCATATTTTGATTTCTACCACGGCCTCCAGATCGGCCTCCTCTACCTCTGCCTCTACCTCTTCCAGCATTTGAGTAGAAGACAGCTTCTTTTGAAGTTCCTCCTGAAGAAGATGCACCACCATTTCTCTGCTCCTCAGAAATTAGAAGAGCAATCAACTCCTCAAAATCAGGAAATCTTTCAGGGACGGAAATGGATGTTCGAAACTGTGCATAATCCTTTCCTAGACCATTCAAGGTCACGAAAAACTAAATCATCATCTTCCACTGGTGACCCAATGGAAGCAAGTGTATCTTCAATCTTCTTCACCTTCATGTGGTAGTCATTGATGCTCATACTTTCTCTTTGCACATTGTGCAACTCTTGCTTGAGCTGCATTTTCCTGGCTTGCGTATTTGTGCTATACATTTTTGACAGAGTATCCCATGCCTCCTTTGGCGTACTTGCATCCTGAATATGCACAATGATAGAGTCTGAAATACTGATAGACAGCCAGTATATAACTTTTTTGGCTCTCTCATGCCATCCTTTAAATGCCTACATTTGCTGTTGATTGGGAACATCAGGAAGAACTGGTTCTTCTTCATTTCCTGCAACGAATTCTCAATATCCTTTTCCCATAAGGAAATTCGTCATTCTAAACTTCCATGCTTGAAAGTTATTCTTGCTAAGCTTTTCAGTGACAATCTGTGAAAGAGAATTAGATGCCATTATAGAACACTGCAAAAAATTCTGTCACTACAAAAAACACAGCTTCAGCCTCACAAGGGCAAATCTGCAAAACTGATGAAAGTGGTATTTGACCACACAGTCACTTCCTAGTGACGATTTTGCATCAACAGGCAACAAGGATGATTCTGTAACTCCCAATGTCTCTGCACACAGGCATACGATGCAATTTCTATGGTAACTTTTCACCGAGCTGTAGAACAGTGGTGGTCGCACAGCAAAAACAGGGCCTTTTCTTGAGTGTGTGCGGAAAACTTCCACCTCCAAAACAGGCCCCGAAATGGCCTCGAATCAAAAAAAGCATATACCGCCCTCTTGCTACACTGCGAAGGGCATCTCAATCTGAGACAATTCACTCTTGCACTTTCTGGCTGTGCTACCTACAGAGACTTGCTCCCAAACTCGAAAAATGAAAGCAAGACTGGTCCTCTTACCAGAACACCGCGAACTTGGTTTGCTTTCTTGAGCTCCTTACCATGAACCAGGCTCTGATACCATGTCACGATTGTGGGAGAGAAGGAAGGAGTCTCACATGTAGCTTTCTTGCTTGCACAATGGGGGAATACACACACAGGTGGAGGCTGAAAACAGTTTTCCCCTTCTTAGTTTTGTAAGCCAAAAGAACTCTAGTACAGAAAAATAGAAGAACCCTATATATGGGTCTCAAACCAAACTCAACTAACTAAGGTGGCATACTAACTGAGCCACGAACTAGAGTAGATAAGGATAGCTGTCATCTAGCTATTATTCATTGGGAGTGTACCAACCGCATTTGCAGCTAACAAGTCAGTGACATAAATGCACAACGGTCACCCTGGCATATCACGATTGGAGCTCGATATCTCAACACATGGACCGTCATGCCACCTTAGAATACAACTGTAGTTTTACGTGGCTCATGGAAAAGTAAAAGCATTATGCCCATGTGCATAATGCACTTCACCCTTCATCTTCCAATCCTAGGAAGGATTTGCATCATTCCTAAGGGGGGAGGGGGAGTAAAGTGAAAAAAAAAGCCTCATAGGAACACGAATCCATAAAAAAGGAAGGCACATAGGAAGAAAATATTGAGATCAAAACTCGAAAGTAAAAAGGTGAATAAAAAGACTTTGCACTTAAGAAGAGTAGTCAATAAATGCTTGCTTAGAATTTATGGACTGCCTAAAGCAAAAATTTTGTAACATATCGAACTTCCAATAGCACGCGTGAACCCCCTTTATAAGTAGAATGATAAATTTTTTGATGTGTATAATGGAAATTTTTTTGATTCCCCTTACCCCCCTAGCCGACAATCGTGTTGGAGGGGAGGGGAATAGCATGTATAAGCAAGCTCCTTGCTGGAGCTTGCTAAGGCTATGCATGCATGCGTGAAGCCACGCAGGGGAGGGAGGATCCCCTCCCCTCCCGTATTTAAATCGGGGGTGGTGGTTGCTGCTATGGGGGGTAAGAGGAAGGAAGAGTCTGACTACCATGCTATCGTGAAGCAAGATGGGACGCCGCCCAGTCATCAATCACCGCTGCCGCTGCAGTCTGAACCCCTGCCCACATCGTCATCAGCCGAGGGGGGGGGGAGTGTTGGAGTGGTGAGAGGAAGGGAGAGTTTGATGCCGACGTGCCATGAAGGGAAGTAGTCGTGAGGGAGGGAGAGAGTGGCGCCGCCAGGAGCTCGAGTGCAGTCCGCTTGTCCGTCGGCACACCGCCATAGTCGGGCTCTATAAGGCCCCTCCTCCCCCCTCCCCCCCCGACTTTTGCTGTGAAGGGCCCTCATATGGACCCTTAAGTTTTTTTTTTCCCACCCTCGCAATAATTCCCTCCCAAGGGCTCCCTTAGGCCCCTTTTCCCCCCGTGATTTGCCATTGAAGGACCTTTAAGTGGTCCTTAAGCCCCTTTTCTCCCCCATGCAAAAATCCCTTCTTTAGCCCTTTTATATCTTTGTTTTCCCCCCACACAAAACGAAAAGACCCCTCTTTAAGCCCCACACAAAATCCACTGTTAGGGGTTTTTGACACCTTCTTCCCCCATACAAAAACCCTTGTAAAGGTCTTTTACAACTTTTATCTTCCCCTTTCCTGTGGGTCCTTAGAAAGCCATTAAGCCCTTCCCGTGGCTTTATTGGGCCTTACTCACGGAGGTTTTTAAAACACCCCCCTTCCCGGGTTTTAAACCCTTTCCGTGGTTTCTCCCCTCCTCCACAAGTATCCCTTCAAAGAGCTTCTACGAAAGGAAGGAACAGAAGACTCATAAAGGATGGTGGTATTTCAAAAGGGAGTTTGCAAAGCCGCATCCAAGATGGAAAGGCTGCATTCGCGATGGCTCCTAAGAAAGCCCAAGGTGCAACTGCAGGAGGATCGTCTCCTAGCATCCACGTGGACATCTCACCACAAATCCAGGTTTTTCTTCCTAATTTTTATTTTACGTCGTTATAATTCAATTGGGCGTAGATGCTTTTTGGAAATAGGATGCATTTTTCATCTTAAATGCTTTAGAAAAATTAACTCACGATGGAGGAATTCAATCATTAGTATTTTTAATAAAATGAACAAAATAAAGTGAGCAGAAGATTGATATGCGTTCCTAGCAAGTAGTTTTTGTGCATTTCAATGAACTGAACTTAGATTATTGTCCATATTTACAAAACGGAATTAAGATAATGCACTCCGTTTAAGCATGGAAGTATAAATTGCATGTCGCATTATTAGGGCATATCTTCTTCGCAATGAGTCATCATGGGAAGTGCTAAAAATCCATAGGAAAGTGCAAGGCATGAAATGATTCCTAAGTTGCATAAATTGGTCAATTATCATTTTTCAACTGCATAATTATTAGTAAAAGGTTGCGTGTTTAGCATGAATCTTGTTCGCAAGTTATAGGATGATTAATTGGAATTAGATTATAACCTAACCTATGCTTGATCTTAAATCGATAAGTTAGGGTTGAAAATCAATTTACGCGTAGACAATGAGTCATGTGTTTATGGAAATCATAGCGTAATTATCTTCAAGAATTAAACAAATTGGCATAAACCTAAACACCTAAACCCATGGAGTACTCGTTTTAGAAAGAGTTAATTCAATTCCAAAGAACTCACTAGGATTTAATACGTGACCTAGTCGCACATATTGATAAAACTGAAACTCCTATACCCTAAATACTTGCCCACATTCATCGAATGTAGGGATAGCGGAACATACTTGAGAAGTGATCTAGGGTTTGTCCCCAAGAATCTTTCGCTAGAAAGGTGGAACTTGGAACCCTAGGACTGACAACGTTAGCCTAATGTAATCAAGAACAGATTGTTTCGTGACTCCATTTGATGGGTACAATAGTCCCATAGTTCGATGCGACACTTGTGCAACAAGTGCAGAGTCGTATGATCTTGTGATTGGATCACAAGGGAATGGCCAATTCTTGGAATGAGGTTGGTAGATTCTTACGCAAGTTATCTTGCAAGAGGATGAATAATCGTCCTACTATAATATCTTTCTGGGGTAAAGATAATTGCTTGGAGCAAAGGACAAACCAATTAATTGGAATAACATATGAACTTAAGGTATTGACCAAGCCGGGTTAATAGGGTACGGCCCTAACCCAGGATATAGGGGATCTTGCCAAGTCGCAAGTCATCCCGGATCGAGTGCTGGATGCATTCGAAAAGAAGGATTCACTCCTTAGCAGTTGGCCAACAATAAATGACCAATGGAAATGTTTGTTCTTGTTACAGATTTAAGAGCACTGTTTTGCTTTGTTTGATCAATGAATTAAAGGACAAATGGATATCTAATACTTCAGGTTGAAGGTCTGAAGGGAGAGGCAGCTTTAGTTACCCTCGACTGATTGCCTGACCCTAATCAAGGGGGTTGTTAACTGCACCGGGAAAGTGGACCGAACCCGCCGTGAGAGGTCTCTCCATTAAGCGCTACTTGGAGCAGGAGGACGCTTGGGTGTTAGGGGGGGCTCTGGCCGTAAATCCCTCGCCTTCCGGGCCCTGCACAAGAGGCTAATGTGACTTGCCAAAACATTTCTGGTCTGAAGCTGTTCGTATTACTATCTATATTATGAATAGAACTCCCATAGCTACAATTCATGGGATGACCCCCGAAGAATGCTTTGCAGGCAAGAAGCCCGATGTATCACACTTGAAAGTATTTGGCTATGTTGCATATGTTCATGTGCCAGATGAGCTATGGAAGAAGCTTGATTCAAAGGCTAAAAAATCTAATTTTATTGGATACTCTTTAGAGCAAAAAGGGTATCATTGTTATAACCCTGTCACAGGTGAGTTCAAAGTGAGTAGGGATGTTTTTTTAATGAGATGAGTAGTTGGTATGCACCTATTGGTGATATATTAGATGATGATAATGATCATGATAGCTATATGCAGAAAGAAAAGCAAGAATCACAGAGTCTTAGTGGACTAGAAACATCATCTACTACTACATCTACAGTGAGCCCTTGGTTTGGGAGACTAAGGAGTAGCCCCACATCTTCAGGTCGATCTATAAGTGTTGCAAGAAAAGACAAAGGAAAGAAGAAAGTGATGGATGGTAATGATGCATTTGCTAGTCATTTGGGACTTGATGGAGATTCTAGTGGTTCAGAGAGTTTGGATGATGAGCTTGGTATTCCTTCAGTCAAGATATCGGGTGTACAGAGAGCACATAGTAATGTAAAGGCTTCACTAAGTGGTCCAGTGGTACGCAGGTCTAGTAGGGTTAGATACCCTATTAAAATATTTGGTTTTTAAGGTTATGCAACTCACCATTATGCTTATATGGTAGTTGAGGATGTTGAGCCCACTTGTTTTGAGGATGTTGTTGGTCATTCTCATTGGTATGCAACAATGGATGAGCAGATGGCTACATTAGAAGCCATTAAGACTTGGGATTTGGTACCCTTGCCTAAGGGTAAGAAAGCTATTGGTTGTAAGTGGGTTTACAAAGTCAAGCGTAATGCAGATGGTTTGGTTAGTAGGTATAAGGCTAGGATGGTTGCAAAAGGCTATGCTCAAACATATGGCATAGATTATGAAGAGACATTTTGTCCAGTTTGCTAGGATGGAAACTGTTAGATGTGTGATTGCCTTGGCAGTAACCAAAGGTTGGATTTTGCAACAAATGGATGTTAAGAATTCCTTCTTGCATGGTGAATTGCAAGAAGAAGTGTATATGGAGTAGCCAAGAGGTTATGAGGATTTAGAGCATCCCACATGTGTGTGCAAGTTAAAGAAGGCACTCTATGGGTTAAAACAAGCACCTAGAGCATGGTATAACAAGATCGGAGAGTATCTTGTCAATATTGGCTTTTGTATTTTCGATGCTAATCACTCACTTTATGTGAAAAGGGGAGATGCAGATTTGGTCATCATGGTCATTTATGTAGATGACTTGATTATTACAGGTGATAGTGACAATGGAATTGTTGAAGTTAAGGACTTCTTGAAGAAGTTTGAGATGAAGGATTCGGGTGAGCTAAGATACTTTCTTGGTATTGAGGTGATCAGATGTGATAATGGTATATGGCTATCCCAAAGGCTTGGCTCGGATATGTCATCCAAGTATGATATGACAACATGTAAGCCTCTTTCAGTACCATTGGAGCAAAATATGAAGTTGAGTGTTGATGTTGGGGATGAGATAGAAGACCCTACTATGTTTAGGAGGATAGTAGGGAGCTTGATTTACATGACTATCACAAGGCTAGAATTGAGCGATGTTGTTGGCCTTGTCAGTTAGTTTATGTAGATGCCTAGAAAGCCTCATTTGGATGCAGTTAGATGTATATTGAGATATGTGAAGTCTACTTTACATTATGGACTTTTTTATGAGGCAGGTAAGGATGTACAGGTCTTTGGATACACAGATGCATATTGGGTTGGTAGAATGTTAGATAAAAGATCTAAGTCTAGTGGATTCATGTTTTCCCTTGGTAGTGTAGCAATTACATGGAGCAGCAAAAAGCAACCTACAGTTGGTTTATTGAGTACAAAGGCTGAGTATTGAGGTGCTGCTATCGCAGCATGTGAGGTGGTATGGCTGCAAAAGTTATTAGGTGATTTAGATGTGCAGGGAGATGGCCCAATTGTCATTCATTGTGACAACATGAGCAGCATACAACTAGCTAGGAATCCAGTGTTCCATGCTAGGATAAAACACATTGAGGTACACTACCACTTTATGAGAGAGAATGTACTTGTAGGAAAGATTGACTTGGTATATGTCAGCACACAAGATCAGATAGCTGACATTTTCACAAAGGCATTGAATGCAGAGAAGATTCAAAAGTTTTGAAGTTTACTTGGAGTTGCAACGATAGAGTTGAGCTTGAGGGGGAGTGTTGAAATGGCAAGCTCAACATGTGCGGACATTGATGATGGACCGCCTTGCTAGATGGATCCGTACATCTACACTTAGCACATTGGTGGTCATTATGATACTCACATGACCATTGACTTATCAATTATTATATTTAATTTGGTACACCTTGTTAAAATACTGAGAATGCATGCTAAGGAGGATCACTGATGAGCAAATAGACAATCATAATGAGACATAAGAATTGACAAATATGAACAACTGATATTATCCAAGCATAATGCAAGTATAACTGATGAGAATGACTGACTGAATGAGTGTGGGGATAAGTGTCTTTTATAGGCTTATAGTAGGTGGTATTGGTAGTTGGAGAAAAGCGGAAAGGGACCATGGTAATCACCAACCGTGGTTTTGATAAACCATGCATACATGACCTAGTATAAGTCTTTATTTATAGTATGTTTCTTTGCCTTGTTTGTTCCCAACAAAGAGGCTTTGGTGGATGTGATTGCACATTTCTCAACACCCCTCCTCAATCACAACTAGAAAAGACACTGAGTATACAAAGGCTATCGTGAGTAGAACCTTGCTAAATGTATACATGGAAGAAATAAAGACAACCATACAAAGCTAGAGGTTGTTACAAGACCTCACTAAGTGTGTAGAGGTTGTAGTATACAGAGGTTACATGAGGAGTATAGGAGCTTATGGTGGGAACATTAGGCAAGTCCACATGTTAAACTTTTAAAAAATCTATCAGGAAATGAGCTACAAAAGAGGGACAGGTGAGTCCTATCCTTTTGTTCTTGGGGTTCTTCTTCTCTTTCTTCTTCAATGTTTTCTTCATCTTCTTTGACTATAGCAAGATATGCTCATTGAGACCTTTTCTTAGCATAGAAAAATTTCTCAATATGCCCAATTTTCTTACAAAAATCACTGACTACGCTCTTCCTCCCTTTCACATAGAGGAGTTGTTGGTCTCCTCTTGGGATGCTTGTGTCTCCCTTATTCTTGATCTTCTTTTCCTCTTCCAGGAGAGAGGCTTTGATATCCACAGGATTCGGCTTTGGCATGTTGATTAATGTGGTAGACACATTATCAAACTTAGGTAGAAGACTCCTGAGAGAAGCACTCGAATGCAAATGTCTTCATCCATTTTCACATTGATTCCTGCAAGTTATGTCAACAAGCTTTCCATATAATTCAAATGAGTTGCAAGTGAGGTATTACTTTGCATGTTAAGCCTAAAAAATTCAATCAGTAAACCATATTTTGAGGATTTTGAATGAGCTCCAAAATAGGGTTTCTAATGGATCCCATGTCGCGTAAGAGATTTCACAATCATCAACATGATGAATGTAGCTATCATCAAGTTTGAGCTTGATAATAGCTTGAGCCTTATCATCATTTTTGTCCCATACAACTGAAAGTGCAACTTCCCTTAGTTTCTTCTCTTGACCACTTGTGATTGACCACAAGCCTTTCTTCATTAGGATCAGTTTTAATTTTCCATGTGTATGGAATCCAACACCATTGAATCGGGATGTCGGTGAGTCTTTGCCCATTTCAAGATTGCAAGATCAACAACAAATCAACTCCACAAAATTAAAATTTTAGTTGAGCACAAACACGACACAGATCTGGCCACCAGTGAGACTGAGTAATGATGCAATGGTGGAGCATGGAGTTAACAATGTTGGGCTTTGATGTGATGGGCAGGAGTGTCTTGAGTTAGGGACTATTTTCTTAGAAGAAACCACGAGCTGAAACGGCCTGGATAGGGAGATTCAAGTCCTCCACTGAAGGTGGGTAGTTATGGAGGTAGATGAGAGATTCATGGAAAAGTGGAGGGAGCCAGAGATTCAAACTGGAATGACTCAATTAGTGGCATGATGACTCACTAACTAAAACCAGCTTTGATACCATGTTAAAATATTGAGAATGCATGCTAAGGAGGATCATTGATGAGTAAATAATCAATCATAATGAGACATAAGAATTGACAAAGAAGAACAATTGATATTATCCAAGCATAATGCAAGTACAACTGATGAGAATGACTAGCTGAATGAGTGTGGGGATGAGTGCCTTTTATAGGCTTATAGTAGGTGGTATTTGTAGTTGGAGAAAAGTGGAAAGGGACTATGGTAATCACCAACCGTGGTTTTAATAAACCATGTATACATGTCCTAGTCTAAAGCTTTATTTGCAGTATGTTTCTTTGCCTTGTTTGCTTCCAACAAAGAGGCTTTGGTGGATGTGATTGCACATTTCTCAACACACCTACCTACATCTGGCAAAGATATAGTGCTAGTCGATTAGTGTAGTCTATTATACACTGTCTGACTTAGTATGCCACTTTCCTTTATGTTGTGTTGAATGCTGAATTGACTAGTTTTTTTGGTTGATTTTTGTTATTTTTGAGGCTTGAATGGTTGATTTTTGATGGATTTTGAGTGATGAATAATTATTTTGGGAGTGTTTGAAAGAATTTTGGATGAGATTGATTATGTTTTAGAAGCTCATGATGATTCTCAATAGAAATATGAGGCTCTATGATGTATTGATAGGTTCTGTTGAGGTTTTGATTGGTTCTGTTCAGCTTCTATTTTGTTCTCTTTTTCTTCTATGTGAAGCATGGATTGATTATTGATGAAGGATGAGAATGTTTGAAAGCTCGTTGAATGATTTTTTATAGTTTGGAATGGTTTTAGTATGAGTTATATTGTTCTGATGCTTTCTGTTGACCTTTTGTAACCCTCTGTTGTTGAGCTTTTGTAGAGCCTCTGTTTCTGTTCTGTAGATCTTCTGTAAGTGTTATGTGGAATGTATGTGTGACTTTGGTTTTTCTAGCCTTGGAAAGAGGTGAATATAAGTTCAAAAGAGCTCAAGAAATCGGAAGAAGTAGTTGGTCAAGACTCAAGAGAAGACTGGAGTGAAGTGACAATGATGAGATGTGAAGAGTCATTATAGTGTCTTTGGTGACCTTTCATATCAGACACACCTTTTGGAAGGGGCATCCACGACCAAAGAAGGATTATTATGATTGATTATTGAGTATTGTAGTGAGGATATGATGTACTATTGATTGAGAGAGAAAGAGAGAGTCAGAGATAGCCAATTCTATGCAAAACAATGTACGTATCTATGAAAGACTGTGAAAGAAAACTAAGAAGACAATGAAGATGAATACTATGTGATATTATTTCTATTCAAACTGATGTTTCTCTTATGTTCTCTTTGTCTATCAATGAAAAATATGAAGAGCAATATCAATTGTGTTGAAGATAAAACCATGGGAGATTGTTTCTATGATGCTACGTGAAGATTTCTTACTAGTGGTGTTCTTTTCCTTGTTGTGGTTCCCTAAAGAATGAAATAAAAGCTTATTGGTGTTACAAGATAGATTTTCTTGCAGCAGAAACCCCTTTTCCTTGGTGTCTCTCTTGGGGCTCCATGTTTTTGGTGTGCAGTTGCGGAAACTTGCCATTAACAAGCATTAGAAGAGGCTGAAAATGAGGGAAATGGCATTGCCAAAAAGAGAAGAATTCAATGGATATTTGCAAAGTTTTTTCTACCACTAAAGAATTGGAGATTGTCATTTCCAAAGCCACTTCCCACAAGAAGTTCATTCCACAATGGAGGAAACATATTACCATCATGATGCAGGCTCTATGTGGTGAACTATTTTCTCTTCCTGTTGAAGCAGCAAAAACTTGCATCTTAGTGGCAAATTGTTTGGGAACAAACTAAAGTGCAGAAATAGAGAGAATGAACATCCATGGAAGATTTGGCATTCATTGAGAAGTTTCCAGACATCATCAAGTGGGAGATCGTGAAGAAGCTTCAGGAGTCGTGGTCAATGGAGGTTCACAAAAACAAGAAGGAAAAGAGTTGGCATTTGTTCATGGATGCTTAACAATAGGACACGTGGGATGCATTGTGCACTGACAATCTCTTGTTTTTCCAATTAGCAACCCACTGGAAGTTGGTAGATAGAGTGTTCTTTATAACATACACTATTGAGACCATCAAAAGCTAGCATTATTATGATGATGGCACAACAACAATCCTTAGAATAATGAGTTTTGATACCTTCAGAATAGAATACCTCCCCTTTTGTAGTGGTTTGATAGCTGAATTCAAAGACGTAGAAAAGAAGTAGAAGAGATGTTGGCTAGAGAGTCCTCTAGAGACTGAAGCCCTCTGATTCTATTCTGTTGAGTACAGACCAACTAGAGGGAGCCAACCCCCTAATGAATGACTCAATCAAGAGAAAAACACTAGAGCGAGTCTATAGGTACATGAGAAGAGAGAAGGCAAAAATCAAGGCTGAAAATGAGCTTGCAGAGCCTCCTTTGACATCCTAAAAGCACTAGAAGTCCCCATGGTGACTCAAGGTCCCCTTTCTCTATTGATGATAGGCCTTCTGGGTCAACCCAACCAGTATATGCAGTAATCACAGAAGCTTCCCAAAACCCTATTACAAGTACTCTAAGAAGTGAAAATCTGAAGGACTATTTATCCAATTCAGTTGTAAGTATCAAGAAAGAGCTTATGGATGTGATTATAGAACAACTATAGATGCTGAAGGTGAATACCGCCAATATATCCACTCTTGTGGGAGGTGGGAGAGATGTGATGCGTTCTAATACATGGTGTGGAAAGTGCCATCAAGTGGGACATTCAGCCATTGAATGTACTTGAAAACCAACCATTCTTGGAGACTTCTGTTCATACTGTTTGAGGAAGGACCATATAGAGGATATCTACTCTCTGAAAGAGATGCATGAACGAAGAAAGAAAGATGAAGACACAAGATTCAACTTGCTGGATTCCAAAATGATAACATAGGACATTGGACCATAGCCTAGGGAGTTTGGTCCTAATTTTTGTCCAAGGAGGTTTTTCTCTCAGAGTTATAGAGGATAACAGTCTGGTGATGGCTAGAGGTCAAAAGTGGAGTGTTATAGATGCAGAGAAAAGGGTCATATATCACCAAATTGTCCAAATCCTAGAAGCTCTATGGATTACAGGCTCTTATTCAGTCGATGCAAAGGAGAAGGCCACACTGCAAAAGATTATCCAAGTTGAGCCCCTGTGAAATCTACTTCTAATACCCAATAGAAGACCCAAGAACCTACTTCCAATTTGATGGAATTCGAAGTGGCAGCAATAACGTGTGCAAAGAAAGGAGAACTCGTAGTTCCAAAAGAGAACGTTCCCTCTACCAAGACTGTGAAGTTCAACCTTCCTCGAGAAAAGCAGAATAATGCAATCCAAAATAAGGAAGTACAGAGCACTACAGAGCCACAGAGACAATTGTAGAGACAGAACCAGAGATCCAAGAGATAGAGGATGTGGAAGGACCTCCTCATGAAGAAGAAGTGCAAATGTTGCCGCTCCTAGAAGAAAAAGGGAAGATAAATGTAGGCGTGGCCCTATTTCCCAGCCGATTGGAAAAGCCTGTGGATCCTATTAAAGAATATGATTTGGTCAAAGACCTAGACACTTTTAAATCAAACTTAACATTCCAACAATTCTTGATGTTGTCTCCTAGCTGTCAAAAGAAATTCAAAAGCATACTTTCAAGAAGAAGAAGCCTAAGAATTGTTCCCTCCGTGGTGACCAAGTCCAACAGAGCCTCAGAACCTATAAAGGAAGTAGATGGCTAACGCCTTCTTGGATCTTGGAACCCCAAAGATTGGCATATGGATTGGAGGATGCTTTATTGCAGATGCATTGATTGATGGAGGCTTATTAGTAACATAATGACAGATGTGACAATGAAGGATCTAGGCTTGCAAGGAATGCAACCTACACAGTGGCTTATCAGATTGGTAGACCAAAGTAGAATCAAACTATTGGGCCTTCTCCCATACATAAAGACAACCCTCATAGAAAGAGGCTATTGGCTGACATATTTGGTGGTCAAACCAAATTCCTACGGGACCTCATACCCTCTGTTGTTGGGAAGATCTTGGCTTTTTGAAGCAAGAACAAGGACAGATTAGTTCAAAGGGACCCTAACCCTAGACAAAGGACCCAATAAAGTAGTATTGAAGTTGTATGGATTGCAAAAAGGCAATGGATCCATGTCCATCGAAGCTGTAACTGACTCCTCCAATGAAGTAAGAGATGGTACATCAGGAGATGAAGAGGCTGTCAAACAGATCTTTCCCAAGGAAATAGAGACACAGTCCCTAATAGTGGTCATTGTAAGCCAATTACCGAAGGAAGCAAAGTCCTTGGCCATGGGAGAATACCTCCTGCATGAACTCGAATTGACTTCTGAAATCACTTCTGACAGTGAAATAGAAGCTTGGATGTATTGTTCTCTTTGTTACATGGCAGTTGTAGAGACAGCCACAAACAGGGACAAGAGTAGAGACAGAGACAGAGAGAAAAGCAGAGGACATAACAAAGAGCTTGTTCTTCTCTTACAAAGCCCACATAGAGATAGAAACAAACTCTAAAGAGGACAAAGGTAATAATGCAAAAGAAGATTATGAAAGAAATCTAGAAGGATCTGTCTTACCCGTGGAAGGCAGAGTTGAGGAAGAAGTTCTTGAAGTTCTTGAAGCCTCAGAAGTTGAAGATCCCTCTCTGATTGATAGAATGATTATGGTACCTTTTGGACAGATTAATGAGTCACATCATGAGAAAAGCCTTTATAAGAAATGGATTAAGAAGAATAGGCCTTTCTTCGGCAGTGGCTCTTGTCATCCAAAGTTACCCTTCATTAAAGAAGATGATGATGATGCACCTTGCCAACAACCCCCAGGCTTGCAGCTCAACCAAAACGTAGAAAGTTCATGTTATGTGATGTTCTTGGATGCATATTCAGAAGACAAATCCTGGAGCCAAGAAGTAACTTTTCCCCAACCCAAAACCGAAACCTCAATGATACCCTTTCAGCCTCCCAAAGAGCAAGAGCTAGGCCTCCATTAAAAGAGGACACTAGTTCATGTGCATCATTAGAAGAGGAGACCACTCCCTTGAAGGAGTTGGATCTCTACCCAGAGGCAGTCCGTGTGACATTTATCCATGAAGTGGAAGGTGAAAATAAATTGATGTTCGTGGATGCCAACGGTATTGAATATCACCTAAAAGTGGGTCTAAATCTTCTAAAAGAGGAACTATTGGTCCTATGAAATCTACTAAAGGAGAACTTAGATGTGTTTGCATTGTCATACAAAGATCTAAAGGGGATTGATCCCACACTTTGCCAACACCACATTGATCTAGAGCCTGATGCCAAACCTGTGAGGCAAACATAGAGGTGTATGAATCTCAATTATTCTGCTCTAGTGAAGGCCAAATTATTGAAGCTCCTTAACATTGAATTTATTTATCCAGTGGTGGCTAACAGTGAATGGGTCTCACCTATTTTGGTTGTACCCAAGAAGAACGGGAAACTTCGAATATGTGTGGACTTCCGAAAGTTGAATTCCAAGACAAAGAAGGATCATTTCCCTATCCCTTTTAGAGACCAACTGTTGGACATAGTGGCAGGCCATGAGCTTTATTCCCTCTTGGATGGATTCAGTGGATACAACCAAGTCCAAATCGCAGAAGAGGACCAATCCAAAACAACCTTCACAACCGAATGGGGAAGCTATGCTTCCAGAGTGATGTCATTTGGGCTCTGTAACGCTCCTGCTACCTTCCAACGAGTGATGCTGGCTGCCTTCCTCCAGAACCCTTTACATGATTTCATTGAGGTGTATCTCAATGACTTTTGTGTCTATAGCCTAATCCGTGAGTATTGGCAACACCTAGAGTAGTGTTTTGATAGATGTTGAGAGTATGGGATTTCTCTCTACCTTGACAAATGTGTCTTTGGCACCTCATCAGGAGTTCTTCTAGGTCACATTGTCTCTGCATAAGGGATAGCAACAGATCTTGCTAAGATTGAGAAGATTGCAGCCTTGACAGCCCCAACTAACCTTAAGCAATCGAGGGGATTCCTTGGCCATGTGGCTATTACAGACATTTCATTGCACACTTTGTGACAAAGGCAGCCCCTTTGCATAAACTCTTGAGAAAAGATGTTGAGTTTACATGGACCAATGATTGTGACGATGCATTCAACACCCCAAAGCAGTGTTTGATTGAAGCACCTATCCTATAGCCTCCCGATTGGACGAAGGAGTTCCATGTACACACTGATGTATCAGTTGAAGGCCTAGGTACAATCTTATGCCAAAAGGGCCCCTCTAAGTTAGATCATCAATCAATCTATTATGCAAACTGGAAGATAGCCGACAGAGAGAGAAACTACACAGTGACGGAGCTTGAATGTTTAGCAATGGTGTTTGCTTTGGAGAAGTTCTGACATTATCTACTATCAATGCATTTCAAATTCTATGTGGACCATGAAGCCCTGCCTTTCCTAATGAACAAAGTTGACGTGAAGGGAAGAATGATGAGATGGCTACTTTTGTTTCAAGAGTTTGACTTTGAAGTGGTTACCAAACTCGGTTGCTCCCATGTTCTGGCTGATCATCTATCTCGTATCCCGCAGAATGCAGATGAGGAGCAGGATGATTTAGACCTCCCTAACGCTTCCTTGTTTCTAGTCGAAACTGTCACCCCTTGGTATGCAGACATCTCCAACCTACTGGCAACCCAACAGTATCCTCCTGGCATCTCTAGTTGGGAAAGGAAGAAGCTTCTATTAGAATCAGCCCCCTAGACCTTTATTAGGGGAGTTTTGAGGTCTCGAAAATGCCCTGTAAGAGATCATAGAGAGAGAAAATAATTTAAGAAATAAAATCATTTTATAGAATTTTTAAAAGGTTTATATTTTGGTAAGTTAAAATATCAAAATTCGTTAATAAGTCATTGTCGTGATATTCTCGTGGTCACATCAAACCTAGAAATCTAGGTTGCCATAAAGTTGGCAAAGGTTGTCATAATGAAGATCTTACCTCTCCTCATTAAAGTGAAAACTAATATTCAATTTGAATTTTGGTGGATACTCGATTGCCTCCCTCCATCGTTTCTCTCTTCTTTTTTTCTCCTCCTTAGTAGTCTCTTCTTTGCTTTCATTCTTGCTTCTAATCATATCCTTAGCTATGGATCAATCACCCAATGATCTCTGTAACTCAGCTATGGATCAATCATCCAATGATCTTTGTAGGTCTCATAAAAGACCTCTCTATCATCTTCATATTGAGTTGGATAGTGAGTATGAACCAATAAGAAAGAGAACAAAATCTATCACGGTTACAGAGTCTAGGAAACATATACTGAGGTTTGAAGGAAAGAAGAATATTGATCTTTGGTTAGATGGAAAGCTATATCCCAAAGATCCTAGTAGAAATAGCACTCCTCCTTTCTATAATAGCTCATCACTAATGAGGTTTATTGGTGATGGCTATAATGGATTTTTAGGTTATACACTTAACCTTGTTGCAGAAAAGGATATCCTTGGACTAGAGAATCATCTTTTGATGAAACACAATATAGAGTTGTTGCAGAAGCTAGAGGATTGTCAACAAAAAATTCATTCATTGGAAAAATGTATCAAAGCTTATCAACGAAAGCAAACTTTATTAGGCCTTCGAAATCGACAAAGAGCTCTTAAAAATATTGAGAATCTTAAACGAGGAGGAGGAGGCTATGGTAAAAGAATCCAAGCAACAAGGTATATTTTTTGCCACTTTGAAAATCTTAAATATGGCTTTATTTAAATTACTTGTATTGATTTGTGATGCTAATTTTGCTTAGATCTCTTCTACAACCAAATGCAAGTGAAAGAGATCCTTTAGAAGTAGCTCAATTTTATTATCATCTTCTTCCTTCAGTAGTTTCAAAGGATATTTTGGAGAAGAAGAAATTTAAAAAGGCAAAGAAACAATGCTTGGAGTTATTTGTAAAGGATCATTCTTTGGATTGTGAGTTAGTACGGAAGACACTGGATAGTATTGGTATCAGTTGAGATGCTTATATGCAACTTTTCCAGCTTTTACAATCAAATATGAAGCAAGGACAAGTACGCAATTGCATACTTCCGAAGCCATTTGTGGTTAGGACTATCAGACAAAGAGTTAATAACAAAGTGATGGGGATTCTAGGTGAGCCTTTTCATATCAAGGTTACCTTCAAGGGCAAGAAAAAGGAGGTTACATTCAATGAATTCAACAATATTTTCCTTGACTTGCCCACCCTACAATGCTTAATGATCAAATTTTATGACTTGTCAGTATAGCAGAGGCATAGGGCGTGGCTAGATTTGTGATTAAACGTGATGAAAGTGAGATTCTGAAATGTAAAAAATTGGAGAGAATCTCTATCACCTTGATGAATAGAGCACTTTCGTCAAGTCATTGCAATCACTCAACATCATTTAGTGTTCAATCTGAATATAACATCTGGTGGCTAGAAGCATTTGAGGTAGATATTGAGAATTTTGATATATTATATTGGGTTTTTCATCAAACATCAATACCTAATGTTATTCAAAGGAAACAAGCAAGAGAAGAGCTATTTGTTGAAGGATTTGGGAACTACAAGATTGAGTGCCACATAGCTGGTGACCTAAAGACACTCAAATTTATGTATAATGTATCAAAGGGAGCTAACTCGAGATCTCCTTGCTTATACTGCATGTCGCCAGCTGTAGAGTTAAACTCAAGAAATTGAAATAGAGCTCCCTCTAGGCACAATAAGGATCCACAGTTTAAACCAGTCTTGGACATTCCTTTAGTGAATGCCCATATTTGTACACTTCATGCACTTTGCAAGATAATTGAAAAGCTTGTTCATCTCTATATAGGATTTGCATGGAAGCTGAAGCCATTATCAACTAGAACATATGCTATAACAAAGGTTGAAAAAGTTCTCTTTGCAATTGGTTTGCATGGTGGCAATGTTGTTATTGAACCAGATCTTCAGAAGTCTAAGGATGGTAATTGTGTCCCAAAAAAACCATCTATTGGTGGAGTGAAGGCTAGAAGGTTTCTAGGCTTTCATGGGAGACTTGGCAAGATAAACTCGAGAAATGGTGGCTCAACTATTAAATTTAATCACTGGAAATCCCTACATAATGCAGTTAAAGATCACACTGATAAAGGACAAGCTCGGAATAGAAAAGCTAAAGTTTGGGAAACACTAGACAAAGTGTTTTTTTATTGTGATAAGACTGAATGGAATGATGATGATCTCAAAGACTTTAAAAACCAATTGAATCTTTTCAAAAAGGCGATGACAGAAGCTTGGGGTGATCAACACTTTACTCACTATATGGTAAGAAGTTTGTATATGTCTGTTTCTTCATTGTCGAACTCATATAATGTTTTTTAATAACTTTCTTTATTTGTTGACTATGCAGCATATTTTATACAACCATGCTCCATACTTTATTAAACAATATGGATCTCTATCTATCTGGTCAATCTAAGGTATGGAAAAATCACATTATCAAGCAAGAACAAAATATTTTAGACACACAAGACATGGAGGTGGAAGACACAAAGCCAACAGTTTGTAAGAGGTCTTTCAATGGTTCTATCGACAAATCTGGCATAAATTCAAGCTTAAAGATACAACCACATCAAGCAATACATCATCTTTAGCAAGGACTATACAAATTGTTACCCAAAGAAGAAAAGATAGATATTTAAATTCTTGCGCAAAGCAAAGATTTACATAATGGTTACAAACCAAACAAAGAGTTGGGAAAATACGGGTTTCAAGAAACCCTTGATCTTTGGCATCTTCTAGTCTAATTGTGTTGCAGAAGAGTCCTTAGTTTCAGGCACCTTGACAGTGCCTCCAGAGGAGTCCTTAGTCTCTATCTGATACAACAGAGGTGGTGAGGATGGCTCTGATATATGGCGTCCCTGTCATTCACTGCTTCAAAGACAATGAGAATATATATATATATATTGATCATGGGAGAAAAGGACTTTGGTCCTTGTCATGCCGACCTATTCTTCAAGAAAAGGTGGAAACACCCTCGGGAGTAGGAAAGAAGGGAAAAAAATAAAAAATATTAAAAAAAAGAAAAAAAACAAAAAAATAGTTATGGGAGAAAAGGAAGAAATTCCATGTTATAGTAGGTCCCGTTCCGAGAAAAGGTGGAAACACCCTTGGAGGGGAAGCTGGCTATGGAAAAGGTGGTAACGCCCTATAGTGCAGGATAGTCAAATCATTAGCAGATGCTTTTCTAGAAGAAATTCCAAAGCCACCTCCCTTGGTGTGCTGTCTCTATACTCCTTGTAGAACATGTGATTCCCTAACACAAATGATATGATCTCCAAAAAATCTACAATACCAGATATATAGGCTACCTCCCTTGGTTTGTCTCATCATCAACTCCCTGATGCTAGTAACCAATGAAGCAATCTTCATCAACAAACAATTGAGTGATGTGAGCTTTCATCCTAACAGGATGGGTGAGTATGGGTTGCCCTCTGTATTTTTCAACAGAGCGTGAGACAGAGGGTGGGGTGAGTGACCAGTCCTTTCCCTTCAATTCAAATGAGAGATGAGCTATGTGGAATGGAGGGTTGCATGCATGGGCTGAGCCTCTCAATGCACAACACACGATCTGCTCATGTGCACTACACTATCAGGCTTGCTAGCCTTCCTTCTCGCATTGTATGTCAACAATGGCAGGATGCACTGCTGTACCATCAAATGCGCACAAGGCATACAACCTTTGCACAAGCGATTGTAATGATAACAATAATAGGTGTAAGGATCGGGTTGCCCTCCTATATTCTCAAACAAAGTGTCAATCAAAGGGGGGTTGAGTGTGACCTCAAAACAATCATCCAGATGTGATATTGAGGGACGTTACGACACTTGGCGCAAGGTATGTTTTTCTTTCCCTATGCACCCACGAGATGGGTCTTTGCCGTCACCACAGGACACGTCACCTTGTTTTGTACACTGCACCATAAGGCTCCCTGGCCTTCCTACTTGCACCTGCGTCAGACGGGGTTGGACATACTTATGCACCATCAACTCTACACCCTAGCATACTCCTTCTGTCCCATTTCCCTTGTCGATTTCTAAACCATGTGTATGTTATGGGGTTCTCTACAAGATTCATCGAGTGTTGTATGTTACGAGGCGAGTGACTATTCTTTCCTCCCCCTTTAAGTGATTGTGCGCTAAGTGCAATATCCTTCATCATTACCCAAATTCATGCACCTTCATCAACAAAGATACATCCCTGGGTGTTGCTATGTGGCCCCTGCTACGGTGGCCGTATGCTATAAAGACATCTTCGTACTTCTTGTAGCTGACTACTGTGACATAGGATGCGACGTCAATAGTCAATTGCAATGCTCGGCAAATTGGGCTAAGTTTTTCTAACCCTACACCTTCTGTTTGCAAGTGACGGTCATGTTTTAAGTGTGGCAATGTTAATGTATAATCCGGTGAAATGTCTTGTATTTATGTAGAGTTATTTCACCCTACCATTAAGTTTTAAGAGTGGGGACGTGTCCCTATGTGTATCTCGCGCATACATCTTGCATATATCATTCACGAAATCTGCGTATATTCCATGTCTTCACTTTACCTTAATGGGTCCCTTGCCCATCCACCAGCCCTCATTTCCCTTACCTACAAGGTCGTTCCTATTGTTATTTTTCTTTACACAGTGTTTTGGTCGTTTTCCATGTGAACACACCCTAAGTTTACAAAAACCCAAATCCCACCTTACAACCATGTGTATCCCTTTAAATTGTCCCTTTTTCCTTTTTACTGCCCCATGTTCCAAGCAACAAATTGGACGTTATTAATTTTTGAAGCAATTCTTGCACCTTGGATGTTTTTCCATGTGAATGCTCCTTTATTGTTTCGGACCACTGATCTAATGTGATAGCCTTGTCCTACACCTTCCATATGACATTTTTCCTTTTTATCGCTAATCATTCCGACATACGGTTTGTCTGTTATTAATTTTTGCAGATTTTCGTGTCTTTTTCGTATATATTTTCGTTCTTTTTCCATGTGAACCTACCTTATTCTCCTCGGAATTCAATTATGAGTGGATAGATTTGACCGGACCCCCTTCCTACCCATTTCTCCTTTTTCCACCACCCTGTTCGGACCAATGGATTTTTCGTTATTAATTTTTATAGGTGTTTTGGAGCTTCGTTTTATTGTTTTTTCCATGTGAATGCCTCCTAACCCCATTGGAACTGAGTTTTAATGTGCTAGTCCTAAAGATAATCTATCTCCTGGCATTTCTCCTTTTGACTGCCCTCCATTCTGGTGGACGGATAATTAATTATTAATTTTCAAATCTCTTTTCAAGTATGATTGTTGGGTTCTTCCCATGTGAATGCATCTTATCTTGATCAAAATTATGTTATGATGTGATAGGATTGTCAGGCACGTTCTTTGGCACATTTCTCATGCTTCTTGCACTTTGTTGCGGCGAACAATTTCTCCAATATTAATTCCCATATATGCATTTTCAGGCTCAATTTTTACCTTTTTTCCATGTGAATGCCCTACATTCTCCCCGGACCCCTGTTTTATTTTTCCACTATCTTCCCCCTACCTTCTGGCCCATTTTCCATTTTTATGGCATTTCATTCCGATGCACGGTTTGGGTTTTATTAATTTTTTCATATTTTTATATGTATACATGCCTCCTGAGTTGCACGTGAACATCCACATTTTTTTAAATTTACCTATCTTCTGATGCATTTGTTGTTCCGTTTGCTTGTGTGATGGTGTCCGGGATGTTTATGGGTCCCGCTACTTCAAAAATTTTTACCCCCACCTCGCAGCTGCGCGCGGGACGGGGGGCTACCTTTGCTTTTCTTTTTTCACAATACAAATCACATCCTAATTGTTTTTTCTTTTAATTTTTAATTTTTAATTAAAAATCCTAATCCCCCCTCCCCGATGGTTCCCTCCTCCCCCCTCTTTCCCTCCTCTCTCCTCTCTCCTTCCTTTTTTCTTCTTCTTTCTTTCTTTCTTTCTCTCACCTCCCCCTTCTTTGCGTACCCTCCCCTCTCCCCCATTGCCCCTCTCTCCTTGCTCTCTCTTCTTCTTCTTCCCTCCTCCTCCTCTCCCCTCTCCCCTCTCTCCTCGCTCTCTCTTCTTCTTCTTCCCTCCTCCTCCTCTCCTTCTCTTCTTCTCCCCACTCCCTCCATCTCCTCCTCCTTCCTCTTCTTCCTCTTCTTCTTCTCCCCACTCCCTCCATCTCCTCCTCCTCCTCTTCTTCTCCCTTTTCTTCTTCTTCTTCTTCTTCTTCTTCTTCTTCTTCTTCTTCCCCTTCTCATCCTTCTCCTCCTCTTCCTCTAACCCCTCCCCCCTGCTCGTTGGTAGGGCCTCGCCCCTCGTCACCCCGCTGGCAGTCGCGTAGCCCTGCTGGTCTCCCTTACTGCCCCGCTCGACGTAGCTGTCGCCACCAGTCGCTTACGTTGCAGCCTTGTCCGCCGCGTTCTTCCCTGCCGCCTCTACTTGCGCCGCTACTCCTGTAACCCACCCCACCCCCCACCCACCCACTTTTGAGATATCGAGCTCCACTCATGATATGCCAGGGTGACCGTTGTGCATTTATGTCACTGACGTGTCAGTTGCAGATGCGGTTGGTACACCGCCCATGAATAATAGCTACATGATAGCTATCCTTATCTACTCTAGTTCGTGGCTCAGTTAGTATGCCACCTTAGTTAGTTGAGTTTGGTTTGAGACCCATATATAGGGTTCTTCTATTTCTTTGTATGAGACTTCTTTTGGCTTACACAACTAAGAAGAGGAAAACTGTTTTCAGCCTCCACCTCTGTGTGTATTTCCCCATTGTGCAAGCAAGAAAGCAACAAGTGAGACTCCTTCCTTCTCTCCTACAATCTTGACATGGTATCAGAGCCTTGTTCGTGGTAAGGAGCTCAAGGAAGCAAGCCAAGCTCGCGGTGTTCTGGTAAGAGGAGCAGTGTTGCTTTCATTTTCTGTTTTGGGAGCAGATCTCTGCAGGTAGCACAGCCGGAAAGTGCAGGAGTGCATTGTCTTAGGTTGAGACGCCCTTCGCGGTGAAGCAGGAGTGCATCGTCTCAGTTTTTTTGATTTGAGGCCATTTCGGGGCCTGTTTTGGAGGCAGAAGTTTTCTGCACGCACTCAGGAAAAGACCCTGTTTTATGCTGTGCGACCACTGTTCTACAGGTCGGTGAACAGTTACCACAGAAATTGCATTGTATGCTTGTGTGCAGAGACATTGGGAGTTACAGAATCATCCTTGGTTCCTGTTTATGCAAAATCGTCACTAGGAAGTGACTGTGTGGTTAAATACCACTTTCGCCAATTTTGCAGATTTTTCCTTGTGAGGGTGAAGCTATGTTTTTTGCAGTGACAGAATTTTTTACAGTGTTCTGTAATGGCATCCGATTCTCTTTCACAGATTGTCACTGAAAAGCTTGACAAGAACAATTTCCAAGCATGGAAGTTTAGAATGACGAATTTCCTTATGGGAAAAGGATATTGGGAATTTGTTGCAGGAAATGAAGAAGAACCAGTTCTTCCTGATGTTCCCAATCAACAGCAAATGCAGGCATTTAAAGCATGGCATGAGAGAGCCAGGAAAGTTATGTACTGGCTGTCTATCAGCATTTCAGACTCTATGATTGTGCATATTCAAGATGCAAGTACGCCAAAGGAGGCATGGGATACTTTGTCAAAAATGTATAGCACAAATACGCAAGCCAGGAAAATGCAGCTCAAGCAAGAGTTGCACAATGTGCAAAGAGAAAGTATGAGCATCAACGACTACCACATGAAGGTGAAGAAGATTACAGATGCACTTGCTTCCATTGGGTCGCCAGTGGAAGATGATGATTTAGTCTCAGTGACCTTGAATGGTCTAGGAAAGGATTATGCACAGTTCCGAACATCCATTTCCGTCCGTGAAAGATTTCCTGATTTTGAGGAGTTGATTGCTCTTCTAATTTCTGAGGAGCAGAGAAATGGTGGTGCATCTTCTTCGGGAGGAACTTCAAAAGAAGCTGTCTTCTACTCAAATGCTAGAAGAGGTAGAGGCAGAGGTAGAGGAGGCCGATATGGAGGCCATGGTAGAAATCAGAATATGCAGCAAACTCAAGAAAACCAGTCCTATGGAGGAGGACGTGGTAACTCTAGAGGCAGGGGGAGCCAAAGAGGTCGTGGTGGATGGCAAAGAGGCCAAAATGCAAACAGTAATGTTGAATGCTACTATTGTGGTAAAATGGGTCATATGGCTAAAGACTGCTATAAAAAGCAGAATGACATCATGAATGGAAAACTGCAACAAGGGAATTATGCATCTTCTAGTAGACAGGGTGATGACAGAAATGAGCATTTGTTTATGGTGCAGCACATGAACAATTCTGTGACAAGTGTAGAAGAAAGCAATGGTGTATGGTATGTTGACTCAGGTGCATCAAACCACATGACAGGTCATGCAGAATGGATGGAGGATGCAAGGAAAATGGAAAAACCAGGATTTGTGGAGACTGGTGATGATACTGCACATCCTATTGTGCAGATTGGAAAAATTCCTTTGTCTATGCAAGATGGGAAAAAGAAATACCTGACCGATGTATTTCATGTCCCGAATATCACCAAGAATCTAGTTTCTATTGGTCAAATGGTTGAGCAGGGCTTGCAGATCAGATTTAATCCTCATGGATGCTTTGTTGAGGATATGAAAAATAGAGGTCGCTTGATAGCAAAAGGAAAGAAGAAGGGCAGAATGTTTACGTTGGATGCAGACATGTCTGAATTGAGTGCAGCAATGTTTGCACATGGGACCGGTGTAGTTGCAGATATTGATATCTGGCATAAACACATTGGTCATGTTAATGTACAACGACTTAAATCAATGCAGGCCCAAAATATTGTTGCAGGATTGCCTAAATTCAAGGTTGCAGAAATGCATAAGGTATGTGAAGCCTGCCAATTTGGAAAACAGGCAAGGAAACCATTTCCTAGACATGTTCAAGAGAGTGAGAAGCCATTGGAATTAATCCACTCTGATGTGTGGACTACTAAAGCTGCATCTCTTGGAGGCTGTCATTATTTTGTCACTTTTATTGATGACTATAACAGAAAAGTTTGGGTATATTTTATGAAAAAGAAAAGTGAAGTTTTTGGGCATTTCAAAACTCTTAAAGCTATGGCTAGAAAAAGAAACAGGTCTGCAAATAAAATGCCTAAGGTCAGATGGAGGGGGAGAGTACCTCTCAAATGAGTTTGCAAGGTTCCTGCAGGAGCATGGCATAAAGCAGCAATATTCATGCAGTCATACCCCACAACAAAATGGAATTGCAGAAAGGAAAAACATGCATATTGGAGAGGTATCTCGTGCCATGCTCAATGAAAAAGACCTGCCAGATTTTTATTGGGCTGAAGCAGTTGCTACAACAGTGTACATAATGAACAGGACTCCCACTGCAGCAATACATGGAATGACTCCAGAGGAGAGGTATACTGGTAGGAAACCAAATATTTCTCATTTGAAAATTTTTTGGTTGCATTGCCTATGTACATGTGCCAGATGGGTTGAGATCCAAGTTGGATCCAAAAGCTGAGAAGTGCATCTTTATTGGTTATTCTCTGCAACAAAAAAGGTATAGATGCTATAACCCTTCTACTCGTAAGTTTACAGTGAGCAGAGATGTTTTTTTTAATGAGATGAGTAGCTAGTATAAACCAGTAAATGTGATTGATGATGTAGATGCACAAAATGGTAATGCTGCACAGAATTCACAATAGCAGTCACAAAATATTAGTGGACCTGGAGCGTCCTCTAGCAGTGGTTCACATTCTTCGCCATGGACAGGCAGATTGAGATAAGGAGAATCTTCTCAAAGCAATGCAGATAGTGGTATGCAGGTATCACGAAAAGGAAAAGAGAAGGTTGATCAGCCCATGTTTGATGTGAATGCAGGTTACTCTTATGTGGATGGTGAATCCAGTGGCTCAGAACAGAGCATTGATGATGAGTTGGGTATTCCTTCTATTGTTACACCTGGAGTAAGGAAGACGAGGAATGTTTTGAGAGCACCTGGGAGTGAACCTACTTTGCGCAGGTCTACGAGAGCTAGGTATCCTGTGGATAGGCTGAAATATGATGGATTTACAGCCATTCACTATGCATATATGGTCAAAGTGATACAGGAACCAGAACCCACTTCTTTTGAGCAAGCCATGGGAAAAGAAAAATGGGAGAAAGCCATGGATGAAGAAATGGATGCCTTGGAAGCAAATGCTACATGGGAATTGGTACCTTTGCCTAAAGATAAAAATGCAATTGGCTGTAAGTGGGTTTATAAGGTGAAGCACAATGCAGATGGTTCTGTGAACAGATACAAGGCAAGATTAGTAGTCAAGGGGTATGCACAAACATATGGCATTGACTATGAAGAAACATTCAGTCCGGTTGCAAGGATGGCAACCGTAAGAGCAGTCATTGCTATGGCTGCATCAAAGGGATGGTCTTTACATCAGATGGATGTAAAGAATGCCTTCTTGCATGGTGATTTGCAAGAAGAGGTCTATATGGAGCAGCCACTAGGTTATGTGCATGCTGTTCATCCTGAGTTTGTTTGTAGGTTGAAGAAAGCCTTGTATGGCTTGAAGCAAGTACCTAGAGCATGGTCTGACAAGATAGGACAGTATCTTGTCACTATTGGCTTTCAGATTTCCAAGGTAGATTTCTCACTTTATGTGAGAAAAACGGAGAAAGGTATTATGCTACTTGTCATTTATGTTGACGATTTGATTATGACAGGTGACAGTGATGAAGATATCCTTCATGTGAAAATGCTATTGAAGCAGAAGTTTGAGATGAAGGATTTGGGAGAGCTGCGTTATTTCTTGGGCATTGAGGTGATTAGATCACCAAGTGGAATACAGCTCTTGCAGAGACAGTATGGATTGGACATGCTGTCCAAATATGGGATGACAGGCTGTAAGCCTATTTCAGTTCCTTTGGAGCAAAATGTGAAGCTGAGCACAGATGCAGGTGAGCTTCTAGAAGACCCTACTATGTACAGACGCATAGTAGGAAGTTTGATTTATATGACTATTACCAGGCCAGATTTGAGCTATGCTATTGGATTGGTAAGTCAGTTTATGCAGGCTCCAAGGAAACCACATTTGGATGCGGCTAGACGCATACTCTGGTATGTGAAGTCCACATTGCAGTATGGACTATTTTATGAGACTGGGGTTCAGATACAGTTGCATGGATACACTGATGCTGATTGGGCTGGTAGTATTTCTGATAGACGATCTACCAGTGGATATGTGTTCTCTTTTGGAAGTGCTGCAGTCACTTGGAGCAACAAGAAACAGCCTACAGTTGCCTTGTCGAGCACAGAGGCTGAGTACAGGGGTGTAACAATGGCTGCATGTGAGGTAGCTTGGTTGCATAAGCTACTTTATGATATGCATTAGTCTATAGATGAGCCAATTGTCATTTATTGTGACAACATGAGTAGTATACACTTGGCAAATAACCCAGTCTATCATGCTAGAACAAAGCACATTGAGGTGCATTATCACTATGTGCGAGAGAGGGGTTTACTAGGTCTTATTGATCTAGTTTATGTCAGTACAGAGGATCAGGTAGCTGACATATTTACGAAGGGATTGGGCGCAGAGAAGCTACGCAAGTTCAGAGACCTGCTTGGTGTGCAGGAATTGGGATTGCGCTCAAGGGGGAGTGTTGAGATATCGAGCTCCACTCGTGATATGCCAGGGTGACCGTTGTGCATTTATGTCACCGACGTGTCAGTTGCAGATGCAGTTGGTACACCGCCCATGAATAATAGCTACATGATAGCTATCCTTATCTACTCTAGTTCGTGGCTCAGTTAGTATGCCACCTTAGTTATTTGAGTTTGGTTTGAGACCCATATATAGGGTTCTTCTATTTCTTTGTATGAGACTTCTTTTGGCTTACACAACTAAGAAGAGGAAAACTGTTTTCAGCCTCCACCTCTGTGTGTATTCCCCCATTGTGCAAGCAAGAAAGCAACAAGTGAGACTCCTTCCTTCTCTCCTACAATCTTGACACCCACCCCTCACCTCCCATCCCCCTACTAGCCCGCCACCCCACCCCTCCCTTTTTCACCCCCCTACTAGCCTCCCCTCCCCCCCCCCCCCCCGCCCACCACCCTTCCCTTTTTCACCCCCCTACTAGCCCCCCTTCGCCCCCACTCCTACTTGCCACCCCTCCCTTTTTCACTCCCCTACTAGCCCCCCTTCCCCCCCCTAGTCCTACCTGCCACCCCTCCCTTTTTCACTCCCCTACTAGCCCCCCTTCCCCCCCCCCAGTCCTACCTCCCACTACCCTCCCTTTCCCACCCCCTACTAGCCCCTCTTCCCCCCCAGTCCTACTCCCCACTACCCTCCTTTTCCCACCCCCCTTCTAAGCATCCCTTCCCCCACCACCCCCTTTTTCTCCCCCCTTCTAGGCCCCCCGTTCCCTCGCAAAACCCCCCAATTCCCCACGAAGCCCCTTTTAGCCCCTGTTCTTATGGGCCTTCCGTTCCGTCGACACCCCGCCGCCGGCACCTCATCCATTTCCGCGCCCCCACTCATCAACCACCACTATCGAATACCACCCAGACTGCAGGTGTTCCTACGCATGTGGGTATCCTGGATCGTGTTGGTGACTGGCTCGTGAGCTGTTTCGCGGCGAGTGTTCACGCACAAGGAC
Organism: Lygodium microphyllum; assembly: GCF_053477565.2. Classification (NCBI taxonomy): domain Eukaryota; kingdom Viridiplantae; phylum Streptophyta; class Polypodiopsida; order Schizaeales; family Lygodiaceae; genus Lygodium; species Lygodium microphyllum. The sequence goes on from NC_141153.1 coordinate 69,632,887, forward strand.
ACACGCTCGGTCTTGTTCGTATGGTGGTGTGGATGTTAGCAGTCGTTCACGCGCCAAAGCCGCTCCTATGCAGTTCATATGTGCTAGCAGGTGTTCATGCGTTGTAGCTGCTCTTACGCAGTTCATATGTGCTAGCTGCTGTTCACATGTACTATTCAAACCTGAACCCATTTAAGAAATCCATTAAAAACACCAAAAACCATAAAACAATTAAAAAGGAAGGAAAACATAAAAAATTCAAAAAAATCACAAAAATAGCTTAAAATTTATTAATCGATTGCTAACAAAAAATATTATTAGAAATTTCAAAATCCTTTCATAATGAATAAATGACAGAAAATATTATTAAAATTTTCAAAATCCTTTCATGATTCATAAAAAATAATAATCAATAAAATTCAAAAAAATCATAAAAATCCCAAAAAATTCCACACATTCTTTCACATGTTTTTTAATATTTCATGAGCTTACATTATCTATATAAATGTCGAATTCATTTAAAGAAAAAAAGCTAACAAAACACCACACAAACAAACAAACAAAAACAAAAATATCAAATGCAATACCTAATTCATTCACACTCATTTTGAAATTTCACACATCACTTGAAAAACAAAACGATCCAGACACAAACCCTTTAATGCCTCCAGACAAAAACTTTAAAAAAAATAACAACCAACAAACAAACGAACAATAGCCACAAACACACAACCTAGAAACCAATCTTAACCATCTCCACAATTTATTTAAAAAAAAACACACAATATAAACACCAAACTAAAACAAAATTAAACGCACAACTTTAATGTAAACTGAAACACCCCAACCAAAATTCTATTAAATGGCTGATAAATCTTAAAACAGACCCATAAAAAATTTCCAATCTCCCTTCCCTAACAATGTGATCATCCACATTGCACAAGTCCCCCATCTTTTTCTTTGGTGCATCATTGTATTCGTCTTTTGGTTTGTATTTGAAAGGAGACATAATGTTCCCTAGTCGTCTTGCTGTTACCACTTGTGGATTTTTTTCCTCTTTTGTGTGAATTCTTTGGACACACTGAGTACATTTCAGACCTTACAGGTGTCCACCCACCACCAGGTTCCTTTCCTTTTTCCCTCTCCCACGTGCACCATAACAAAGTATTAACTGTAATTTAAAATCTACCGATCATTGCACCCACCAAATGAACACACTACACATCATAAATTGTAATTAACATGAACCTAACCATTAATTATAAAAGGAACCCTGTCGTTGCACGAGCACTGTTGCACCATAACCCACATAATTTGTAAATTAAAATCCATTCACAATGCATGTGCACACGCGCTACAGACACATTTAAATTGTAATTAAAATAAACCCACCGAAGTCTCGCATGCATGCGCTTTGCACTAAACATCATATAATTATAAAAATAAACTACATTTTTAGAGACCCCTAGTCTAGTTAGTTATTTTGTCAAAGTGGGATTGGGTTATGAAATCGATCCACCATGCATTAAGGGTTTAATTAAAAATGAATTGCAAACTAATTTTTCATTGATTAAAATGAATGCGATAGTGATCACCCACTTACTTCACCGCACTTTAGGTGTACGCTCAATGATTATGGGGATTGGGATTCCTTAGTCCAGAGGTTGATCGTATTTGTCCATGATGGTCTACTTCGATCATTCTATTTTCGATCGAGTTAGTGTTTGGGCTACGGTATGCTGGAACTTATATATTTCTTTTGTGTGCTTGATTACAGGGATCAGGGTGCTTGATTATCATGCATATCACGAGGCTTTTGATATCACGTGTGCATAGGTCATGTCAAAAATTTTCCATAAGTTGTGGTTTGTTTGGGGAAGTTTGGTTCAATCATGTTCGTTTTGTTTTCTATTGTGACTTTTCCGTGATATCCTTCTTAGATGTGGTTTTTTTTTGGGATTTTTCATGAATTTTTCCTATATTTTCCTTGGTTGTGTGTGTGTGTGTGGACATCCTATGTAGTCTGAATGTCATCGTCTTCCTATACTCCCCCACTTGTGATCTAGTATGTGCCATTGCCGGTATATGATTATTCCCTCCTTTTGGAGGCGGATTGTATTCGTCGTGCTAGTCTTCCTCCTTTTGTGGCCCTAAATTTTCCGCCAATGGACAACATGATCTGCTACTCCTTCTTGGTGTCATACAAGAACTGGTTTGGCTTAACCGATGCTTCTGCTTATCCACAGCCAACATCAGTGATGCATTGTGTTTGCCTCTTTCAACTTCTTTTGTCCTTAGTGGAAACCAATTATTGATAGCTAAAGAGATCCTTTCCCTTCTTCAGAAGGAGACATCTACCCCTTTGGTGTCCAGCAAAGTTATTACCAGTTCAGGGGTATCTGTTGCTCCTATCATCTCCTCGATATGGAAGCAACTCTGCCAATTTCTACAAGATAAATTTATGTTGGCGGGCAAGCCTGCGTCTAAATGTCTCTCCAAGGAGCTTTTCACTGCTTTTGTTCGGATCCTGGAGGAAGGGGCTAAATTTAATTGGTCAGCCTTCACATTAGCCAAGATGGATCACCATTTCCAAATAGTCCGAAAAGGTCAGGGCAGTAATGTGTCTTATGGTGCTTTCCTTCAGCAGATTATCACTCTTGCCCCTTCTCCTAGTGGTGTGCCAATGGGCTGATCCTGCTCCTCTTTCGAAGCAGCCACCACCTTGTGTTCCATCCCCTCCCTCATTACAAGAAAACTCAGATTCAGAGGATGAGCCGCTTCTAAGATTTTCTTGAATTAAGCGCCAACGTACTAAAGGGCCACGTCGTCTCTCTCTACAGTATCAGTTTAAAAGATCTTTTGGTCAAGGATACTACTCCTTTTTCTAGCAATTTCCTTCCTACGTTTCTCAACATTTCCTAACCTATTTGCAGCTCAAAGGGATGGACAACTAGATCAACAGATTCCTGCTTCCTTACAAACATTGATAGCTGGACCGTTGCTCTCTTAGATAGTTTCTGATGTCCAGTATACCTTGGAGATCTCCGTTGCATCCTATCTTCAGTCTGTTTACACAAGAGTGTATACTTCCGTGCAAGACAAGGTGGATTCATTTACTAGCCAATTGAGTAAAGCCTTGGAGGATTTGGCATTAAAAAAAGTTGCCCGAGTGACATTGATAAGCAGATGACTGAGGCGACTGTTTTAATGGATAACCAGAAAGCCAAAATTCAGGAGCTGGAAGCTAAAGTAGCTACATTAGAAGCTGATAATTTGTTCTTAAAATGACTGAAAAGAATGCAACTATTGAGGATATGTTAGAGTCAGCTCATAAATTGGGAACTTGTGAAGGTCAACTACAACATTTCCAAGAAACTATTGAGGCCCAAAAGAAGCTTATTGAGGAGCTTAATTAGAAAGTTGCCACTCTTTCTATTCTTCCTCTAGCCCCTATAGTTTCTTTACTTGTAGCTTCTAGAGAGAAACTTGACCAATTCAGCATAAAGCTAAGTTGTGTGATGGATTTGCTGCTAAAGTAGAATGCCTCCAACAATGCATGAATTGTGTGCATGAAGATTTTATTCGCTATACTAACTTGGTGTCACCACCTCCTTCCTTTTGGGTTAAATATCATCAACACATATTTGCCTTATACATATCCTTAAGCAATGTGGATTTGGAACCTCTAGAGGATGGATGGTCAAATCTCTGGTCTGCAAATTTGTTGAGAGTTGTTTTTGATAGATTCGTGGATGAGCTAGTTTCCCATGAAGTTCAATTATTATCTTTTATGTATCTTACAGGCCATTTGCAGATCCCTGATGAGGAAGATCTAAATGTTTATGTGGGGGGTGTGATCTTGCAACCTGTTATGTATATGCACTCAGTGGAGCTTTTGCTAGCAGAGAGTTTGAAGACCTATCATGAGTAGACATCTTGGTATAAAGGACATGCCTGGCATCCACCTTTGGAGATTGTTGCTTTGGAACCTCATCATCTCAAGAGTGTATTCCATAAATCTGATATCCAGCCTTTTTACAATCTCAGTTATTGAGCTATCTTGCTAATCATCCATTATTTACTGATTCCTTTTTCCAAGATCTTCATTTTCGTTGTTCTTTCTATCCATTGGACCCTGCATATGTTTTGTCTTATTCCCTCATATCTTATCGTTTTCCTTTATATATTTCTCTTCTTTTGTCTAAACCTGATACCATTCCTCTTTTATCTTTTACCCCTTCTGAGTCGCCTCACATTCCTGTGTTTACCATTTTTCCTTTTATTCTTGATCCGGTGATATCTTCTACCTCTTCCTACCATTCCCATTCCTTCTGTTTTTTCGGCAAATTCCCTTCAAACCTTTTTGATGCATTCTCCATCTTTTCCACCTTCCTTATCACTTCATTTACCCTCATTCTATGAATTTATCTTATCCTCTGTTACAATCTTCTCCTCTTATTCCATTGCCCTCTCTATCTAATTACATTAACTTTCCTCCCCAAATAGTACTCGATACATCTAGCTATGATCATGACATTCTTCGTCGATGACAATGGACACTGCATGATTCTGTGAGGACAGGACCATGACATTTTATTCCAGGGTTCTGGGATATGTCTATGGCATGTTTGAATTTTTCCAGAGTACATGTTACTTTTGAGGATACCACTATTCGTCTTGCAACTCATTTTTGCTAGTATCTTGCCTTCATGCATCACCAATCTCATTTGAATACTTGAAAGAGTATCCCCCAGCTGATCATAGATCCAAATGTGGATGTATCTGCTACTCAAATGGATGTACTGTATCACTTTGCATAGGCCTTTCCCACCAGGTTTATCATCTTACTGGAAATGATGCGTTGTCTGCAGTTCCTCCAAAATGTACCTCAGTACTTTGTAGATGAGAACAAAGCCTTGGAACCTCTTAAATTGAGTATGCAATTTAAGAAGAAACATCTTCATCCTGCTCAGCAGACAAGGGTTTTCATGATTGTATAATCTTTTTTCTTAATAAAAATCTTTTCATTTGCTCTCCATTTTTGGGAGTGTATGCCATTCAGACTACTTGGTCAAGTGTTAGTGTGTGTGTATGTATTATTTTTGTCTCAAGTGGATTTGAAGATGAAGATGGACCTAATCGCAAAGCTGATTGATGGATGGATGGACAGAAGAAACTTCTTATATCCTTTACCAGTTTTTTTTTTGGTCAATTTTAAGAAGTGTTAATGGATAAAGAGTTTTCCTTTTGTTATATTATTTATCAGAGATACATGTTATAAGTTGGGATTGTGGTTGGATGGAGTTTTCGTGAAGATTGATATTGAAGATCAATGAGATGAGCTCTTTAGCGAACTTGTATTCCATTTTTCTTAGGTCGCGAGGATGCTTCCCTTTTTAAGTGTGGGGATATGTCGAATGCTTAATTGACTAGATTTTTTGGTTGATTTTGTTGTTTTTGAGGCTTGAATGGTTGATTTTTTATGGATTTTGAGTGATGACTAGTTATTTTGAGAGTGTTTGAAAGTGTTTTGGATGAGATTGATATTTTTTGGAAGCTCATGATGATTCTCAGTAGAAATATGAGGCTCTATGATGCTCTAATAGGTTTTGTTGAGGTTCTGATTGGTTCTGTTTAGCTTCTATTTTATTATGTTTTTCTTTTGTATGAAGCATGGATTGATGATTGATGAAGGTTGAGAATTTTGGAAAGCTCATTGAATGATTTTTGATAGTTTGGAATGGTTTTAGTATGAGTTATGTGGTTCTGATGCTTTCTGTTGGCCTTCTGTAACCCTCCATTGAGCTTCTGTAGAACCTCTATTTCTATTTTGTTCTGTTCTGTAGATCTTTTGTAAGTGTTCTATGGAATGTATGTGTAACATTGGGAAATTTTTCTAGCCATTGAAAGATATGATGCTGCATGAAGATTTCTTACTAGTGGTGTTCTTTTCCTTGTCGTGGTTCTCTAAAGAATGAAATGAAAGCTTGTTGATATTACAATATATATTTTCTTGCAGTAAAAACCCCTTTTCCTTGGTGTCTCTCTTGGGGCTCCATGTTGTATTTTATCTATATTTTGTGTACATTGTATAGTGTGTGGAAGAAGAAGAAGAAATTAGCAAGAAAATGTTTTGGCCTTCATCTCTCTTCTTGTGTTCTTGAGTGAGCATCCTCTTGTGTATATAGTGTGTCTTTGGCACAACAGCTCAAGCAAGTCTCTAGTGATTCTTGACATCATAGTATCAACAACCTAAAGGAATTGATAAATGCTAAAGATGTGATGAAGAGGATGATCAACCACTATAACCTTCACAAGTATGTAGAAAAAGCTGGCCAAGAGATTCGACCATGGCCAATGCACAGAGTTCCTAAGGACCTTTGATGCAAGCAAGGGTAGTGGCACCGTGACTGTTAACTGAGGAGGCTCTCCCAAGATGATCAAGGTTGTACTAAGGCCTAAACTCGTAAAGAAAGTGTTAGGGCTGGTAAATGTCCAAGCAAAGAGATAGAAAAGGGATGCCTACAACATGTTGAAAATGGCAAAGGCAAGGGTTCACACTAACAATGAAATTGGCTTAGTAGACAACCCTAATGCTAATGTCGAGCTGCAAGCAAAAACTGTGCATGCACTCTTCTCCAGTCATAGGTACAATGCACATGATGATGAGGATCCAAGTGCCCATACTTGAAAGCGTCTCAACAAGTACCCTAGAGAAAGTCAACCTAAATGCTTATGTTCAGAGGACAATCAAAACTTCTGCCAAGGGGCTAGCATCTAGCCACAAACTAGAACGAGGCGAGTCACTCACTGCCACCTCTAAATCTGACTGCAAAACACCCACATCCAAAGTATCGACCATAGGGTTTGGCAAGGTACTAATTGCCATTATCCAAGAGGCGATGGGAGAAGTGGAAGGTGAGGAGGAAGTGGGGGAGACCCTTGAGAGACTGCCACCCCATGAGTAGGAATAGTCAAGTGAAAGAACAATGAGCAAGGACGAAGAACAAGAGATGCCACCTAGCCAAAGAGAGGGCCAAGGAAACTACAAATTAAAATTTCGTTGAAGAAGCAAGAGGAAGCCAATGAGAGGATGATGAGAAAAGAAAAGGATGAGTTGCAAAAGGTGCAAGAAGAGTCAAAAAGGTCCGAAGAAGAGAGGGTGAGGAAATTGGAGGAAGAAGCAAAAAGATTACTCAAGGAAGAGGAGGAAGCCAGGATGAAAGCCATTCACATGTCAATAGAACAACCCGCCAGGGAGGAGGAGTTGGCAACCTTGAGTGCACTCATAGATGAAGGACCAAGCACCAGTGCCAAGGCAAGAGAGATTGAGCAAGGAAAAGGCAAGGGCTTGCTCCATCTGATCCCACCATTTCTTGTGGCCAATGAATTAAAGAGCCAAAGAGCAAGAAGCTAAGAGCAAGGAAAGAGTGAATGACTTGGCAAGCCGTCTAGCCCATGTCAAGATTGTGGGAGAGAAGGAAGGAGTCTCGCTTGAAGCTTTCTTGCTTGCACAATGGGGGAAGACACACAAGGGTGGAGGCTGAAAAACAGTTTTCCTCTTCTTAGTTGTGTAAGCCAAAAGAACTCTAGTACAAAGAAATAGAAGAACCCTAGATATGGGTCTCAAACCAAACTCAACTAACTAAGGTGGCATACTAACTGAGCCACGAACTAGAGTAGATAAGGATAGCTATCATGTAGCTATTATTCAGGGGCGGTGTACCAACCGCATCTGCAACTGACAAGTCGGTGACATAAATACACAACGGTCACCCTGGCGTATCACGAGTGGAGCTCGATATCTCAACACTCCCCCTCGAGCTCAATCCCAATTCCTGCACACCAAGCAGGTCTCTGAACTTGCGCAGCTTCTCTGCGCCCAATGCCTTCGTGAATATGTCAGCTACCTGATCCTCTGTGCTGACATAAACTAGATCAATAAGACCTAGTAAAACCCTCTCCCGCACATAGTGATAATGCACCTCAATGTGCTTTGTTCTAGCATGATAGACTGGGTTATTTGCCAAGTGTATACTACTCATGTTGTCACAATAAATGACAACTGGCCCATCTGTAGACTGATGCATATCATAAAGTAGCTTATGCAACCAAGCTACCTCACATGCAGCCATTGCTGCACCCCTGTACTCAGCCTCTGTGCTGGACAAGGCAACTGTAGGCTGTTTCTTGCTGCTCCAAGTGACTGCAGCACTCCCAAAAGAGAACACATATCCACTGGTAGATCGTCTATCAGAAATGCTACCAGCCCAATCAGCATCAGTGTATCCATGCAGCTGTATCTGAACCCCAGTCTCATAAAATAGTCCATACTGCAATGTGGACTTCACATACCTGAGTATGCGTCTAGCCGCATCCAAATGCGATTTCCTTGGAGCCTGCATAAACTGACTTACCAATCCAACAGCATAGCTCAAATCTGGCCTGGTAATAGTCATATAAATCAAGCTTCCTACTATGCGTCTGTACATAGTAGGGTCTTCCAGAAGCTCACCTGCATCTGCGCTCAGCTTCACATTCTGCTCCAAAGGAACTGAAATAGGCTTACAGCCTGTCATCCCATATTTGGACAGCATGTCCAATCCATACTGCCTCTGCAAGAGCTGTATCCCACTTGGTGATCTAATCACCTCAATGCCCAAGAAATAACGCAGCTCTCCCAAATCCTTCATCTCAAACTTTTGCTTCAATAGCATTTTCACATGAAGGATATCTTCATCACTGTCACCTGTCATAATCAAATCATCAACATAAATGACAAGCAGCATAATACCTTTCTCTGTCTTTCTCACATAAAGTGAGAAATCTGCCTTGGAAATCTGAAAGCCAATAGTGACAAGATACTGTCCTATCTTGTCAGACCATGCTCTAGGTGCTTGCTTCAAGCCATACAAGGCTTTCTTCAACCTGCAAGCAAACTCAGGATGAACAGCATGCACATAACCTGGTGGCTGCTCCATATAGACCTCTTCTTGCAAATCACCATGCAAGAAGGCATTCTTTACATCCATCTGATGTAAAGACCATCCCTTTGATGCAGCCATAGCAATGACTGCTCTTACGGTTGCCATCCTTGCAACCGGACTGAATGTTTCTTCATAGTCAATGCCATATGTTTGTGCATACCCCTTGACTACTAATCTTGCCTTGTATCTGTTCACAGAACCATCAGCATTGTGCTTCACCTTATAAACCCACTTACAGCCAATTGCATTCTTACCTTTAGGCAAAGGTACCAACTCCCATGTAGCATTTGCTTCCAAGGCATCCATTTCTTCATCCATGGCTTTCTCCCATTTTTCTTTTCCCATGGCTTGCTCAAAAGATGTGGGTTCTGGTTCCTGTATCACTTTGACCATATATGCATAGTGAATGGCTGTAAATCCATCATATTTCAGCCTATCCACAGGATACCTAGCTCTTGTAGACCTGCGCAAAGTAGGTTCACTCCCAGGTTCTCTCAAAACATCCCTGGTCTTCCTTACTCCAGGTGTAACAATAGAAGGAATACCCAACTCATCATCAATGCTCTGTTCTGAGCCACTGGATTCACCGTCCACATAAGAGTGACCTGCATTCACATCAAACATGGGCTGATCAACCTTCTCTTTTCCTTTTCGTGATACCTGCATACCACTATCTGCATTGCTTTGAGAAGATTCTCCTGATCTCAATCTGCCTGTCCATGGCGAAGAATGTGAACCACTGCTAGAGGACGCTCCAGGTCCACTAATATTTTGTGACTGCTGCTGTAAATTCTGTGTAGCATTACCATTTTGTGCATCTTCATCATCAATCACATTTACTGGTCTATACCAGCTACTCATCTCATCAAAAACAACATCTCTGCTCACTGTAAACTTACGAGTAGAAGGGTTATAGCATCTATACCCTTTTTGCTGCACAGAGTAACCAATAAAGATGCACTTCTCAGCTTTTGGATCCAACTTGGATCTCAGCTCATCTGGCACATGTACATAGGCAATGCAACCAAAAAATTTCAAATGAGAAATATCTGGTTTCCTACCAGTATACCTCTCCTCTGGAGTCATTCCATGTATTGCTGCAGTGGGAGTCCTGTTCATTATGTAGACTGTTGTAGCAACTGCTTCAGCCCAATAAAAATCTGGCAAGTCTTTTTCATTGAGCATGGCACGAGATACCTCTCCAATATGCCTGTTTTTCCTTTCTGCAATTCCATTTTGTTGTGGGGTATAACTGCATGAATATTGCTGCTTTATGCCATGCTCCTGCAAGAACTTTGCAAACTCATTTGAGAGGTACTCTCCCCCTCCATCTGACCTTAGGCATTTTATCTGCAAGCCTGTTTCTTTTTCAACCATAGCTTTAAGAGTTTTGAAATGCCCAAAAACTTCACTTTTCTTTTTCATAAAATACACCCAAACTTTTCTGCTATAGTCATCAATAAAACTGACAAAATAATGACAGCCTCCAAGAGATGCAGCTTTAGTTGTCCACACATCAGAGTGAATTAATTCCAATGGCTTCTCACTCTCTTGAACATGTCTAGGAAATGGTTTCCTTGCCTGTTTTCCAAACTGACAGGCTTCACATACCTTATGCATTTCTGCAACCTTGAATTTGGGCAATCCTGCAACAATATTTTGGGCCTGCATTGATTTAAGTCGCTGTACATTAACATGACCAATGCGTTTATGCCAGATATCAATATCTGCAACTACACCGGTCCCATGTGCAAACATTGCTGCACTCAATTCAGACATGTCTGCATCCAATGTAAACATTCTGCCCTTCTTCTTTCCTTTTGCTATCAAGCGACCTTTATTTTTCATATCCTCAACAAAGCATCCATGAGGATTAAATCTGACCTGCAAGCCCTGTTCAACCATTTGACCAACTGAAACCAGATTCTTGGTAATATTCGGGACATGAAATACATCGGACAGGTATTTCTTTTTCCCACCCTGCATAGACAAGGGAATTTTTCCAATCTGCACAATAGGATGTGCAGTATCATCACCAGTCTCCACAAATCCTGGTTTTTCCATTTTCCTTGCATCCTCCATCCATTCTGCATGACCTGTCATGTGGTTTGATGCACCTGAGTCAACATACCATACATCATTGCTTTCTTCTGCACTTGTCATAGAATTGTTCATGTGCTGCACCATGAACAAATGCTCATTTCTGTCATCACCCTGTCTACTAGAAGATGCATAATTCCCTTGTTGCAGTTTTCCATTCATGATGTCATTCTGCTTTTTATAGCAGTCTTTAGCCATATGACCCATTTTACCACAATAGTAGCATTCAACATTACTGTTTGCATTTTGGCCTCTTTGCCATCCACCACGACCTCTTTGGCTCCCCCTGCCTCTAGAGTTACCACGTCCTCCTCCATAGGACTGGTTTTCTTGAGTTTGCTGCATATTCTGATTTCTGCCACGGCCTCCAAATCGGCCTCCTCTACCTCTGCCTCTACCTCTTCCAGCATTTGAGTAGAAGACAGCTTCTTTTGAAGTTCCTCCTGAAGAAGATGCACCACCATTTCTCTGTTCCTCAGAAATTAGAAGAGCAATCAACTCCTCAAAATCAGGAAATCTTTCACGAACTGAAATGGATGTCCGAAACTGTGCATAATCCTTTCCTAGACCATTCAAGGTCACGGAAACTAAATCATCATCTTCCACTGGCGACCCAATGGAAGCAAGTGCATCTGCAATCTTCTTCACCTTCATGTGGTAGTCATTGATGCTCATATTTTCTCTTTGCACATTATGCAACTCTTGCTTGAGCTGCATTTTCCTGGCTTGAGTATTTGTGCTGTACATTTTTGACAAAGTATCCCATGCCTCCTTTGGCGTACTTGCATCCTGAATATGCACAATCATAGAGTCTGAAATGCTGATAGACAGCCAATACATAACTTTCCTGGCTCTCTCATGCCATGCTTTGAATGCCTGCATTTGCTGTTGATTGGGAACATCAGGAAGAACTGGTTCTTCTTCATTTCCTGCAACAAATTCCCAATATCCTTTTCCCATAAGGAAATTCGTCATTCTAAACTTCCATGCCTGGAAGTTGTTCTTGTCAAGCTTTTCAGTGACAATCTGTGAGAGAGAATCAGACGCCATTACAGAACACTGCGAAAAATTCTGTCACTGCAAAAACTCAGCTTCACCCTTACAAGGGCAAATCTGCAAAACTGGCGAAAGTGGTATTTGACCACACAGTCACTTCCTAGTGACGATTTTGCATAAACAGAAACCAAGGATGATTCTGTAACTCCCAATGTCTCTGCGCATAAGCATACGATGCAATTTCTGTGGTAACTTTTCACCGACCTGTAGAACAGTGGTCGCACAGCATAAAACAAGGCCTTTTCCTGAGTGCGTGCAGAAAACTTCCGCCTCCAAAACAGGCCCCGAAATGGCCTCAAATCAAAAAAACAGGGTCGCCGAGAGCTTAAGCTCTCGCCCGCAGCATATACTGCCCTCTTGCTTCACCGCGAAGGGCGTCTCAACCTGAGACAATGCACTCCTGCACTTCCCGGCTGTGCTACCTGCAGAGATCTGCTCCCAAAACAGGAAATGAAAGCAACACTGCTCCTCTTACCAGACCACCGCGAGCTTGGCTTGCTTTCTTGAGCTCCTTACCACGAACAAGGCTCTGATACCATGTCAAGATTGTGGGAGAGAAGGAAGGAGTCTCGCTTGAAGCTTTCTTGCTTGCACAATGGGGGAAGACACACAAGGGTGGAGGCTGAAAAACAGTTTTCCTCTTCTTAGTTGTGTAAGCCAAAAGAACTCTAGTACAAAGAAATAGAAGAACCCTAGATATGGGTCTCAAACCAAACTCAACTAACTAAGGTGGCATACTAACTGAGCCACGAACTAGAGTAGATAAGGATAGCTATCATGTAGCTATTATTCAGGGGCGGTGTACCAACCGCATCTGCAACTGACAAGTCGGTGACATAAATACACAACGGTCACCCTGGCGTATCACGAGTGGAGCTCGATATCTCAACAGCCCATGCAAAGAGCAAGAGAGTGCTAGCAGAGAGCAGGGTAGAGGCCATGGAGACAAGGATACTAGGCCACCAACATGCCTTCCTCAACACCATCCAAGATGTCATGCAACCAAAAGAGGAGGAGACCATGGAAATTTTGAAAAAGAAACTAGAGATCACCCACAAATTTATAAGACACGGCTTGTGTGCCCAATCGCAAGAAGCAGAGACCCATCTAAGCCAACAAGAGGAAAGAGAATACTTGCTAAGGGCAAGGTTAACAGCACAAGAACTAGAGTTTCTAGGTTACCAAGAGGAAAGAGAACACCGGAGCTTGCAAGAGGATAAGAGCAGTAAGTGTCACCTATTGAAGGATGGTCAGATTTCAAGGTAGGCAAACAAGAAGAAGAAGTCCCATAGCCTAGCCCCCCATGATCTGAAGCACAATATGAGTTCCCACACGAAGACCTAATGCCAAAGAGGAAATCCAAAGCTAGAAAGAAGAGAGAAAATATGTTGGATTAGGCATGAAGAAGGCTAAGGGTGCAACTTCTAGCAATCCCCTGAGGCTCCTGTCCCACAAAAAGAAGAATGCTTTCCTATAAATAACTAGAACATGTAACTCACAGTGTGGGAATAGTGGGAAAAGAAGTGCAAAACCTTTGAGTTTACCTTCCAATTCCCACTCGCAATGAGCCAAGTGCTATCCCCTAGAGTGGTGGAAGAGGTGATAAACATGGGTAGAAGACTCGAGGACCAATGGAATGAAGAAAGAGAAAAGAACCCAAGACCGTGAAGGGATATGAAGCAAAACCCAAGTGGAGAAGAAGAATTTGGGATGCAAATATGGATGCCTGGATGTATTTTTGTAGCACCCTACCCCACGAGAGAAATGACTCGATGACCTACATGCCATATCCCAAAAGAGTAGGGGTGGAAATTTATTCTGACATCCACGTTCGTTATAACTTCCCCAAAATATACAATGTAAATGCCACTAACCCCAAAAGAGGCCCTCACATTTTCTAAAGGTGACCTTAGACCTTCTGTCTCCCACTTCCTTACTAAGTTCTCCTCCTAACATGGCCCAACCTTCATTACAACCTGTAATTACCTTAGGCTACTTAGAGTCTTGCTCGCACATGCTCCTACCTCTCAGGAATATCGCCTACCACCCCACTTGTTTGACCTGAATGCCAACATAGATAGTTGCACAATGGCTAGACTTATGATACGAGCCATACTTCTTCCATCTTTTTGCATGGCTCTACTAGAAGATATGAATGATAGTCGATTCACTAGATGTAATCATCATTTCTTGTCCACAACCCCTCTAAATGTATGTATGAATCTAAAGGACTACATGCAAAGTAAGAACTTTCTTAGTAAGTCCCTTAAGCACCCAACATCTTCAAAAGAATATGAGGATTAGTTCTTTGTGCACCTTCAAAAAAGAAAAAAGAGGAAAAAGAAAAAGAAAAGAGAAAAATAAATAGGAAAAGAGAAGAGACAAGAAAACAAAACCAATAGAAGCACAAGCAATATATCTCATTTTTTATGAGAACCACAATCACCTCACCTACGAGTCTTCAAGTTAGGTGCGTCTGATGGCCTCGATCGATCCGCTTCATGCCTAATCCCCTAGTCCTTTTGTCCCCCACTTCACACTTAGGGCTCATCAAGGGCAGGACACACCTAGGGAGGTCACACTCGCCTATGGTTAGACATGTCTCCCTAAGCTACACCCACCACACCTCCCCTCTACATGAACTGGGTCCTCAAGTGTAGGACAACACCCCAGGCTACCCAAATCCCAGTTCCATTGGAACAAACACAATGCAACACACGGCAAGGTAGACACACCCCCTAGGCCATTGTCGTGCCACTACGCTCACACGGTGTGAAAAACTCTAAAGTGCATCATCATCCGACTTTCTTATTGATCAAGAGAGTCAATGACATTTGAGTCATTAGTGCTAGTGTGAGTGGCATGGATGGTCCAAAATTACTAGATTTTTGAACAATTTTAGCTTATTTTAGATATGTTGGATATTATTTATTGTAAATATCTAAAAAAAGCCAGTAAAACTTCTAGATTAGGGTGGCACGCAAAAAGCAAGTTGCTTTTTCAGCCAATTATGGGATTTTTCATTAAAAATGAAGATGGGCAAAATCATGTATGTCGCAATCGCAGTTGACAACCAGAAAACAACACTTTGAACTGGAAGAAGAAGAAGGAGTGAACCAGGAGATCCAAGAACAAGCGTCTTGGGATTTTACCCCCCTTTTGAAGCCAATGGAGCCATCAGATTTGGGTTCCGAGCAGTACAGAGGAAGCTGTTATTTTTTATCCACGTTTTTGGTCTACGAGGGAGCTCCAAGAGATCTAATGCTTGGAGATTGCTTGTGAGTAGTACTAGATAAGGAATTTCAGGTTCTATCAATACATATTGATTCTATTCATTGTGCTTTGTCTTGATCGTGTTTACCTCTTGTCTATTCTTTTTCTTCTCTTCTATCTCCTATCTCTACTTCCTTCTAGCTCTGATCCCCGGTGGATATGACCTTTCGACAAAAACCCCTCCGACATTGGTAACTCAACATGAAAGTTCATTATATTAGAAGAAGGAAAGACAAGATGGGAGAACCTTCGAACACAATCTCCACTGATGTTTTGCAATAGTAGGTGCAAAATATGAATATGATTATGCAAGTATAACAACAACAATAGGTGATGCAGGCTTTTTCTCAAATAGAAAGTGTTGTGATGAATGCTCTGCAAGCAATTGAGCATGAGATGAAGTTGTTCAATGGTAGTAATGTATCTTCATATGTACATACCTATGCTCAAAAGATGGAATTCTTTGGAGTGGCTCAACTTGCATGGAGCAAGCATTTTATTCGGATCACTGTACATGAACTAAAAGCATGAATCGTTGAATTGGACATGCAGGATGTTGACTGGGTAGCTTTCAAGAAGACACTCAGGGAAGAATTTTACATTGAAGATACCAGTTTAATTACGTGCAAGACTTTTCAGGAGTGGGTTTTACAACCCAATAGGGGTATTGTGGCTACAAAATTGTTAAGAGAATTTGAAAGTTGATTTGAGCAGTTGGATCTTGCACAACAGAAAGCTCTTACAAGTCAGAAAATTGAATTGTTTCTACAAGCAACGGATCTTGAGCTTCAAGAGAATCTTGATGATTTGCTAGAGGATCAGACTACAGAGACATGTCTTAAAACAGAGTGGAGACATGCCAAGGAAGTTGTTACTCCACTTGTGAAAAATCATAGAAGAAGAGAAAGATTGAATGTCTCTAGCTTGCCTACTATTACGAGCAAAATACTTGATGTATCCGGTAAGCCACCCACTTTTGTGGCTAAACCTATGGATGTACCTATTTTTCCTGCTGTTAGGGAAGATGTTTTAGATGAATTGGTCAAAGGCATGCGGGATCTTCAATTGAAGGTTGCAAAATTAGATGAAAAAGGACAAGAGGAAAGGGGACATGTAGCAGCCCCTAAGCCAAGAAAAAGATGTATGTGGTGTGATAGTTTGCAGCATGAGAGGAAGGATTGTGTTGCGTATCGGGAGGCCTTGGCACGATATCTCATCTTTTGGAAAGATGGCAAGATCCATGTACAAGAAATGCGATTTCCTCTTGCTTTGAATTTTGGAATGGGAGGTATGCAAAAGTTGTTGGAAATCTTGGCTGTCCGAAATGCATATGCGACGGTACATGCTTCTACTTTTAGTCTAGAATTGGATAGAATGCATGGACAAGTGATGGATGGTCGAAAGGCTACAATATGGACACATGCTTTGCATGCAGCTAAAAAGAAAAAATTTACTGATAGTGAAATGTCTCATGTAGGGCAAGACATTCGTGACATAACTAGTTGGGAATCACCAGTAGATGCATATTCAGTGTATGAATATTTAGCAAAGGTAAAAAACACGGATGTACTTGTGGAAGAGAAACAAAAGAGAGATGAAGATAATGCAGGGACATCTAAAAGAGTGACAAGAAGAAGTGTGGATTAGCTTAAAGCTACAAATCAGCCACCTCCCGAGCATGTTGTGGAAGAGGTTAGTCAGGAGAAAAAGAAGGGCAAGCAGCCAAGATATAAGTTGTAGCCAGACATTGAGATAGCCACATATCTTAAGAAGGTTCTTGAAGAACGGATCTTAAACAGTCGGGTGGAATTCACCTTGGGAGAGGTGCTTGGCATCGCCAAGCAAGAATTTCATGATGAGATCATTGACATAATTAAGAGGAAGCATCAGTTTCTTGGTGATACTACTAGTGCATTATTGCAATTTGAAGAGGAAATTGGTTTGTTGGGTATTCGGGCTGAATATGAGCATGAAATAAGTACTAGATTATCTATGCAGGATGCTACTAATCAATGGACAGCATGTGGAAAAGAGAAGAAAGTGGTTGAAAATGCATTGTCTTGTAGCAATATGCATGGTGGAGTAAGGTAGATGCAACAATATGGGGAAGAGACTCTAGGATTTATTCCTCGAAGTCATTACACAAGAAATCATTGGGCCAAGGCTACCACTCAAACGGTAGTGAAAATAGGGGAACGTGTAACTCCTTGTGTTTCTTTACTTGACCATGGGTCTGAGATTAATGTCATTGAGCGTGGATTGTATGAAAATAGTGCATGGCCTGTGGACGCTGATCATGGTTGGCATATGAGGGCTGCAAATAATTCTTCGGGAGAGCTCTATGTTCCATGTCCTAATGTAAAAGTGACGATTGGTGATGTACAAGAAGAGCAACACTTCTTTGTGCAAGATAATTCCTCATATGCAGTGATTTTGGGACATCCCTATATTACAGGAGTGTGTATGGAAACAAAGGTGCTTGATGATGGTTCTCCTTATGCAAGAGTTAG
The DNA here is from genome assembly GCF_053477565.2 of Lygodium microphyllum. Taxonomy (NCBI): domain Eukaryota; kingdom Viridiplantae; phylum Streptophyta; class Polypodiopsida; order Schizaeales; family Lygodiaceae; genus Lygodium; species Lygodium microphyllum. Next base: position 69,650,792 of record NC_141153.1, read on the forward strand.
AAGCAAGGACGGGAGGAAAGCAATCCAATTTCTTACTGTTTGTGTTGTTCATCCTAGAAATCGCGATACACTTGGAGAGTCTCATTTGGCTCCAAACGTAAGGGAATTCAAAGACCTAGATTTTTATTAAGCACTGCTATAATGCGAGGCTACAATAGTATTGTTCAGAGGATGTACTCGCCTCTTGATGGAACGAAGCATGTATTGACTATTGGTTATTCTCGATTTACAGCAAATAGTTCATGTTTGTTTCAGCCTATGGAAGCTATGTGCAAGGCTAAACGCATATTTATGAAATGGGCTACTAAGGAAATGAGAGAATTGGGACTATTAGTTGAAAATGATGGCATTTCAAGCATCTTTTATGGGCTGAATATTAATGACACTATGGCTCAAAAGTCAACAACTATACATGCAGAAAATGAGGCTGAAAATAGAGTGTTGTCAGTATGTTTTTTGGACATGTATGATGCTATAGCATTGTTTGCTCAGCAAGAAGGATTACAATGGACTGAAGCACTTGTGGAGACAAAGTATAAAACAATTGACAAAAAGGTGAAACCATTGTTTGCTCAGCAAGAAGGATTACAATGGACTGAAGCACTTGTGGAGACAAAGTATAAAACAATTGACAAAAAGGTGAAACCACTTGCTTTGCCACTTCCACCAGAAAGTGAGGATTTGCATGAAAAAGTGTCAAGGCAAACAAGCTTATGGGATCCTAAAGATATACATCATCAGTTTACATCTGAAACATTACATGAATTGAAAGTTGGTGTCAAGATTGTGGGAGAGAAGGAAGGAGTCTCACTTGTAGCTTTCTTGCTTGCACAATGGGGGAATACACACAAAGGTGGAGGCTGAAAACAGTTTTTCTCTTCTTAGTTGTGTAAGCCAAAAGAACTCTCGTACAAAGAAATAGAAGAACCCTATATATGGATCTCAAACCAAACTCAACTAACTAAGGTGGCATACTAACTGAGCCACGAACTAGAGTAGATAAGGATAACTGTCATCTAGCTATTATTCATGGGTGGTGTACCAACTGCATCTGCAACAACTGACAAGTCGGTGACATAAATACACAACGGTCACCCTGGCATATCACGAGTGGAGCTTGATATCTCAACACTCCCCCTCGAGCTCAATCCCAATTCCTGCACACCAAGAAGGTCTCTGAGCTTGCGCAGCTTCTCTGCAACCAATGCCTTCGTAAATATGTCAACTACCTGATCCTCTATGCTGGCATAAACTAGATCAATAAAACCTAGTAAAACCCTCTCCCACACATAGTGATAATGCACTTCAATGTGCTTTGTTCTAGCATGATAGACTGGGTTATTTGCCAAGTGTATACTACTCATGTTGTCACAATAAGTGACAACTGGCCCATCTGTAGGCTGATGCATATCATAAAGTAGCTTATGCAACCAAGCTACCTCACATGCAGCCATTGCTATGCCCCTGTACTCAGCCTCTGTGCTCGACAAGGCAACTGTAGGCTGTTTCTTGCTGCTCCAAGTGACTGCAGCACTCCCAAAAGAGAACACATATCCACTGGTAGATCGTTTATCAGAAATACTACCAGGCCAATCAGCATCAGCGTATCCATGCAACTGTATCTGAATCCCAGTCTCATAAAATAGACCATACTGCAATGTGGACTTCACATACCTGAGTATGCGTCTAGCCGCATCCAAATGCGGTTTCCTTGGAGCCTACATAAACTGACTTACCAATCCAATAGCATAGCTCAAATCTGGCCTGGTAATAGTCATATAAATCAAACTTCCTACTATGCATCTGTACATAGTAGGGTCTTCCAGAAGCTCACCTGCATCTGCGCTCAACTTCACATTCTGCTCCAAAGAAATTGAAATAGGCTTATAGCATGTCATCCCATATTTGGACAGCATGTCCAATCCATACTGCCTCTGCAAGAGCCGTATCCCACTTGGTGATCTAATCACCTCAATGCCCAAGAAATAACACAGCTCTCCCAAATCCTTCATCTCAAACTTCTACTTCAATAGCATTTTCACATGAAGGATATCTTCATCACTGTCACCTGTCATAATCAAATCATCAACATAAATGACAAGTAGCATAATACCTTTCTCTGTTTTTCTCACATAAAGTGAAAAATCTGCCTTGGAAATCTGAAAGCCAATAGTGACAAGATATTGTCCTATCTTGTCAAACCATGCTCTAGGTGCTTGCTTCAAGCCATACAAGGCTTTCTTCAACCTGCAAACAAACTCAGGATGAACAGCATGCACATAACCTGGTGGCTGCTCCATATAGACCTCTTCTTGCAAATCACCATGCAAGAAGGCATTCTTTACATCCATCTGATGTAAAGACCATCCCTTTGATGCAACCATAGCAATGACTGCTCTTACGATTGCCATCCTTGCAACCGGACTGAATGTTTCTTCATAATCAATGCCATATGTTTGTGCATACCCCTTGACTACTAATCTTGCCTTGTATCTGTTCACAGAACCATCTGCATTGTGCTTCACCTTATAAACCCACTTACAACCAATTGCATTCTTATCTTTAGGCAAAGGTACCAATTCCCATGTAGCATTTGCTTCCAAGGCATCCATTTCTTCATCCATGGCTTTCTCCCATTTTTCTTTTCCCATGGCTTGCTCAAAAGAAGTGGATTCTGGTTCTTGTATCACTTTGACCATATATGCATAGTGAATGGTTGTAAATCCATCATATTTCAGCCTATCCACAGGATACCTAGCTCTGGTAGACCTGCGCAAAGTAGGTTCACTCCCAGGTGCTCTCAAAACATCCCTGGTCTTCCTTACTCCAGGGTTAACAATAGAAGGAATACCCAACTCATCATCAATACTCTGTTCTGAGCCACTGGATTCACCATCCACATAAGAGTGACCTGCATTCACATCAAACATGGGCTTATCTACCTTCTCTTTTCCTTTTCGTGATACCTGCATACCACTATCTGCATTGCTTTGATAAGATTCTCCTGATCTCAATCTGCCTGTCCATGGCGAAGAATGTGAACCACTACTAGAGGACGCTCCAGGTCCACTAATATCTTGTGACTACTGCTGTGAATTCTGTGCAACATTACCATTTTGTGCATCTACATTATCAATCACATTTACTGGTTTGTACCAGCTACTCATCTCATAAAAAACAACATCTCTGCTCACTGTAAACTTATGAGTAGAAGGGTTATAGCATCTATACCCTTTTTGCTTGCAGAGAATAACCAATAAAGATGCACTTCTCAGCTTTTGGATCCAACTTGGATCTCAACTCATCTGGCACATGAACATAGGCAATGCAACCAAAAATTTTCAAATGAGAAATATCTGGTTTCCTATCAGTATACCTCTCCTCTGGAGTCATGCCATGTATTGCTGCAGTGGGAGTCCTGTTCATTATGTAGACTGTTGTAGCAACTGCCTCAGCCCTGCTGGCAGGTCTTTTTCATTGAGCATGGCACGAGATACCTCTCCAATATACCTGTTTTTTCTTTCTGCAATTCCATTTTGCTGTGGGGTATGACTGCATGAATATTGCTGCTTTATGCCATGCTCCTGCAAGAACCTTGCAAACTCATTTGAGAGGTACTCTCCCCCTCCATTTGACCTTAGGCATTTTATTTGCAAGCCTGTTTCTTTTTCAACCACAGCTTTAAGAGTTTTGAAATGCCCAAAAACTTCACTTTTCTTTTCATAAAATATACCCAAACTTTTCTGCTATAGTCATCAATAAAGGTGACAAAATAATGATAGCCTCCAAGAGATGCAGCTTTAGTAGTCCACACATCAGAGTGGATTAATTCCAATGGCTTCTTACTCTCTTGAACATGTCTATGAAATGGTTTCCTTGCCTGTTTTCCAAACTGACAGGCTTCACATACCTTATGCATTTCTGCAACCTTGAATTTTGGAAATCTTGCAACAATATTTTGGGCCTGCATTGATTTAAGTCGTTGTACATTAACATGACCAATGCGTTTATGCCAGATATCAATATCTGCAACTACACCGGTCCCATGTGCAAACATTGCTGCACTCAATTCAGGCATGTCTGCATCTAATGTAAACATTCTGCCCTTCTTCTTTCCTTTTGCTATCAAGCGACCTTTATTTTTCATATCCTCAACAAAGCATCCATGGGAATTAAATCTGACCTGCAAGCCCTGCTCAACCATTTGACCAACAGAAACCAGGTTCTTGGTGATATTCGGAACATGAAATACATCCGACAGGTATTTCTTTTTCCCATCCTGCATAGACAAAGGAATATTTCCAATCTGCACAATAGGATGTGCAGTATCATCACCAGTCTCCACAAATCCTGGGTTTTCCATTTTCCTTGCATCTTGCATCCATTCTGCATGACCTGTCATGTGGTTTGATGCACCTAAGTCAACATACCACACATCGTTACTTTCTTCTGCACTTGTCACAGAATTGGTCATGTGCTGCACCATAAACAAATGCTCATTTCTGTCGTCACCCTATCTACTAGAAGATGCATAATTCCCTTGTTGCAGTTTTTCATTCATGATGTCATTTTGCTTTTTATAGCAGTCTTTAGCCATATGACCCATTTTACCACAATAGTAGCATTCAACATTGCTGTTTGCATTTTGCCCTCTTTGCCATCCACCGCGACCTCTTTGGCTCCCCCTGCCTCTAGAGTTACCACGTCCTCCTCCATAGGACTAGTTTTCTTGAGTTTGCTGCATATTATGATTTCTACCACGGCCTCCAGATCGGTCTCCTCTACCTCTGCCTCTACCTCTTCTAGCATTTGAGTAGAAGACAGCTTCTTTTGAAGTTCCTCCTGAAGAAGATGCACCACCATTTCTCTACTCCTCAGAAATTAGAAGAGCAATCAACTCCTCAAAATCAGGAAATCTTTCACGGACGGAAATGGATGTTCGAAACTGTGCATAATCCTTTCCTCGACCATTCAAGGTCACAGAAACTAAATCATCATCTTCCACTGGTGACCCAATGGAAGCAAGTGCATCTGCAATCTTCTTCACCTTCATGTGGTAGTCATTGATGCTCATACCTTCTCTTTGCACATTGTGCAACTCTTGCTTGAGCTGCATTTTCCTGGCTTGCGTATTTGTGCTATACATTTTTGACAAAGTATCCCATGCCTCCTTTGGCGTACTTGCATCCTGAATATGCACAATCATAGAGTCTGAAATGCTGATAGACAACCAATACATAACTTTCCTAGCTCTCTCATGCCATGCTTTAAATGCCTGCATTTGCTGTTGATTGGGAACATCAGGAAGAACTGGTTCTTCTTCATTTCCTGCAACAAATTCCCAATATCCTTTTCCCATAAGGAAATTCGTCATTCTAAACTTCCATGCTTGGAAGTTGTTCTTGTCAAGCTTTTCAGTGACAATCTATGAAAGAGAATCAGATGCCATTCCAGAACACTGCAAAAAATTTTGTCACTGCAAAGAACACAACTTCAACCTCACAAGGGCAAATCTGCAAAACTGAGGAAAGTGGTATTTGACCACACAGTCACTTCCTAGTGACGATTTTGCATCAACAGGTAACAAGGATGATTCTATAACTCCCAATGTCTCTGCGCACAGGCATACGATGCAATTTCTATAGTAACTTTTCACCGACCTGTAGAACAGTGGTCGCACAGCATAAAACTGGGCCTTTTTCTGAGTGCGTGCAGAAAACTTTCGCTTCCAAAACAGGCCCCGAAATGGCCTCAAATCAAAAAAACAGGGTCACCATAGGCTAAACCCCTTCTCGCAACATATACTGCCCTCTTGCTTCACCGCGAAGGGCGTCTCAGCCTGAGACAATGCACTCTTGCCCTTTTCAGTTGTGCTACCTGCAGAGACTTGCTCCCAAAACAGAAGAATGAAAGCAATACTAGTCCTCTTACCAGAACACTGCGAACTTGGATTGCTTTCTTGAGCTGGTTACTACGAACAAGGCTCTGATACCATGTCAAGATTGTGGGAGAGAAGGAAGGAGTCTCACTTGTAGCTTTCTTGCTTGCACAATGGGGGAATACACACAAAGGTGGAGGCTGAAAACAGTTTTTCTCTTCTTAGTTGTGTAAGCCAAAAGAACTCTCGTACAAAGAAATAGAAGAACCCTATATATGGGTCTCAAACCAAACTCAACTAACTAAGGTGGCATACTAACTGAGCCACGAACTAGAGTAGATAAGGATAGTTGTCATCTAGCTATTATTCATGGGCGGTGTACCAACTGCATCTGCAAAACTGACAAGTCGGTGACATAAATGCACAACGGTCACCCTGGCGTATCACGAGTGGAGCTCGATATCTCAACAGTTGGTGCAGAAGGGTTTCTTTTGCCTACTAAAAGAGATTGTTTTATGCAGATGTTGGCTAGGCATGGAAAGGAATTTGCATTTTAGCCAACTGAAATAGGTTGTGTGAATCCAAATATTGTCTCTCCTATGGTAATATTTACTATGCCACATGTACCATGGAACTTGAGGCCTATTCCAGTGCCTAAAGCTTACTTGCCAAAGCTGATGGATTTGCTAAATGAAAAGATTCACATGAAAATCTTGGAGCCCTCTTCAGCCCCGTACTCAAATCGTTGGTTTAATGTGTCCAAAAAGAATGGGGCTTTGAGATTTATTCAAGACATGCAACCGGTCAATAAAGTGACCATAAGAAATGTGGATGCAGGTCCTGTGGTTGATGAATTTGCAGAGGCTTTTGCAAGCAGAGCGATCTATTCTTTGGGTGATCTTTATTTGGGTATGATCAATTTCAGCTTGCAATTGAAAGTAGGGATATCACAACCATGAAGACTCCCTTGGGTTTAGTACGGATGTGTACTCTCCCACAAGCTGGAACAAACTCAATGGCACACATGACAAATGCTATGAATAGGGTACTCATGGATTTTATACCACAATTGACAATGCCCTTCTTGGATAATGTTCCAATCAAAGGGTGTGCAGTGGATGAAAAGAATGGAGAGATGGATGATCATGGGTATAGATAGTTTATTGTAGACCATATTGTGGATTGTCAGAGGATTTTGACGCATCTAGAAGAGGTGCATTTAACTCTTTCTCGAGGTTTTGATTGTTGGGCATATGTGTGAGCCCTATGGGTGAAGACCATCACCAGCAAAAATAGATGGGATTGATAGGATGCAAGATTTATGCACAAATGTATCGGTGGTGGGTAGATTCTTGGGTGCATGTGTATTCTATTTTATATGAATTCCTCACTTTGCACATGTAGCTGATGCTCTATATCAGCTTTTGAGGAAAGGTCAGAGATTTCATTGGGAAAGGAAGCATTAGAAAGCAATGAAGAAATTGAAGCAGCTCTTAAAATCTACTCCTACATTGAGAAAGATTGACTATTCACATGGAAAGCCTATAATTATCACTATTGATACAAGCCTAATCGGAATTGGATGGGAAATTGGGCAAGATGATGAGGAAGAGCAAAGATATGCAATACAATTTGGTACTAAAGTATTGACTGAATGACAGAGAAGGTATCCACATGTAATAAGAGAATTATGGGGAATTGTGAGACAGCCCTTAAATGTGATAAAGAGTATTTTATGGGTGCTTGTGTAGTCATTGAGACCAATTGTTTGCTGATATTGGGTATGATTACTAGTTGTGCTACCCCAGACATTACTATGCTCCAGTGGATTGCATACATCAAATCTTTGAACCTTGAATTTCAGCATATTATAGGAAGAGATAACCCAGTGGCAAACATGTTATCTTAGGCACGCTATGAGAATGAAGATGGGATGATGGATGAGGAGGAAGAAGATGACTTTCTTGCAGCTGAAAATGATGTTGTAAGAGTGAATTTAGCAATGCAAGGTGTTGCTACAGCATTAATAGAATCTTGGACAACAAAGAGAATATACTTTAGATGTTTTGCATCTTGTGTAGAAGTGTTTATGGAAGACAAATATGCAGGAGAGTGGCTGAGAATCGGTCAATACCTCAATATATTAACAAAGAGAGATGAATGGTCAGATGAGGAGTTTAAGAAGATCAAGAGGAAAGCCTATGGGTTTTTCTCAAAAGATTGATACTTATGGAAACATGCTAAAAAGAAACAAAGCATGCCATTGCGAGTTTTGGGTGATAGAGCTTAACAAGTAAATGTTATGCAAGAGTTTCATGAAAGCTTGTGGGCTGGCCATAAAGGTGTTTGGGGTACTTTTGCAAAGATCAAAGAAAGATATTGGTGGCAAGGTATGTATAAGGATGTTGCTCACTTTGTGGAAACATGTACGACATGTCAAATGTATTCATATATGAGACATCAGGATGGATTGCAGCCCACATATCCATTGTTTCTTTATTTTAAGTGGGTGGTGGATTTAGTCACGATGTGTACAGGTCTTTGGAAATTGAGGTATCTTGTACTTGCCCGTGAAGACTTGACTAATCAAGTGGAGGGGAAAGCTCTACGTACTAAGACAACAAATAGTGTGTACTTTTCTCTTAGAAGATATCTTTTGTCGGTATGGATGTGTGGAAAAAATTACTGCAGATAGAGGTGAGCTAGATGCAAATGAAGCTCATGATTTCTTTGCACGGTTGGGGATAAAGCTTGCTTTAACTTCAGCCTATAACCCTGAAGGAAATGGCAAAAGTGAAAGAGGTCATCTACCTATTGTGAAGACATTGGCAAAAGCATGTGGAGAGAAGGTAAAAGAGTGGCCACGATTGCTCCCTTATGCCTTGTGGGCTGACAAAACAACTCATAGTGCTGTTACAGGACATATGCCTGCAGAATTGATGTATGGTAAAAAAACCTATCATGCCGATAGAAGAGATGACAATCACATGGAGTGTGCTACCTTGGGAGGAGGATTTGAATCAAGAGGAGATGTTGGCCTTACGCATTAGATAGTTGGAAAGAAAGTCAGAAGACATAGAGGTACCAATTGCAAAATTAAGGGCAGCAAGGATACAGAACAAGAAATGTTTTGAAAAAATACATAGACTGAGACCAAGAATCATAAAAGATGGGGATTGGGTATTGGTTTATGATATCAGTTTAGACAACCAGCATAGTGCCATGTGTAAAGTTTCCAAAAGATGGTTTGGACCCTATGTGGTAAGACATGTGTTTGATAATGCTCCTTATGTACTAAATGAGTTGGATGGGACAGCCATAAAACTTCCAGTAGCAAGGAAAAGAATCAAATTATTCAAGAGATGGGAATCTAATGCTAAGATACCAGAATTGGAAGAAAATAGTAGCTGTGATACAAGGGCTAGCCATGAAGATATGGAAGATGAGGAAGCAAAGGATATGGTTGCAGAGGATGAGGAGGACTCAGAATCTAGTCACAACTAGGATTTTGGCACATACCAAAGGATGTGCAGATTCAAAGGGGGTGGATGTCGTGCCACTACACAAACACAGTGTGAAAAACTTTGAAGTGCTTCATCATCCGACTTTCTTATTGATCAAGAGAGTCAATGACATCTAAGTCATTAGTGCTAGTGTGAGTGGCATGGATGGTCCAAAAATACTAGATTTTTGGATAATTTTAGCTATTTTAGATATGTTAGATATTATTTATTGTAAATATCAAAAAAAGCTAAGAAAACTTCTAAATTAGAGTGGCATGCAAAAAGCAAGTTTCTTTTTCAGCCAGTTATGGGATTTTTCATAAAAAAGGAAGATGGGCGAAATCAAGCATGTCGCAATCACAGCTGATAGCCAAAAAACAGCACTTTAAAGACCTGGCAGAAGAAGAGGGAGTGAACCGGGAGATCTAAGAACAAGTGTCATGGTGTTTTACCCCCTTTCAAAGCCAATGGAGCCATTAGATTTGGGTTCTGAGCAGCAGAGAGGAAGCTATTATTTTTTATCCACGTTTTTGGTCTACGAGGGAGCTCCATGAGATCTAATGCCTGGAGATTGCTTCTGAATAGTGCCAAACAAGGAATTTTAAGTTCTGTCAATACATATTGATTTGATTCATTGTGATTTGTCTTTATCGTGTTTACCTCTTGTCTATTCTTTTTCTTCTCTTCCATCTCCTATCTCTACTTCCTTCTACCTCTGATCCCCGGTGGATACGACCTTTTGACAAAAATCCCTCAGACACCATCCCGACACCGTGCACCTTCTTTTCCTTTTTAGGTGAATTTGACCAACCACAACAACCCATCGAATTCAAAGGCCCCATCACCCCCTCAATTCACTTTGCCTCCACAACCTCAACCATTTTGATATGCCTCTTCTCCACATCCAATCCCCACAAGGTCCCATCATCAACCTTCATGACAACCCTTCAACTACCCGAGCCCTCATCAACAAAGCCCATAAATGTCATGGACTCACACTTGACTAGGAGGGGGTAATGTTAACCCTAGCACAAGAAAAGCACAAATGAAAAGAATAAAGCAAAAGAATTTTTCAAAATATAGGGAAAATAAAAAAAAGGCAAACCAATAGTAGAAATAAGAGGGAAAAGGGCCAAAAGCACAAAGACACCTCAAAAACCCAAGGCGAATGCAAAAATGGAAGAGGTGCACATTAATCTTCAAAGGCACCCCTGAATCTTTGTAAAACAGTGCCAAGCTCCCTCCTATGCAATTTGTAAAAAGTCAATGGGCATGGGTAAAGCCACAATGTAAATAGAAGGGAATAGAAAAAGAGGACCTAAGCTAAAATGGCCGGTCATGTGAAAAAGGGGTGGGTGTCCCCAAAAGGGATTAGGGCATATATAAAAGCCAAAAAGTGAAGAGAGAAGCTCATTCTTAGTGTGTGGAAAAAGTGGCTATCCTCTTCTTCTTATTCTCTTCTTCTTCTTGCTTGCTTGTACTTGTGCTTGAGAGAGCAAGTGCGAGAGTGTATGAGGGTGAGGAACTGTGGTGGAGAAGCTCTCCACCTTCTCCTCTCTTCTTCTCTTCTCTTTTCTTCTCTTATCTTATGCACATGGCTATGGAGCATGGAACTTGAAGGTGGAGGATTGAGGTTGCTTGAGCTCGCATCTCAGATCATGGAGCTATCTATGTGCTTGAGAGAGAAGGGTATTCGATCGGGCATTGATGTAAGCTCACTACACTTGTAGGCTTGAGAGCGTGTACAGCTATGTGAGAGGTCGCCATTGGCATTTGGCTTGAAATGCTTAAGCAATAAGCAGTCTGTGGGTCTTGGCAATCAAGCGAAAGCTCCCACATCCACGCTTCTAGAAGCATGATTATTTATTGTATTCTCTATTGAATGAGATGCGTTAAACATCTTATTTGTGATTACCTTTTGCTTGTAGTTTCATCCATCTTTCAATTGAATACTATCTAAGTGAGTCATGTGCATGCTTCAATACTATGTTATAAATGTAGAAATTTCCAATGATATGATACAAAAACCATGCAACATGCCATGGGGTATAAATATTAGTGCCATGATTGCGATGATATTTTTTCACAATGGCATGGTCTTGCCCAAGTTAGGATAGGTATAACTTTGAGTTTACAAGATATCAAGTTATTATTTGTTAACTTGCTCTATTATATTTGGATATATTGTTGAATGATATTTGTCTATACTTGACTTTTATTCAAGCTTACATGGAGGCAATAGAAGGGCATATACGCAAGAAACTATTGGCGGCATTGATGCCATTTTTTGATGAGGTAGCTATAGCTCTACTCCTTCATGATGTGATCAAGGTCTCTAACAAAGCACTTGGTGCTTATTCCAACATATTTATTATGCTTGACTTGGAGAATATTGTTGAGTTTCCTACATCTTATGAATTTAATCATTTTGAGAACAGGTTTGGTTGGCCGCTTTAAAGGATTTTGGATTGAGCCTATTGTTTATGTTAGAGGATTAAGATGATTTTAATATTATAAATTAAATATTATTTTCTCAAGTTTCCTAAACCAAAATTATTTTTTAAAACGTAAACATATTTAACTCCTTTGTGTAAGCACACATTAGTTTTAGATAGATACCACATAGTTAGGTAGTTAGATGCAACCATGACTAGATTTACCTTTCAATGCATGTTTTACTACCACATGGCATTGCTAAAACTCTTTGAAGAACAACACAATGTTATTAGGTTTTTTTTTTAAATCTTGATTTGTTCTTTTATTTTGGTTATTAGAAACTAAGCTTATTGTTAGTTAGATTTTTCTCAAACACTAGAGTTAGAGAGTGTAGCACAATAGATGATGGTGATTCATGGGATACCTTGGTTGATCTATAGCTATTTTAGAATGAGTTGACTAGTTAGAAATTTATTAGAGTATATTCTTATGTACGTGTTTTGTCTTTTTGATAGGGTCAATTGAGTAACAAGGAATGCCTCCATGAAATTTTGACTAGTTTATTTGTGAAGAGGGCAGTTTATACTAAATCTTATAAGGTGGGCCTAGATATTACCAAATGTAGCACTCTAGATTAACTATCTTGATGAGGAACATTATTGAGATAAAGTGTATGTAGGTTCTATTATGGATAGTGAAAGTGAAAATAAGTAAAGTATCAAGAAAAGGAAAAAGTAAATAAGAAAAACTATGAAAAAAGAAATTAAAGAACTCTCAAAAGAAGATAACCATTAGCTCTTAGGTCACAATAGGATTTAGGGATTTCCTTAACAAGTGCCTTGGGTTGATTGCCTTGCATCTCTTTGGGGTGGGATCATTTGAGTAGGGATAAATCCAAATATATATCTTAAAGTTTTTTTTCAAATAGCACATGCAATAAAGGGACATAGATGTTGAATTATAACTAAATACTAAGCAAGTAACTAAGTAAGTTGTTCCTTATATCATAGCATGTTTGTAGACTTGACCATGGAAACTCTATTTAGTGGTGAAGTACTAGATTTGTCTTGCCAATGTCTACTATTACATCGCGCATGGCAAAGCAAACATATTCTTTCCACAAAAATCCAGAGTGAAAATAAAGTAGTATTTCATTGCATAGGGAGATCGTCTTGTTGCTTAAAAGCTCTAGTAAGTCTCTTAGTCAATTTTCTATTTGGAAAGAGTGGTGTCATGCAAGTCAATAGAGAAATTATCGAAATGTTGAGATAGCTACAATAAGCTAGTCATTCATGTAGAATGAAGAAAATTATATATGTCATTACATACTAGTTTTTTTTCATGCGATTTACACTTTCTTAAAAGATGATGTTATGCTTTGCGGGGATGCTTAGGGCTTGGGGAAGAGTATAACTTTTCAAATACTTAGATATGAAGATTTGAGGGCTCTTGAGAATAAGGTGAAAAAGTTAAAGGTGGAAGTAGTTGAGGATAGAATAGTCGACAAGAGCCCACTAAAGTTGTGAGGTAGGAATCATAGCTACTAAATTAGAGTTGTTTTTACTCCATTTTTTCATGTAAATTTGATTATGCAAAGGAGCAGCTGGGATTAGAAAGAGATAGATATATTTTCAACAATGAATTTTTGAAGAATGGAAAGTTTTCAATATTAATAGTAGTTGATAGGATGAGAATTTTGTAGGACATTGTGAAAATTTAGAGTTAGGATTTGTAGAAAGAATTTAAGCATGTATGCATAGAATTAGCATATCCATGTGCAAAGGGGTTTTTTTATCTAAGGCTATTTCAGGCTCAATTTTTGACCTGTAAGTGGTGCACATGCTATTTTGTCTTTTTTTGCAATTCTATATAGCATGTTCAAAAACTACAAAACAGGTCAAGGATTATAGTGTCCACAATAGAAACATTGTATACATGTTGCCAGGAATTAACAATCAATAAGACAAATTGCTAGAAACAAGCAATCTCAGGTTGCAACTAGCTTGACACAAGTTGCAGATTACAAATCTCAAAGTTATGGAGGTTGTTGTTGGTTGCTACTCTATGTGCTAAGTGTTACGAGAGTAGAGACTTTGATGTACATACTATACCAATTCTTAAGCTACACAAATGGTTATACTATCCATGCATATTTGTAAATGAGCAAGAACACTCTTTCATAATGTGCTACAATGGTTTTAGGGAGATTAGTCTTTCGATATACTTCTAAAACATTTGGATGTTGTTATAGAAAGCATCAATTTTGTAATGCTATGCTTTAACTATATGTAGTGATTTTCACAGTGATTGGAGATTGATATATGTATTCTTGCTATAAGTACTGGATCATTTTCTATCTTCTCTTTGTATTATATGTATTATTGCTAATTAGTGGATCACTTTCTATCTTCTCATAGTTTTAGTTATACTAAGAAAATGGTGTAGAAAGTCTACAAGCTTTGTGGTGTAGTTTACTAATTTTCTAGCTGTTGTCACATGACAATTGATTTCTCTTTTCCACAAATACCTTCATCTCTTGCAATGGGGATATGAAACTATATAACATCAAAAAGTTTGATGGTACCAACTTCAATTTGTGGAAGTAGTAGATCCAAGATGTCCTTCTTTAGAAGAAGTGGATAAGGCCCATAAGTGGTATAGATGGAAATTCAACAAACATGTCTAAAGATGATTGGTTAGAGCTTGATGCATTAGCCAAATCCACTATTAGGTTGCACTTAGCAAAGTCTATCTATTTTACAGTTGTAAATAAGACTACTACACATGACAAAGAATCTATGTGATAATTATGAGAAGAAAATTGTCACTAACTGCGTGCATCTCATGAAAAGTAGTTTGAGTTGTAGATGAAAAAGAGCTTTAATATTGCCTCCCACCTTAATGATTCAACATCATATTTGGTCAAATGCAAGCTTAAAAGTTAAAGTTCAAACATAAGGTTAAGGTAATCTGTTTGCTATGCTCCTTGCCTACATCATGGGATACCTTTACAAGAACCATCGATAATATAGCTCAAGGTGTTGAGTTGAAGTTTAATGATATTACGGTTAGTTTATTAGCTAAGGAGATCCCCAAAAAATCCATGGACCAAGGTAGAAATGGTCAAGCATTGGTAACTTAGAAAGAAAGAGACACAAAATAGTATAAAGGAAAAAACCAAGATTGTGGATAGTGACACAACAAATCTAGGTCTAAGAAAGACATTGAATGCTTCCATTGTGCTAAAATAAGTCATGGTAGGAAGGACTATTACAAATGGAAGCAAGAGCAAAAGGATAATAAGGAGAATAATAATGATTATGGGAAAGAAGGTAAGGGTAAAGATTGAAAAAATCAATGCGTTGACTCTGCATAATGATGATGGTGAGGTGCTATTTATATTCTTCCTTCTCATATGCTAGTTGCAATGGATAGACAACTAACTCAAGATTAGGTTGCTAATTTTGGTGCATCTTTTCATGTGACTTCTCATAAGGAGTGGTTATGTTCATATAATACCAATAGGTGTGGATCACTCCATCTTGGCAATGACTCTACATATGATATAGTTAGTGCATGTGATATGCAGTTTTCTTTTTAGAATAGACCTACCTTTACTTTTCAAAATGTATCCCATGTACCTAAGCTCAATAAAAGCTTGATATCTACTAGTCAGCTCGATGACTTGGGATACTCTACTACTTTTGGGAGTTAGTTATGAAAAGTCCACAAGGGATCATCTGTAATTGCTAAAGGAGCCAAATGTGGCACTTTGTATCCCCTTCATGTATCTTCTGTAAAAAATTATATAGTTGCAGTAATAGAGTAGCCAAATGGATCTTTGTGGCATCGCCAATTGGGATATATGTCCAAAAAGGGAATGAAAATGCTATCTCATTTGGACTACTTTCCTTCTCTTGAATTTTTTTATATTTCTATTTGTGAGCATTGTATATACAAAAAGCATGCATGTTTAGCCCATAAGAAAAACTTAAACACGAAAAGGAGTGAGTTGTTTGACTTAGTACATAGTGATATATGTGGATAATAATAATAATGATAATTTAAAAATAGGAGAGTTGACCTTTCAACAATTAAGTGGCCATTTTTTAAATGCCTATTCTAGCCTTTATATTAGGCCATTGGACCTTTCTACCAAAAGAATGAGCAATTTGGCCTTGGATTAGGCCATTGGACCTTTTGACCAAATACATCAATTATTTGAAATTGGTCAACATTTGTTTTGGCCCTAGGCCTTGCATGAATGAATTGGCCAAATAGCCCATTGGCCTTTAAGCCTTTAGGCTCTTGTACAAAATCAATGTCGGAACCAAAATGGGCTAGACGCTCGCTCTAGGGCTCTAGCCATAGGCCTCCTAAACTCACCCAAACAACCCCACAACCTTGCGGCTAGGAGCATATAGACATTATAAATAAATTTATCCAAAGAATGTGTTTGTAGATGCTATTTCTAAAACATAGTCCAACATGTTACCCTTTCCGAATCTAAGCAATTGGAGTACCTAAACATAACGGTCTCCAGCAC
Source organism: Lygodium microphyllum (assembly GCF_053477565.2). Taxonomy (NCBI): domain Eukaryota; kingdom Viridiplantae; phylum Streptophyta; class Polypodiopsida; order Schizaeales; family Lygodiaceae; genus Lygodium; species Lygodium microphyllum. The sequence continues at coordinate 69,667,155 of NC_141153.1, forward strand.
CTCATATCACATACACATGGAGCATCCCCCAACTAATTACTTTGGCCCCACTACGGCTCTCCTACACCCCATGGATTAGCCCCAAGATGTGCCATTCCAATATATAACACATGAGAAACATAGTCCTCTCTTTATAATAAATGTTCAAAGAGATAATTCGATCATTACCAAATTAGGCCCCAAAGAAAATGATCATTTAAACCTACGGCTTAGGGAACCTTGCACTCAATGTGGGTCGAATATTCACAAACAAGTGTTATGCATCTAGGAGGCAATTCTCATGATACCATATATATAGAATGCAGATGCAAAGTAAATGCCATGAAGTGCATAAACAAGTAAACTTATAGATCAAACAACGTGGATCATGCACAAAAAATTCTTTTCATGACCAACCTAACATCATTGTTAAGGCAACACTGAAGTAATTCGTGCTACTGCCCTTCTTTAAAAACTTAAAACGAACAAATCCTATATGTCATGAATGCATAAAATTAGCATTTCAATGATATTCAACTTCCCACAACACTTTCCCCTCTGTCGTTTAAAAAATGATAAATGTGCACTATAACATAAAGAATGGAGATAAACTGATATTAAACCTCATGCCCTAGCCCCACCATACATTCATGGACACGTTCATAATTTTCTATATTTTTTCCATGCGTAAAGCCTATTTTTTATTTTATCAATTTTTCTTATTATTTATTAATGGTTTTCGTTATTTTCAAACATGAAGAGCTTATGTAAACCAAGACACAACATTATACTTCATATGACCCCATGATATGAACACCAAAAGAAGCAACCATAAAACCCTCAATTTCCCTAAAATCCCATAGTTCTCGCATTGCAGATTTTCTTGATTTTGGTTTTAATTATACAAATACCAAGAACCAACTGAGAATTCTAATTTTTCAAATAGTAGAAATCATATTCCAACATTTGAAACCATTTTTCAAATTATGCATGAAAGAATCATCATAAAACATAAAAATTGAGCACTTAAACATTTAATTTAATACAAAGTTGCGCGTATTTCAAAGTCGAGAATCCACTGATGCTCTTCCATGGCCGCTCACACATCCTCAACCTTTGATCTACACTTGATAACACTTCAACATCATTATACATCCAAAATCTATCGCTTCAGCCCACCCCCCTCTCACATAGATTGAGCCATGGGAACAAGGTGCAGAGAGGAGAGAGAAATATTGAAATCAAAGATTTTGATTCATTCCACCATTTTGTGTCTGGTCTATGGCAATACAAAGGAAAGAAATTTTCTATCCCAATCCCCAGACCATTCCTCTCATCTCCAACAATCAAAAAATTAGGGAATCGATGGATTTGAGGGGGTGCAAAAAAATTTGTGCCTTCCCTTCATGTGAAAAAAAACATTTATTTTACCCCCTAAGCTTAATCCTTAACATTACAAATTAATCGGCTCATTCTTCTGGAAGTGGTTCCGACCTAGACAGAGGACCAAACGAGCTCGGAATGTCAAACGGACTAGATTACTAGCTTTGTGGCACCGAAATCTATCAACCGACCTCCATAACACACTTTTTGGCTCTTGAATCTAATAGCTATTTCATAACTCCAAACCTTGTAGAGATTAAATGAAGGGCCAAATGACCTCCAATTTGATGACTGGAGACTTGTGTTGGGTTCCTGTCAACATCAAAATGCATCTAGGAAAACTCTAGCTCCTTAATCCACAACTATTTCATTTTCCATGAAAATTTACTCTTTTTTTATGCCTCCCGATGTCTTTTTACGCTTTAGACTGAGTTCAAATTTCTACCCTCATTAGCGACCACGGGGTGGGACGACTCAACCCGTCGAATCCACAAACTGACTTGCACTTTAATAAACCATAAAGAGCATCAAGCTGCTTCAAAGAAGAATACACAACAAAACACAAACACAATTCTCATCGTACCCCCTGACAAAATCAAGGCATAAAGATCCACAAGGGATAGGCCAAGTATAATCTGACAAAGATCTAGAGCTAGTCGCTAACCAACTGCTCCAACATGGACTAGCTAAAAATAACTATCAAAGGAGTCATCCTAAGTGGTGGTTTGACTTGCCTACCTGACTTAGGACAACTAGACCAAAAACCTCTACTAGACAAGGACTCCTATAGCTTGGTCTTGCATTTTAAGATATTTTTGATTCATCATTCTTTTGTACTTCAAGACTTGATACTCAAGCATGTAAAAAGGAGGGAGCTAAGCATATTGTGATCCAAGGAGAATAGGGCATCAATCTGTCTCAACACCCAAGAACCTACCAAGCCCTCGCAAGGTGACACTAAATCATTTTTTTCTTTTGCTTAGTTTTATTTTCACTTCAACCATCCTTATTTATTTTTTCAACTAAACGTCACCCCCAAGAAGAAAAGGCATCAGCCCCAATTCTGGACTCGTCCCTAGGAACATATTACGTCTTCACAAGGCAATGATCATCTACTCTTAGAGTTTTCATTTCATTTCTTTTTTTAAAATTTGTTTAGGGGTTATAACCCCTTTTACACACCTCCCTATACTATAGTCTTTGAATATATCCATTGATTCTTCTCTTTCTTTTACTTGGTAGTCTTCTCTATCTACCTCATAACTAATAGAAGCTCCTAGAAACAACTACCTAGCAGGCTAGCAAGACATGGTTACTAAAGACTACTCTCAAAACAAATCTCTAAATGCTTTTCAATGCCTTCACAAGAGGTGGACAACTGCTTAGACCTCCCCCAAATGCACATAACCTAAACTTTGGGCCTTCATGCCTTGACTGCCACTTCCTAAAAGAAGAAAATTCCCCACATGCATGTATATATATAGCACAAAGGGGAAGAACTCATAAAGGAAGGATATCACCTGGACATGGACACAAGAAGCTTCGGCACAACAAGAGGCTCGCTCCAAGTACTCCATCAAATTTGTCTAGTACAGCACCAAGACAAGAAAACATTAATTGTACTTGCACCAAACAAATACATAGCCCTCCTGGCCTAACGAAATCAACCAATATACTACAAAAGAAATGGCCATCTTGGCCTAACGAAGACAAAAACATAAATCACACCAATCAACAACCCATGGCTGAAAATAGACCCTTTGTCCCTCACAAAAATCAAAATGAAAGACAACACAAAACCAAGGGATGAACCACTTAGGCCCTATACTAAATGCATGAGATTATTAGCTAGGCCCCCTGCATAAATGACAAGGGATGTCCCACGAATATATCATTTAATGATCATATGCATCCATGAAAGGATAGACGATGGTCAATTGCAACCTGACTTATCACCCATACTAACCATTGGATGGCCATAACAAGACATGTCAACACAACCAGTCCCCATTGTGGTCCTGGGCTAATAAGATCAAACAATTATAACCCCTCAAAACCACAATTCAAAAATACGTCCTCAACAAAGGCATAATTTTCCAACGAATAGGCAAAGTGGTTCCATGGACGAGGAACTAGCCGACAAGTCATTGTCTCAAATATCTACAATAAATCCAAAGTTACACAATGATACATCTGTAGAATGGGATCCCTCACACTATAAGTCCCATTCAATTTATTGATCACTAACTGCAAGTTGTCTTTCACTAATAACCAACGAATACCACCATGTCGAGAAATATTTAGTCCCATGATTAAGGCCTTGTATTCTGCCATATTATTAGTAAAAGCAGTGCCTAAATAAACTCCCATTTTCATAATAACTCTATGTCAGGGGTCTTTAATAACCATACTGACACTTGCATGCTTAGCAGCCTCTTGTGAAGCTCCATCAAAATACAAAGTATAGACCCATGCTTCATTGATAGGCCACCCCATACTGATCAATCTACTCATACTTATGATAATCACAATTGAGCTAAGAGAGAGTATATATAATAGGTACAATCCCTCTCTCCTCACTAAACTCAATAGGGCGCTAGTAAGAACCCTATGATAATGGTAGCAGTATACTTTAATATCCCAAGTAAAATATTTGACTTGCCACTTAGTAATATGATAACACTTACTCCACCAGATCATTTGACCTTGGTGGTAACACTGCTCTAAATACAAATGTTCAAGATAAGAAATGATTCTACCCACCCAAATGCCTTGGCACCTACTACAAGTTTAAGTTGGATCATGGAAGACCTACAAAGGTACCAAGTCCGATGTCAGCCCCCTATACATAATAGGGCTTCAACTTATTAAAGTTTACTTCAGGTTTAAACTCTACCCCCTACAAATCTATTAAGAAGACTATAGAGCCATTCTTTCCTATCCGAACAATCTTATAAGGGCCATCCCATTTGGGTTCTAACTTGCGAGGAAATAATTTGCATCGTGCATCATAATATAAAACCAGCTGACCCTTTGCAAGTTTATATCTTTTAGCACAAAGGTCATGAAGTACTTTTATTCTTTTCTTCCTTGCATCTTGATGTAACAAAGCCTACAATCTGATCTCATCAAGATGTGCTAGGGAGGTCAACCTTTCTTACAATGATTCCTCTTCATCCAAAGAATCATTCAACACAAAACCTCACAATAGGTAACTCAATTCCCAAGGGTAAGACACACTCTTCCCCATATACCAACTTAAATGGGATGTGGCATGTTGCTCTCTTGAACATCATATTATAAGCCCAAACAACCACATGAAGTTTCTTGTCCCAGTCACGCTTACCCTCAAATACAATCTAGGATAAAATCCCCACAAGCCCAAACAACCACATGAAGTCTCTTGTCCCAATCACGCTTACCCTCAAATACAATCTTGGATAAAATCCCCACAAGCCCAAACAATCACATGAAGTTTCTTGTTCAAAAAATGTGTCCCATGATCAAATGTCAATTCTTTAGGTAGACAAAAATGGCAAACTATTTGTTCCATAATGAAACTAGTTGTTTTCTTAGCATTGTCCTTCATCATAGCTCAAGTTTCAAACCAATTTGTAAAGTACTTCATCACCACAATGATATAACACTTCCGCATAGTAGATGAAGGATTCACAGGTCCAAGAAAATCGATACCCCACTTCTCAAAGGGCAATGTCACAAGAATAGGATTAAATGGTCACTTACAATTTTCCCTAGCATTGTGTCTCTGGCAGACTTCACAATGTTTAATACACAAAAGCATCTTGGAAAACCATCAGCCACCAATAGCTAGCACGTAAAGCTTTGTGGGTGGTAAGTCATCCAACAAAATGATCTCCAAATGTGAATCATGACATTCCTCTAAAATAAAGGGTATCTCATTAGGCACCACACAACGATGATAAATCTCATCCACACCTTTCCTATATAAAACATAGGCCATTATTGAAAAGTGGAGTGCTTGCTGTTTAATCTCCCTCTTCTCAAATTTAGAAAGAGTTTGCATCTGGTCACCTATTGATAGATAATGTGTGATGGATGCATACCATGACGGAATAGAGGGTGCATAAATTCTTGCAATCACTAACATCAGCCCATTCTTCCTTACGCTTACCAAAATTTACTAGACACTCAACAATATACTGCAACTTCGGTGGCTTTCTCTGAATCTCATAATCAAACTTCTACAAAGAAATCAACCACTTGGCTAGGCAATCAGGGGATTGAATATTGTTCAATAATAAGCGCAATCCCTATGCCGCCTTGGTAAAGAATACCACCTTCTCATCAAGAATATAGTGTTTAAAAATCTTAGTGGCAAATGCCATAGCCAATCAAACCTTCTCCAAATAGTTGTAATGAAGCTTTAAGATTCCCAACTTTTGGCTTGTGAATGCAATAGGATGATAAAGTTATGCCTCCCAGATTTGGGATAAGCAACAACTAATACTATGCCTTGTCACGGTCATAAATATATAGAAAATATCATCCCTTTTGGGAGTTGAAACCGACACTTTGGATAATTCTATTTTAACATCTTCAAACGCCACTTTACATGCTTCTGTCCATTAAAAAATATGGCTGTGAGATAAAAGATTCGTCAAGGGTAACCATCATTCATCCAATGAATTAATGAATCGATGATAATACCGCACAGATGAAACAAAGCTATGAACTTCCCTAGGGCAAGTGGGTGGGCTTAGGGCAATAATAACCACCACCTTTTTAGGGTCAGTGTGCCACACTCACAACATGACCTAATAACAAACCATAAGACACCTTGAATACACACTTTTGAGGATTTAGTGCTATGCAATACTCACAACATTGATCAAAGCATGCAGGTAGAATAATCAAATGTCTCTAATGAGACATGGTAGCTGCCCCCAAATCATCTATGAAAACCTTCAACTCTTCAAGGGATATATCGATAAAGGTCTTGTCCACTGTTCTTTGCCAAGACCTAGGAGTATTACATAGGCCAAAAGACATCACATGGTACGCAAAAGTACCAAAATTGTAATGAACATTGTTTTTAACTTATCATCTTCAACTATATCCATCTAATTATAACCTATGAAACAGTCCATAAAAAGCATATCTCTCACCCTCCCAACACAACTAAGCTAAGATTTGATCAATAAAGGGCAAAGGATAATAGTCCTACATTGTCTGATTGTTCAATTCCTTAAAATCAACACACAAGCATATTTGATTGTTCTTTTTCTTTCTTATTACTACCAGTGAGCACCATTTCATATGTTCAATAGGAAAGATCATACTAGTCTTCATTAAATGCATCAATTTCTCAAAAAGAAGTTCTCTCAGCTCAAAAGGCATATGTGTAACATTTTTCCTCACATGCTTACTACCTTCCTTCAATGGGATTGTGTGCATGGCAACAGAGGGGGGAATCCCCTTCTGATCATCATAACTCCATATCCCTAAACTCTTGTAGGAGTGCCACATAATCCACACGCTCATCAATAGATAACATAGTATTGAGTTTAATGGGACAAGGATCATTGGGAGTGCCAAGATCTAGCCCTATCACATCTGCATCACGAATCCTATCCTTTGACTCTATTGGCTCATTTAAACAAACTTGATAAACCTCCTTAGTCGTAGAACCCTCTTTAGAATCGCTAGAACTCGAGGTTCCAATAGCTAAGGTTCCCTCAAGTGCCTCCCATTCTGTAGTGGGCAATAATACCCTTTCATCCAAAGGGTGCTCAAGGCATGGAGCATCAAGATTTATTCTCTTTAACCCACATCCAAAAATCAATCAACCAACTAGGATATCCACCAAACAATCGAAATGTAATATCCACGAATAACCAAGCAACAACTAATAACTTGGCCTTCTAGCAAAATGGATAACATGGAAGTCAAGGATGCACTCAATGTTAGCAACCATCACATGGACTTGCATTACCATTCCTTTTTATCGTCTTAGGATATCATTAGCCATTTTTAAAATTGTCATGACATCCTTTTGAATTGGTTGACCTAGCCTCTCCAATAAATCCATGTTTGTAATGTTCACGGATGAGCTGAGATCCACCACTGCATTATCTCTCAAGATTCCATTAACATAAGCCTACACCCTAGGGCACTGCTTCTCCACATGATTCCACCATTCACTTTCCACTCGATGGACATCAAAAGGTTCAATGATATAACATGTTCGTAGGATTTCCTTGAACTCCTTATGAATGTTTGGTGACAATTGAATCAATTGTAGAATATTTACATACGATCTAACTTCACAAATTGTTTTTGCTAGGTCAAACTCACAGAAGTTTGCTACTACTCTCTTCTCTTTCCAAACCAGCTGTTGTTTGGGCTTACTCAAAGGCCATCAACAATGCAAGCAAATGATGGATCCATATCCTCCACTCTCAACCTTATTCAAATTGAACCACAACATCTAGTGACTGTACTTGCACCAAGGATGGTATAGTGGCATTCACGCTAAGTATTTGTAACTCCCCATAGTTGAGAGTTAGAATTGGGCATCTTGGTATTCAAAACTCTTGCAAATTCTAAGAAAGTCTTGAGTTGAGAATTGGAACAATGAAAACTGGGTAGGCACACACAATGTGATAAAGTGACCACCCAACCTATGGATCAAACAACATAAATCCAAGATAGAGCAAAAATATTGAACCATGCAAGCTATCACAGGTGCTATAATCATTGAGGTAGTTAAATGTTTGAGAAATGTGTTGTAATTTTGAGGCTTAATGCTTGTTCATACATTGCATTCGAATTAAGTGAAAAAGTCTACTTGAGTGCCATTGTCACAATAGCAATTGTATAGCATTGAATCACACTACTTATGAAAAATTGAAAGCATAGTTTTGCATCATGCACTATCATCTACACAAAGTGATAAAAGAAGATTGTTTATTTGCTAAAAAATATATTAGGCATACAAAAATAATTTGGAATGAAGTTATTCAAAGGAATTCAGACCACACAAGAGAGACCAAGAAAGGAGAAAGGAAACCCCAAAGTTGAGAAATCAAACCAATGAATACCCTATAGTGTGAAAAGGAAAATAGTACTAAAAGACAAAGCCAATCATCAAAAGTATCATAGAGATACACATAATAGAGGACTAAGTGTCTTCCATATCTAGGTCTCTATAAGAAGATTCCCAACAGCCAAATAACCCACTCAAAAAGAAATCTCCATTATGTTCATTAACAAAATTAGAAATGAGAAACTCTATAAGACACTAGCAAGGAATTCAAGTCTATAAAGATATATGCTGGCCAAAGTTTTTGAAGAGGCAATCTACGTTTATGACTTGTTAAAGGAGAGGAATGCCAAGGCTATTCAGCCAGTAGACACCATTGCCCTATTTATGATATTCAAGACAAGGGGAAAGGCATGGATTTCACATAGGAAATGGCTCGCCTTATTAAGCTAGGGCTTGCTAAGGTTTAGGACACATCAAGATAGCCCATGGGATTACATGTTTAATGCATCCATCGCAATGGCAATTGTCTTCTGTTTGAGTGCCCCAATCCACGACCACGCACTTGCACGAATTGTGAAATGTTTGATCATGAAGCCATGCATTGTAGATCTCCTAGGAGGTTGCCATATTCTTAGCTCCACCCTCAACCATTCTATCTAATGAACAAACTGCTCAACTATAGAAGAGGTGCTCTAGCACTATGAACATCCAATGAAGAAAGATGTGTAGCTCCTAGGGCAAATATCAATCTAACAAGAACCTTGAACCATCATCACTCATCCATCTAGTGATGCTCATGTCTACTTTGTGGATGAACCACTGGAAGAGGAAACATACGTGAGTCCTTATGTCACTTATGAAACAAAGAGAGATATTCGATCTTGATAAATTCTAGGCTAGTTCCAATCATGCCTTTAGGCGAGGGACGAGCTCAAGGCATGTGAGGAAACCAATCACTAGAACCTCTCACTTGTTGGATTTAAGGCCACCTATGAAATATTTCATAGATATATCCCAAAAGGGAAGAAGCTGACAAGGACAAAGCTGACTTGAGATGTCTAGAATTGGATTCACATACTTATACATAGGTTGCCCTAGACATAAGCCTTCCACTAACTCAACAATTATGCCATCAATACCACTTAAGACTTTTCAATATTGAGACACCGAAGTATGATGCTATCCCAAATCTCTTAAATGTAACGACTAGAACTCAAATGAAACAAGCTAGCATTTTAGTGCTTATGCCTAATATCCTAGATGCATCATCAATAAGCAAAAAGAATAGAAAGAAGAGGAAGAAAATATCACATGCAAAACTATCACTTAAGATGGACATTGTGTAATGTACCCATCTGTCCAAGCACATTTTTAGCGGTCCATTGAGAAACAAATCTAAGTGTCATTGCCAGGCACTCCCATGGAATGTTTCGGGTTTTGTTGCGCCTAGGGTTTCCCAAGTCCACCTCGCAATGGAATGTTTACGACTGAACCCACTAGGATCAACTTGAAATCTAGATTCCTAGTGGCCAAGGTCTCCTAACAGCATTCTAGCAACATATCCTAGGCATCCTACTTTATGCAAAGATACCCAAGCCAAAGCAAACACATGCCGCACTTGGTTCAAAGAGAATGGGAAACAAGAGGGATGCACCACTCAACCTCTCTGCCCATAGGGCATAGTCCCATTCTGGTCCCCTAAAATGGCATGAATCGAGTTCTAACCTAATATTACCTAAAGCTCGTATACGGCTATAGAGTTGTGTGAGAAGCCTCCCAGTCCTCTGGGACCACCCTTCCGTAGGACGAACCCGTCACGGGTTCCACCCACCCACTTCCCTCAATAGGCATTATTTAGTTATCTAATTAGGTCCTACCACATTTTATGTGTGACTTTGAAAATCAACTTTCTTAATTAAGCCTTTTAGGGAACCAGGTTCGTTCACATAACTTATGGCATTGACATGAAAACAATTCTAACATTTTCCTTGGAAGCAAACTTTATATTAGTATTTTAACTGAGATACAAGTCTTTCCCAAAAAGGATGCTTTTGCAATCCGCGAGGATGTGCCTTATTTCTTCCAATTTTTCACCCTTTCACCAGTAATAGGGCCTCGAGAATCCATCTCAAGTCATGTAGATCGTTTGAGTAGGACCTAGAGGCAGGGAATTTATAGCTAGAGCCCCCTGGCATCCAAGCGTCCTCCTACATACAAACTAATCTGGGGAGAGACCTCTTGTGGTGGGTTTTGTCCATGTTCATGTCACCGTTATTTAGAACCCCCTTGGCTAGGGTTGGCGGCTAGCTGGGGGTAGCTTGGCACACTCTCCATGAATTCAACTTGATTCATTATTCAAATTTCTTTTGTGAGACTGGGTCATACATTCCTTTCACAACCAGTGATTCTATTTACAAGCACAAACAATAATGAAGGCGACTGCTTGGACATCTACTGAGGTGGAGTTCCAACTTTGAACGCTTAGCATTGCCCTTCTTGGGTCTTTCTTGGCTTGGCGTCAATTTCCATTATCTTATGAGAGAGAGAGAATACCCTCTTTCCAACCTCACTCCTATGTAATAGGAGTGAGCAACTACGCTATTGGATTTATATCCGATAGTTTTCGAATGGTAGCTTCCCTAAGTTGCTAACCTTTGGTTCGTATCTTAAGGTCCAGGTCTTAGATGATTCAAACTAGGATTTCAATTGGTCAGTTGGTAACCATTTTCCCACCTTAGAATTTTTTCGGGGTTCTAAGTTTACCCTAGGGTTTCCTTCCCTTAAGATATCAGGAATTTTTTTTCATTTCTCTCACAAGTCAAGAGTAAACTAAGCCCATTTACAGCCTTTAAATAGTTGTGAGCATCAAATGTAATGTGGTGAATGGTCGTTCTTCTTGTGGATACGACATTCGAGTTTTCTTATATTAGCTTTGAGATGTATCATATTTTGAAAATGATACCTCCAAGAGTGTTTTGGACTCATCGCGGCTAGTTATTGGGTTAGAGAACAAAGAGCATGTTTACTTGACTCTAAGTCAAAACATGGTCGTAATAACAATTTGACCTATTTACAATTAAATCCTAGCTGAGTCGAATTAAACCCTAGCCTTACTTATCATATAGGATTTCATTTACCAAACTACCTCTTACAATTAAGTTTAGCAATTCACATGTGCATCTTAATCTATCTTTTAAGATGAATCCCTATTATGTAGTGCAACTGAAACTGTCCATGATGCCTTGCAAATCTAGATGCAAGTATTTCCTGAGTTGATGATACGATGCGGGATTCCCATTCATGAAAATTCATTCTAGTGCATTTATGCAAATCATAAAGCGTGACCTAAGTATTTAAGTGCGAGTGGTCATGAGTTCATCGTAAATGCGAGTTAATTCACTCTAATGGTCTACATGATGCAATTGACCTACACGGAATATTTATGTACATTGGAAATCTATGATGCATTTGCAAAAGTTTGAACCTAATACTTGGCTTAATACTGCAACAACCTATAGATGCTTAATCTATTCGTGGCAATCATGGTTACTAAGCCTTTACAACTACCTTTCGAGTTATGCAAGTTACACAATGCAAAGTATGACTTCTACTGATGTACATGCTTTACTATTCGGTTCAAAGTACTAGACACGGTAGCAATACCTGGTTTTGAAGTGTCAAATTAGCATTTACACCCAATAACCTGTTCGTGTTAGTGGTGCCATCTTTTCTTGATCCTCCTTCCGTAGCCCCAGCCTTTCTGGTTACTTGCGAGAGTTTGCACTTCAAGGCCTTTACAGAGCTTGGAATACAGCCTTCACTCCTCTCAGAGCACTCCCTTGTGCCGGAGTTCCCTATGCCTTGCCTTGACTTTCACGGTCTTTTTGTCAACTAGAGGTAGTCGATGGAGAGATCTTAGGAAATGTTGATGGGGAGAGAGGGTACTCAGGGCTTCGTCCAAGTAAGGAATTTTCCTTGGGCCTCTTCTCTCCCTCTCTCTTTCCCTTCCTCTCTTACTCTAAGTTTCCCTTCTCTCTCTCTCTCTCTCTCTCTCTCTCTCTCTCTCTCTCTCTCTCCTTCACAAGTTGGGAGAAAGGGGGGGAAGAAGAGAATAGCATGTTATTACTCAGAAGGGGGGGACGCTATGCTAAGGGGTCCTTTACTTCTCATGACCCCCAAATTAACCCATCGCCCTGTGGCTATTAAGGGGAAGGAAGGGATATTGGGGGCGTTGGAGGTGGCACACATGTGCCCCTCCCCCCCATTGAATTGTCGTCCTCACCATCTTCATGCCCTGTGATCCTTAGAATATCCACCATCACCATGTCAACTCCCCTTCGCCATCATGATCTCCTCCTCTACCTCCGTTGACTGCCATTTAGCTCCCCCCTCCCTCTACCAAGTAGCGGCATCAGCAAGGAGGGGGTCATTAAAAAAATTATTTTTAATTAATTTTAAGGGGGAGGGGTCTCACAACGGCTCTTTAGGATATTACATCCTTCTCCCCTTAAGGAATCGAGATGTCCTTATCTCGAAAGGAATTGGGGGTATAGTTGGTGGAGAGTACTCTCATTAATCCATGTGGCATCTTCTTCTGGATAGTCCTTCCACTGGATGAGGTACTCTTTGAGGGTTCTACTCCTCAATCTCTTTTCCCAAATGTCTAGGATTCTATCTGCCAGAGCTCAAGGACTCCTTGGCTTGGCATTACAACTTATTGGTCATTGAGCACATGGCTAGGATTGGATACATATTTCTTTAGCAGGCTAACATGGAATACACTGTGAACCCTTTATGTTCTCAGGGAGTTGGATTTTGTAAGCACTGGGCCCTATAGGCACTTGAGGATCATGTAGGGTCTGCAATACCTTGGACTCAATTTCTTAAATTCTCCCAATAATAAGGAACTCTTCTTGGGCCATACATGAATAAAGACCATATCTCCCTCATTGAAGAGTTGCTCTTGTCTTTTTAGATCTGCATAGGCTTTCTGTCTGTCCTTGGCGGCTCTAATGTCTTGTCTAATGGCCTTGACCTATTCATCCATTTCCTCAAGCATTTTCTTGAAAGCTTCTACCCTTAAGGTAGGATTTGAAAAGTTCAATGGAGTATGGCAATCATGCCCATACAATGCTTGAAAAGGCGTCATTTGAATGCTTTATTGGTAGGAAGCATTATAGGTGAACTCTACCAATGGTAGATATTGGATCCATTTCTTGGGCTTGCAACAGCAATATGGCCTAAGAATATCTTCAATTACTTGGTTGACTCTCTCCGCTTGGCCATCAGTTTGAGGGTGATAGGCTGTATTGAAACATAGTCGAGTCCCAATGGCCTCGAATATCCCTCTCCAGAAATGAGATGTGAATAGGGAATTGTGGTCACTAACGATCCTTCTAGGAAACCCATGGAGTCTGAATATCTCCTTGATGAACAATTTGGCAATATCTGAAGCTTTATAGTTCGTCTTGACTAAAATGAGGTGTACAACCTTGGTGAGCATGTCTACTATAACCATAATTGAATCGTACCCTCCTTGAGCTGAAGATAACCCAACAACAAAATCCATGCTGATAAATTCCCACTTCATTTGGGGGATGTCAAGAGGTTGCATCTTTCCAAGCATCTTGACATGTTCTACCTTAGTGCGCTAGCAAGACAAACATTCCGTGACATATTTGAGCACGTCTCCCTTAAGCCTTTCCCAATGGTAGCTCTTTCTGACCATGTTGAGGGTCCTAACATATCTGAGATGGCCTAAAAAGGGGAGTCATGTGCTTCCCAAAGTATTCTTTGTTTGAGTTTCTTGCTTGAGGGTATGCATAATCTTGAGGGTATGTGCTTCCCTTAAGCCTTTCCCAATGGTAGCTCTCTCTGACCATGTTGAGGGTCCTGACATATTTGAGATGGCCTAAAAAGGGGAGTCACGTGCTTCCTAAAGTATTCTTTGTTTGAGTTTCTTGCTTAAGGATATGCATAATCTTGTCCTGAAATAGGCAAGTCCCTCATTGATAGAAAATTCTTGATACTTGACCTTAAGTCTAGGGTTTTGGTTATTTTCCAAAATCTCCTTCATCATCTTCAAATATTATGGGTCATGGCTAGCTTCCTCCTTGGCTAATTCAAGGATAGGGTTGCTAGGCATTGACATCATGGTTGCCAATGATTCCGCCATCAAGGGTTTCTCCATAATAAGAGAGTTGAGGAACGCTATGTAACTTAAGTCATCAGTGACTACATTCTCTTTTCCAGGCCGATACCTAATCTCAAAGTCATATTCTTGCAGAACCTCAATCCAATGACGTTACCTCATATTGAGGTCAGTCTAGGTGAAGATCCATTTAAGGTTCTTATGGTCCGTGACCAAAGAGAACTTGTTACCAAGCAAATAGTGTCGCCAAAGCTTGAGAGCATGAATAACTGCTAGTAGCTCCAGGTCATGGGTGGCATAATTCCTTTCATGGGTTTTTAGCTTTCTCAAAGAATATGCTATACAAGATGGCTTTCTTGCATTAGTACACAGCCTAGTGCAAGTGAGCTAGCATCCATGACAACTTCAAATTCCTTGCTCAAGTCAAGGAGTTTCAAAATTGGTGTTATCACTAAGCTATGCTTGAGTTGATCAAAACTTGATTGTTCAGTGGGGTCCACACTATGGCAACCTACTTTTTTAGCAATTTTGTGAGGGGTACTGCAATTAAGGCATAGTCCTTAATGAAGATCATGTACCAATCTGTTAATCCAAGGAAGCTACGCACTTCTTTAACAGTAGTTGGTGGAGGCCACTCTTGGACATCCTTAACCTTTGTAAGGTCTACAGAGATTCCTTCATTTGACACAATAAATCCAAGATATTCAATCTGCCTCTTGAGGAAGGCACATTTTTTCTTCTTAGCATAGAGATTATGAGTCTTCATGGGCTCAAGGACAATGCAAACTTGGGATTCATGATCCTCCTCTTCCTTGGAATAAAACCAAGGTGTCATCAAAGAAGATAAGCACAAAATCATCGAGATATGGTCTAAAATGTCTTGCATTAGCCTATTAAATGTGGCGGGGGCATTAATCAATCCAAAAGACATTATTGTTAATTTGAAATGACCATATTTGGTGTTGAATGCCGTCTTAGGAATATCCTCTTCTTTGACACAGATCTAGTAGTATCCTAACCTCAAATCAATCTTGGAGAATATTTTTGCTCCTACAATCAATCAGTAACTCATCTATCCTTGGAATAGGATATTTATTCTTGATGGTTACTTCGTTCAAGCCTCTGTAATCGATGCAAAGACAAAGTGTACCATCCTTCTTCTTTGGAACAAGATTGGAGCCCCCCAAGGAGAACTACTGGGGAGTATGTATCCTTGGCCCATTGAGTTGTTCCTTTAACTCGATAGCTTCAGGAATGGACATCTTGTAGGGCATTTTGCGACTATTGCAATTCCTGGTATTAGCTTAATCTTATGATCCACTTCCCTAGGTAGTGGTAATTCTATTAATTCTTTTGAAAACACATCCACGTACTCTTTTAACCATGATGGTTCTTCATTGGAGTCTCCTACCTATTCCGGCTTGTTTAGCTTGATCAAATAGATGGGTGATCCTTTCCTTATTCCTTAAGCTATTCTTGTTGCCTTAGCTAACTGGATCTTTGGTTTACCTGCTTCTCCTTGTGTAGTAACTAGCTCACCTTTAGGATTCCGAAATGAGACTTTTCCATTCCCACAATGGATATGAGCATTGTTGGGGATTAGCCAATCCATCCCGAGCAGGCACTCATGGACCCCTAGATTCATTACCCTGAATTTAACAAATGTAGGCTCATTTCTGAGTAGGAATTCCACCTTAGTAGTTTGTCTAGTGCAAGTGATTTCTCGCCCATTTGCTAGTTTGACAAGCAAAGTGGGTGCAACTAGAGTGGCTATCCCTAATCTTCTTGCACAAGCCGGTGAAATGAAAGAATGGGTGCTACCACAGTCAATCAAGGTTTTGAATTTCTCACGTTGGTAATCTGATGGTGTTTGGACCATCGAAAATTGGCAGTTCGATCCCTTTTTATGGAGAGTGGCATGAATGGATGCCCTCTCCATCTCAGCTTCCATGGATGAGCCTTCTTCTTCATTGATTCCCTTAGTGGAGATATTGGAAGTTTTTGCCCTTCCCATTGCTGCACGACCGTGGCCATGGGCAGCTCTGGCTTGGCCACTGAATTTTCCTTGATGGCGATCTCCACCAAGTTTGGGACATTCCCTTTTGAAGTGCATGGGTTCATTGCAATGAAAACATCGTAGGCTTTGGTCACTTCTTTGAGTGGGAAAAAAGTCACTGATTGCATTTGCCCTCGGTTTCTTCCATTGGCCTTGGCTTTGTCCTTGCACCCTTTTAAATTGAGCTTTCAACATCCCTAGATTCTAGTCTTTGTGAGACCAGGGTCTATTATTCCTAGACTTTGGCTAGACTTCTTGGGCAATAGGTCCGGCTCTTATCAATGCATCTTGCAAATCCGAAGGACGCATTGAGTCCAACCAAGTGTTCATTGGTGGGTTCAGCCCATCATAGAACTTCAAGACCTGTTGGGAAATACTCATTGTTAAGGCGTATTTCAACAAGGAGAAAAATCTTGAGTAGTATGCCTCCAGAGACAAGCCCAATTGTTTCAATTTGAAAATTTCATTCATCATCTAAGTTTTGTATGCAGGTGGAATGTACCTTCCTTGCACTGCTTGAGCTTGGCAATCATAGCCTAGTTCACAGGTGTTGTTCCTGCTGCATTGAAGTAATCTTCCATGGATTCAATCCATACTTCAGCATCAGCTTCAACAGTCTTCCCTCTTTTGTCAAATTCTAGTGGTTTAATTTGTTTGAGAAGAAACTTCTTCTCTTGTGCCTCTGCTGGGCTTAGTGCAAAAACAAGATTATGGTTCTACGCTTGGGGTTGTATCTAGTTTTCAATTAAAACTTTCACATTAAGATTACATTTACACATCTCTTCGCAACTTATCTCAATGCGCAGTTTGTTTTTAATCAATACTATGCAACAAATCAAATGAACATAAAATTCTTATTTATCCATAAAGAAGCGTAAGCCTCAAGTACAATTATTTGGGAATAGAGATTGACTAGGATGATTTTCTTTTCAGGAGATACATCAACGCCAAGTTAATAATTCCCTATTGGATTCAGTCAGACAGAATAGTAATATGGATTGGGGGAATGGATTCTCAGGAAGCAGTAAGTCATGGAAAGTTCAAGAAGTCCCTGTTTTTTATAGCCATGACGTTCATTTCGATCCATTACTTTAATTTTTTCTGCTAGCAAGACTTTGACCACCTTATCAAAGATGTAGCGATTTTTTTCTACTTGTCAGCATCCGATGTGAAGGATCAAATTTACATGAGCCTCATGGAAGATGAATAACTTGATAATCTTCAAGTCTTCCAACCATTTTAGCCTCTTCAAATTGTTTTGAAGATAGGCGAGTCAGTTGGCATCTATATAGTAGTATCCCACACTTCAAGTCCAACGCCTTTCCACATACAGCTGTGAAGGGTCAGTGGTGAAAGGTTGTATAGTCAATCCAAGATCCCCATCGGATCATCTACAATAACTTGAAGAGTTCATACAATGAGACATACTCTGATTACATGGCCCTCTCCTAAGAGTGACTATCACCTCTGTGCATGGACTCATTATAGGTAAGAGGCTCACCAGCATCTATCACCATAATATAATCTATAAAGGGTGCAAACCGATTAAGATGATGTCTATATCTAGTAGACCACAGCAAAACAACCGATGGAGCATGTGCATTCT
This sequence comes from Lygodium microphyllum, assembly GCF_053477565.2. NCBI lineage: Eukaryota > Viridiplantae > Streptophyta > Polypodiopsida > Schizaeales > Lygodiaceae > Lygodium > Lygodium microphyllum. The sequence continues at coordinate 69,685,357 of NC_141153.1, forward strand.
ATCTAACATCATGGTCTTGGGCCATTGGAGCATCTCAGCTGCTACTGCTCTACAGGCTATCTAGCTAGCTGTACAATAATAGGAGACTCCTCCTGAAATATCACCCTGCATACCTCAACGACCTACTCGAACTGCTTATGAATTTTCTCCTCATGAAAAACAACATCATGGTTGGGGATGACCTTTTGAGCCTTTGGATCTCATAGACAATAGCATGTCTCACCTACATCTCCATAACCAAGAAATATGCATTTCACAAACTTAGGATCCATCTTATTGCGCTTGTTCATGGGAACATGGTAGAGAAAGCCTCACAACTAAAGACATGCAAACGAGCATATGATGAATATTTTCGAAACCACACCTCTATATCTTGATAGTCAAGAGCAATGCATGGGGATCAATTTATCAAATGTATGGTAGTACCTAACTACCTCGGTCCAAAAGTGTTGTAAGCTTGCCTTGGGTAAGTATACTACAAACTCACTCCTCAATTATCATATTCATGTGCTCAACTATACCATTATGGGGTGGGATGTACAAGGTGGTCAATTGATGCTTATAATATCCCTCTCATCAGAAAACTACTCAAAGGCTTTCAAAGCCCATGTATTTTATCCTATATCTATATTGCTTCTCAACAAAAGCAAGTCAATGCTGAAAGGTAGCCAAGACTTCCATTTTTTGCTTTATGGGATATGCCCAAACCTTATGTGAGTAATCATCAATGAAACTAACAAAGTAATTTACACCACCTAATGACTTGCAGGGCATAGGTTCACAAACATCAAAATGAATAAGAGCCAAAGGCTCACCCATATGCATAATGACAGACTTCTTATGTGAACTACGAGTTTTCCTACCATAAAGGCAATGATCATAAGAATCAAAATACTTCCAGTCAAGGGGCAGAAGATACTGCAAATAAGTAAGCATTTTCATTCCCTTTAAGGACATGTGCCCAAGGCAACAATTCCATAATAAGATATGTGATACTACAACCACTATCAAAACAAGGTTGATAGATCCATATACAAGGGTAAAGAGTGTTACACTCGACATCTCATGATAGGACAAGATTCCCACAAGTAAGCTTCTATGAGGAATCACCAAAAGAGACAACATAACCTGCATCATCCAACTATCCAATTGAAAGTAGGCTTTTAGTCAAAGCCGAAACATAAAGTACATCGTGCAAAGTAAATATACTGCTTGAAGAAAATTGCAATTGGACATCTCTAATACCAACAATATCCAGTGATAAGTCATTACTCAATTTGACAGATCATATCATGCTATGATAGGAGTGGAACCACTCTCAATGAGGAGTTACATGAAATGAAATCCCTAAATCAAGTGGGCAAGACTAAGCATAGGTAGATAAGATATCAATCAATTGCAAAACATCAAGAGAAGAAGCTACAAGTATGTAGTCATCATTAGAATAAGTTTACATGACATTGATTTGTTCGATCTTGACATTGGACTTGCTAGGGACAATGCTGCAACCATCATTCTTTTCTTGCACTTTATCCTTTCCCTTTTTCATGCTTGTCATCATGCATTTTATTGCTGACCTTACTTTCAACAATATTGACAAGTCAATGTGGACTTACGATCATGGGACTTACTTTGAGATTATCCATGTGACTAAGAACAAAACCTTTGAAAGTCTCTCCCATGGCAGTCATTACTGCTCCTACCATTATTGTATCTAATTGTCAAAGCATGAGAGGTATGGAAATCATCTACATTCTTTTTATTAACCTCTTCATTTAAAAGCACACCCTCTACATCCTGGAATTTCAACGTATCAGCAAGTATATTTGCACATAGAGCAATACGTAATGTGTCCCAAGACTCAGGCAATGTAATCAGTAAGAACAAGGGAGGGAGATTGTCCTTAAATTCAATCCCTTGCGAAGACAAATGAAAAAAAATAAAATGAAACTCATTTAAGTGGGCAAACATGGAAGTCCCCTCCTTCATACAAAGGTCCATGAGTTACTTCAACCAATACATTTGAGAGGTAGGGCTCTGTTTATCATAGATATTGCGAATCTTATCCCCATAACTATTATCCCTATCAGAGACAACATTATAGTAGACCTACTTAGAGAGTGAAAAAATGATTATAGATTTACGTAACTCATCCAATTTGTCCCAATCCTCTATATCAAAGCATTTGGTCTTTACACCCTCATGTCTCAATGGCTTAATTTGCAATTTTTCCATTAGAACTTGCTAGATTTGTGCCTCTTCCAATAGCAATAATTTGTGACATCCAACTTCTCAATGTTAAATATGATATTGTCATTCGACCAACCATAATGCAAGAGATGAAAGCACAATCCAAGACAAATAGGATACTATAAATGATAGCAAATCAGCCCCAAAATAATAGCCAAATCAGTAAGCAAGAGGAATTGCCAAAATGGTGAGGTGTCCACAAACTATTATCAAGTGACTACCCTTGGATACAATACATAAAATTGAAATGTCAAGTTGTTGTAATAAACTGTAGTAGTATGCCAACAACCCTATGAGCAACTAAGAAAGAAATTTTAGAAATAGCTGATACTAAAAGCTATCATAACTATAATGTGTCAATAACCATACATGCAATAGGCATAAACATCATGCACACAAGGAATCTCAAGGTAAAGGGAAGAGAACTGCCAGATGCATAACCCACTAAGAAAAGCTCAATACATAACCTAGAAGCATATAAATATCATTGACAACACACTGATAGACATAAGTGCCAACACACTAATAGACATAAGTGCCAAGTCCAAAGTAAGTGATCATATCAGCACATTGTAGGATAAGTACATCCAATACATATCAAGAGAGTATGTACATACCAAGAGAGTACATACATGAAGTAAGTATCCCATGGTCTCTGTAGCAACTCCGAAATATGCAATTCGCATACGAAAGCCCTCATAGGGATTTTTTTTTTGAATTAGATAATGGCAAAAAATATTTTTTTGCTTTTTCCTTATCCCCCCCCCAGCGGACTGTCGTGCTGGAGGGGGAGGGGAATAGAAGGTATGTGCAAGCTCCTTACTAGAGCTTGCAGAGGGAAGGAGGCCATGCCACTGCAGCGTAGGGGAGGGAGGAACCTCTCCCTCTCCCTATAAAACTCGTGCTATGGGGAGCCTTGAGGGGGGAAAAAATGGAGTCGAGACGTTGTGGAACAGTGAGGAGGAGGAGGCTCTGTGTGTAAGAATCGTGAGGAAGAGAGAGATTGAAGAACGTCGACATGCCGTGTGCTGCCATAGAGCAAGAAGGGGCGTCGCAGTGCTGTCGAGGAGGAGCCGCCCTGCCACTAACCATTCAACACGTCGCTACTGCCTATCAAATTTCCTTGGGCTCCCTCCACGTGGCTCAACAGTATTCCCAGAAGCTTTGGAAGCTTCTTGGGGAAGCTTCTAAAGCCCTTCCTAAGCCCCCCTTCATGTGGCCTATTAACCCTTCCATATAACCCCCCCATCTCAAAAACAATTCCCTCCTAAGGCCCCCTTTAGGCCCTTTTTCCCCCATGCAAAATTTCCCCTTTTAGCCCTTTCATACCCTTTCCTATAGCACCCCCTACTATTCCCCCCACACACACGAGAGGCCCTCCTAAGGGCCCTATAAGCCCCCTTTTCCCCCCTGGGATTCGAAGCCCTTCTCGTGCCCATTCGTAATATCTTTCAAGTGGGTTGAAAACCCAGCTACTCCGTGATTTAACCCTCACTAGCGGGTTATGCATCCTCCTTCCTTCCTTTTCTGATCCACTAAGACCGTTTAAAACCCTCCCGAGGTTTAAGCATCCCTTTTTCATGAAATCCCTACTTCGAGGAAGCCTTCTAAAACCGTTTCCGAGGGACGATGCAAATTATCACGAAGGGAGCTACGGTGGAATTTCAAAAAGGAGTTCGCAAAGCCGCATCCAAGACAGAAAGGCTACATTCGCGATGACTCCTAAGAAAGCCCAAGGCGCAGCCACAGGAGGATCGTCTCCTAGCATCCATGTGGACATCTCACCACAAGTCCAGGTTTTTCTTCCTAATTTTTATTTTTCATCGTTATAATTCAATTGGGTGTAGATGATTTTTGGAAATAGGATGCATTTTTCGTCTTAAATGCTTTAGAAAAATTAGCTCATGATGGAGGAATTCAGTCATTAGTATTTTTTATAAAATGAACAAAATAAAGTGAGCAGAAGATTGATAGGTGTTCCTAGCAAGTAGTTTTTTTGCATTTCAATGAACTGAACTTAGATTATTGTCCATATTTACAAAACAGAATTAAGATAATGCACTCCATTTAAGCATGGAAGTATAAATTGCATGTCGCATTATTAGGCCATATCTTCTTCGCAATGAGTCATCATGGGAAGTGCTAAGAATCCATAGGAAAGTGCAAGGCATGAAATGATTCCTAAGTTGCATAAATTGGTCAATTATCGTTTTTCAACTACATAATTATTAGTAAAATGTTGCTTGTTTAGCATGAATCTTGTTCGCAAGTTATAGGATGATTAATTGGAATTAGGTTATAACCTAACCTATGCTTGATCTTAAATCGATAAGTTAGGGTTGAAAATCAATTTACGCGCAGACAATGAGTCATGCATTTATGGAAATGATAGCGTAATTATCTTCAAGAATTAAACAAATTAGCATAAACCTAAACACCTAAACCCGTGGAGTACTCGTTTAGAAAGAGTTAACTTAATTCCAAAGAACTCACTAGGATTTAATACGTGACCTAGTCGCGCGTATTGCTAAAACTGAAACTCCTATACCCTAAATACTTGCCCACATTCACCCAATGTAGGGACAGCGGAACATACTTGAGAAGTGATCTAGGGTTTGTCCCTAAGAATCTTTCGCTAAAAAGATGGAACTTGGAACCCTAGGACTGACAACGTCAGCCTAATGTAATCAGGAACATATTGTTTCGTGACTCCATTTGATGGGTAGAATAGTCCCATAGTTCGATGCGACACTTGTGCAACAAGTGCAGAGTCGTATAATCTTGTGATTGGGTCACAAGGGAATGGCCAATTCTCGAAATGAGGTTGGCAAATTCTTACGCAAGTTATCTTGCAAAAGGATAAATAATCGTCCTAATATATCTTTCTGGGGTAAAGATAATTGCTTGGAGCAAAGGACAAACCAATAAATTGGAATAACATATGAACTTAAGGTATTGACCAAGTCGGGTTAATAGGGTACGGACCTAACCCAGGATATAGGGGATCTTGCCAAGTCGCAAGTCATCCCGGATCGAGTGCTGGATGCATTCAAAAAGAAGGATTCACTCCTTAGCAGTTGGCCAACAATAAACGACCAATGGAAATGTTTGTGCTTGTTACAGATTTAAGAGCACTGTTTTGCTTTGTTTGATCAATGAATTAACAGATAAATGGATATCTAATGCTTTAGGTTGAAGGCCTGAAGGGAGAGGCAGCTTCAGTTACCCCCGACTGCCTGCCTGACCCTAACTAAGGGGGTTGTTAACCACGTCGGAAAGGTGGACCGAACCCGCCGCGAGAGGTCTCTCCATTGAGCGCTACTTGGAGCAGGAGGATGCTTGGGTGCCAGGGGGGCTTTGGCCGTAAATCCCTCGCCTTCCGGGCCCTGCACAAGAGGCTAACGTGACTCGGGATTGGATCTCGAGGCCCGCATACTAGTCTACGGGCGAAAACTTGGATTACTAATCCCTATGGGTTGCTGGATAGTCTTCGGGCGGATTGTGGATAAGCCTACGGGCTGGACTTTATGTATTTCAGAGATAAATATGATAACATGTTAACAAGGAACGTGTTTGACATTGTTTTTCTATGTCAAGTGATATGATTACGTGAAGGAACCAGTGCCTAACAGGTTAATTAAGGAAGTTGATTGATACATGTCCAACTAAATGTGTTAGGTAATTAAATAACTAAAACATGAGGAAAGTGTGGTGGATGTGGCCATAGGTCCATCCTACAGATGGGTGGTCCTGGTTGGCCGGGAACTTTTCTCAATTCACGATGGACAGCCAGAAGATCGTCAAAGAACACGAACAACAAAAGTGTTGACCTAGAGTTATAATTGATTCCGATTTACGCTATTTTAGGGGAACGGAATGGGACTATGCCTTATGGCAGAGAGGTTGAGCTTCACATCCCTCTCGTTTCCCATTCTCCTTGAACCAAGTGCAGCATGAATCCGCTTCGGACCTGGCGTTTTTGCATAAAGTAGTTCGCTTGGGTTCGATGCTAGTTGCCATTAGGAAATGACCGATAGGGAAAACCCTAATTCAGGTCGGTCCTAAGTGGGAATGGCCAGAATACTTCCGCTACGTGGAAGACGCGGAAAATCCTAGATTGCAAACCCCGTAACATTCCATGGGAGTGCCGGGTGGAGCTTTCTAGACATCCTTTTCGATGGACTGCTAAGACGTGTCCTGAAGATACGAGTGGACACATTACAGTTGGTATCAGAGCGAACCAACAAGGAATTGTTTTTATGAAATCTTAATAAGATAAAGTAAAGCAAATGTTGCTGTCCAAACATTTCCTTACTTTCAATGCTGTCTTGCAGAATTACGAAGCGTGGAACAAGTTCTTAGTGTTTCGAGTCATGTTTATGACTGCGATGCATTCACCTAATTATCGACAAAGGGTTGAGATGATGAACATCCTAGAGCGAATCTATAATCCATCACCTTTGTACATGGAACAAAGATGGACGGGTGCCTCAAGAATCTACTATATAGCTGCCCACCAGTTTGCTTACCTACAGACCAACCTAAAGAGGATCAAGTGGTTGGAAGACCTGAAAGTCGTGAAGCTGTTCATTTTTGTGGAAGCTCACGTAAACTCAACCTTACATATTCAAGGTCAAAGGGTTGAGATGAACTCATATGTATATGAGGAAGTAACCCATGTAATCCTCGCCGATAGGATTAAAGTGTTGGGACGCCATGAGAAGAATGGGTTCCAAAGGAAAGGATACCCTAAACTTCCAATGACTTAGCGATTCCTGAAGATCCATGACCCGAAACCAGACTATTATACAATTCCTGTAGATAAATGTAATACAACATTATTCTCCCCAAACTAAATGTAACAGTTGGCTTATCATCGCAAGAAATGTTGTATTCCAAAAGGGCTATGCCCATATAAATACAATAAGACTTCTTTTTATCAATGTATGTTCCGTCGTTGAGAATTGATAAGAAGTTAAGTGGTTAGATTTCTTGATTGATAGTTAAAATCGAAATGAAATATGAATCGTAGCAATTATCGATTAACAAAGAAACCTTTATCCAGGCACAACCCCAGGTACAGAATCCCAGTTCGCCTCCTACGTCAAGTACTGCTGTAAACTAGGAGAAGAAGTTTCTTCTCAAGCAGATTAAGCCGCCCGAATTTGACGGGAGAGGCAGGTCCGTCCAAGCAAATGCTGAAATTTGGATTGAATCCATGGAGGATTACTTTGAAGCAGCCGGTACTGCACCCGCCAATCAGGCTATGCTCGCCAAGCTGAAGCTCACCGGCGAGGCCAGGCTATGGTGGAAGCAATGGTGCAGGGATCAAGGGATCGCAGAAGGATCCGTTACCTGGGAGAAGCTGAAGAAATCAGTGAGGAACGAGCCGTGGTCAGGGAGCCGCTACCCGAGGCAGAGGAAGAACCGCCTGCATTGCCAATAGGCAAATGTGCGAAGAAGAAGAAGATCCGACTATGGAAGCAGAGTTTGAAAGGGCGACAATCCATGCCGCTCTTCACAAGAAAGGGCCGAATCACCAATTCTCGGTGATTCAGACACCGTCGAACACCGTCGGACTATCAAGGTAAAAGTTTCAAGACCTTGATTGATTGTGGCAGTATACATTCCTTTATCTCACCCGCTTGTGCAAAAAGATTAGGAATAGCCACAGTAGAAACACCTATCTTGCTTGTGGAATTGGCAAATGGTCGTGAGGTTACTTGTACCAGGCAAATTGCTAGGTGAAATTCTTTCTGGGAGGAAAGGTGACTTCGGTCAAATTCAGAGTCATGAATTTAGATATCCATGAGTGTCTACTCGGAATGGATTGGCTTAAGCCTAACGACGCCCACATTCATTGTGGGAAGGGCCAAATTTCCTTTTGAAACTTTGAAGGGAAATTGGTCACAACTCAAGGAGAAGCAGGGAAGCCAAAAATTCAATTGGCCAAAGCATCTCGGATCATAAAAGGAGTCAGAAAAGGATTACATGTCTACTTAATTAAGCTCAACAAGTTAGATCTGAAGCAAGAGTCTAGTGAAGGACCTTCTTGGCTAAAGGAATACGCGGATGTATTTCCTGAAGAGTTAACAGAACTCCCGCCTCAAAGAGAAGTGGATCATGAGATTAAGCTAGTACCAGGAGCTGCGCCAATTGCAAAGAGACCTTATAGAATGTCCATAACAAAAGAATTGAGCTGAAGGAACAACTCAAGCAATTGCTAGATCAGCGTCCTAGCAGTTCACCATGGGGAGCTCCAGTGCTATGCACTTAACTTTTCATAATCATGCACTTTAAGTATGAAAGAAAAACCATGAACAATAAGCAATAGAATAGAGGGAGGGTTAGAGAACACCCTTTTCGAGTGGGTAGTCAATGTTGTCTTGCTAGGTGTCACGAGCCATCCACGGACTTCTAGTCCCATGGGTCTGCGTAACCTTGTGAGTCCTTGATTTCTCGATGGGGCCACGAACGAGTCTTCGTGCTTGGCCAAGTTCTCTTCTTTCTCACCCTCTCCTTCTTTTTCTTCTCTTCTTCTCCTCTCTCTCTTCCTCTTCTTCTTCTTCCCTTCTGCTCCTCCTCTCTCTCCCTCTCATTTTTCTCCTCCTTTTTCTTCTTCTTCCCTTCTTCTCCTCCTCTCTCTCCCTCTCCTTCTTCTTCTTCTTCTCCTTCTTCTTCTCCCTCTCCCTCTTCTTCCCCTTCTTCTTCTCCTCTCTCTCCCTCTTCTTCTCCTTCTTCTTCTCCTTCTCTCTCTCCCTCTTCTTCTTCTTCTTCTTCTCCTCTCTCTCCCTCTTCTTCTCCTTCTTCTGCTCTCATTCCCAGGGGGCGTTGTTCACGGATGATGGTGGAGGGGATTTTCCCCAAACACGGCCAGGGGGCACGCTTGCTAGAGACCATGGGGGGTTTTTGACGATGAGGGGGGCATTGTTTACGAGGGAGGGGAGGGTGGCGTATTGATGAAGGGGGGGAGTTTGCTGCCATCGTGGAGGGGGGTGTTGTCCCCTTATAATGGGGAAGGGGGGAGGTATGGGGGGGGGGGGGGGGGGGGGGGGGGGGGGAGACAGCCATCTAGCGGCCGCCACCCCTCCCACCTGGGGGGCTGCATGCCCCCCCTTTTATTACTTACTCTCTCTCTATCTCTCCCCCCGCCATGCAATAGGCAAGGGGAGAGGGGGGGAGTTAAAAAATTTGGATTAATTTTAAAAAATTTCTTAAGGGAGGGGGGGTTCGCATGGGGAAAGGCACGGGGGGCACAGGGGGACATTACAAGCTCATTGTTGTTCTTCTTCCATTATTCTTCCATCATACTAACTGAAAGAGACTTACACACATAGGTATGACTAACCAAGACTAACTATGGCTAAGTCACTGACTTCACCGACTTATTGAATGACACACACGTGTACTGCTGTATCCAGCTAATGTCAGTCACACACATACAGATAGACTGACTGAAGAGTAACGAGAGCTTGATATTCTAACACTCTAAGTAGCTGTCTAAAGTATATGAACTTTTCTTTACCAAGAGACTTGGTAAATATATATGCTACCTGGTCTTTAGTCTTCACATGAATCAAGTCAATCTGCCTTGTAAGAATTATTTCTTTGATGAAATGGTAGTAAACTTCAATATATTTGGACGTAGCATGGTAGACAGGATTGCTAGCCAACATAACACTACTGAGCTTATCACAATGCAATCTCACTCTGTTTTCCAACTATATTCCCAAGTCTTTCAGCAGTTTCATCAACCAAACTGCTTTGCAAGCCGCTAAGGCAGCTCCTCTGTACTCAACTTCTGTACTAGACAATGCAATAGTAGGTTGTTTCTTACTGTACCAACTAATCATACTGCTACCCAATCCAAATGCATAACCACTGGTTGACCTCTTGCAATAGGCACAACCAGCCCAATTAGCATCAGTAAACCCTGTCAAGTCAAGAGATTTTCCATATGCATAAAACAGCCCATAAACTGTGGTACCCTTTACATATCTCATGATCCTCTTGATTGCATCTAAATTTGGTTTGCTAGGCTTCTGCATGAACCGACTAATCAACCCCATTGCATAACATAAGTCAGGATGGGTAATAGTCAAGTATATCAAGCTGCCCACCATCTATCAATACATGGTCACATTCTCTATGTCATTCCCAACATCAATCTGCAGCTTGACATTCTGATCAAGAGGTGTCTCCATAGGCTTGCATTCAGCCATACCATACTTCTGTAACATATCATGAGCATACTCTTTCTGTAGCAGCCATATACCTTGAGGCGTAGAGACTACCTCAATCCCAAGAAAATACTTTAGTTCACCAAGGTCTTTGACTTTGAATTTAGCCTATAAACATGATTTAATTTCAGCAATGCCATCTTCATCATCTCCGGTGATGATAAGATCATCTACATAAACCACTAGAAACACATATCCATGATCTATCTTCTTTGTGAACAGACTGTGATCTGCATCACCCAATCTAAATCCATGTTGCTATAAATAACTGTTGATCCGAACGTTCCATGCTCTAGGTGCTTGTTTCAGTCCATATAAAGCCTTTTTTAGCTTACATACATGTGTAGCAAAGTCCGAGTGAACATAGCCTTCAAGCTGCTCCATATATACTTCCTCAACCAAATCACCATTCAAGAAAGCATTCCTGACATCCATTTGCCATAATTTCCAACCTTTGCATGCTCTCAAAGCAATGACAGTTCTAACTGTTGCCATTTTAGCCCGACCGGACTGAAAATCTCCTCATAGTCAAGGCCATATTGATGTGCATACCCTTTTGCAACCAGCCTAGCCTTATAGCATTCTAACGAACCATCTGACTTGCACTTAACCTTATACACCCATTTGCAGCCAATGGGAACTTTGCCTTCAAGCAACTCAACCAATTCCCATGTCTCATTTTCAGCCAAGGCTGCATACTCCTCATCCATGGCAGCACACCAATTATCATATGTAACTGCATCATCAAACTTTGTAGGTTCTTTGTAACCTGTCACACTAGCCATATATGCATAATGGCGGGCTGAATAACCAGTATATGTAAACCTATCAACTGGTTTTTTGACTCTCTCAGATCTCTATAACTATGGCTCAACCTGAACTTGGCTCTTATGAGGCGGTACATAACGGCTCTTCCTTGCTCCAAGAGAACAGACGGAATGCCCAACTCACTATCCAAACTATCACTGTTGGATGACTCATAACTTGTTGTAAGTGGACCTGTCACATCCTCAAGCATCTTTTCTTTTCCCTTATCCAATCTCCCCCTCACTGATATATACGCGTCAGTGGATGTAGGAGTACGACTCCGTAAGTGTCCTGACCAAGGACTTACTGTAGATGACCCATCACCTATAGGACCACTCATAGATGTACTCACTATAGGTGTATTTTCAACATTACTAGTGCTAGTTGATCCATCAGTAGCCACTGTAATAGGATTACCATAATTACCATACCACAATGCTAGCTCATCAAAAACAACATCTTTACTAATCAATTCTCATGTGTAGATGGTACATAACACTTGTAAGCTTTCCGGTCTTGTGCATAACCAAGGAACACACTCTTGATAGCTTTAGGATCCAATTTCTTCCTCTTTTCATCAGGAATATGCACATATGCAATGCTGCCAAATACCTTCAAGTGTGAAATGTCAGGTTTATGACCATACAACCTTTCATATAGAGTTACATCATGAATCCCTAATGTAGGGGTCCTATTCAGCACATAGACAGCAGTCACTATTGCTTCAGCCCAATAACCATTTGGCAAACTCTTCTCATTCAACATAGCTCTTGCCAATTCCATCAGTACCCTATTTATCCTTTCTATTGCACCATTTTGCTGTGGTGTATATAGCTACAAGTTAAATGTCTTCTGATCCCCATGTTTAGCAAGGTACCTGTCAAAGTAATTAGAGACGTATTTTCCACCTCCATCTAATCTAAGACATGAAATTTTACAACTCAACTCATTTTCAGCATGCTTCTTGAAGTCCTTGAATGCATCAAACACATCATCCTTATGTTTTAGTATGTAAAGCCAAGTGTACCTCTGCTGAAATCATCAATGAAGGATACATAATAACGAGTACCACCAAATGAAGCATCATGAGATAGACCCCATGCATCTAAATGTACCAACTACAAGGGTCGTGAGCTATTATGTACATGTCTCATAAATGGAAACTGTGCTTGCTTTCCAAACTGACATGCATCACATACAAGTCCAAAGTCATGATACTTGAACTTAGGTAGTCCAAGCACAATCTCCTTCTGCTGCATAGATTTTAGCTTTTTTACATTCACATGGCCAAACCGCTTATGTTATATCTCAACATCTTGTATAGCACCATCATCATGTGCAAACATGGCTGCTTTCAATTCTAGAATTAACGCATCAAGAGTAAACATTCTGCCATCTCTTCGGCCTCTAACAATCAATTTGCAACCATTACCATATTCTTCAACAAAGCATCCATCTCTATTAAATCTCACCTGCAAACTTTGTTCTGCCATTTATCCAACTGACAAAAGATTCTTGGTTATTGTAGGTACATGTAGTACATCATGCAGAGTCTTTTTCTTGCCATTAGGCATCAACAAAGGTACAACTCCTTTATGATGAATAGTATGCTGGGTGTCATCCCCAATACAAACATGTCCATGCGAACTTGCAACCATCTCATCAAACCATTCTCCATGGGGTGTCATATGATTTGAAGCCCCTAAATCAATGTACCATCTTTCATCTCTGTTCTACCTAGATGTATTCTTAGACACATGCTGCATGGCAAACAATCTGTCAACCTGCTCATCATGAGCACTGCTAGAAGATGCATAGTGCCCATGTTGTTTGCCCTTTGCCTTCATATCTCATTGTTTCTTGTAACAATCCTTTGCAATGTGTCCATATCTGCCGCAGTAATGACAATCCTTATCTCTATTTGACTGATCATTTGGCTGCCATGAACCAAATCCACCACCTCTACCATGGGGTGATCTCCCCTTGCCTCTAAAACCGCCAGATCCACGCTGGCCCTATGTATTTGTGTCATGCCAAGCATTCTCTTGTTGCTGTCCATAAGTGTTTCGCCTATCTCCTTGACCTCAAAAAGAGCCATGGCCTCTGCCGCCTCTACCATGCTGGCTAGAGTAAAGAACAGTGTATCTGCTTTGAGACATACTAGAACCTATATTCATCCCAAGCTTAACTTCCTCATGCATCAGCAAAGCAATCAGCTCATCCCAATCAGGGGATTCAGCTCTCACAGAAATAGACGTATCAAATGCTTTATACTCTTTGCCAAGTCCATTCAATGTCACTGCAATCATATCATTCTCAGACACTGAAGATCCAATGGTGGCAAGCTGATCCGCTATGTTCTTGATCTCTGTAGTGTAGGCCTGAATGCTTCTACTATTCCTAGACATGTTATTGAACTGTTGCTTTAGCTAAATCTTTCTTGCATGTGTTACATTTCCATAATTCCTTATGAGTATGTCCCATGCATCCTTTGGAGAACTACATCCAGTAATCTGTATAACCATAGCATCTAATATACATAAGGAGCCCTTTTCTAATCATTTGTTAGATTCCTTTCATGTATTTCATGTTCAGCCTCATCACCTGTAACATAAGTCCCAATAACCTTTGCCAACCAAAAATTTCTTCATACGGAACTTCCATAAAGCAAATCTTTTGTTGTCCAGCTTTTATCCCACAATTTGAGTGATATTGTTAGTGCCTTGAGCATTTGCAGCTTAGGTATTCAGTAATGTATACAACCTGTAAGTATCTAACTCCTTTTCCTACAATTCAGGACCAGTTTCTTGCTATTCAAGACAGTTCCCTGCAATTCAGGATAGTTTTCCTAACAACTTGCTTGCTATAAATTGTATTCCAACAATGAAAAAACATAGTCAACTAAGCATAAACCAAGCTTAAATCAGTTCAAAACATTCTATGGTAGTGGCAAAACATCCCAACAACAAACTATGTCCATATAAGTATCAATGTTTGTATTGTATGCAAGTAGCAGTACCAAATACAGCCAATCCATTGCTATAACCAGTAGTATTTTCTCTGTTAAAACAAGATTATTCAGACCTCAAAACAGCCCCAAAACATCTCATTCAGTTGCTACTCTATGCAGGAGTTGATACATGTCCAACCGATCAAAATATATTGCATGTATGTCAAGTGAAGATGATATGTATCCTTCCTGCAGACAATAACTAGTCAATACCTTAGTATAATCGACAACAAATTAGTTCAAACTTTGGGCTTTTAGCACTCACAATATCCCAAAAATCATCTACCACTCAAGTGGTATGATCCAAGCATTTTTCAGTAGCAAATAAGCATCACATATACTTCAACCCTGTAGGTATATTATTTCCAAATTCAGGACAGCAACCAGTTCACTATTTCTAGTCTACAAATAAGCTCCAAAACTAAGCATTTAACACTCCAATATCATGCTCAAATACATGATAATAAGGGCATATACATTGTTAGGATGAAAGCCACCAGTGCCCTAGAATCACCTGTTGTTTACTGTAGTAAAACAGTCAGTCTGCATAGGTCTATGCTGAATATCTCAAAATCTGTGAGGAATTTAAAAAAACTTTCTTCTGCAAAGTTGTATATCATGTCGAAACAGTCAGGATTGCAAGGCCGTTTCTCCATAAACCATTTTTGTAGCAAGATATAGCTTCTGCAAAAAAACGAGCTGCATGCACAGTCTCCTTTGATGACGTTTTCTTCATATCTGATGTCTTGATGTCAAATGCCACTACCAAGCCTTCAAGCTTCAAGCATTCCAGCTTTGATACCATGTTGGAAGAGAGGGAGAGAGATAGAGTGGAGCAGAAGATGAGCCTCAGCTCATTATTGTTCTTCTTCCATTATTCTTCCATCATACTAACTGAAAGAGACTTACACACATAGGTATGACTAACCAAGACTAACTATGGTTAAGTCACTAACTACACCAACTTATTAAATGTCACACACGTGTACAGCTGTATCTAGCTAATGTCGGTCACACACATAAAGATAGATTGACTGAAGAGTAACGGGAGCTTGATATTCTAATAGATGTGTCCTGAACAATTGTGGGGGATGTGTAAAGGGCTAGGGGACTAGGGATGGAGCGAGTCGACCAAGGTCACTGGATGTACCCAATTTGAGGACCCCTAGGTGTTGTACTGTGATCGTGAGTGCTTTTTTTCTTTTCTTTTCTTTTCTTTTCTTTTCTTTTCTTTTCTTTTTGTTTTCTCTTTTTTCTCTCTCTCTTTTTCCTTTTTTTTTATAAAATTAATACAACCAATGCAATACATTGAGGCTATCAGCCTTTCATTTGGACTGAGAAATGTGGAGATCCAATGGCTATGAAAAATGAATATTACAAGGATAATTGTGTTACTAGCCTCGATGCTAGAGGAACAATTGTTGAGATGGAGAGATATACTTGATATTTTGCAAACTTCTTTGTAACATGTGAGACATCAGTACAATTGAGGTAGCAACTGCAATGGGCCAAATGTAGAGTTTGGCCAAGAAAGAGAGAGTAGCCAATGACTATGCTTTGGGCCATGCTCAAATGCAATGTGTGCTTTATCTTCTCTTCCAACAATGGGGCTTTTGTCATGGCTCTTTGTTCTTGGTATTTCTTGTTGAGATATCGAGCTCCACTCGTGATACGCCAGGGTGACCGTTGTGTATTTATGTCACCAACTTGTCAGTTGCAGATGCGGTTGGTACACCGTCCCTGAATAATAGCTACATGATAGCTATCCTTATCTACTCTAGTTCGTGGCTCAGTTAGTATGCCACCTTAGTTAGTTGAGTTTGGTTTGAGACCCATATCTAGGGTTCTTCTATTTCTTTGTACTTGAGTTCTTTTGGCTTACACAACTAAGAAGAGGAAAACTGTTTTCAGCCTCCACCCTTGTGTGTCTTCCCCCATTGTGCAAGCAAGAAAGCTTCAAGCGAGACTCCTTCCTTCTCTCCCACAATCTTGACATGGTATCAGAGCCTTGTTCGTGGTAAGGAGCTCAAGAAAGCAAGCCAAGCTCGCGGTGGTCTGGTAAGAGGAGCAGTGTTGCTTTCATTTTCTGTTTTGGGAGCAGATCTCTACAGGTAGCACAGCCGGAAATTGCAGGAGTGCATTGTCTCAGGTTGAGACGCCCTTCGCGGTGAAGCAAGAGGGCAGTATATGCTGCGGGAAAGGGCTTTAGCCCTTGGCGACCTTGTTTTTTTGATTTGAGGCCATTTCGGGGCCTGTTTTGCAGACGGAAGTTTTCTGCACGCACTCAGGAAAAGGCCCAGTTTTATGCTGTGCAGCCACTGTTCTACAGGTCGGTGAATAGTTACTGTAAAAATTGCATTGTATGCTTGTGCGCAGAGACATTGGGAGTTACAGAATCATCCCTGTTGCCTGTTGATGCAAAATCGTCACTAGGAAGTGACTGTGTGGTCAAATACCACTTTCGCCAGTTTTGCAGATTTTCCCTTGTGAGGGTGAAGCTGTGGTTTTTGCAGTGACAGAATTTTTTGCAGTCTTCTGTAATGGCATCTGATTCTCTTTCACAGATTGTCACTGAAAAGCTTGACAAGAACAACTTCCAAGCATGGAAGTTTAGAATGACGAATTTCCTTATGGGAAAAGGATATTGGGAATTTGTTGCAGGAAATGAAGAAGAACCAGTTCTTCCTGATGTTCCCAATCAACAGCAAATGCAGGCATTCAAAACATGGCATGAGAGAGCCAGGAAAGTTATGTATTGGCTGTCTATCAGTATTTCAGACTCTATGATTGTGCATATTCAGGATGCAAGTACGCCAAAGGAGGCATGGGATACTTTGTCAAAAATGTATAGCACAAATACGCAAGCCAGGAAAATGCAGCTCAAGCAAGAGTTGCATAATGTGCAAAGAGAAAGTATGAGCATCAACGACTACCACATGAAGGTGAAGAAGATTGCAGATGCACTTGCTTCCATTGGGTCGCCAGTGGAAGATGATGATTTAGTTTCCGTGACCTTGAATGGTCTAGGAAAGGATTATGCACAGTTTCGGACATCCATTTCAGTTCGTGAAAGATTTCCTGATTTTGAGGAGTTGATTGCTCTTCTAATTTCTGAGGAACAGAGAAATGGTGGTGCATCTTCTTCAGGAGGAACTTCAAAAGAAGCTGTCTTCTACTCAAATACTGGAAGAGGTAGAGGCAGAGGTAGAGGAGGCCGATTTGGAGGCCGTGGCAGAAATCAGAATATGCAGCAAACTCAAGAAAACCAGTCCTATGGAGGAGGACGTGGTAACTCTAGAGGCAGGGGGAGCCAAAGAGGTCGTGGTGGATGGCAAAGAGGCCAAAATGCAAACAGTAATGTTGAATGCTACTACTGTGGTAAAATGGGTCATATGGCTAAAGACTGCTATAAAAAGCAGAATGGCATCATGAATGAAAAACTGCAACAAGGGAATTATGCATCTTCTAGTAGACAGGGCGATGACAGAAATGAGCATTTGTTCATGGTGCAGCACATGAACAATTCTATGACAAGTGCAGAAGAAAGCAATGATGTATGGTATGTTGACTCAGGTGCATCAAACCACATGACAGGTCATGCAGAATGGATGGAGGATGCAAGGAAAATGGAAAAACCAGGATTTGTGGAGACTGGTGATGATACTGCACATCCTATTGTGCAGATTGGAAAAATTCCCTTGTCTATGCAGGGTGGGAAAAAGAAATACCTGTCCGATGTATTTCATGTCCCGAATATCACCAAGAATCTGGTTTCAGTTGGTCAAATGGTTGAACAGGGCTTGCAGGTCAGATTTAATCCTCATGGATGCTTTGTTGAGGATATGAAAAATAAAGGTCGCTTGATAGCAAAAGGAAAGAAGAAGGGCAGAATGTTTACATTGGATGCAGACATGTCTGAATTGAGTGCAGCAATGTTTGCACATGGGACCGGTGTAGTTGCAGATATTGATATCTGGCATAAACGCATTGGTCATGTTAATGTACAGCGACTTAAATCAATGCAGGCCCAAAATATTGTTGCAGGATTGCCCAAATTCAAGGTTGCAGAAATGCATAAGGTATGTGAAGCCTGTCAGAAAGGAAAAACAGGCATATTGGAGAGGTATCTCGTGCCATGCTCAATGAAAAAGACTTGCCAGATTTTTATTGGGCTGAAGCAGTTGCTACAGCAGTCTACATAATGAACAGGACTCCCACTGCAGCAATACATGGAATGACTCCAGAGGAGAGGTATACTGGTAGGAAACCAGATATTTCTCATTTGAAAATTTTTGGTTGCATTGCCTATGTACATGTGCCAGATGAGTTGAGATCCAAGTTGGATCCAAAAGCTGAGAAGTGCATCTTTATTGGTTACTCTCTGCAGCAAAAAGGGTATAGATGCTATAACCCTTCTACTCATAAGTTTACAGTGAGCAGAGATGTTGTTTTTGATGAGATGAGTAGCTGGTATAAACCAGTAAATGTGATTGATGATGTAGATGCACAAAATGGTAATGCTGCACAAAATTCACAGCAGCAGTCACAAAATATTAGTGGACCTGGAGCGTCCTCTAGTAGTGGTTCACATTCTTCACCATGGACAGGCAGATTGAGATCAGGAGAATCTTCTCAAAGTAATGCAGATAGTGGTATGCAGGTATCACGAAAAGGAAAAGAGAAGGTTGATCAGTCCATGTTTGATGTGAATGCAGGTCACTCTTATGTGGATGGTGAATCCAGTGGCTCAGAACAGAGCATTGATGATGAGTTGGGTATTCCTTCTATTGTTACACCTGGAGTAAGGAAAACCAGGGATGTTTTGAGAGCACCTGGGAGTGAACCTACTTTGCGCAGGTCTACGAGAGCTAGGTATCCTGTGGATAGGCTGAAATATGATGGATTTACAGCCATTCACTATGCATATATGGTCAAAGTGATACAGGAACCAGAACCCACATCTTTTGAGCAAGCCATGGGAAAAGAAAAATGGGAGAAAGCCATGGATGAAGAAATGGATGCCTTGGAAGCAAATGCTACATGGGAATTGGTACCTTTGCCTAAAGGTAAAAATGCAATTGGCTGTAAGTGGGTTTATAAGGTGAAGCACAATGCAGATGGTTCTGTGAATAGATACAAGGCAAGATTAGTAGTCAAGGGGTATGCACAAACATATGGCATTGACTATGAAGAAACATTCAGTCCGGTTGCAAGGATGGCAACTGTAAGAGCAGTCATTGCTATGGCTGCATCAAAGGGATGGTCTTTACATCAGATGGATGTAAAGAATGCCTTCTTGCATGGTGATTTGCAAGAAGAGGTCTATATGGAGCAGCCACCAGGTTATGTGCATGCTGTTCATCCTGAGTTTGTTTGCAGGTTGAAGAAAGCCTTGTATGGCTTGAAGCAAGCACCTAGAGCATGGTCTGACAAGATAGGACAGTATCTTGTCACTATTGGCTTTCAGATTTCCAAGGCAGATTTCTCACTTTATGTGAGAAAAACAGAGAAAGGTATTATGCTACTTGTCATTTATGTTGAAGATTTGATTATGACAGGTGATAGTGATGAAGATATCCTTCATGTGAAAATGCTATTGAAGCAGAAGTTTGAGATGAAGGATTTGGGAGAGCTGCGTTATTTCTTGGGCATTGAGGTGATTAGATCACCAAGTGGGATACAGCTCTTGCAGAGGCAGTATGGATTGGACATGCTATCCAAATATGGGATGACAGGCTGTAAGCCTATTTCAGTTCCTTTGGAGCAGAATGTGAAGCTGAGCACAGATGCTGGTGAGCTTCTGGAAGACCCTACTATGTACAGACGCATAGTAGGAAGTTTGATTTATATGACTATTACCAGGCCAGATTTGAGCTATGCTGTTGGATTGGTAAGTCAATTTATGCAGGCTCCAAGGAAACCGCATTTGGATGCGGCTAGACGCATACTCAGGTATGTGAAGTCCACATTGCAGTATGGACTATTTTATGAGACTGGGGTTCAGATACAGTTGCATGGATACACTGATGCTGATTGGGCTGGTAGTATTTCTGATAGACGATCTACCAGTGGATATGTGTTCCCTTTTGGGAGTGCTGCAGTCACTTGGAGCAGCAAGAAACAGCCTACAGTTGCCTTGTCGAGCACAGAGGCTGAGTACAGGGGTGCAGCAATGGCTGCATGTGAGGTAGCTTGGTTGCATAAGCTACTTTACGATATGCATCAGTCTACAGATGGACCAGTTGTCATTTATTGTGACAACATGAGTAGTATACACTTGGCAAATAACCCAGTCTATCATGCTAGAACAAAGCACATTGAGGTGCATTATCACTATGTGCGAGAGAGGGTTTTACTAGGTCTTATTGATCTAGTTTATGTCAGCACAGAGGATCAGGTAGCTGACATATTCACGAAGGCATTGGGCGCAGAGAAGCTGCGCAAGTTCAAAGACCTGCTTGGTGTGCAGGAATTGGGATTGAGCTCGAGGGGGAGTGTTGAGATATCGAGCTCCACTCGTGATACGCCAGGGTGACCGTTGTGTATTTATGTCACCAACTTGTCAGTTGCAGATGCGGTTGGTACACCGTCCCTGAATAATAGCTACATGATAGCTATCCTTATCTACTCTAGTTCGTGGCTCAGTTAGTATGCCACCTTAGTTAGTTGAGTTTGGTTTGAGACCCATATCTAGGGTTCTTCTATTTCTTTGTACTTGAGTTCTTTTGGCTTACACAACTAAGAAGAGGAAAACTGTTTTCAGCCTCCACCCTTGTGTGTCTTCCCCCATTGTGCAAGCAAGAAAGCTTCAAGCGAGACTCCTTCCTTCTCTCCCACAATCTTGACATTTCTATTGTTTTTTCTGTAATGGCTCTTTGTGGGGTTAGTGGTCTTGTGGTGACTTGGACATTGAGCGCTTTCATACAGAGACCTGTGTCATCCTGTATCCACTTGACAACTCGTGAGAGTACATGCAAGTCATATGCTTCAACCATAATATAGGTGTAACTCAGAGAGGCATCACTTATCTGAATCCTATAGTGTTGACTTTGATACATATCACCTATGCTTGATTATCATTGCTTGTGTGTGTGATAGATTTGTTTTTTTTTTTTGTATTATCTATACACAATCACAAAACACATTGTTTATTTATATACACATTTATAAATCCATGTCGCTTCGTGAGGATAAAAACCAATTGTAGAGCTCAAGATTGTATAGGAGTGTGGCACATGCATCTAGTACTCGTGGCAGCCTACTCAATAAACAACAGATATTTTGCAACATCGAGTAGCATGGTTCCTTGTCTGAGTCTACTAGCAACATGTAGCTCCTCCTCAATGAGAATTTTATCAATCGGAGAGTTCTCTTGGCTAGCTCCAGCTAAGTCCATACCCCAAATGGTAGTGAGTACTCGAAAGGAAGCTAGCACCACATAGGTTGGGTCTCTTTGAGACCCCGCCCTTTGGCCGATCGCTCCTCTGAGACTGTCATAAACTAGGCTCCAAGTTTGGCCATTGTAGCATGGTTTTCAAACCAACGTTTTTCAAATTGACTTTGAGATTTTTGCATTAGTTGCTCTATCTCTAAGAGATTTGATTGGCAAAGTGCTTCGTTGAATGTCACAGTTAAGCATAGTTCGTCGTCCTCCTTGTCAGAGATGACTTACATGCATTCATGTAGGAGCTTGTCATAGTGCTCGTTAAGATATTACTGCTCTTCCTAGGATAGCGGATATGGCAAGTATTCCTCAAGCTGCTCCCTAGGGAATGTGCCCATGTCTACAAGGACGTAAGCAAGTGTGAATAATTTGAGTTTAGCCTCCAACTTAGTCAAGCACTTTGTGACACTTCTATGTTCTATGAAGGCTTTCTCAGTTGCTATTTCATGCAAGGTTCTGGGACTTTCCCTAGGCTTTAGCATAGTTGGGGGCTCAAGCTAGTTGAGCAAGATTGGTCGAGGCTAGGATTGCTTATGTTCTCCTGAGGCTTTGATGCTATTGTGTCATGGTTCTCCTTGGATGTGACTAGTATAGTTTCATCAACCTGTTGTGACAGTGTTGTATCCACTCTTGATTGGTCAATGTAAGTTGTGTTATTAGTGGATTGAGTGTTGCAAGCAACCCTTGATGGTAATGGTTGCTTTGATTTATCAGAACACACGAATGTGTTTGAGTTTTCACCGCTGTTAGGAGAGATGGAAACGGGTTCCTTGGTGGGTGGACTCAATGCTTTATTCCTCATCTCTTCAGTACTCTTGGTCTCAAGCTTCTTGCCATCTACAACCACTTACAATTGCCATTGTTTTTTTTGTTGTTTTCTCCTCTTTTTCTTAGGCAATCGAGGTGTATCCCTTGAAGACTCGAGACCTTGAATTAGGTCAGTCATTGATGTGCTTGGTTGGGCCTCAGCATTCTCTTTCTCTAGTGTGTTCTCATGGGACATAGCTGTGGCCTATTGAATAGCCTCACTAGGTTGTGAGGGTACAAGTGCCTCTCTTTTTAGAGAGTCTAGCTCTTCAGCTGATTCCCCTTCATTTAGCTCCTCATTTGATTGTATTGGCAATTGCTCTTGGTCAAGGGGTGTTTGCTCTAAGGTCTTGTCCTTACCCATTAGAACATGCCTCCATTGCTTCTTATCAAAGCGGGTGTTGTGTTTAGAGTTGTTTTTCTCTTGCTCTAGAGTTTTGAGTGACTCTAGTGTAGAACCCAGAGACTGTTTAGGGTTCCTCTCATGTAGGCTTGGACCAAACCAACTAACGAAGTCAGTGTTGTATTGATGGGAGCATAGAGATCTAGGATTGCAGGATCTTGAGTGAGGTAGAAGACATATGCGCTAACATCGAGTACCATGTTCCCTACTCCTAGCATGCTAGCCACGTGTAGATCTTCTTCTAGAAGTAGTTTATCATACAAGGGATGTTTTTGGACAGTGGATAGAAAGCTCGACCTCATGGACCATTGCAAACACTCTTAATGAGGTCGAGGCAATATATGTGGGATCATGTATTGATATCCAAAGGGCTTTCCTTTGCTCAGCGAGTGTCATTAGTCGATGGTCAATTTTGGCTACCAAAATCTGGTTGGAGCACCATTTCTACACAAAGTTGCATTGTTCTTTCTCTTTTCATTTGATTGCTTTGAACTTTTCCTTGTTTGTCTCACATTGAGCAGTATAGAGTGAGGGTATCAAAAGTGCAATTCTCTAATTGTGGCCTTTGGGATGTCCTTTATGACTTCTTCAGCAACAGCTACATAGCAGGAGAAAACATGTTGTTGCTCATCCCAAGTTAGGGGTTTGGCTATGAGCTTTTTGTGCTCTAGTGTTGGCCTTCCAATATCCACATGGACATATGCATGCATGATGGCTATCAACCTTTGATCAAGCTTCGTCATGCACTTCATCTTTGGCTCATTGGTCAGATGCGCCATCTCCTTGGCCAAATCTTCAAGAGATTTCTCCTCAAGCCTAGGCTTTATGTGCTATGGAAGTGCTGGAGATGTCAAGGATATTGGTTGTGGGACCTCTTCCATAGATGAATTGCTAAGGACACGTTCCCCAAGGGGCATCATCACGGCCAAAGGCTGACTGCTATGATTCCTGATTGGAAGTAGTAGCAGCTAGTTCAATGGACTGGCCACTATTGGTAGACTGTAGTGTCAAGTCCTTAAGCAGATTAGAAGTGGTTGTATCTGTTGTTTCCCTTTGTGCATTCACTTGTGTAGATCAAGCATCAATTGAGCTAGTCATAGTGGATTGCACAGGCATATCCTTAGGCTGAGAGCTAAGGGTGGTGTCATGTCCCGCATCTTGGATATTTGGAAGCTTAGATGGAGATAGAGATTAGGATTGAGTAGCTACACTTGATGACTATTGTTGTGCTTCCTGTGTTCATTTAGGGAAAGAGGATATAGGAGATTTGGGACTCCTTAGGTGGACTTGGCAATGGCTGGAAGATTTGCTCGTGGCTATTAGATGATTTTGCCATTTGCTTTGTTGAGTAGTCAACCTTATCATGAGCAACATTGCGCCTATGGTGCTCATTATCCTCTTGGGAAGTCAAAGGTCCTTGGGCACTAGTGGCTTCTCGATGGTTACATCTGATATCCACTTGTTAGGCATGTTAGGCTGAGGATCTACCTTTAGAATAGTCATGTTTGGTTTCTTGATTTCAATCGTAAGGGGCTCAGTCACTCCAACATTGTTGACTCAAGAATTGGATTTTCATTTAGATTTCCTCCTGCGCTTCTTCAGTTTTGATACGATCTAGCCTTTAGCTGATAGAGATGGTTTAGCAGGGGGCTTTGGAACCCAAATCCATCGGTTACATGTGTAATACCCTTGAGTACGTAGCAACACTTTGGATATACATCACAACATTGTGCTAGCTCTCCATTGATGCCTTCATCTATAAGGCTTGGGCTTCTTTTGTGGTCTTCTACAATATTTGTAAGTCCAAAGCCTTATCCTTGGCATTGTCTCCTAGCCTTCTTATTTCAAGCATGGCCTCACTCACTGGTTCTCTCTATTCAACTTGTATCAACTCTTTCAACAAGTCCTTGCTCTCGTTACTAGGCTTGCCTTTTGTGTCACAATGTTCCTTCTCTTTCCCTCAAGGTTCGATGAGGTCACCCTTGCTAAAGGTTGTGATTATCCTCACACCCGATAGTGCCAAGTGTATCCTCTATGATTCATAATCAACCTCAGACTTTGTCGCCCTTTTGAAGGGTTGTCCTAGGAGGGTTTCCTTTCCACAATTAGCACTATTTGGAGGAACATGGAATAGGATAGGCAAGCTTTTAGTCTCAATAGTTACAAGGATTTTGCACTTCCCTATAACTGCTTGTGGGTGTCCCCCATAAAGATTAAGGGTTGCAACAATTGGTGTGAGCTCTCGTTGGCCTAGTAGGGTCCATGCTTCATAGGTCAAGATATTAAAATCAGCTCCTTTATCGATGAGAGCATCGACACAGTGCTCTCTTTTTGTGGTGAGTTTGACCCTATGATAAGTAGGCAGTACTATGTCTTCATCTTCTAGGTCTTAGCTTATAAATTCAAGCCTTCTGATACATGCCTTTGAGTCCCCAACTGCACACAGCTAGATTCGGATTCTTTATTGATGTCTTGGGTCATCTGTACAGTGCCATAATCAAGGTGCATCTATTGTCAGGACTGTCATGTCTAGTCATCCTCGCAGTTGTAGCTTGATGTTGTTGCACTCCGCTTTGAGTAGATGCAGTCTGAATGCAACCTATACATGTTTTTGTGGTGTGGCCTTTTTGCCCTTGTTGGCTAGATTAGCCCATTGAGGTTCTAGAGTCTCTATTTGTCTTTGTTCGGGTATGGGCTTTTGGTTGTTGTTTTGCAACTGAGATTCTATGCTTGTGTAGAGCCATTACTACACTAGGATCTAATTTGAAGGACATGTCATGGTGCACATTTTCTCTCCAGCCTACTTGGAGGAGGTGCTAAATACCATGCATGATTTGAAGGACCGTTCATAACCAAGTTTTGAACTACTTGCTCTATATTTTAGCTCGATGATAGATCTATGATGTGCTTTCAGCTCTATACGGTCTCTAGGTTGGTTTCAGGGCTTAGATGTGTCAAATCTATATTCTATTCACTTGTCTAATTTTGACAATTTTTTGTCGATTCTCAGAGGTCCGATTCTCAGGAGTCTGATTATCAAAATCGAACTCCAATTCTGGGTTGGTCTAATGGGCCGATCGGACAATGGTCCGATTTTCGTGTGTCCAATTTCTATGCATTGGATTCCGGGAATCGAACGTCCAATTTGGCAAGTGTCTGATTTTGGAGTGTCCGATTCTAGATGGTTCGATTTTGGAGTGCCCGATTATGGATGGTCTGATTTTTGTGTCCGTGCGTCCGATTCTAGGAATTGGACATTCGATTATGGGGTGTCCAAATTTTTAAATCGGACAGGTTATGTCCGATCGATCAGGATGGGTTGATCCAAGTCTGAAAATCAAACCATCCAATTCTGGGAATCGGGTTGTCCATATCCAATTCTGGGAATCGGACTTTGGTAATAGTGTCCGATTCCAGCGAATGAGTTTCCAAGAATGACAAAAATCACTCAATTCTAATGATTTTGGTCATGAGGGATCGCACAAACTTCCAGAATGTAAATAGACCCTAATGAAAGATTGTGTATACCTGGAATAGCAAATAAACTCCAAAATACAAATCAACAAACAAATCAAACCCTCTTGCCCTGTTATGAGCAGAAACCCTAATGCCTATTTTTCTTCTTTTTTTTTCTTTGTTTTTTCCTACCCTAACGTATCCAAATCACAAAGAAAACACCTATACTACTCCAACCTACTTTTCCAAATCCAGAAAACCAAAAAGCTACTTGCTAAGGAGATTGAATATCTCTTCAAACTCGCTCACTTCCTACCTATCTACCTCAAGCATCAGTTCTTCGAGGAAAACCCTACTTCAATGCTCGATTCAGAGCGTGCAATCACTCAAGGCTTGAATCCGTTGGTCTCGGCAATAGAACCAAAATGTAGAGGCAAGCTCAAGCTCAACCGCTAAGACCCACGGATCTCTTATTATTCACATGTTTCAAGCCGACCACTAATGGCTACCTCTCACATAGTCGACACACTATCTCTCTCTATGATTGTAGTGAGCTTACCTCCATGCCCGATCAAGTTGCCTCCTCTCTCGAGCACTCTAGTAGCTCCACGATTCAAGTGCAAGCTTCAAGCGAGCTTCATCCTCAAGCTCCACTCTCCAAGCTCCATTTCCGTGAGCAAGACAAGAGAAGAGAAGAGAAGAGAAGAGAAGAGAAGAAGAGAGAAGAAGATGGAAAGCTTCTCCACCACGGTCCCTCACCCTCGCACACTCACTCCCTCACACTCTCACACTCTCACACTCCCTCTCTCAAGCACAAGCTCAAGCAAGCAAGAACAAGAACAAGAAGAAGAAGAAAATGAGAGCTACTTTTGGCTACACACAAGAATAAGCTTCTCATTCACTTTTCAACTTTATATACAAAACCCTAAATCCCTTTTCGGCGGTCATCCCATTATCCCCTTTTCTTACATGCCGAGGCCCTTTTTCTCGTTGTCCTCCTATCTTCCTAACTTCCTTCCTACCGCCCATCTACCTTTACAATTTGCACAGGTGAGAGCTCGACGTTCTTAAAATAAATCATGGTGTGCCTTGCACTCTTTTACAAAAGTATTGACTTGCACTTTTTCTTATGCACATTTCTCCTTGATTTAGGACTTTTTTGCACTTCTTGTGTTTCCGTATTTTTCTTGGCGCACCTTCATCTTCCGTTTCACTTTTGCCTTGGCCTTGTCTTTTGCTTTAGATTTTTCAGATTTTCCACCTTGTTCGTCTAAGGGTTAGCAAACTTCCATTGGAACAAAATCAAATGCTAAATGAGCAATGCCAGCTCAAAACATCAAGTACATAACATCCTAGTATCCAAGATACATGAAGCATAAGCCAGGAGCATAAAAACCAATAGATTATTGAAGCTCATAATTGTGTAAGCCATTGAAGTGACCAAGGCATGTAATCATAGCCAAGATCAATGTAATATAGCCCAAATCTCAACTCAAAATCATACCATAGCATATTGGGAAGTATACACAATAACCAAAGTAGCAATATATCTAACAAGTATCATAAAAGCATCAATGAGCATTAGGCATTAACTTTTCATTGATAAATGCTTACTACCCTATTGTTATAGCATTGAAATAACAATGAAATTTGAGCTATTCATGAAGGGAGTGATCTTGGAGTGAAAGCACGTGAGTAGAAGAAAAATCTATGATGGAAGGAGCAAGAGAGAGAGAAAGAGAGAGAGAAACAAGATGTGGAAACTCTAGTAGTCATGATGATGGCCTTCCCTTTAATCAAATATCACTAAAAGAATAAAGAATAAAGTGACAATAATAGGCAGTACTACCTACAATGTACAGATTTGTGGATATTATTAGTGTAGTAATACACATGTAGCTAGGTAAATGTGTGTTTACCTCCAAAAACCTCCCACTTAATGGTGAATGTGCCCCTAGTGAGGAGAGAGTAAGAAAAAGGTGACAAAGTACAAATATACATAAGTACAACAAGATTAGGAAAGACATTATCTCATCCAATGCCCATCAACTTCCTAAGGAAGGCAAAACACTCTGCTAAAAGTCTTTTCGTGAGCAAATCTATATGATTGCTCAGTTGAGATCTTGACAAGGTCAACAAACTTGTTCTCAACAATGACCTCTCTAATGAAGTGGTAGCGCACCTCAATATGTTTCGTCTTCACATGGAATACTGAAGACTTGGCTAACTAGATAGCACTCATAAAATTCTAATGCAATAATGTAGACCACATCAGTAATACCAAGGTCTGCCTAACCAAAGAGCCTCCTTGCAAGCCTCAATGGCTACAATATACTTGGTCTTGGTAGTAGAGAGGACTGTGCATTTCTACACCTTAGACATCCAAGAAATAGCACCCCCAACAAAGGTAAAGACATAGCTAGAGATAGACTTCCTACTATCTGCATGTCATGTACAATCAAAGGCAATGTACCCTGTGACTCCTATAGCCTAGCCACTATAACATATGCACATAGCTATTGTGCCCTTTAGGTACCTTATGATACCCTTTACAACATCCCAATCTCATCCCAGTGCCATTTGCTAGGTGTAGCTATATAACGTGCCGCAACTCCCACTACAAATGCTATGTCAAGATGAGTGGCTATCAAGGCATATATCAAATTGCCCCCTACAGAAACATAAGGGATCTTGGCTATCTTGGCATTCTGCTCATCAAGACTGCAGACAATCAACCTAACTAACCTTCACATGAGAAGGTAGAGGACAACCAATAAGCTTACCATCTTGCATATGAAACCACTCAAGGACTTTCTGGATATAGTCCTGTGATAAATAAAGGAATCCCTTAGAGGATTGTGTGATGCGCATCTCAAGAATATGTGAGGCCTATGCCATGTCCTTCATCTCAAAGCTCTTCTTGAGCTAAGTTTCAAGGCATCCAGCTCATCATGAGCTCTCCCAACAATAAGCATATCATCCACATAGAGTACCAAAATTAAAAGGCTACCATCACGAGTCTTCTTTGTGTATAAACACGGATCCATAGCACTGTGGATATATCCTTGTAAATGTATAAAAGCATCAAACTTGTGGAACCATTCCCTAGGTTCCTACTTAAGGCCATAAAGGCTCTTTCTCAACTTACACACTAGTTGTTCCCTATCTTTTTCTTCAAAGCCCTTAGGTTGCTACATATAGATCTCATCATGCAAGTGCCCATGTAAAAAAGCTATCTTTAGATCCATCTTCATTGAGAAACCAATGCTAGTGCCAACCATAGGGTCATCATTTTGACACAGAAGAAAAGACTTCATTGAAGTCAACACCATATTCTTGCTTGAAATCCTTCACTACCAATCTAGCCTCATAAGTGGGATTGGGGAATCGAGAGATGCTTTTCAGCTTATATATCCACTTGCATGGCAATGCCTTCTTGCCATTAGGCATCCCACGTATGGTTAGTCTATAAGGAGTCAAACTCTGACTGCATAGCCCTATCCCATAAGTGACTATCATCTCTGTGTATGGTCTCATCATAAGAGAGAGGCTCACCTACATCTATCATTATAGCATAATCCATGGAGGGTATAAAGTGCTCAAGTTGATAGGTGGATCCTGTACAACAACGGGTTGAGCCTAGGCCATTCAAGAATCAACTACTACAAGTTGTTTAGATAGCAATTGGGGAGAAGGATGCTCCTCTTGAAACATCACCATGCATACCTCAATGACCTGCTCAAGTTGCGTATGCATCTTTTCCTCATGGAAAACAACATCATGGTTGTAGATAACCTTGCAAGCTTGCGGATCCCATAGGTGATAGCCTATCTCACCTGCATCCCTATAACCAAGAAATATGTATTTCACAAACTTAGGATCTAGTTAATTGTCCTTGTCCTTGGGAACATAGCAAAATGCTCCACAACCAAAGATGTGAAAATGAGCATATGATGGAGGTTTTCTAGTCCATACCTCCTTTGCAACCTAATAATCAATAGCAATGCAAGGAGACCGGTTAATCAAGTGTACAGCAGTATTAACTGTCTTAGTCCAAAAGTACTACAATAAGCCTATCTAGATAAGTATACTACACACTCTATCCTGATTCATCCTATTCATGCATTCGGTAATACCACTTTGGGGAGGTGTGTAGGGGGCAATCAACTAACACTTAATACCCCACTCATTACAAAACTACTCAAAAGCTTTTAAGACATACTCAATCCTATTATCTAACCTTAAGCATTTTGCCCCTATATCAAGACTTGTTCTCAACCAAAGCAAGCCAATGTTGAAAGGTAAACAAGACATATAATTTCTACTTAATGGGGTAAGCCCAAATCTTATGCGAGTAATCATCAATGAATGTGACAAAGTACTTCACATCATCTAGCAACTAACATGGCATGGGACCAATGTAGAAATTACATGGCACACTTGACAGAATCTGAACAAGGAGTAGAGAACAGACAACAAATATGAGAAGAACAAAGAGTACTTTGCTTTCAAACAAACTGATACAAAGATGGCTCTATCCACCCGTGTGGTTCAACTGTGAATCTTAGATGGTGATCCAGACACATGATAGGCAAAGAGCTTAAGATAGCTGAAAGAACTCTAACCAGGTAAAATATAGATTAATGATGGCTTTAGAGGGGTCTTCCTTTTATAGCTTGGAAAGGTAGCCTATTCGGCATATCCAACCATATTATGAACCTTCCCTAGTTGGCCAAGGAATATTCCCTTTATCGTCAGGTCAAGGGCACTATCCCTAGACTCCCATCAAGGGGGTTGCTAGTCCCCCTGAAACCCCCTGGTCAAGGGCCGCTTTCGCGGCACCCAAACCTTGAAATAGGGGGGCCTAATAACTCCCACACCCTACAACTCAATGCATTGTACTCGTGGCGCTATCCTTGGATCCCCATTAGGGGGGGCACCAGTCCCTCTGAGACCCCCCAACTAAGGGCCACTTCCACGGGCCCTAAACCCCAAAATAGGCAGCCTTGACAACTCCCACACCCCACAACTCAATGCATTGTGCCTCGAGTTTCTACCAACATAGCTTCTCTATCTAACCCAAAGGCTAGATTCACAAAGGCCACCTTTTTGCCATCCAATCACACAGACCTCATCTAACATACAAGTTAGGACCCACCCAATGTCCATACTCACACATGGCTTCTCCTCATAATGGGGGCCTTATAACATTGAGCACCATGGATCATTGGTGACACCTTACAAGAATGGGACATTGAGCATATCTAGCAACATACATCCAAGTGAACAAGAGCCAAGGGCTCACCCATATGCTTCATGCTAAACTTCTTATTCATACTAGGTGCCTTCCTACCATATAAATAATGATCATAAGACTCAATAACACTTATTGTTTAGGGACAAAAGATACTACAAACTGGTAAGAATATTCATTCCTTTCAAAGGCATGTGCCCAAGATGATGATGTCGAAGAGATACATGTGGAACTATAGCCACAACCAAAACATGATCAATTGACCTAGGTACAAGCAAAGGATAGAGGATATTGGACTTAGCACCATGTGCAATAACAAGATTCATCCATGTAATTTTCCATGAGAAATCACCAAAAGAGACAACATAACCTACATCATCTAAGGTGCCAATAGAGATAAGGCTCTTTGTGAGAGCTATTACATGACGTACATCATGAAGAGTGAATATGCTACTTGAACCAAAATGCAGTTGGACGTCACCAATGCCAACTACCTCCAATGCCAAGTCATTATCCAAACGAACACATCCAATCATGCTGCAATAGGAGTGAAACCACTCTCTATGAGGGGTCACATGAAAGGAAGCCATTGAACCTATCAACCAACACTAAGTATATCTTAACAAAGCATCAGTCAATTATGAAACATCCAAAGAAGAAGCAACCAAGGTAAGATTATCAGATACATCAAGTTGTGCCACATTAATCTCCTCAATCTTGATGCTAGACTTGCTAGGCATAATGCTGCAATCATCGTTCTTTTCTTGCACTTTACCCTTTCCCTTTTCCTTGCACTTGTTTTCATGCATTTTATGACATTATGGCCAAATATGACTTGCTTTTCCACATTGATGATAAGTAAGATTGGACTTATGACCATGAGACTTATTGCGAGATTGTCCACGTGTCCTAGACTAAGACTTTTTAGAGTCTCTACCACAACCATTTCTATCCTGTCGGCCTCTCACAAACAATACATGTGATGTACGAAAATCATCCACATTCTTTCTATTCACCTCTTATGTTCTAACGTGTCCGCTCATCCACTTGTGGGCCACATCTTAGCAGCCCATCAGGAAGAAAGTCTAGAAAGCGCCGCCTGGCACTCGCAAGGAATGTCACAGGGTTTGCAATCTAGGTCTTCCCGAGTTTGCCCCGAGTGGAAGTATCCAGTTGTTCCTACTTAGGACCCGACCTGAATTCAGGGTTTCTTTCCTATCAGCAAAGTCTCTAGGAAGTAGCTAGTGTCGAGCTCCAGATGACCCACTTTGAGTAGGAACAACAGAGTTGAAGCGAATTTAAGCTGCACTTGGTTCATGGAGAATGGGAAACGAGAGGGATGCGAAGCTCAACCTCTCTACCCATAAGGCATAGTCCCATTCCGCTCCCCTAAAACAGCATAGATCAGGATTCTACTCTACTGACGCTAGGTCTTCACAATTCCGTTATCACGACTTTTGAGAAAAGTTCCCAGCTAACCGGGATCGCCCTTCCGTAGGATGGACCCAAGTCACATCCACCGCACTTTCCTTGAGTTGCTTAGTTATCTAATTACCTACCACATTATGTTTGACATGCAAAAGTAGCTTTTTTAATTAATTAATTTAAACACAGGTTCCTTCGTGTAACTTAGGCATTGACACAAAAACAATGTCAAGCAAGTTCCTTTTTCAAATATCCGATCTTTATTTATCATAGTCTTGGAATACATCAAGTATCATGCCCGAAGGCTATCCTAGCAATCAACAGGATTGCTGCTCCAAGTTTCGCCCGTAGACTAGTACACGGGCCTCGAGATCCTATCTCCAGTCACGTCGGCCTCTTGTGCAGGATTCGGAGGCAAGGAATTTACAGCCAGAGCCTCCCCTAGCACCCAAGCATCCTCCCGCTCCAAGCAGCACCCACGGAGAGACCTCTCGCAGCGAATTCAGTCCATATACCCAGCGCGGCTAACAACCCCCTTGGATAGGGCCAGGCAGGTAGTCGAAGGTAATTGAACCTGCCTCTCCCTCCAGGCTTTTAACCTGAAGCATTAAGTGTTTTTCCTTGAATTAGTTCCTTAAGCAAAGAAGTTCAAACAATGTACCTAAGTGTACAATCACGATCATTTCAAAGGTCCTTCCTACGATCAACTGCTAAGGTGTGATTCCTTCTTCCCAAATGCTCCCAGCATTCGGTCCTGGATTGTTCGCAACTTGGCGAAATTCCAGGGGCTTGGCAAGCTAGGTTTCTTGTTTTCCCTTTTCCTTCGGGTTAGGGTTTGTACCCTACCGACCCTAATTATCCTTACCTTAGGTCTCCTTGCAAGATAGATCATGGACAACCCCATTGTCCTTGGTTGGTCAACTTGCTGGTTATCTCCTAGATCCCTTAAAGTACCTATGTACCTCTATCTTTGATCTTAATTAATCAAGATTGTCTATCCCTTTGACCATGGTTGGTCAAGATGGTTCTATTTAGAACAGTTCCTACTCTATCTTAAGTATAATCTTCTTAAGCCCTCTTAATAATGCTCATAGGTGCTTAAGCTTTTACCTATCCCTCTTGAAGTCACCAAGGACTTTGACATAAGATTCATGGATCTCAATTCCATTTGGTAAATTACAAACAACGTTGAATTTTCCCAACAACTTTAATGCACACGATGTAATGCCATGCCTTCATTTCAATGCTTACAATTTTGATATAATCCATACGTTATTTTATGCCACACATGCGAAGGTACTTTCTAGGCATGCAATCTTAACATTATCCTCTATGTAATTATTTACATGATCTATGACCTTCTTGAATGATCTAACTTTATGTGATTGTTGTATGAGTCTAGCTGCACTTTAATCTTTTCTGTAGATTATCACATGTACCTTAGAATCCATCTTGCGATATGGAGATGCACTTTGTTTCTTTCAATGTCCTCTGAAGTGCATTTTAAGTAAGAACTTGTGCAAGGAACAATGCAGTTTATGCAAGAATTCTTGCAAGACGTTTTTGGTCATTTACAATGCAATTATCTAATCAATTTCACCTATTATGATGTCATCTTACAACGGAAATTATTGCTTGTTACATACATCACAACTATGTTCATACTTAGAAAATTATCAAACATGCAATTAATGTGATGCATGTTAATATGATTTTTCACCGTGATAGTTATAACCTATGATTTAATAATAGAGCAACCTAGGTTTGGAGTGATTTCTTGATTCCAGTGGTATTGATACCTGATGAACCATTCGCTGTTGTGGTGTCACCTTGTTTCGAACCTCCATCCACACTTGCAGGGTTTCCAGCCATATTTGTGGAAACACGCTTCGGTGCCATACTCGAAGACGCGTGTATGAGTGATAGAGTTCTCGCACTCTCCTATGCAAAATTCTCTCCGCCTCTCCTTGAGTGGAGAAAAGATAATGAAGGGGAGTGTATTTTCAAAAATTCTTCTTCTTCTTCTTCACTTCTTCTCCTCTCTCTCTCTCTCTTCTTCTTCTTCTTCTTCTTCTTCTTCTTCTTCTTCTTTGCTTCTCTTCTTCTCTCTCTCTCTTCTTCTTCTTCTTCTTCTCCTCCCTCCCTCCCTCCCTCCCTCCCTCCCTCCCTCTCTCTCTCTCTCTCTCTCTCTCTCTCTCTCTCTCTCTCTCTCTCTCTCTCTCTCTCTCTCTCTCTCTCTCTCTCTCTCCTTGTGATAATGATGATGGGGGGGTTTTGGCTGCGCCTGATGACGAGGAGGGGTTGCTTCTGTTGACGAAGGAGAGAAGGGCTGCTACTATCGAGAACACCAGGGGGGAGAGCGCTTCCCTTCAGCCCCACAAGGGGGGCTCCCTTTTATAGGGGTGAGGGAGGTGGTATGGGGGGGGAGACGGCTGTTCACAGCCACCACCCCTTCCACCTGGGGCTGCATGCCCCCCTCTCTCACTTTACTCGCTCTCTCTCTCTCTCGCTCTCTCTCTCTCTCTCCCCCTCGCCATGTAGTCGGTAGGGGGAGAGAGGGAGAGAGCAAAAAAATTTGTCCTAAATTTAAAAATTTTTAAGGGGGTTCTCATGGGGGGAGGCACGGGGAGGGGGGGGGGGGGGGGGGGGGCACTGTGGATATTACATCCTCTCCCCCTTAGAGGAATCGAGATGTCCTCATCTCGAGAAGACCTGGGGGTATTGTTGGTTGAGAGTATTTTTGTCCATCCAGGTGGAACCTCTTCTGGATAATCTTTCCATTGGATGAGGTATTCTCTCAAGGTCCTTGATCTCAAATTCCTCTCCCTAACATCTAGGATTCTATCAGGCTGTAGCTCAAGGACTCCTTGGCTAGCATTACAATTTGTTGATCATCAAGTACATGATTCGGATTAGGTAGATACTTTTTCAATAGGCTAATGTGGGAGCTTTCGCTCAACCACCAAGACCCACAGACCGCTTATTGTTTCAAGTGTTCCAAGCCGAGCACTAATGGCTACCTCTCACATAGCCAATGCACCATCCATATCTACGGGTGTAGTGAGCTTACCTCCATGCCGATCGAGTTACCTCCTCTCCCGTGCACTCCGGTAGCTCCACGATCCAAGTGCAAGCTTCAAGCAAGCTCCATGCTCCAAGCTCTATCACCGCGAGCAAGAGAAGAGGAGAGAAGAGAAGAGAAGAAGAGAGGAGAAGATGGAGAGCTTCTCCACCCCACGGTCCCTCACCCTCACACACTCACTCCCTCACACTCCCTCACTCAAGAACAAGCTCAAGCAAGCAAGAACAAGAACAAGAAGAAGAAGAGGAGAGCCACTTTTTGCCACACACAAGAATGAGCTTCTCATTCACTTTTCAACTTTATATACAAAACCCTAAATCCCTTTTGGGCGGTCATCCCCTTTTTCCTTTTTTACATGGTCGGCCATAGTCTAGGCCCTTTTTCCCATTGTCCTTCTATCTTCCTAGCTTCCTTTCCACTGCCCATCTATATTTACAAATTGCACGGGTGAGAGCCCAGCACTCCTTCAGTTAAGCCGCGGTGCGCTTGCACTCTTTTACACGAGTTTTGTCTTGCGCTTTTCCTGGTGCGACTTTGCCTTTGTCTTTTATTTTAGCTTTTCGGATTTTCCACTGCCTGGTACTCTTTTACAAGATTTCAGGGTGCGCCTTTGCATTTTAAAATGCACCTTTCCCCTTTTTGCAACTGCCTTGGACTTTTAAGGTTGCCCTTGCGCTTTTGGCATTTTCTCCTCTTCCTCCTTCAGTCGAGCTACCTTTTTTCCGCCTTTGC
Source organism: Lygodium microphyllum (assembly GCF_053477565.2). NCBI lineage: Eukaryota > Viridiplantae > Streptophyta > Polypodiopsida > Schizaeales > Lygodiaceae > Lygodium > Lygodium microphyllum. The sequence continues at coordinate 69,722,267 of NC_141153.1, forward strand.
CCTGCATCTTTTTTATTTCCTTTTGCTTTCTTCGTGTTGGGGTTAACATTACCCCCCTCCTAGATGAGTGCCAGTCCCATGGCACTCACCGTCGTAGGTAGCAGGCGTTAGTATGCGCCGAAGACGTGGGTGGCAAGGACATCGGGGGTTGCCATGGCGGAGTGTCGATAGTGGTCTGGAGGAAGGTTGTTGGGGGCACGTTGGTGGGTTAAGTTGTAGGTGGTAGGGCAATGGGAGTTGGTGGTAGGGCTGTAATTTTGGGGGGGTTGCACGGATGGAGTACAAGTGGCGGTTTGTTGGGGATTCAGTGTATGATAATTCTTGGCAGGCTTACAGGGTGATAAGGATAGGGATTTAGAGTTGAGTGTTGATGAAGAGCGAACAACACCTTCATTGGAGTCGTCAATACCTACAAGTGAAAAACCTCTCATGTGGTCTCTCCCTAAGGGTAGTGCTAGTCTTCTTATCGTGCACAAGACATATTTTGATTAGTTTGGGAGACATGTCTAAGCAAGCCTGGAGTATTGTCCTGCACTTGAGGACCCAAACTGTGTATAGACTTTCGTGCAGATATTATGTGAGTGTCCGTGCATACTTAGATATTATGTAGGTAGAAGACTACGGCCTGGTGGCTCATAACATCGTGTGGATGAAGCAGAGTGGTCCATGGTGGAAAGAAATACATGTGAAGATGGGTGCGCCATCATGTGCATTGTGATTGTAGACGTAGCAGGATAGGGCACGGGAATAGTGTACAAGCCGTAGGTGGGCGACATTGGGCCTATGGATGAGAATGGTGTACTGTTCATGGCCATTTGTGTGGTGCGTGCCCCAATTGGTTGCCATGGTTTTAAGGTAGGGTGTGAGAGGCAATTGTGGGAATGGTTCAGGGTGACAAGTTTAACCAGAGGCAAGACAAGCTTCCTAGGGCTATCCTGCTCTTGATGTGCCCTGAAGTATTGTGGGTGATGCCAGGGGGCTAGGGGACTAGAGACGGAGCCAGCCGACCAAGGTCACTAGACGCACCTAATTTTGAGGACCCCTAGGTGCGGTGATGTACACGTGGGTGCTTTTTTTTTTTTGCCACAATACAACCATTGCAATATGCAAGGGCTATGAGCCGTTCAATGGGTTGGGACATGTCAAGCCTCGGAGGCTCGAGAAATGGATGTGACCATGATGAATTTTCCCTAGCCTCATTGTTAGGGGAGCTATTGTTGCGATATAGGTACAATTGCAGCGCTCTGCGTCGTGAGTGTAGAGCGTGACCCAAGAAGAGAGTGTAGCCCGTGACTATGCATGGATTCGTGCAATGTGGACACTCGCGAGGGTGATTGTTTGCGTTCAGCAGCGTGACTTTGTTGCGGTTAGTGTACGGTCATGGTTTTGCAGTGACCCAGGCGTTGAACATGTTTGCACGAAGACCTATGTTATCCTGCATCCACTTGTCACGTCGTGAGAGCACATGCTTGATTTCGTTAAGTAATTCAACAGATGTAGTTATGTTAAAACATGACTTTCTGAAATGCTATGATGTTAATTGCATTGCCCATGCGATCGCTTGTCAAAGATGTGGCATACATTAGCTATAGGCAGAAGAAGTTGCACAACTGGGGAGTTTCCCTTTCACCCACCATCAAAAGACAAAAAGTTAGGTCTTGATAACTTGTTAAGCTACTCGTACATCCTAGGGCTTAGTCCATTTCTACTAGGCGGGGCGAGTCCGATTAGTTGGGCAACTGGGCTGGTGCTGGTGCAGGATTGTCGTGAGGTCGGGTTGGTGGGCACATGTCGGCCAGGACATGGATGGTAGGGGCCGCCGCCAGTTCCAAAATGCCTTTAACTAATTTGTCGAACTCTTCCCTGTCCCTGGTCACCTTTTTTGCTCTTGGGCATCTGGTGCTTGAGCGCTCATGGGGGATTTGTGCAACTGGTGTTGCCCCGCCTTGCATGCTTTTAGCAGCTTTGACTTTCCTGATCTGAGGATTTTTAGGCCTTCATCCGAGACGTTGCCATTTAGGTCCGTGTTTCTTTGCATATCTCTTGAGAGTGGGTACATAGCGTACCGGGGGAGAGGCATGTGCCGCATGCTCCCGTCGTCTACGAAGAGCGTCTCTACATGCCAACTATCCATGGTTCTCCATTTTTTCCCTCTGGAAGCCTGCAAGATGCAATCCAAGGGTTAGGCCTTGATACGGAATAAGATTGTTCGCATAGGAAGGATTTCAGTGTGGGTTGTCAAATGCATATTACTAGAAGAGAAGGTGAGGAACATGTTGTACTCATTGTAATGGTGTCCCTCTGGCCTCTAACTACGAGCAGATCTTGACTCACGCCGAGTTAGATTGGTTGGTGGTCCTGCGTTTGGAGGGCTCATCCTCGGAAGGATAGGCTGGGAAGGGAAAAGTGTGTAGAGAGGGACTACGCCCTGCTTACATCATGAGGGATGTTGGTCAGGGCTTTCCATGGTGGCAATGCGGGGTGCATGCCCTTTGTCCAGAGGCGGACATGATCTGGTGAAAGGGGGACTGGCCTAGCGTAGCCTGTTGACCCCGATTCTTCCGTCTGCGCGCTTGAGTTTTTATTGCTTGTGTTTGTTGATAATGTCTATACAGGGTGACACAAAAATCATTGTTTATATATATACATTTTTTCGAATCCTTGTCACTTCACTAGGATAGAAACCAATTGTAGAACTCGGGATTGTACTGAAGCGTGGCACACGCATCTAGTACACGTGGCAGCTTACTCAATACTAATAGATATTTCGCCACATCGAGTAGCATGGAACCTTGTCCGAGTCTACTGACGACATGTAACTCCACGTCAGTGAGAACCTTATCAAGCAGAGGGTTTTCTTGGCTGGTTCAGCCAAGTCCTTGCCCCGAATGGCAATCAGCACTCGAAGGAAAGTTGGTGCCACATAGGTTGGGTCTCTTTGGGATCGCCATTTGGCCAATCACTCCTCAGAGACTGTCATGATCTGAGCCCCTAGTTCGGCCATTGCAACGCGGCTTTCACACCAACGCTGCTCAAATCAACTTCGGCCTACTGACAGTCGCTTTAGTTGCTCTATGTCTAAGAGATTTGGTTGGTAGAGTGCCTCATTGAATGTGACAGTTAAGTGCAGTTCGTCGGCTTCCTCGCCTGAGATGAGTAGCAAGCGTTCATGCAGGAGCCTGCTATAGTGCTCATCAAGGTGTTCCTGCTCTTCCCAAGATAAAGGGAAGGGCAAGTAGTCTCCAAGTTGCTCTTTAGGGAATGCGTGCATGTCTGCCAGGACATAGACACGTGCGAACACCTTGAGCTTGGCATCCAACTCAGCTAGGCATTCTGCGACACCTCTATGTTCGACGAGGGCTTGCTCGGTTGCCATCTCACGCAAGGCTCTAGGATTTTGCCTGGGCTTTAGCGTAGCTGGGGGCTCAGGCCTAGAAGAGCAAGATCGATCAATGCTAGGAGTGCTCATGCGCTTGGGGTTTCCATGGTTCTCTTGAGGCTTCGTCATTGCGTCATGGTTCTCTTTGGATGTGACTGGTATGAATTTGTCGCCCTGTTGTGGTTGAGTTATCTCCACTCTTGATTGGTCGATGAGAGTTCTATTGTCGGTGGATTGAGCATTGGAAGCAACTGTTGATGGCAATGGTTGCTTTAACTTTTCAGAGCACATGGATGTGTTTGAGGTTTCACCGCTATTAGGAGAGACATCAATGGGTTCATTGGTGGATGGACATGATGCTTCATTCCCCAGCTCTCCAGCACTCTTGGTTTTAACGCTCTTGGGGTCCACGACCACCTATAGCTGCTGTTGGTTGTGCTGTTTTCTCCTCTTTCTCTTGGTCAGTGAAGGCATATCTCTCAATGGTTCACGACCTTGGACTAGGTCAACCGTTGTCGTGCCTAGTTGGGCCTTAGCATTTCCTTTCTCTAGTGTGTCCTCATGGAACATAGCCGTGGCCCATTGAATAGCCTTGCTAGGCTGAGTGGTTTGGTGCGTCATTTCCTTGGCCACACCTTTGAGGGGTTTCTACTCAAGCCTAGGCTTCAGGTGCTTGGGACGGATTGGAGTTGTCAAGGCTACTGGTTGTGGCACCTCCTCCTCAGATGAAGTGTTAGGGACACGTTCTGCAAGGGGTGTGGTCACAACCGAAGGCTGTGACTGCTGCGATCCCTGATTGGGGGCAGTGGCGTTTAGTTCAGTGGGTTGGTTACTCTTGGTGGATCGCAGTGTGGAGTCCCTGGGGCGATCAGACGAGGTCGTGTCTTTTGTCATCCTCTGAACACTCACTTGTGTAGATTGATCGGACAAGGTCGTGTCTTTTGTCATCCTCTGAACACTCACTTGTGTAGATCAATCCAGTCACATTGGATCGCACGGGAGTATCCTTGGGCAGAGAGCTACAGCCAGTGTCATGTTTCCCCTCTAGGGTGGTTGGAAGCTTTAATGGAGACAAAGATTGGGAGTGAGCCCCTGCCATTGACAACTTTCATTGTGCCTCCTCGGTCCGTTTGGGAAGAGAGGACGTAGGGGACCTAGGACACTTAAGCAGACCTGGCACCGGCTGAATGATTTGCTTGCGATTGTTGGAGAATTCTATCGTTAGCTTTGCTGAGCAATCAGCCCTATCATGAGTGACGTTGTGCGAGGGTGCTCCTTGTCCCCTTGGGAAGTCAAAGGCTCCTTGGCCACTAGTGGACCTCGTGCACACTCGACGGATCCCTTTGATATCCGCTTGCTAGGCACGCTAGGCTGAGGATCTAGTATTTGATGGATCATGTTCAGTTTCTTGATTTCAATCGTGAGGGGCGCAATCACTCCAATATTTTTGGTCCGAGACTCAGATTCTTGTTTAGGGATCCTCCCATGTCTCATTTTTTTTACCTAATTTAGGCTCCTGACCGAGGCGATTTAGCAGGAGGTTTTAGTACCCAAATCCATCGGGTGCCTACATAATACCCTTGAGCACGAAGCAATGCCTTGGATATCCATCGTGGTGTCATGTGTGCTCTCCATGGATGCCTTCGTCTATAAGGCTTGGGCTTCTTTTGTGATCTTCTATGATATTTGTAAGTCCAAGCCCTATCCTTGGGCTTATCTCCTACCCTCTTTGTTTCAAGTATGGCCTCGCTTACTGGTTCTCTCCATTCAACCTGCGCTTGTATCAACTCTTTCAACAACTCCCTACTCTCATTACTAGGCTTGCTTGGTATGTCAGAATGCTCCTTGCCCTTCTCTCGAGGTTTGGTGAGGTCACCCTTGCTAAAAGTCATGATTATCCTCACACCTGGTAGTGCTAGGTGTATCCTCTGTGCTATATAGTTGGCTTCACACTTCCTTGCCTTTTTGAAGGGCCTTCCTAGGAGGATTTCCTTTCCATAATTCTCGCTATTTGGAGGAACATAGAACAGGACTGGCAAGCTTTCTGTTTCAATAGTTACAAGGATTCTGCACTTCCCTAGAAGTGCTTGTGGGTTTTCCCCATGAGGCTTAAGAGTTGCATCAGTCAGTTTGAGCTCTGGTTGACCTAGTAGAGTCCATGCTTCGTAAGTCAAGTTATTGAAATCTGCTCCTTCATCAATGAGAGCATCAACACTATGCTCTCTTTTTGCAGTGAGTTTGACCCTAAGATAAGCAGGTGGTACTATGTCTTCATCGTCCGGGTCTTGGTTTATAGCTTCAAGCCTTCTGATACATGCCCTTGAGTCCCTAGCTGCACAGTCAAATGTGGATTCTCCACGGAGATCTTGGGTTGTCTGTGTAGCACTGCTTAGGGTACATCTATCATCAGGACTGCCATGTCTAATCATCTCTGCATTGGTAGCTTGATGATGTTGCATTCTGCTTTGACTAGACGTAGTTTGAACACAATGTACATGTGTCCTTGTAGTGTGGCCTTTTAGCCCTTGATGGCTAGATTGGCCCGTTAAGGTTCTAGGGTCTCTGTTTGCCTCTATTCGGGTGCGGGCTTCTGGTTGCTCCTTTTCAAGTGAGCCTCCATGCTCGCATAGGGCCATTACTGCCTGAGGGTCTAAGTTGGAGGGCTTGTCACGGCACGCGTTTTCTCTCCAACCTACTTGGGGAGGATGTAGAAGGGGCAGAGCCCCCTTTGCAAGGGTCCGGGAGGCGGTCCCCTCCCCGACCCGTAGGGTCGTTACGGTAAGCACCATGCATAGCTTGGAGGATCATTCAGCCAAATCTTGAACCACTTGCTCGAAGTTCCGGCCCAATGGTGGATCTATGATGAGCCTTTCGCTCTATGTAGCCTGTGGGGTCAATTTCGGGGTTTAGAGTTTTTCTAATGTTGGTGGTCCGAACCCGGGTGTCCGAGGGCCGAGGAGGCCGAGGTAGGGTCAGGTGGCTGAGTAGGCCGAGGCAAGGTCAGGTGGCCGAGTGGGCCGAGGCAGGGTCAGGTGGCCGAGTGGACCGAGGCTAGGTCAAGTGGCCAAGTAGGCCGAGGCTGAACTCCAAGGTAGTTCGAGTGCTCGATTCGGACGGCCCGAGTGTGGGCGTCCGAGTGGTAGTGGTCGAGCGGGTCAAGTCAAGCAGTCCGAGGGCTGAGTTTGGACCTTGGACCAGAGTCGTCGTTACTCGGACGCACCGGGCGCCGCGCGTCTTTCCGTCGACTCTCACGAAATTCGTCGTGCCGGGTGCTAGAGGCCTTCCCCCTTGTCGATCATCTCCAGATTGGTCCTACTACTATAGGGGAAGGTGTAGAATTACTTGGGCTGGCCAAATATCTCTCTGATGCCAAGATTGAAGCAGATCCCCTCATCAAGCTTTCCTCTTCTCTCCTGCTCTCCTGAAACCCTGCAATGCACAATGTGGCCTTTCTTGCCACTTTTGGCCCTTATACCCCTTCCGAGGTATGGTATTGACACCCCCAATAACTCACTTGCCGACCTTAGGCATCACAAGCAAGTTTTTTACCACTTTTGCACGATTCTTGCCCTGTTTTTGCCATGTTTTGCAACAGTAAACCCTACTGCTTATTTTCTTTGTTTTTCTTTGTTTTCTCCTACTCTATTACATCCAAATCACAAAGTAAATACCTACACTACTCCATCTCACAACATAAATCTCAAACAACAAAAAACCTACTTCCCAAGGAGATCGAATACCATCTTCAACCCCCTCACTTCCTACCTATCTCAAGCACCGGTTCAGGGGAAAACCCTTACTTTGATGCTCAATTCGAACCGCGCAAGCGCTCAAGGCTTGAATTCGTTGGTCCCGGCAACAATGGAACCAAAATGTGGGAGCTTTTGCTCAACCGCCAAGACCCACGGACCGCTTATTGTTTCAAGCGTTCCAAGCCGAGCACTAATGGCTACCTCTCACATAGCCGACGCACCATCCATATCTACGGGTGTAGTGAGCTTACCTCCATGCCAATCGAGTTACCTCCTCTCCTGCGCACTCCGATAGCTCCACGATCCAAGTGCAAGCTTCAAGTAATCTCCATCCTCAAGCTCAACGCTCCAAGCTCCATCACTACGAGCAAGAGAAGAGGAGAGAAGAGAAGAGAAGAAGAGAGGAGAAGATGGAGAGATTCTCCACCCCACGGTCCCTCACCCTCACACACTCACTCCCTCACACTCTCACACTCCCTCTCTCAAGCACAAGCTCAAGCAAGCAAGAACAAGAACAAGAACAAGAAGAGGAGAGCCATTTTTTGCCACACACAAGAATGAGCTTCTCATTCACTTTTCAACTTTATATACAAAACCCTAAATCCCTTTTGGGCGGTCATCCCCTTTTCCCTTTTTTACATGGCCGGCCGTAGCCTAGGCCCTTTTTCCCATTGTCCTTCTATCTTCCTAGCTTCCTTTCCACCGCCCATCTATATTTACAAATTGCACGGCGCTCCTTGAGTTAAGCCGCGGTGTGCTTGCGCTCTTTTACACGAGTTTTGTCTTGCGCTTTTCCTGGTGCACCTTTGCCTTTGTCTTTTATTTTAGCTTTCCGGATTTTCCACTTGCCTGGCACTCTTTTACAAGATTTCAGGGTGCGCCTTTGCATTTTAAAATGCACATTTCCCCTTTTTGCACCTGCCTTGGACTTTTAAGGTTGCCCTTGCACTTTTGGCCTTTTCTCCTCTTCTTCCTTCAGTTGAGCTACCTTTTTTCCACCTTTGCCCTGCATCTTTTTTATTTCCTTTTGCTTTCTTCGTGTTGGGGTTAACATTGGGGTTAACAAATACATTATGAATCTTTAGAGTTGCGAGTAGTTGTAGTCTGTAAGCATTAGGCCCTAGGTACTTGGTAATCTTATAAGGTCCACAATACCTCATACTTAGTTTCTTGTACTCTCCCAAGGACAATGAACTCTTTTTAGGGCGTACACTGATAAAGACCATATCACCTTCGACGAAGGATCTGTCTTGCCGTTTCAAGTCAGTGTAAGCCTTTTGTCTATCCTTGGCAGCTTGAATGTCTTGTCTTATTGATTTGATTTGATCATCCATGTCTTCTAACATCTGCCTTGAAGCTTCTACCCTCAAAGTTGGATTTGAGAAGTTCAAAGGGGTACGACAATCATGCCCATACAATGCTTGGAAAGGGGTCATCTGAATACTCTATTGGTAAGAAGCATTGTAGGCAAACTCAACCAGTGGTAAGTATTGAATCCACTTTTTGGGTTCGCGACAGCAGTATGCCCTAAGCATATCTTCAATGACTTGATTGACTCGTTCTATTTGACCATTAGTTTGGGGATAGTAAGCTGTACTGAAACAGAGTTGAGTTCCAATAGCCTCAAAGATAGCCCTCCAGAAGTGTGATGTGAAGAGAGAGTCACGATCACTAATGATTCTTCTAGGTAACCCATGAAGTTTGAATATTTCCTTGATGAATAATCTTGCGATGTCTGAAGCTTTATAGTTCGTCTTGACAGGGATGAGATGTGCGACCTTGGTGAGCATATCTACTACAACCATAATAGAGTTATATCCTCCCTGAACTTGAGGTAAGCTAACAATGAAGTCCATACTAATGAATTCCCATTTCATTTGTGGAATGTCAAGTGGTTGCAATTTCCCAGGCATTTTGACATGTTCTGCCTTAATGCGTTGACATGACAAACACTCCGTGACATATTTGAGTACGTCTCCCTTGAGCCTTTCCCAATAATAGCTCTTTCTGACCGCATTAAGGGTCTTGGCATAACCAAGATGTCCTGAGAAAGGGGAGTCATGGACTTCCCACAGTATCTTCTACTTGAGAGTTTGGCTTGCAGGGATGCATAATCTTGTCCTAAAGTAGACAAACCCACTACTAATAGAGAATTCTTGATACTTTGTCTTTAGCTTCGGGTCTTAATCCTTGATGGGGATCTCTCTTAGCATTTTTTGATAGACTGGGTCATGATATGCCCCTTCTTTTGCTAGCTCAACGATCGGGTTGTTTGGCATTGATACCTTTGTGGCTAGTGACCTTGATCTTGATGGATCTTGTAAAATGAGAGAATTTAGAAATGCCTTGCGACTGAGTGCATTGGCAACTACATTCTCTTTTCCATGCCTATATTTGATTTCAAAATCATATTCTTCTAGCACATCGATCCATCAACATTGCCTCATATTGAGCTCATTCTGGGTGAAGATCCATTTAAGACTCTTGTGGTCCGTTACTAAGGAAAATTTGTTACCTAGCAAGTAATGTCTCCAAAGTTTGAGAGCATGGATGATAGCCAACAGCTCCAGGTCGTGGGTAGCATAATTCCTTTCATGGATCTTCAATTTTCTTAAAGAATATGCTACGAGATGACCTTCTTGCATAAGTACACATCCTAAAGCAAGTGCGCTAGCATCAGTTACTACTTTAAACTCCTTACTAAGATCAGGAAGTTTCAGGATGGGTGCTGATACTAAGCTTTGCTTTAGTTTTTCAAAGCTGGTCTTTTTGGCAGGTGACCATGCAATTGCTACTTGCTTCTTTAGTAGATCAGTTAGAGGTGCTGCAATCAAAGCATAATCTTTGATGAAAATTTTGTATCACCCTGTCAACCCAAGAAAACTTCGTATTTCTTTGACAGAAGTTGGTTTTGGCCATTCCAGAACGTCTCTGACCTTAGCTGGATCTATTGAAATTCCTTCTACTGATACAATGAATTCCAGATATTCAATCTGTCGCTATGTGCACTTCTTCTTCTTGACATAAAGCTTGTGTGCTCTCATTGTTTCAAGAACAATGCGAAGCTAGGGTTCATGATCTTTTTCCTATTTTGAGTAGACTAGGGTATCGTCAAAAAAGAGGAGTACGAAGTCATCAAGATAGGACCTAAAGATATCATGCATTAACCTGTTGAAGCATTCGTCAGTCCGAATGACATCACTAGGAATTTGAAGTGTCCATACCTTGTACTGAATGCAGTCTTCGGAATATCTTCTTCTTTGATCCTTATCTAATAATATCCATATCTGAGATCTATCTTTGAGAAGATCTTCGCCCCTTGAAGATGGTCAAGTAATTCATCTATTCTTGGAATGGGGTATTTAATTTTTATGGTTGCCTGATTCAACCCTCTTTAGTCAATGGATAGGCGAAGCGTTCCATCTTTCTTCTTTTGGAACAACACTGGAGCTCCCCATGGAGAACTGCTAGGACGGATGTAGCCTTGGTCTAACAGTTGAAAAAGTTGCTCTTTCAGTTCAATAGCTTCCGAAATGGACATCTTATACGGCCTCTTTGTGACTGGTGCAACTCCTGGCACAAGTTTGATTTCGTGGTCGACTTCCCTTTGGGGAGGAAGTTCCGTCAAATCTTCAGGAAATACGTCTGCGTATTCCTTTAACCATGAAGGTTCTTCTCCAGATTCTTGATTCTAATCTAGCTTATTCAGTTTAATCAGATAGATAGGTAGACCCTTTTGAACACCTTTTATTATCTGTGTTTCTTTTGCCAACTGTATTTTTTTGGCTTACCAACCTCACCTTGAGTCGTCCCCTTCAGAATTTTGGAAGGAGACTTAGTCCTTCCCACAGTGGATGTGGGCATCATTGGGTATTAGCCAATCCATTCCGAGTAAACATTCATGGACACCTAGGTTCATTACCCTGAATCTCACAGAAGTTGGCTTCCCACCCAATAGGAATTTCACCTTAGCAGTTTGCCTAGTACAAGTGACCTCACGACCATTTGCTAATTCCACAAGTAAAGTAGGTGCATCTATTGTGGCTATCCCTATCTCTTTGCACAGATTGAAGAGATGAAGGAATGTGTACTGCCACAGTCAATCAAGGTTTTGAAGCTTTTACCTTGATATTCTGATGGAGTTTGAATCACCGAGAATTGGCGATTCGGACCCTTCTTGTGAAGAGTGGCGTGAACAGTTGCCCTCTCAATGTCAGCATCTATGGATGGATCTTCTTCATCGTCCAGCTCCTTGTTGGAAACACTGGAGGTTCTCCCTCTGGCCATAACGGTGGTTCCTTGGCCATGAGTGGCTCTATTTTGACCTTGGAATTGCTCCTGGAGATGTTCTCTGCCAAGCTTGGGACACTCCCTCTTGAACTGTCTGGGCTCATTGCAATGGAAGCAACGTGGGTTGCGATCATTGCTTTTTGTTGGAACAAAGTTGTTGATAGTATTGGCCCTAGCTTTCTTTCTTTGGCCCTGATTCTGACCCTATGCTCTCTTAGTCTAAGCCTTAAAGATACCCTTATTCTGATCTTTGTAAAGCCAAATCCTGTTGTTCCTTGGTTTGGTCTGCACCTCCTGTATTATTGGAGCAACTTGAATGAGTGCGTCTTGTAGGTCCGTTGGGTGCATTGATTTCAATCGAGTGTTTATGGGTGGATTCAACCCAACACAGAATTTTAACACCTGTTGTGTCATATCCATTGGGGGTGCATACTTTAGGAGTGAAATGAACTTCGAATAATATGCTTCCAGGGATAATCCTAGCTGCTTCAAGTCATAGAATTCATTCATCTTTGGTGTGCGGTAGGCATGTGGTAGATACCTTCCTCGCACAGCTTCCTTAAGCTTATCCCAAGTGACTATCCCCTCCGAGATCGCTTGGTCTCTCCACCACTGCTTCCACCAAAGTCTCGCTTCGCCTATAAGCTTAAGTTTGGCGAGCATGGCTTGGTTAGTAGGTGCAGTTCCTGCTGCCTCAAAATAGTCCTCCATGGACTCAATCCAGATCTCGGCATCGACTTGAATAGTCCTTCCCTTGCCATCAAACTCGGGTGGCTTAATTTGTTTGAGAAGTAATTTCTTCTCTTGAACCACAGCTGGGCTTAGTGCAGGAGTCGGATTTGGAACCTGCGCTTGGGGTTGCGTCTGAACAATAAGATTCTTCATGTTAACATTTTATCATACGTTCCCTATTATGTTAATATGACTAGCACAGCTTTTAGCTAAGTGATTTAATCACTTAACACCTTAGCTAACATTTATGATCAAGATAGACAATTGTAAAAAGTCTTATTTATTCATGAGGGCATAACCCCCTGAGTACATTTATTTTGGATAAGTAGGACAGGCTGATTAATACATCAGTTTGGAAAAAATAGGATTGTGTTACAATTGGCTACAGGGACGGAATAATAATATGGAGTGTGGTCATGGATTTTCAGGAAACGGTAAGTCATAGGAAGCTTGGGATATCCCTTCCTTTGATACCCGTTCTTCTCATAGCACCCTAACACTTTGATTCTGTTAGCAGAGATCACCCGGGTCACTTCTTCATAGACATACTTGTTCTGCTTGACTTGCCAACCGCTAACGTGCAAAGTTGCATTTACGCAAGCTTCGACAAAGATGAACAGCTTCACAATCTTTAAATCCTCCATCCACTTGATTCTCTTCAAGTTGGTCTGAAGGTACGCGAGTCGATGGGCTGCTATGTAGTATATTCCTGAGTCTCCCGTCCATCTCTGCTCCGCATATAGAGGCGAAGGGTTATAGATGCAGCCCAGAATATCCATCATGCCAAGCCTCTGACGATAATTCGAGGCATGCATTGCAGTCATGAACATGACCTGCAACACGAAGAACTTGCTCAATGCTTCATGACTCTACAACCCAGCATCCATAAGTGAGTAAAAAAATGTTTTCAAAAGAAAACACTCCTCTATTCCACTCACCTTCCCCGGACTATCCCCTTATTCCCTTTATTTTCCTCCATTAAGTACCCTTGTAATCCTTGGATCTTGTTGGTTTGCTCTGATACCAACTGTAACGTGTCCGCTCTCGTCCACTTGTGGGACACGTCTTAGCAGCCCATCGGGAAGAGAGTCTAGAAAGTGCCGCCTGGCACTCGCAAGGAATGTCACAGGGTTTGCAATCTAGGTCTTCCCGAGTTTGCCCCGAGCAGAAGTATCCGATCGTTCCCACTTAGGACTGACCTGGGTTTCTTTCCTATTAGCAAAGTCTCTAGGAAGTAGCTAGCGTTGAGCTCCTGGTGCGCAGATCGGTCACAGATAGCTCACGTAGTGAATCCCTGAAGGTCCCCAAGAACAATGAACTCTACCTTTTTGCACAAAAAACAATGTAAAAGCATGCATGACAAGAGGCAAGAGACAAATTGGGTTCAATCTCCCCTATGCCTTGTGTGAGCGCTTCACAAAGCATGTATTTTATGTATATTTCCAATCTTCATGCTCAATAATAGCCCAATTACAAAAATATGACAAGCTTTTAGCTTTTGAGTTTGCTTTCTACAAAAATAGGAAAATAAAGCTAATGGACGGTGCCCATAGAGTCTGGCACGCCCAATCTCAATGTCCAAATAAAAATAACATATCCGGGCGCATAGTCGCATACAAAATAATAATCAATAATCAATGTCTCAATAGACATAACAAAATATAGGCGTGGCGCCTATCAAAATATAATCCAAAGGTCGAATACTCGCTAAACTCCAATGCTTTCCTCCGCCACTACTGCTATCTCTACACATCAACTGAAGCATTCACAATCGTTAGTAAAATAATACAATTAAACCGACAAAAGTGAATACCTAGCAGTCTTCAGCTACATAAATAAATCAACTGGTTAGAAATAAATCCTAACCTTAATTTATTACGAGTGCGCACTCTAAACTCATAAACGTTTATTAATTTAATATGCATTTTGCGGAATCACCCGCTATGGAATCACCCATGTACACACTAAATTAATGAAACGCCCGAAAAGGACAGGCGTCCCCATCAACTTCTCGCACAAAGAATCCTCTTTGTGTATGAGCCCCGGTCATCTAAGTTTACGGAATCCACCGTAAAACCTCACGAAATCCACCGTGGCACGGAATCCACCGTGGAATATGCCTCCTGGCATCATACCCCCGGGGTGGGATAGCAATTGACCTCAATTGCTATTAGCTCAATGTGGAGCTAACAGAGTGGGGAAAGCATTTAAGTCTCTAGCGTGCATCCATTGTGCTTCCTCTACTGGATGGTTCTTAAATTTTACTAACAGAGTGGGGAAAGCATTTAAGTCTCTAGCGTGCATCCATTGTGCTTCCTCTACTGGATGGTTCTTAAATTTTACTAGATATCTAGAATACCTTCGGCCAGTTCTAGTGATCATGTAGTCAGTGTCTATGATGGCTTCTGGTTCAAGTATTTCAGTCTCTTCCTCTAATAAAGGTGGGTTTTCATAGACAGGGTGGATAGGTAATTGGCCTCTAAATGGTCTCAATAAACTAATATGAAATGTATTATGAATTTTCCAATGAGATGGCAATTCTAACTTGAAGGCATTGTCATTAATCTTATGAATAATTCTAAATAGTCTATAGAATCTAGGAGCTAATTTGACAACTGGATGTCTATCTACACTTTGCAGTCTACGCTTTTCTATTCTAAGCCAAACATAATCATCAACTTTGAAATTCATGGCTTGTCTTTTCTTGTTGGCTTGTTTGGTATATGATTGTTGGGCTTTAGCAATCATATCCTTAACCTCATCAAAAATACTGTTATACATAGTAGCAATATTATCAGCACTCTGAATTCTATTAGACAAAGATGCAACAGGTGTAGATAATCTATATCCATAAATGACTTCAAAAGGTGCTTTCTTTGTAGATGTGTGCGGTGTATTGTTATATGCAAACTGTAATAAATGTAAATGAGTGTCCCATGTCTGAGGTTTAGAGATAGTATATGCACGTAAAAGATCTAGAATGGTGCTATTTGTGGCTTCTGTTTGTCCATTTGTTTCTGGATGAAATGCAGATGAGAAATCAATCTTTATGCCTAGATTTGCAAACAGTGTAATCCAAAAATTATTACAAAATCTAGAATCACGATCTGAAATAATCACTTTTGGCAATCCATGATTAGTAAAAACAGTTTTCAAAAATAATTGTGCTGCTTGTGATGCTGTTAAAGTTTTCTTACATGCAATGAAATATGCTTGCTTACTAAATCTATCTACAATTGTCCAAATCATGTCATGGTTAGATTTAGTATTTGGTAAACCAGTAATGAAATCCATAGAAATATGTTCCCAAGGTTTAGATGGAATAGACAAAGGCATTAGTAATCCATACTGTTTACCATGATGTCTCTTTATTCTTTGACAAATCAAACATTCAGAAACGAAATTAGATACATCTGCATCCATATGCGACCAATAAAAATCTTCAGTTAACATGCGTAATGTAGATATGATACCTCTATGACCTTGATATGGGGGACAATGAATTTCATTCAAAACAAAAGATCGGAATGGAATAGTAACACACAGTCTCTTTTCAAAAAACATGAATCCATCATTATATGACAATGAATCAACAGGTATGAAATTATTTTGAACTAATTTTTGCCAATCAGAATGAAAAGTAATATCCTAGTGATATGTGTCTTTCATAGCAATCAAAGAATCAAAAGATATGATAGAAATATTATGAATTGCAGGTCTTCTACTCAATGCATCAGCAACTACATTTTCTTTTCCAGGTTGGTATTGAATGATAGGATGAAAACTTTGAATGAAGGAAGCCCATTTGATATGACGGTCAGAAATTTGGGGTTGGCTAAGTAGATGTCTAATGCTTTGCTGGTCAGTCTTTATCATGAATTCTGAACCCATTAAATAATGCTTCCATTGTTTTAATGCTTGTACAACTACTAATAGTTCTTTGTCATAAGTGGAATATTTGAGCTCAGAGGGTTTCAGCTTAGAACTAGAATATGCTATTGGATGGTTGTCTTGCATTAGTACGGCTCCTATTCCTGATCCGCTAGCATCGGTCACAACTAGAAAGAATGGTCTGTTAAAGTCAAGCAATTGTAAAACACGGGCATTAGTTAATGCACGTTTCAGTAAATCGAAGGATTTCTGCTGAGTTTCAGTCCATTGATAAACAATTCCTTTCTTAAGAAGTTTGGTTAATGGTAAAGCAAGTAATGAAAAATTACGTACAAACTTCCTATAGAAACTAGCAAGACCAAGGAATGAGCGTAATTCATGTACATTTTTAGGAACAGGCCAATGCAATATTGCATCAATTTTCTTAGGATCAACTTTAATTCCTTCTTTTGATACAATATGACCCAAATATTCTATTTCTGTCTTAAAGAATTCACTCTTTTCAGGATTTGCAAACAATTGATTTTCTTTCAGTAATTGAAAAACTAATGATAAATGCTCATAATGCTCTTTTTCACTTTGACTAAACACCAAAATATCATCAAAGAAAGCAATCACACAATATTGATATTTCAGAAAGATACGGTTCATCATTCTACTGAAAGTAGCAGGTGCATTAGTTAATCCGAATGGCATGACTAAGAATTCATAATGGCCAAACTGTGTTCTGAATGCAGTCTTAAATATGTCGGATCTATCTAGCCTCACCTGATGATATCCAGACTTAAGGTCAATTTTATTAAATATAGAAGATCCTTGCAGTTTGTCCATAAGGTCATCAACTCTAGGTATAGGATACCTATTCTTTACATTGATCTTATTTAATGCTCGGTAGTCAATACACATACGATAGGTATTATTCTTTTTCTTGACTAAGAGTACAGGTGCACCGAATGGAGAACTGCTAGGTCGAATTAAGCCTCTATTTAGTAATTCTTCAACTTGACTCTGGATTTCTTTTTGCTCTATTTGATTGTTGTGCCTATATGGTGCTTTGCAAGGTGGTTGTGTGCCAGGAATTAAATCAATCTTATGGTCTTCTAGACGTGAAGGTGGTAAACCTAGTGGTAGGTCTTCTGCAAAACAGTCCTTAAAATATGCAAGAAATTCCTTATGCCTAGGGTGCATATGATTTTCCTTTGCGTGCAATTCATTCACCCAACTGAGATATGATTTAGTATTCTTGCATAGTGCACGTTTTGCTTGAGTATGCGAAAGTAGTGGAAAAATATGAGATGCATGCATACCATATAATGTAATAGATTTTCCTTGAAAATTAATATTCATTGTGTGCGTGGAATAATCTATATTTGGATTATGCTGGTGTCTCCATGGCATTCCTAAAATAATGTCACTTGACTGTAGTGGGACAACTAAGAAATTTCTTCTTTCAATATATGGACCAATTTGAATTTCTAAATCTTGTACTTCTTGTGTGCCATTGTACCTAGTGCCTAAAAATGCAGCTTTTATGCGATAATGCGTAGGTACAGTATGTAATTTCAATTCCTTTACCAATTTTGCTGAAATAAAGTCATGGGTACTACCATCATCATGCAATATAGTTCTTTCTTTTCCATGCACCATACATTTCATAGTCAACAATGAATGTGGAGTAGGTATACCTGGTAAAGTGTCGGAAGTAGTAGTAGGATCATCCTCATCTTCAGTGAAATCCGGCATATCCTCATGCTCGTCTTCATCCATGGCTCCAAGGTAGTTGATATGTGCTGGTGGCTTCTTTGAATGACAATTTGCTGCGAGATGCCCTGGCTGGTGACACTTGTAGCATACTATTGGCTTGGCTTTGGTTACATTATTTGCAATGGCTGGAAGTCTGGGTACATTTGGATTTGCTTGTGGAATAGGCTTAGGATTTGGATTGACAGTGGATGGTAATGCAGGTGGTTTAGGCCAATTCTTGCGGAAAGATGGTGATGAGAAACGACCTGGATTAAACCTTCTAAAATTGGAATTGAATTGTTTAGATCCATAATTACCGTTGGCTTGGAATTGCTGTGGTCGTCTGTCTCTTCCGCGTAACTTATCTTCAGTGTCATGAGCTAAAGAGATGGCGTCTTCAAGGGTAGCAGGCTTAAACATGTTCACTTCAGCATAGTAATGTCCAAGAAGTCCAGACATATACTTCCGCTTATGTGTCGTCTCTGGTACGTCTTCAAGCATGCGTAGCTGTAGGAGTGCATTCCAAAAACGCTCTGTATACTGTGGAATAGGCTCACGATCTCGCTGTTGAAGTAAATCCCATTGCTTGATAGCCTTCTCATGAAATTGCGGTGGAAGGAAATTCTGCATGAACTTCTTCTTGAAATCTTCCCAAGTAGCAGGACATTCTATGCTCTTGCGGACTACAGTCCACCAAAGTGATGCTCTGTCTATCAGATGATTAGTAACACACTTGATTTTATCTTTTTCGGGATAAGTTTCCTCATGGAAATAGTCATCAAACTGGCTAATGAATGATAAAACAGTCTTTCCTTCTCGTATACCATTGAAAGTGCGAAACTTGAAACTTCGTTTACTTATCTTGGATTCCTTGCGAATGGTTTGTGCTTCAAGAGTGGCGTCGATGGTACGGCAAATCAAATCTTCAGCTTGAGGTTCTTCTTTGTCAGTAGACGCTCTTTGTAGTTTTGTCAATTGCGCTTGCAATGCTTGCCTAGCCCTTCGCTCTTCTTCCAATTGTAGCATGATTAGATCCAGCTTTTGTTCCATGGTAGGCTCAGGTAGGTCGTCTTCAGTCATAGGATCATCCATATGTGGGGTAGTCATCCTGTAAAACTCAATAAACCTTTCTCACTCAAAATCAGGTTAGTGGGATGAGCGTAGCTCAAATTTGGGGTTACAAGGCTATGTATTTTTGGGTATTTCTTTGTATATTTTCAGAAAATCTGCAATATTTCTGTATCCGTTTGCTGAAAGTACTTCAACGAACTTGTAGATAGGTAGAACAGCTTGCTGCGAACAACTTTCCAGTTCAGAGTTTTTGCATACGAACAAGTCTTCTATGAGTTTTAAGCACTAGTCAGTTCTGATTTAGTCTGACTTGCAGAGTTGCAGACTTAGCAGACTTGCAGAGTTGTTGACTTGCTGAACTTAGGCCGACTTGCAGAACTTGCAGAACTTGATTTCAATTGACTTGCTGAACTTGACTTCAGAAGTGCGGGACCTGGAGTATATCAACTTGTGTGTCTTGTCAAACTTGCAGAGAGCTTAATGACTTAAGCTTAAATGATTAAGCTTAAGCTTAATAAGCTTAAAAAAGGAGTACAAGGCGGCGTCTAATTTCGTGAGGGGGGGGTCCGTTTTTTTTCGCCACGCGAAAAATTCGGACCTCCTCTGAGGAAACGATGAGAATTATTAGAAGCTTTAAAGCTTCTTAAGCTTTCTCTTAAGCTTTTGCAATGAAGTAATGAGAAAATTAATGAAGCTTATCTCTGTAACTCCACGACTTGATGATGGAGATGTATGCGTGGTCCTCCGCCTGCAGAGCCTGGTCCTTCGCGATCCGACAGTGGAAACAGGGGTTCTTAATCGCCAAAAGTCTGCCTGTATCGACGGTTCGCGATGAGATTGACTGTAGAGCCCGTTTGTTCCTGGAGCTCCGCCTTCGCCCGAGATTGGTAGCGATTGGAAGCTCTTGATCTCTGCTCTGCTCTGATACCACTGGTGCGCAGATCGATCACAGATAGCTCACGTAGTGAATCCCTGAAGGTCCCCAAGAACAATGAACTCTACCTTTTTGCACAAA